>NC_133412.1:152355555-153015277 GCF_049350105.2 Macaca mulatta | reverse complement strand
TCCTTCATCTCACATAAGAAGAAACCAAGGTCCTGAAAGGTCATGTCACAGGTCATACTACAGCTTAGTGGCAGACCTAGGCAGGAACTCAGGAGTCCTAACTTCAAGGCTAGCATTCTTCCCACTGCATCATGCTGTACCTGTTTTGAAACTAGATGGATGATACCAAACGCTTCATAGAATTTTAAAATTGCTGATACAAACATACACATATGCTTTGGATTAAAACAGGAGGAGAAAAAGAGCAGGGCTAATTAAAACTGCAGGGAGAATTTATAATCATTTCACCAGATATAATATCACCATTAATTTTGCTTGTTCTTCTCAATAATATCACGAAAACCATCAATGATTAGACAATGCCCCTGCTTCTGTTTGGACTTTTCTGCAAGACGGGACCATCATCAGGACAATGATAACAGTACCAAGGTGGTCTTATTTCCCCCTAGTTGCCCTGACATCAATGCACCCATCAAGAGCAAACATGTTGCATCTCTTTTGTGTCCTCATTTTACAACTACTATTATTTGCTTTCCATCTGAATACGTTGTTGTCGCTAATCTGAGAGCAGGAGAGAGCTCCTGAAGGAAACTAATTTGCACACAGCTGCAATTAATCAGATGGCTTGGAGAGGTGTAGTGAACCCAAATGCCCTCTTGAAATGGGAGGCTTAAGTACCAGTAGGACTTTGTGGGGACCAAGCTCGCCTGGTTCTGAAGGTGAAGCTAGACCTCAGAGCATGAGGAACAACGACTAATTTGGCATTCCAACAAGGCCACAGCCTTCAGAGAGTACATTTCATGTGAACCCTTAGCCAAGGAATACAGCAGAGGCACAAAACATCTGCTGACCACTCACAAAAGCAAAGATTGTTGGAAAACATTCTGTTCTTCGCTTTCCTTCCCCCACTAGCTGAACTTTCAGGTTCCCAGTAGTAAAGCTAATTTTTATATTTAATTTCATTCTCAGATCTCCTGGGTGAGTGGGCCTGCAGATTTCAGTTACAGAGATGGATAACTCAAGCCCAAAATTCTCTAGGCAAAGTATTCTCTTATTGGGACCACTTTGACTGGATGCTTTTTGAAATGGATAAGTTCACTGGTATTAGAAAGTTAGATTGGAAACTCCCTGTTATTGGCATTTTCTGCTTTGGCAGAGGCTGGAAAACAGCACTTTGGGGCAGAATATTAATATTTAGTTTTCTGGTTGGAATCGGTACATGCTGAAAATCTATAAAAGGAGCACATTTTTCAAATATATATTTAATGGTAAAAAGACAAGTTAAGTTTCATATCCACATTCAATTGTTATTTATTTTATTCAGATGTTTCAACTGGCCACAGAAAGAAAGATCTCTCTAAAAGCAAAATAATCACTCTTCAGAACTAGAAAAGAAAAACTTTTCATAAATGACTCAAAGGCAAGATGACCCATTTCTCATTTATATGATGATATAAACCCAGAGTGGGAGAGGAAGAAAGTATATCTGAGTATGTTTGAGAATTAAATGCCAAAAATCAGATGCTTCTATATTTTGTGAGGAAATCATGGTTTACTATGATTTTCAGAAAAGTCATCAACAGTTCATTTAACTTGGCTCTGGGTACTTTGTTCCCTAGTATATGTTCTGGGCTCATGCCTGCCAGTTATGTTTTCAGATTGAAGCAGAGGTATGATGATTTTCCAGGGGCTATTAAAGTCCCTACAAGAGAATTACCAAAATAAAGATAGAGATAAGAGATTTTCCGGAGGTAGAATCCAGAAAGTAAATGAAAATTACTTGCTTTCCAATTATAAGTTTGGGGACTGACCATTATTTAAAGATAACTATACAAATTGGCACTGTGTTAAGTAAAGCTTAAATGTGAAAATCAGGATTTGCATAGGAGATAAGATAAAGTAACAGGTGATTATTTGCTTAGAAAAAAGGTTTATAATAAAGTTCATTAAAATGGTTAAGTTCTTCCTAATCTTTGAACAATGGCTTGATTTCCAAGAATTCAATTCCTATCTAACTATTCAGTAACCTGCCTAGCATAAAAAGCAAGATACACAGAGCCATACAGGTAAATGTAAATGATCCTGGCTAAGTGTGGCTGCAGTTGATCTATCTATGATCATAGAGACATTGCTGGAAGACAGTAAGAATGGTAGAAAGTCTAAAAGAAAAAAATTAGAATGAGTTGTAGAGAAAGACAGTAAACTACTTCTAGCAAAAAAAAAAAAAAAAAAAATCTTCAGTATTTTTTCTTCATAAAAAATGGAAGGGGGGTATTTCTAGACCAAGATAGAAATAAGAACCTTTTATTAGCCAGAAAACCAGAAAGCAAAGGACTTACACTGTAGAGGAATCTAGGTTATGTTCTAAGAAAAAAACAAATATACATATGTAGATACAGACAGATGTAGAGAGAGCAAGAATGATATTAATATAAACCATAGATTCAAAAAACAAAAATATAAATAATACAACAAAATATACAAATTGTAAAACATATTTTTACATATATTTATAAACTGATATTTTATTCAAATGTTTCAACTGGCTCCAGGAAGAAAGATCCATTCTGATGTGTTCTGGCTCTGTGTCCCTACCCAAATCTCATCTTGAATTATAATTTGAATTGTAATCCCTGTGTGTTGTGGGAGGGACCTCTCAGGAGGTGACTGGATCATGGAATGGTTCCCTCATGCTGTTCTTGTGGTACTGAGTGAGTTCTCACAAGATCTGATGGTTTTATAAGGGGATCTTCCCCCTTCACTCTGCTCTTCCCTTCTTGAAGCTGCCATGTGAAGAAGGTCTTTGCCCTACCTTCATCTTCCGCCATAATTCTAAGTTGCCTGAGGCCTCCCTAGCCATGCAGAACTGTGAGTCAGTTATGCCTTTTTCCTTTATAAATTACCCAGTCTCTGGTATTTCTTTATAGAAGTGTGAGAATGGTTTAAAACACTCTCTAAAAGCAAAATAATCACTCTTCAGATGTAGAAAAAAACTTTTTGTAAGCGGTTCAAAGTCAAGATGACCAATTTCTCATTTATATGATATAAACCTATACACATCCTCTCATGTACTTTAAATCATCTCTAGATTAGTTATGCTATGTGAAACAATGTAAAATCTATGTAAATGCGTATTATACTGTGTTTTAAAATTTGTATTATGGTGGTTGTTATTTTGTTCGTTTGCTTTGCTTTTTGAATCCATGGTGGGTTGAATCTGTGGATGGGGAACCTGTGAATATATATACAGAGGACTGTATGTATAAAATCTCACATTGTGTTAGGCATATGAGAATGACAGGTGGGCAGGCTTAGGCAACTCAATTAGAAATTTCATGGTAAAAGGTAAGGTTCAATTCAGAGAGCATACCATCAGACCCAGAATAAGCATAGTCTATTTTCATACCTTTCTCTAGAAGCAAGAGATTTGCTGTCCTATCTAAGGTTCTCTCTGGTCACCCTGACATTTTACTTTTTGAGGGGTTTTAATTATCAGAAACAGAAGTAGAAAATAATATCAATGACAAAGTCAAAGATGGCTAATGAAGAAGAGTCCTTGCAACTCCACACAAGTACTTTAGGACCCTGACTCTGCAGAATGAGAGATGTATGACTCAATCAATAAGACGAGATGGCATGAAATACTATAACCTGCCATGATGGGGTAGGGAGGCTGTTTCTTAATGGGTAGGAAAATCAGGACCACCAGGTTCTACTCTCAGGTCTCATGTTCACTTAGCTTTTGTGACCTTCATGAAACAGATTTGATTACAGACGAATTCGCAAAGTATGCCATAGAATACAGAATCATAAAGACAACTTGCTGAAAGTCTAAACTCACAAGTGGG
Source organism: Macaca mulatta (assembly GCF_049350105.2). NCBI lineage: Eukaryota > Metazoa > Chordata > Mammalia > Primates > Cercopithecidae > Macaca > Macaca mulatta. The sequence goes on along the minus strand of NC_133412.1, from coordinate 153,011,429 downwards.
ACAAGGGCAAAAAGAGATTCAGATCTAAAGGCAGCAGTGGCACGGGCTACTTCCATAACAGAGTCTACATTGGTAAGACTGCAAGTACAAGGACATAGCTGAGTATATAATTACTTAAAAAATGCTAACCAGTAAAAATTTAATGTGCCCTTGTTTACATTTCAGGTGTAGGATTTTAAAAAAATGGAAATAAATTGTCTTATTACTTCTCCCTGGTTTGTCACTCAGACTTACCACAATGCAGGCTTTCCTCCAACTAGGCCGAGTCCCTATTCTTACTCTCCAACGAACCCTAAGTACTAGTCAGAATAGAAGCATCTGAGCTGGTTCTAATCCAGCCCTTCTCTGCTGCCCTTCCCCTACCAGGTGCTGGTCAATTATAAGGGCTAGGACTTCTGTAGTCTATTAAGGACAAATCATGAGACGTGCAAACTCAGAAGCGTAAAATTGGAGTCATCAAAATTAACTGAAAGTAAGTGATTCTTGACAGTCCACAAGTCATGAGTTAGAATTCTGGTTGCTCTGACAGTGCCTTTCTCCCAAAACCATAGTCATTCATTTGTTTTCATAGCTAATTTATTGTCAATCTGCAATACACAAGAGATTGCTTTAAATTCTGTTATTAAAATCATGCAACCTCAAAGAATGTTGACTACTAGGGAATATATTCAGACATGCAATAAAAAATGTTTGGTGCATGAAGTGCTTTGAATGGGAAATCAAGGAACAAGGAGAGAATAGGAGGTACCCCTCACCTCAATGTGGTGAGGGGTGAGAGAGGCTTCCCAGACTGGTGACATCTAATGTGAGGCAACAGGCAAAGGGGTTGGAAGATGAAGCCAGTGTTGATGGTAAATGGCAAGGTTGTTTCAGGCAAGGGAATAACGTGTTAAAAAACCAGGCACTGCACGGTGGCTCACTCCTAGAATCCCAGATTTTGGGGAGGCTAAAGCAGGAAGATCACTTGAGCCCAGGAGTTTGAGACAAGCCTGGGCAACATAGTAATACCCTGTCACTACAAAAAAACAACACTGAAGCTTGGAAGCAGAAGACAGCAAGGTGGATATTTAGTTGCTTTTTGGATTATCTGCCTGTTTGACATGAATTACCTAGCGCTGCCACTGTGAGCAGGCACTATCTGGATGGAGGTGTGGGTGTGCTCTCATGCATAGTCAAGCAGCCCCACACCCCAAAGACAAATGTAAGCCACACATTTTCCATATCCGTACACCCTTGTTCAGAATGGAAAGTCATCAGATACCCGACAATCTCCCCCTAACAATGCCCAAGATGATTAACTTCTCACGGCTTGTAGCAGGCAGGTGGCTGACACAGGCTTGGTGAGAACTTTGAAGCACACTTCAAACAGCTCAATTAGATCAAGAGAAAAGCCTCTAAAGCAGATCCATAGACTTACTGTAAAACATTTTCCTTCTCTTCACAATATTAAAACAAATACCGTCAGTTTCTTCCGGACCAGGAGCTGAAAGGTTGCGCCAGCTTTTCTGGTGCCTCCCTTTCAATTTAGCCTGGTTGATTTTTTTTTTTTTTTTTTTCAATCTGCCACAATCACAATGTTTGCAAACCCTTCAGTTGATAGCATTTATGGGAGAACAGGTTCCTTCTCTCTGTCAGTCCCAGAAACCATCGCAATTCACTGTGTATTTTTACATTTGACAATAGCTCTATGGCAAAAGAGGGGGAGAGAGGGTAAGAGCACCAGTGCTAGCCATTACAATCACAGAACAGAACAAGGACATTTTTTTAAAAATGAGTAAATTCACCACTGGCCTCTTCTTTATTGAGCTCTGCCATAGTTACTAGGCACATGCGGGGAAGACAGAGTGAATATATATAGCTTCTAATGCATCACCTGTAACTCAGCACTGTGCAGGACGCAAGCAACTCTTCAGGGGGTTGTCAGAAGGGGATCATAAATACACTGTGAATTAGGGGAAATGACCAAGAGGATGGAGGTGTATCTGGATGGCTTGGCAAAGGAACCCCATGGAACATCTTTACCTCTTTACTCTTCCATTGTCAACTGTTAATAATCTATACTTTACTCTTTTCTAGTCCAATATTTCTGCTTAATAACTTGGATAAAAATATGTTTATTAAGAAAAACAGCAACCTCAACACTAAGTGCTTACTGTGTGCCCTCCCTTATAACTTTAAGAGGCACTTTTTTAGTTTTTTTAGTTTTTAAATTTATTTTATTTTATTTTTTGCGTAAAACTTGCTTTTAGCTTTTTTTTTTTTTTTTTTACTTAAGTTCCAGGATACATGTGCAGGACTTGCAGGCTTGTTACACAGGTAAACATGTGCCATGGTGATTTGTTGCACCTATCAACCCATCACCTAGGTATTAAGCCCCACTGTTTATCTTGATATTCTCCCTCCTCGTCCCCCTGACAGGCCCTGATGCGTGTTATTTCCCTCCCTGCGTCCACGTGTTCTCACTGTTCAGCTCCCACTTATGAGTCAGAACATGTGGTGTTGGGTTTCCATTTGTTATCTTATTTAGAGTTCACAACAACCCTATAAAGTTGATATTAGCATTCTATTTTATAGATGAGGAAACTAAGACAGAGTTTCAATAGCCCACCAAAAGACACACGTCAAGGGCATGACAGAGCCACCTAAGTTTGACTCCAGGGTCCAAGTTCTTATCTACCATTTACTATTTAGTATATAATCAGTGACTTATGACATTAAAACATATGATTACTTCCTCTAGAGTGCTTTGGTTTTGTTTTTGTTTTTCAGAAAACTGGTTCTTACAACCTGAAATCACTAACAATATATGTTAGATTATTAGACAAGTTGGTTAGATTTTGACATGTCAACTGGCTGAGTTAGGCAAATTCCTCACATTTACTACATGACTTTAGTAGATCAGTCCTTGTCCTTTGTAAGTCAGAAGGGGCTCTTGAGCTGTAGAATTCCACAACAGAATATCTTGAATTGGGAAACACAGTGCAGGAAATGGACCATATTTCCTGAGTTCAGGGTTCTCCCACTGCACTGTTTTCCTAGAGAAGCTGTGAAGTAACGTAGCGTTTTCTTGTTTCTTCCAATCCACTTTTTTCCAACAGCCACCATAATTTTCAGAAATGAAATTCTATCATGTCACCGTCTGGTTTAAAAGTCTTCAATGGTCCCTCATTGCACTGAAAGTAAAATCCTAGTGGCAAAGTGCTCCAGAAAACAGTGTCCCAGTTCCTCCACATTGAAGTTTCTGCAAAACTACCTGCCATTTGAGCATTTATATATGTAGCTTTTCTGACTCCATTTCAGCTTGTAGGGAGTTCTGAAGTCTCATTTCTTCCCTAGTAGACCTTGGCATCAACTGCTGAGAGCCAGATGCCCTATTGTGTACTTGAGGGATAAGAGAAGGAAAATACAGGTGTAGGTAGCTTTTGTTTCAGCCTTGCTCTAGGTAAAGTGTCAGGGGAAGTTTGCTTCAACAAATCTTTATCCTTTCTAGAGGAACATATGGTAGTTTCCAGGGGTTCTTTAAGAAGTAACTGTCTAAATAGTTTTAGGGGTTCCTTAAGAAATAGTTAACTGTCTAAATAGCTGTAAACAAATGACCACAAAGTAAAGGAGTAAGAGAGCAGTAGAAGATGATGTTTTTTAAATACATGCAAAATCAAACAGGGGACAGCTACCAGCTGTCTTTTGTTCCCTCCAAGGACAAGAACAAATAAAAACAAAACTCCTGGGAATAAGGCAAGAAAAGGAAACTACAGTGGATCATATGATTCAAGATTCTTTAACTTACTGCTAACATGATGAGTTAGTATGATTGAAAAAGTATGTATTTTGAGATTGGACCTAGCTCCATTTCCAGCTCCACTCTTACCTAACCTGCGTTTCTGCAGGTCTGTGATGAGGATGACAAGAGCAGCTTCCAAGACTGTTGTTCTGGGATTGAGAAGGAGATGTGGATTCTCCCCAGGCTCTGCTGCTGGTTTGGATTTGTTTTTGACTCTCCAAAATCAATTCCATTTCAGTATAATATAGGCACGATACTTCTTTTTCTCTTATTGGTTTAGAAATGAACATATGATTTAATCCTGATTAATGAGGTGTTGTGGACATGAGGGGAGTTTGCTGGAAATGGTTTCTTCACATCTAAGGAAATGACATAGAAGAAGAGCTATTGTTGTCTACTGGATGTTGTCATTTCAGGATCTGGCATCTAGAACAGCTACAGAAGGTCTTGCATACAGAATAGCCTATCTAAGAGCATCCCTAGAGCCTATTTCTGACGATGACAGAGAGAAGAATCTGGTCTATGGAAGCATCACTGAGCAATGAAATTAACCAAGTGTACAACTCATTCTATTTTTGGAATGTTTGCTCCTTAATTTCTCCCCTGGTTCTGCATCATTGTTTTTCTTTTAGCTCTGTACTTTTTGTAGAGTTAGCTAAAAATAATATGCCTTTCTACTTGCTTTTTTTTTTTTTTTTTTAAGATATGACTTATATTCAACTTTTGACTTAAACTGGTCCTGGCTAATACATTTATCTTCTGACCTTGCCCTAGCAAGTTTTTCTATTGGCTCCTGATAGGCCTGATTTGGGTCCACTTGAGGATGTCCGGACTATTCCAGATACTTCAGGACTGTGGTTCCTCTTGGCCACATACCAGGGACACCTCATACCTACTTCTGTCCTGACTTTCTCCAACATCCATTATTCTTAACAATATAATGTGCTCTATCACTAGTTAGAACTCAGGATTTAGGATTGTTCAACTTATCTACAGTAAATGCAGAAACAAAATCTGCAAAGCTATCACAAGAGCTGTGTTTATGGGGAAAGGGACTCCTTAAAGCATACTGTGAACTTTGCAATTCCATTGGTACGAATTTACCATCCTATCTTCCTAGAAGCAAGCGTTGATGTTGGTAACAAGTACAGAAACACTACTGAATCAGAAATTCCTTCAAATATAATAACTAGGTTTGAGGCATTTACCTGTGCCTCTATCTGTGTGGCTCACACTGCTTTGTACGTCAGTGGGAGTCACAAGTGTGATGTGACATAACTTCATTTTTTTTGCGGGGGTGTAGGAAATGTCTAAGTGGATAGAAAGGCAAAGAAGAGGATGACACATTAAAGCACTGACTGCTTTTCAGCTTTACTTATATTGTCTCCTTCCAAAAAATGTATTTGCGGCTACTAGTAGAATTTTTGTTACCCATATTTGTAGTTCCTTGTTGGAGGCAGAAATTCATCATAACATTTTTTCTGACATTCACATCTAACCCTTATTCATGATGTAATGAAGCTCTGTGGCCAGCAACGGTAGTCACCTCATTTCCTGCTCATGCAGCATGTAGGCATTTGGTTAAAACAGGTGGTAGTAAAGGAAGACTCTCATTAATCTCAATTTACCAATCTATGCATTAGGATTAGCATAAAGAATGAAACACTATAGAATGTAAGTATTAGGAAGCAAGAGGAAACAATATACTAAAATAATGTATTCATTTTAGTCAGTATAAAATTGATAGCTTAAATTTAATTTGGAAATTCTCTTTTCCCAAAAAGAATGCTGGTGAGATATGTGTATTATGAATATGCTTACATATATATTGAATATTTTTCCTAGTAAGGGCCCAGAGGCCTCAAACATGAATTCCAATTAAGCCAGAGTCTGCTTCTACCTTGCTTCTTCACTCAATGCAAGAAACTTAGCATCATTTTCTTGACTCCTTTACACCTGTATACGCCTTAACTAAATCTCCAGTTGCTCATGGAATAGTACATAATTGAAGCAGAGAACCAAGAGTGCTCATGTAATATCATGAGGTGTCAGAATTGGAAGGGTCCCTGAGATGAGCTTAAAAAAAAAAAAAAAAAAAGTGTTTCTCAAAGTGTGGCATGTGGACCACCGATTAGAATCACTTGAGGAACGTTTTAAAAATCTTTATTCTCAGAACCCATCCTAAAACCTATTAAAGTGTTGTGGGGTAGGGAGTTAAGTCATTCTCATCGTTAGCCCAAGTTTGTGTGTAAGGAATGGTCACAGTACAGTTACTTGAGAAGTTATTTTGAAATACACATTCCCCTCCAGCTTCTAAATCCAAATAGATTTCTGAGTTATCAGCGAAATTTTAGACAGTTTCCTAAGCAATTCCACCTCCTTGGGAACCACTATCTCTTCTAATACTTTGATTTTAATGAGGGGAAAATGAAGTCTAGGAAGTTGTGACCCACCTAAAGTCACGTAGCCTATGTTACTGGCAGAGCCAGTCCTCCAGCATGTGTTCCTTGACAGGTGTTACACACTGTGGATACCTAAATATATTCCTTTAAAATACCTTTATTATAGAAAATATGAAACATACAAAAGTAAACAAAATCACGTGATGAACTTCCATGGACTCATCACCCAGGTGCCACAAAAACAGCCACAATTCATGGCTAACATTATCTCATACCTCCAACTGCCTGCCTACCCTGACCCTGAAAATTTTAAGGCAACCCAGAATCATACCCATAAATATTTTACCCATAAATATTTGCCTGATTACTATAGGGCAGAACAAAATACTGTTTATCTTCTTTGTGCTTTAGTTTTTTCATCTAAAAAATGGAACCATCAACTATCAAATGTGTGAAGGCATTTACATATTGGGAATTACAGTATACTTCCTTCTCCCTTATCCTAGAATTAAGAAGTATTTATAAGGCATACGTTAGTTTAATAATCTACTAACATCATAATTGTCTAATTTCAGTGTAGAAGAAATTGTGGTAATATAGGCTCTGCTATATTGTGAACTACGGGCAATTTAGGGAGAGGTGAGAATAGATAAATCGAATGTCATACAGTGGGCCAGGCAATAGCCCTTTTTTCAAAAACCAGAACATAATTAGATCACAACAATAAGCCAAGTAGCAGGCAATTAGCTAGAAATTTTAAAAACATGGCCCAACTTCTACGTTTCTTTAGAAATACTTGGATTGACATGATAATATAGGTGGAGAGATTCTGTAACAAGTCTCAAATTGTGTGTAAATGCTTAAACACTAAAATAGGAGGGAGGGAAAGAAGGAAAGGCAAGAAGGGAGGGGGGGTGTCTAACACACATCTTATCTCATTCAGTACAAGGAGTTAATTATCATTATGGTAAATTATGCAGCAAATGAATCCAGGTAATCATAGGGCAATCATCTCTCAATTCAATTAACAAGAGGTACATTATCATGAAAAACTCTGAAAGATTTAGAATGCTTTCTGTTATTGCTATTTAATAGTTAAAATGCTCAGAAAATTTGAGTTTAGAGGGTAGTGTATCATGTAATCCCTTGTTCTAACGATGACAGTAATGTCATTCTAAACCAAAAGAATTAATTTCATATATTTTTCTGTCTGCCACACGATACTGCAAAGGGATAAACAAAATAGAACAAAGCACAGTGACCACAATTATATATTAGGTTCCCCTCTGTTTCATTTTAAGGTAAATAGTGGCTGACAAATATGTATAAAGATATTGTTAGAAGAGAGAAGCCTGTGAACTGGTGTTTTATAGAAACATTAGTGCAATACTCTTATAATGTCTAGACAACAAGTCTATATGTATATGTTGTGTATGTATATGTCTGTGTATACATATATGCACACTTACCTATATACAGATATATACGTATACATACTCTGTGTGTGTGTGTGTATAATATATACATATTTTGACCAGGTATGGTGGCTCACACTTGTAATACCAGTACCGTGGGAGACTGAGGTGGGCAGATCACTTGAGGCCAGGAGTTTGAGACCAGCCTGGCCAACATAACAAAACCCCATCTCTACTAAAAATACAAAAACTTAGCTGAGTGTGGTGGTGCACACCTGTAATCCCAGCTACTTGGGAAGCTGAGGCATGAGAATCACTTGAACCTGGTGGGTGGAGGTTGCAGTAAGCCAAGATCATGCATCTGCACTCTAGCCTAGGTGACAGAGCAAGACTGTCTCAAAAAAAAAAAAAAATGTACACACACACACATGTATTGTAACTTACAATGACAGGACAAATGTCAGATATATTTTTTGAAACTTTAAGAGGAAATTAGAATAATGCTGAATCCTATTAAATAACACCCTTCATATTGCTTCCAGAAAGCATGCTGCTGATTCTGAATTGTTTGTGCTCTGTTTTTGGTCTGAGATTTAGCATGAAACCAAATTCTGTGATTCAAAGCAACATGTCACTGGATCTATATATTTAAGGAATGAAGGTATCATTTATTTCACCATGTAGTAAACTAAATGTCCTGGAGGATAAGTGATTTGCCTCAGGCCACAAAGCTAATTACTGGAAGAGCCAGATATTTTTATTTTTTAAGAAGATATGTCAATTAAATCATCCAACAAAGTGCCATCTATTGAGGCATATATAAGAATTGAATATAGTGGATGCTCTGTAACCTTGAGAGGGTTCCAGTCTAATTTAGGAGATAAGATACTGGAACAAGAACTAATTTTCAAAATGGTGTTAAATTATGTGATGTACATTAATAATGTTTTAGAACTGAGATAAAAAGAAAAAGCATTAGTCAGTATGGATGAGGTGACATTTAAGCTTGGTCTTAATGGATGGAAACATGAGCTTCAGCCTCTAGAAATGTGTAATCTAGTGTTGGAGAAAGAGGAAGATAGACATGGAAATAATGATCTATGTTTAAAAGCAGAAGTAAGGTGTATATATATACATATAGAACTAAATGCAGGCCGGGCGCGGTGGCTCAAGCCTGTAATCCCAGCACTTTGGGAGGCCGAGACGGGCGGATCACGAGGTCAGGAGATCGAGACCATCCTGGCTAACACGGTGAAACCCCGTCTCTACTAAAAAATACAAAAAACTAGCTGGGCGAGGTGGCGGGCGCCTGTAGTCCCAGCTACTCGGGAGGCTGAGGCAGGAGAATGGTCTAAACCCGGGAGGCGGAGCTTGCAGTGAGCTGAGATCCGGCCACTGCACCCCAGCCTGGGCGACAGAGCAAGACTCTGTCTCAAAAAAAAAATAAATAAATAAAAATAAATAAATAAATAAATAAATAAATAAATAAATGCAAAGTCCAGTGGAAAGGCAGTAGTTAATAAGTGTCATTAGCAGAGTGTAGAAATCAAAAGAGATGAAAATGTTGTAAATTGGGCTGATGGACGATAGATATATCTGTTGTCAGGGTGGAGAAGACAACTACGTATTTAAACCACAATATGAGTGAAGGCAAGGAGATACAAAAGTGGCAGGCACATTCATTGAGACAAAGGGCAAGTGTTGGTATGTATCCAGAGAGACGGTTGAAAGGATGGGCTCAGGCTGCATTGTGAAGAGCCAGGGAGGCGGACTCAGAAACGTGAGACTCTCTCCTGCAGGCCCCAGGAGTCACGGGAAGTTTTGCGGTAGACTGACACGTTGTGACAGTGTTTGGGAAAGATAACACATGTGACAAGGGAGATTGGACCGTGGAGCAGCTAAAGCAGAGTGGCCAGTTGGGAGACTATTGTTATACTTCAGAAGAGAGATTAACGCCCAAAGTAGGACAGTGGCAAAAGAAATAAAAGGAGAAGAGAAGAAGTATTGGTACTGTCAGTTGACTGAATATAAAGGGGGAGGGAGGAGTGAAAGATGATTCCAAGGTTTCAGCTCAGGGGCTAGAGGACAGTGATACACTAACTCAAACAAGGAAAAGGAACGGTAGCAGTTTTAGTAAAGAAAATAGGAGACCGTCTCATCCAGTGGGTCTGAGGCAGCAGCCAGCATCCTCTCGATGTATTCACGGGCAGCTGGAAATTGGAACTCAAGACAGAAGACAGGTTAAAAAAGGGATGAACAGACCTTCACTCCAAGTGATAGCATGGAAAAGGATGCGGAGTGGAGGATAGGTACCTGTGAAGGAAATTAAAGATGGTATTCTTTGAAACAGGTTTATTTGGGAAGTAGTGATAAGTAACATAAGATACATAGAGTTGGGGTTGTCCCTATGCAAATGCCCTTACCCGTAGCTGGTGGTGCCCTCAACAGCATATGGTCAGCACAGTAGGCAAGAGTACCTGGCACCTGATCGCACCATTGGAGGCCTGGGTTCTTTTTTTTTTTTTTTTTTTTTTGAGACAGAGTCTCGTTCTGTCACCCAGGCTGGAGTGCAGTGGCATGATCTCAGCTCACTGCAACCTCTGCCTCCCAGGTTCCGGTGATTCTCCTGCTTCAGCCTCCTGAGTAGCTGGGGTTACAGGTGCCCACCACCATGCCTGGCTAATTTTTGTACTTTTAGTAGAGACAGGTTTCACCATGTTGGCCAGGCTGGTCTCAAACTCCTGACCTCAGGTGATCCGCCTGCCTCAGCCTCCCAAAATTCTGGGATTATAGGCATGAGCCGCCGTGCCTGGTGAGGGCTAGGTTCTAAAGGGGTCTCCCAAATTGTATTTCTCCAATCATTTTCTTGACTTTCTCAGGTCCCCAACTTCACTTTTATATTCTTGTCCTTCCTGTTTTATGTATTCACATTACTGTCTTAGCTCCAGGCTATGACTGTGAATTTTTCTATTCTGTCTCTTTGTCACAGAACATACCCCTGAAACACCCATGTGCCTTCATTTCAACCCAACCCACAAGCAATGATAGTTTCAGAATTTCTAAAGAAAATAGCCTAAGATTTCCAGTGTCCTTGAAATGGGATGGCAGGAGACTTATTTTGAAACTTCAATTTGCATATTCAGATCTGTTTTTATTTACACTGTATGTTATAGTAATAAGACTTTCTAAAAATACCTTTATTTCTACCTTATGTACTTTTGCCGGTGCTGTTACTTAAGTTGAAACAAGTATTGTATTAGTTTCCTATGGCTGCTATAACAAATTAGCACAAAGTGAGTGACTTAAAATGAACACACTGGCTGGGCACGGTGGCTCATGTCCATAATCCCAGCATTTTGGGAGGCCAAGGCGGATGGATCACTCGGGGTCACAAGTTCTAGATCAGCCCAGAAAACATGGTGAAACGCTGTCTCTATTAAAAATACAAAAATCAGCTGGGTGTGGTGGTGAGCACCTGTAATCCCTGCTACTTGGGAGGCTGAGGCAGGAGAAACACTTGAAGACTGGAGGCGGAGGTTGCAGTGAGCCAAGATTGCACCACTGTACTCCAGCCTGGGTGACGAGAGTGAAACTCTGTCTCAACAACAACAACAACAACAGACACATTTATTGTCTCATAGTTCTGGAGGCTAGAAATTTGAAATTAGTATCATTGAGCTGAAACCAAGACATCAGCATTCTCTCTGAAGGCCCTAAGAGAGAATTTGTTTCTTGACTGTTCCAGCAGTTGTCAGCATTCGTTGGCTTGTGGCTGCTTCACTCCAGTATCTGCCTCCATCACCTTCTCATGTGTGTGTGTGTGGCAGGGAAAATGCTCCCTCTGCCTCACTCTTATAAGGATACTTTTGAGGATATTTAGGGCCCACTCAGATAATCCAGGATTATTTCCTCATCTCAAGGTCCTTAACTTAATCACACTTACAAAGACCCTTTTTCCAAATAAGATAAAATATACAGCTTAAGAAATTATCCTTGGAAGATATTTTTCAACCTACTGCAGGTGAGCTAATGCACTCTCTCAAGACATGCACGGTGACATTCCCAGCTAGATCCCCCTGGTGGGATCTTGAATGTCAAGATGCTAGTTTACATATGATTTTGTTTTAAAGGGAAACTGGCCTTTGATATCAATGTTGGTCTAAACCTACTCATCCCAGTCTCATTGCAACAGAATGTTGGTTTCTATATGAAGCCTGCCACTTTTGGAAATAGTCTTGATTTTGGATTGTTAGAATACTTTTGTAAGAACACTGCACAATGGGCTGGGCCTGGTGGCTCACACCTGTAATCCCAGCACTTTGAGAGGCCAACCAGGGAGGATTGCTTGATCTCATGAGTTTGAGACCAGCCTGGCAACATAGGGAGACCATGACTTAAAAAAAAAAAAAGAGAAAAGAAAAGAATACCACACCGTGATGTGACATATGGATTTAATTAATATTATGCCAAGCCTCAGATAATTAATTCCCACTGGTGACATTAAGATGAAATCAATGTTGTAGGTCAAAATATGCAATCTGACAAAAAAAGTGGCAGCAATTAGAAAACTGTTAAAATAAAATAATATAAACTTCATGCTGAGACATAGTATCTATGGCAGGAATAACAATATATATTGGCATAATAGTTGTTAATAGTAATTATATACCACTATAGTTAATGTTTTTAATCATTTTACTAAACAGAGGACTCAGTGGCACAGAAGATTTAACAGTAGATAATTCAATAATTAGGTTTGTCAAATTTTCCATTATTTAGCTGAGACAACTCCAAATAAAATTAAGATTAGGCTGCACTTGTTAGATATATTCCAAGTTATTGTTGGTTAACTGCTGAGTGGTTAAGGAAGCCATCAGCCAACATTTCCTAACACCAAAATCACAAAGTGGACAACCCATGGGCCAATAATTGGGCTCCCACAAGCTCTGGAAAGGCAAGTAATCACACTTTTAAGGAGCGAATTTAAAAAGTCCAGTTTAGGTTCTGTACTTTGTCTTTGAGGAAAGGAATAATATATGCAAGTGTAAAACTTCTAAATAACACAGAAAAAATTGCAGCTTGGATGTTGTGAGAACATCTGGATGCTTGATGTGCATCACATAGCTAAGAGGAGTAGCTGAAACATTTTTTAATCTGTTCAAGTTAAAATAATGACTCATTTTAGAGGGCTATGTTGGCAATTTCCAGTATATTAAGTTACATCTTCCCTCTCACCTGTGGAGCCAGGCTTTATTATTGATAAGCCTTATTTATACACATCTGTTGGGAGACAAGCTGAGTGTTGGGAGAGAAGCTGAGGCAGGTTTGCATGTCCGCTAGACTTGCTGACTCCTTGCTTCTAGCACTCCCATTATCTCAAGCAGCCATATGTTTCTCATTCACTTGATGCACTGTTTCCTTTCAAGCCCCACATCCTCACCACCTGTTTGTTTGTTTGAACACCAATAAGTAGTGTGGGCTCCCAGAGCTCGGAGCCTTGGCAGCCTCCACACTCGCGATGGCCCCCTGGTCCCACTTTCTCTCTCAAACTGTCTTTTTCTCATTCCTTTGACTCCGCTGGATTTCATTGCCCCCACGACCTGGTGTTGGGTCTGATCACCCCAACACACATCTACACATAACATCTCTATACACTCACTGATAGACCTGTGTATTTGGCAGACTCAGAAGAGGAAGCTCTCAATTATTTTGCTGAAGGCTTAAACCATCTTCAAGGAGGTAGAGCTCCTTGTGCATTTCTACAAGCCTAATAAATACCAGTTTCCAAAAAAACTTGATGGGGTCAGAAAAATCAAGAAATGTTTAAAGCTAATATTTCAAACTACATATTCTGGTAAGTCATCTAGATTGGTTTGGAAACTCACCCTTATAAGTACTCATGGAAATTTTGTTAATATCTTTATTCAGAAGAGAGAGTAAAATGTATCTGGTTATTGTATTCTATGTAGTAGAAAGTAGAAGACAGTGCTGAGTTAATTTAAGACTGTCAACTAGGGTATTAATGAGGGTCTCAGATCAATGGAACAAGGTAGGACACCAGTAACTGAAATCCTGGTCTGATGGGAGGCAAAGACGTTGAGAAATGTAAGTAAGTGGTGAAGCCATCAGTAAGGCAAAATTTCTCGACGCCCTGGAACAAGATGAATCCATTGGTACAGGCCCTCCAAAAAGAAGTAAGGGTGGTAATTTTGTACATTAATTTATAATACAATATGTGAATTACCAATTATGTGTGACTAATATTTTTCCTATACCAACAGGAATAGCTAATTATTTTAAAAATATTTTGGAAGGAAGCTTGAACTGGGGCAGGGAACTGAGCAGGACATTCAAGGGAAAACTAGCAACAACTCAAGAGCAGTAGAAGGACTTTCTCCAAACAGCCCTATTAGATCAGGAAAAGAATCCAGTCATAGGGCTGCAAAAGTTCTTCAAGGTCCTCACATGGGAAATGTCTGGAGGCTTTATAACCCTGCTCTCTTCTAGTCATTTTTCTTCTGCTTACACACTGCCACCCTTTACAGGACAGTGGCTATGTGTGAAGTTTGAAGTTTAATTGCTTTTGAGTTATATGTACACAAATTACCTCCAGGCAATATGTAAAACTCATTTCTTCCTGGTTTCATAACTCACAAGACAGCTGAACAAATCTTCCTAAAATTTTTCCTTTTTCATAAGTTCAAGCTAATGTCAACCCCGGGAAGTTTGAGGCTAATTTTTCAAGGGATGCTTCTCTTCAACCATGACTTGCTTACAAAATATTTTAAAATAGCTTTTTTTTTCCTGTGGAAAAAATTAGTCTTGTGTAACAGTTGACAACTGACATAATGCATTGTAAAATGCTGTATAACAGGGTGGAAGAGAGGTTTGATAAACCTAACATTCTACAGTGAGAAGCTGCTGTGTTAGAAATAGGGTGTTAAATAGGTAGAATTCAAGAAAGGCTAGGGAGTGAATTCGTTACTTTCCCCCCTACCACGTATTCTTTAAATTGAATAAAATTCTAGCTTCACCAACTAGAATTTTTCCAAACCTCAGGCTACTGCTTTGGTACCTAGTAGGCTTAAGAATTCTTCAATTGAGGCTTTAAAGATTTGTAGCCAGCTTTCTCAAGAAGCCACTGGGGATTTGGTGCAAGCATTTATTCAGAAAGGAAGCCAAGAGTGGGCTGCCTTGTACTTATAATTGAATTCCAGAATAAGGTATTCTGGAAAGCAGGAGACTATAGGATCTGGTCTCATTTCTGCCACTAATTAGCCGGGTGATTTTAGAAATCATTTAACTTCCTCAAGCTTTCTTTTTTTTTTAATTAATAGAGTGTGAGAATCTAAATTTTCAAAAAATAAAAATAATCATCATCAGTATATTTGCCTGCATACACCAAATTTTTGATACACCAAAAATAGGGGGTATGAGTAATTTTTGTTTCTTGTATTTGCTGCTTCCAAATAAGTGAGAAAAAAAGCAAAACAAAATAATATACAATTATTAAACCTATTTTTTATTGTATGGGGAAGATGATGTATCACATATCTTTCAGGGCTAAAGTCCCAAATCTTGAATATACAAAAAAGTAACGTGTATCACGTGAGACTGCATGGACATCTGCCATCTAATTATCAACCAAGCTGTCTTGTCTCCCAGCTTGCCATGACATCTGGATTGTAAATGTCATGACATTTCAGTCATTCAGCATTCCCAGGTTGACACACCCTACATCCTGCCTTGGTCCCTACATTTAAAATTTGCAATTTTAAATAGAATTCCAGAGTTTACACAGAATTGGATCCTTTATTATCAGCAGATGAAAGACCTACTTTTCAAAATATAAAGAAATATTGGGCTGGGTTGGCAAAGCAATGAAGAGGAAAAACAAGTCTGTTTAGAAATGCACTGGTTTGGGGGAGGTGCCGACCATGAACTTGTCAAAACAATGTTTTTCTGTCTCTAACGGAAGATATTTCATAAAATACTTGGTACCTTCAGTGACTCCAAGTCAGTGAATCTTGAATAAATGATCCAGAAAATGCTATGGTTACTCTTACTGTGCTGAAGCTAGCTAGAGTCATGTTTATCATTTTAATTAATTGCATCAACATTGGGACCAGCTACTGGCACACTATCAGTGCAAGCAGGCAAGCGAATATCCCTGGTCCTTGTAGTGGCAGGAATATGTCTGTGCTGAAAATCCCACAGGAAAATAAGGAAGATAAACTTAGATACTCTCATTTTTTCTACCCTCTCGCATATTGCAATAAAAAGATGATACAATGGTGTCTTCTCTTACAGGCTTTTCTTTTTTCTGTGATTATTCCATCAAAAAATAATCACAGTTATTAAAAACAACAACAACAGCAACAAACCAAAGTGGGCTTCATATAATATACGGTCCCTTCATTGTGTCCAGATAGCAATCGGTGAATTCAGCATTTTCCTGAGGTCTGAGAAACTGTCTGCTCTCACACCTCTGATGTTGTTAAGTGATAAAGAATTGTTGCAATCCTGCACAGAAATGGACCAACCTCATTACCACACACAGTAAAGGTTTTAGCTGCACATTTTCTCTTCTTTGCCTTAAGAAAAAAAAAAAAAAAAAAAAGATACCCCGAATAACCAAAGAACATTATTAAAACTGTTTCCCAAAGAGTGTAATGACAACTAAATTACTCCTCCTTAAGAAAACCAAATTGGAAAGCCACTTATGCATATTACCTTTGACACAGTAAGGTTTCTGTATTGCGGGCTCTTAAATGGTAGGCAGATTTTATTTTTTATTGTGCAATTCTTAGGATTCATGGGAGACTGGTATTTAAAACACATTTGTATTTTAAAATTTATCATCAGAGCTTTTATGAATACAGAGTCTGTCACTTCTATCTTCCCTTCACCCCCATCTCCAGTGTTTGCTGCTGCTGTCGCCAGAAGAGACATCTGGATTTAATTATTCATTCACTGCATATTTTGCAGTTTGTCACAGTAGTAGATTTATGGCAAAGATTTAATTTTATCCAAGGTCAGGACTCTTACATGTAATGCTTATTTAACAGCTTATCTTTCTGATTTTAATATCAAAATATAAATTTGAACATTTTCTTTTGAGCCTTAAAGAGTCATTGCTCTTTATGCCAGTTTCATCAAATCACATTAATACTGTATGAATAGTGTTTAAGAGTATATGGGTTCAAACTGATCTCCAAAGTTTATCAGCTATAGAAAGTGAAAGAAATTTCTTAAGTTTTTTTGTTCCTAATTTTTCTCATATATAAGATGGAGTCAAGAGAACCGTATTTGTACAGTAATTGTGGGAATTAAGTGAATTAATAAATGTAAAAGTATTGTAAACAGACCCAAGCTCAAAAGTGCGTAACACATGTACCTATTATTATGGTGCCATTATGAATGAAACCTCACAAAAGATCCAGTTTTTAATCTAGGCAAGTTTCATGTTCTATTACCTTAGATGATTTGAATTCCCACAAGGTCCCTTAATTTATCCTTTCATAAAATAGGTTGCAAATTAAATTTCCTCTTGCCTAACAGGACTGGCCTTACAGCTAAGCAGATGAGATACAAGCCTGAGTAGCACAACTGAGGCCAACCAGATAGGACCGCTTCTGTGAAACGTCCCTTTCCCTATTCTCATTCTCCTTCTTACTCACATACACAAGAACTTATCATTTCCTCTTAAAATAACTGTTACTGTATCAAACATTGAGTTTATTGATTATTTATTGATAATAATGTCCTTAGCTTGACTTAGTTTATCAGGCATACAGTGGGATCCTGAGAACATGGTATATAGAATAGATTCATTATGGTAAAAACAGAGGCTGAGAAAGAATGAACACTGCACTGTGTTCTCCATGTCTCTCAAAAAAAAAAAAAAAATCAATCCAGTTTACCCGGATACTATGTGCTAGAGGCAAAAATAGAGACAAAGAGGAAGAACGCACACAAAAATAGAAGTTGCATGACACATTTGTTCACTTTATATTTTTATATCTATAGGTGGAGCTGATTGGGAGGGGTGAGAGAGGGAGGAACAAAAGGATTCTATCCAACCAAGGCAAAATTTTGGGGAAAATAACTATGGAAAAGCCACAGAAGCAGATACTTTAGAAATCTTGCTACAGTAAGTGAAATCGGATGGTCTAGGTAACTGAGGTGGCTACAAGCAACCAAAAAAAAAAAAATTTTTTTTATTCAAAAATAAGAGAAAAATTTTCATTTAAAGAAGGAAGGAGAGTGGGCTCAGTGGCTCACGCCTGTAATCCCAGCACTTTGAGAGGCTGAGGTGGGCAGATCATGAGGTCAGGAGTTCAAGACCAGCCTGGCTAACATGGTGAAACCCTGTATCTACTAAAAATACAAAAAAAAAAAAAAAAAAATGGGAATGGAAAAACATAGATCATTTGGAGAACCAAGGAGTTCACTAGTTAGAAATATTTAATGAGTTCAGATTTTCTTAGCTTTCTTAATTAAGAGCTTTATTTGTGCTTAAATCGTAGCTTTCAATTTACGATAGTTTTAAAGAATGAGTAAGAACATATCTGGAAGGAATGAGTGTTAAATTGGAAAATATAATGATCAGTCCTTGATGGGATGTGTAGCTTACAGAATGTTTTATTATTTACCATTTTGCATGATGCTTCGGTGAAATCTTTTAAATAAAATATCTGAGGGAATGTCTGAAACACAAGTAAAATCACAGCTCAAAATAAAGGCAGTTCTTTAAATGTGAGCTCTGCCTGTTTAACAATTTATGAGGTTATCTCCATCATAGCTAACAGGCACTTCGGCATTGTTGTAATTTGGGAAATTTCTGAGGGAGCACATCAGGCAGATGCAGAACAGTGGCTGTGGCTTGTACTCTGTTCATTCGATCTACCCTGCACAGTTGAGTTGAGATCTCGGAAAACACCACTATTTTTCTCTACTCCAACCACAGAAACCACACTCCTCAGCAACCCGCAGCGTCCTCCTGTAGTACAGAGATTTTCATTCAATGTATTTCTGAGTCGTAGGTTTTTCCAAAGGAAACTTCACATTAGAACGATAGGGTAGGCACAGGGATTACTTTGCTAATGCCCCCTTTCCTACCAAGACTTATTTCACAGTGGAGGAAACTGGCTTTCCTTTACAGGGAGATGAAATATCTGCCTATGGCCAAATAATTTACTGACCGGGTCAAGGCTAGCATTTTGTTCACTGGGGGATGATTGTTCACTTTCCTGAAAAACTTAGAGTGAGTTTTCTTTCAATATTTTCCTAATCAGGTGCATTCAGAAAGTTTCCATTTATTAAATTCTAACTATTTAAATAACTCATTCGGGAGCACAGTTTTTGGAATTACATAGTTGATATCTACAACTCACTTTTTTGGTCAGAAAATACCAGCATTATAACAGGCTACAGAGATAAAAACGTACTCCCTGCATAAATCTTCCTTAATTATTATAATGAACTTCTTTCCACAATTCACCTTATAGAGAAAATCGAAATGCCAGACTTGATTCACCAACGTGTCTGGATAACACAATTTAGTTAAATCACCATAGTGACCAGCTGAGTTCATTCCCAAGTGTCTCGTGTGAACTAATTCTAATTGGTAGCCTCTATCAAGTGCTTGTCAATTTTTTCCAAATCACAACACACAGAGAAATTGAGGGAGATGGAGGAGGCCTATGTGGTGGGAGGTGGCTTGCCCAGGGACTATGGTGGCTTCAGGCCCCAGTCAGCCAGCCCAAAGTCTAAAGCAATTAATTTTCTGCAACCTGGTGTGGCTCACCAATGTTCCAAAGGTATAAAGTGGGAAGCTGTGGCCTAGATTTTTGGCACCTTATGAAAAACACTATTCCTTCAGTAGGTAAAACAGAAGAAGCCCTTCCCTATCAAACTCCACATACACTAATCTGGCTTCTTCCTCGGTCCACTAAAAACATGTATATTTCTCCCTTGATTCTAAGCTTTTCTACCCAGATAGCAGCCCCTTTTCTTTCTCAGAAACATGATGCTGTTTTTCTGTCTACAACAGAAGTGCTTCTCTGACTACCCACCACTGTTTAAGCCTAGTAACTTGCTTCTGGTTCCTATGGATCATACCATTGTTTTGCTTGGCCCAGTCAGCCCAATTACTGCCTCAAAGGGAGAGGATTAAAAGCTTGACTCTTTCCACAAAATGCTTCTTAGAGCCATGCCCTACACTCATTCGAATCCAGGATAGGATTCATTTCCTGATGTTTCCAAATAAAAGAAATGGGCTCAAAACAAAATTCCCAGAGCAGAGCCCATCACTGTGCCTACTGCCTGGCGGAAGCTGAGGAAGGAGGAGGAGCCTAGAGCTGTTAGTTTGACTTTGAAAGTGAAAAGGACTACACAGCAAACCTCCTTCAATTCTCTCCTTTAAGAAGTGAGTTACTGGAAATTCAGAGAAGCAAAAAGGATTTTACCCAGAATCTCTGTGGGGAGATTGCTAATCATCCCCAAATATCTACTTTCCCTTCTTTCTTTCAGAAATAAAAGATCCTAAGTGGGTTTAAGCAAGGTATATGGCCATCCAACTAGTCACTACATTTTCTTGCATCCTTAATAACTTGCTTCTGGTTCACATGGATCCCACCTGTTTTGCAGACAGGGGTGGCCTTATAGGATATAAGCAGGCATGCTTTATCTTTTTTTTCCTTCTCCCACTGATGGGAAAATAGGAAAAACTTGAATCCAAATATGGGAACCACATATTGGGAGTAACACAATATCTCCATTAGCCCTAGATCACTAACTTTTTGATTTTCCCCTAAGGAAAACACACACACACACACACTCACACACACACACACACACACAAAATAAATAAACGCCATCTTTGTTACTCTACTTTGCGCTGGTGATGTGGGAGGGAAGGATTCTTTCTTATAAAAGTTGAGCCTTTACAATAACTATTAATGATACAGACACTTGGTAAAACTCTTTAGATAATAATAATGATGGTGGCACACATGTCACCATGGTGGTCTTGAGCATTTTGTCAAGGTGACAAGGATTTTGAAATAAGCTGTGTCCCTCAAGGGATTATGATCTACTCTAGCACAGGAATCTGTATCTCTAGCACCTGGCACATAGTAGGTGTTCAATCAAAACTTCACGGAACTGAATCAATGTTACAATTTGGCACCTGGAGTTACAAAGATCACCTCCCTTTCCCTTTCCCATGATATCGTCTACTTTTGCTGTCAATGCAGTGCTAATTTCTCAGGAGACAAATGAAGAACTTACTTCCCCAGTGCGAGATTAATTATTCCATGCCACTGCTAACTCCCGACAATATCAGTCTTTGACAGTGTGCAAAGATAAATAGTGAGGCAGCCATTTGAAAGGAAATCATTATGGCACCTCTCCGCTCCGCGTTATCACATCCATATCAGCAAGGGAGATAACTTTGAAACTGCTTGTACTGCACTGAGAACCAGTGTTCCGGCTGGGGCCTGCAAAGATGAAAAAGTCTCTTCTTGCCTTCAAAGTCTTCCTGCCGTGGTTTGCCTTTCAAAGGCACCCACTGCTTGCATAAAGGGTTGCCCTGGAAGTGGTGAGTGCCAACAACCTTCTCCTCGTGAGAGAAAGCAATCAGGGAGAAAAGGGAGCTATCTCCCGGGAGGAGAGAGATTTTGGCAGGTGAGAGCAGGAAGGACTGTCCCTGTTAACTGGGACTTCCAACCTAGTCCCATGCTGACAATGGTGGATCTACCTCCTACCTTGCTCACTGCAGGCTCTCCTTGGGCTGGAAGGAGGAGTTGGGGGCTCTATAGGCTATCAAGTAGCTGAACTAAATTTTAAACATACAAAGACCCTGCTTTGCTTTAAAAATCAGACTGTTCCATGTAGTTACTTTTTCTTTTAATTTTCTAGGAAACACCTATTCAGTTAACATACTTCAGGAATACTCTCGCTCTAAAGTGTTCTACCCTAGCAACAGAAGCCGGGCTGCGTAAGGCTTCAAAGGGATACTCCCACCTGGCTTCAGGGAGAAGCTGCCTCTCAGTAGAGGCCAGCAATTGGAGAGGTAATAGTCCACTTTTACTGCCAAGAGGTGCCTTGCAGAATTTCAGTGTCTGATTTGCACACATGTGAAATGAATTGCTTTCTGCATTCAGGGCTCTGGGGAGGTGACAGAAGAATCTTAGCCTCAATCTGGAGACTGAGAAGGGCCACTCGTAACCTGGTATTTCCTTCTAAAAAGGGGAAAAAAGTCCAGGATTTCTCTTGTAGCAATTTCCTTCCAGGCCAATGAGAAGAGTATAATATTTGCACAGTGGGGGTTGGTTTATTTATTGCCGTAAAATAACAACAAGAAAATAAGAGTCATTCCCAGTAGATGAAGTAAAGTAAAAGGAAAGAGAAATGAGACATTGGGAAATGAAATATCTTAGTCTCAAAGTTTAGGCTGGCCAATTTTTTTTTTTTTAACCCAAATCATCTGCAGGCATATATGGAGCTGTACCTGAAACATACGCATCATTTGGGCTATATTCCTCCACATTTGTATCATTCTGGGCCAGGCATGCAAACTCTCCTTCTACCCTGAAGTTGCAGTTACTGTCCCCTGCTCTTTGCTGAAAAGTGGAAGTGACCCCAAGGGGCAACGAACCACTGGGTAGATCTTGAGAGGAGAAAGTATTTATTTCAGAAATCAACACTGGTATCCTTGACTTGATTAGGCAGCAAGAATTCTATACATATCGAATGTTCCTGGCTACTCATACATGAGTTGGCTAGTCAGTCAAACTGCAATTTACCGGAAGCCAACCAATCAAAGGTTTAAATAAGTAGACTAAATTGTTATCATAGTTTCACTGAACTCTTAGTAGAAAGCAGCAAATGCTAAGAAAAGTTTATCAGAAATATCTTTTCGTCAATAAATACCTAGGCATGCTGTAATGCCAATATGTATTTTGCTTAACCTTAGTGCTATATGTTTATATGGCTGAATAATATCATTAGCAAAAATAATACCAGCAACATTTACTGAACACCTACTCTGCCAGACACTATGCTAGGTACTTTATATAAATTACTTTTAGTTTTCCCAACAGTGTAAATACACAAACTTTGCCAAAGCACGTGGCTTCTCCTTGATGTTAGAATTGGACACAAGTCTGCTTGACCTAAAAGTGATCTCTTTCCCCCATCATTTATCTCATATATGATTGAGAGTCACAAAAATGAAACTGTCATACTATATGAACCTGAATCTTCAGAGAACAACAAAAATGGACTTTATCATGTTTCAAAAGTCCAGGGAATTTTTCAGCAAGAAATTAAAAGGCTTTTATGCCAGTGAACTTTCAGCATATTTTGTAAAGATCACCTTGCTTTCCTAACCTGTAAACTGGGGAAATAATAGTACCAGCCATGGAAAACACTCAGCTTACTGTATGGTGCCCAGTAAGCACTCTACTGGGGGAAGTAGGTAATTCAATTAAGTAATCATGAAACTCTCCACTAGTACTGAGCAACTAACCTTTGCAAATCAATTAAAAAAGAGCACCTCTATGTGCTTTGTATTCAACCTAGTAGTTCTTTTGCTGGATTTAATATATTGTGATCAGAGTACAAAAAGCTGCAAATGGAGGATTGAAAAAAAAAAATTCTGCTAGCCAAATTGTTAGTATAATGGAATGAAGTTAGGTGAAAGCAGTTCTACAATCAACTATTCTTATCCACAACAAGCATGTCAATTTTATGATAGAGAAACAACACTAATGCTTCCAACGTAGTTATTACCCAGGTGCAGAAACTAAATCAGAGAGAAACGGTTTAAAGCAAATCCTTGCTAGAGCCCTACATTTAATTCTCTAAGTCACATGACTGACTTTCATTAAAACTTGCTTTTTAAACAAACATATTAGAGAATAATAGAAACAAAAAAAAAATTAGCCTAAGTCTCTGGTTTTTGAGCTGGGAATGCAGTAAAAGAGATTGGCAAAAATATTGTGGGAGTTTTTCCTTTGAAAAGATAGTAGGAATTTCTCCCCAAAATGTGTCTGATTTCACTCCATAATCTCCTTGGGACTCAAATTTGTCACTGTAGGAATCATCTGACAGCTTCTTTAAGTGCTTCTAGGTAGAGATATGAATCAGATTATCTCCCTGCCTTGGAACAATTCTGCTTGGGGCTATACCTATGTGCAAAAAGTACACCCAGATGTTAGCAAACAACTACACTGTCATTTTTCCCCTTCCAGAAGCTCTGTCAAAAACACTGTAGAGTTACAATTTTAGAAATCTGCTGGAAGTGAGATCCAGTAACATGAAGCTAGTGTTGTTTATTCATAAAATATACCAGACCATTAGCGAGAACATAAGGCTGCTGACATCGCTTATTTCAATATTTCACTGAAATTTCACAAAACTTGCCTGGGATATACCACTTTTTTTTTTCCTCCTAATCTCTTTGAATGGAACAAGAAAGTCAATTGGGAAATCAGTGTTTAAGGTTAGAGCTGAACATAACCTAGCCCGGCCCAACTTCCACATTGGCAAGTTTGCCTAATGTCACTCAGGTAGTTGGTGGAGAGTAAGAAATGGAATGCAGGTGTCCACTTCCAATCCTATAGTCCTTTTACAAGGACACACACCCATCCAACAGCCAATGCAGCTAAAGCAGAATGAGACACAGGCATGTGCTTGACTGAGAGAAAGGGGGAAACCACGCTGATGTAAGTTTTCTTAAACTCTGGTAATGGCTCACTGTGTCTAAATTCTCACTTCTGCTCGGCTGAAGCAAAGACAACATCAAAGATTGAGTGCCTTCCAAGCCCACTTTTGCCTTCTTTTGTTTTGCAAAATGGAAATTGTCAGACATATGTCAATCTAAAGTTCTTCAGGAATTGTAAATTTCTTGGCCCGCAGCCAATGTTTGCCCCTGTTTCAAAACCAAAACCGGTTTTTCTAAGAAAGCACCCTGAAATGACTTGAAAGCCAGGTTGATATTTTCTCTTTGATCTCCCAAACAGTTTTGCAACTTCTGCGCCTGGCGCTTGGCAGGCGATTCTTGAAGGTTTGGCAATGATTAGTACAGGTAATCAGGCTTCACTCTCCTGTGCACACATTACAATCAATCCTACCTTTCTGCTTCCTCATTTGATCACCTCAAGACTGGTTAAATTCCTCTTTTTTCATTATTAGATCTTTCTAGCCTCCATTATATCATCAATTTCACCACTAAATGAAAGCCTGTTTGATGCCACTCAATGGTGGAACATATGTGTTAGTCTATTACTAGATTCTAAGTGTCCCCAATACACTTATGAGGCTCTGAAGGGCCCAGCCATGTGTTGGTGTCTTGCAGCTACTGTATAGCTTTGTTCCATATACTATGTAGCTGAACTCTATCATATAGTCAGAAATCAAAAATAAAATTGGTTGTTTTTCTAAAAAATGCTTGGAAAATAGAAGTCATGGCTTATAACTTTAAGTATCTCCTAGAGTATATGGCAGAATACTGAGATTTACTTGATTTATATATTCCAGAGTTCATGTGCATTATAAAATGTACAGCAGCATCTGTGGCCTCTGCTCACTGGATAACAGCAACACCTCCATATGTTCCTTTTCAACTGCGACAACCAAAAATGTTTCCAGACATAGGCAAAGTCTCCTTTGTGTGTGGGGCAGGGAGAGAAGGGGGGTGAAAAATCACCCTCATTAAAATTACTGTATATATTACACTCATGGACATAATAAAGGGACTAGTTACAAAGAGTATGTTGTGACTTTTTCTGATGTCTGTGGAATAGAGTTAGGATACCACTAAAAATGTAGCGCAGTCAGGACTCCAGCTCATTCTCATTGCATCAGGGACATCTTTTTGGCAGGCTGTGGAGACAACTTATCTTTGAGGATGGAGTAAGGACAAGGTCACACTTGTGTGCCGGCGTACCCTGTGTAAAACTGAGCAGCTTCGTAAGGTTTGTAAAGAGTACATGTGAAGTATCACACTTTTTTTCAGCTCTTGAGTACAGCAGAACTCTAACAAAGGGAGAAAGCTGTTTTGCTGAATGTATGCTCCTTCTTCCGTTAACCTGGAAGACCTAGCTTGGAGTAAAATTTTATAGACATTTTAATGTGGAGCCAAAAGTAAAGAGAAATGGGTTAGTCTATTAAAAGGCAGTTGAGATGAAAGGCATAGCTTGGATGTTCGTTGAATTCATGGGCTAGAGAACAACACGGAGGTACCATTGCTCGCCCGTCAGCCCCACTGATTGCCGTTCTAGCTGCTTATCAAGGGCCTGAGAAGAGAAAGGAAAGTTTGGCTCTCTAGCTCAGAGATTCGCTGATGCCAGTGAGGAGATGAAAATGAGTAAACACTTCCTGAAAAGGTAACAATTAATTTTAGAGATGGCAATTTATCATCACAGCTGCAAAGGAACACAGAAGACCCTGGGGTGTATCCTTTTCAGTGGCAATTCATTGCTGTGTCTGAAATTTCATTCGTCTCCATAACACACACATCCACAAAAGAGCGAGAATGGAGACTTGGCAAAGGAGAAAACAAAGGGGAAGGAGGCATGAAAACCCTGCTCAGGTTATTAATAGCACAGACTCGAATTTCATGAATCTTAACACTCTGCTCTTGGCATGAGCAATTGATCATCTAAGATGCTACAATGCGCCCAACAATTAGGGCAAACTCTAGACAAGGGGGTTGGCCATGTGTCCTAAGGTTAAATAGCTGGGCTATGGGCAAGCACCAGAGAGGGAAATGGAGTGTGTAAAAGGAAAAGTTTGTTTTGCGTCTGTGTATCCCGTTTTCCTACTTCCACTCCCATTTCAGTCCCCTTTGTCTTCATTTCCATTTTTCTTCAGTCAGGTTCTCAGAAGTCACAAAGCTTCTAGTTGTAAAACATGAAGTTCTGTATCTAGCTATAAAGGCAAGGTATTTCCAAGTATTTCCTCCAAACTACTCTATTGACATATTTGTTTCTGGTATGCGCTCACTTATATCCTAGGTTTCCTAGAATCCTATTCCTTCTACATTGCATTATTTCCCCATTGTGATAGACTGGAGTGGGTCGTATTGATATAAATGCACACAAATAACTCTGACTAAAGCCCACTCAAGACTATGCTTATTCGGGACAATCAAGTGCATTTTTTAGTCGCAAAACTCCAAGGAAAGAAAACTGAAATTAATTGATAATTTCTTATGTTGTAGGTACTTGGTTACATTCCATATATCCTTTTACCTACCCATGCATCCATCCATCTACCATTTATCATTTTTTGATTCTAAAAATACGCTGAATGCCTACTAAATGGTAGGCACTAATCTAAGTATCTGCCCAAATGAATTCTAACATCTGTTAGGAGAGGCAGAGTGAAAAGACACTTATAACACAGTGAATTAATAGCAGGATAATGATAAGCTCCATTTACTGTGGAAACACATGGGAGAGGCACCTGGACCCCAGATATCTCAAGAGAAGTAAAATCTGAGTTTGGCAATTTAGAAAGAGTGTGAAGCAAGGCAGAAAGCAAAGAGTGGCAACGAAGTGGCAAATTGGAGTGGAAAGTGGGTTCTCAGCAGAGGAACCAGCATATGTATATATTTGTACAAGGCACAAAAGGAAAATTCAAGCAAATGAATGTAGCTAGAACATTATGTGAGAGGGGTAGGGTAATATGAGTTGGAACTAGGAAGGCAGGCATGATGGCATGAAGTATGTCATCCTAAGGATATTCAATTTTATCCTGAAGGCAGTGGGATCCATTGGAGTTTTTAAGCTAGGGCTTGCTTACTCATATATGCACTACAAAAAGTTATTCCTGACTACATTGTGGAAACTTGAAGATAGGCAAAATTGGATTCCAGGAAACCATTGAAGACATTACTAAAGTCAGAAGGAACACGATGGCAGTGATGATGGAGAGGAGGGATGTATTTAACAGCTGTTAAATAGGTAAAAGAAGAGATCAAGACAACTCATGTAAACTTCACATCAATCCTATAAAGTTGATATTAATACGTACCTTATGGGTAAGGCTTAGGTTAAGTAACTCGTTGACTGTTATAGAACAGTAAAACAGCAGAGATATAAAATCTGTCATGTCTAACTCCACAGACCATTTTCTTCTTACTGAACTGAACATGACTTAGCTCTCTGTGGAGTTCTTTTAATGTGCTAAATCCTAGGGATTAAAAGTGAGTAAGATCTGCTTCCTGGCAACAAGTTGCTCAGAATTGGGTAAACTATTAGAGACTTCATGCTACCACACCCTGCCTCTTGCTTTAATCCAAGCAGTAGGTGTTGGGATAGTTCTAAAATCTAATAATTCTTATCGTCAACAAAAGAAATCCAGATACTGAGTTTAAAATGTTTACCCTCTTGATTTAATCCCATTACCTAAGTAACCCCTTGCTCTGCTTATAGCCAGCCACTTTCAAATATCTATAGCCCATAAGGTCATTTTCTCTGAGTTGTCACTTAGCCAACCTATACGTTTTAGCTCTTTTAATCTTTTTTCCAAAATCATTCCTTCAATTCCACTAATCACTCCTGTTGCTTCTGTCTGGCCTACCTCCAATTTGCCTACATCTTGAAAGAGCCTATGGAAGCAAATGATACAGTGCTCTTGTTAGTAATTCTACTTATTCACCATGTGTTTTCAACATTTTCAAGCCCCTTTGTAATACTTGGGATTTTTTTGCATGAAAATAACATTGTACCTCTTGAGAAGCCTGTGTACTCCAACATTTCGTTTCTCCAAGGAGGCTCACATACCACCCACCTTTTCTATCCCAAAGCATAATGATATCGAAGGAGAAGGAATGGCAAGCATGATTAACATACTACTGGCAGTAATGATCTGTTTCTGGAATTAGGTAGTAAGAATTTATTTTTTGTTATTCTTTTAAGGCTACAGGAGGCTACAGGAAGAATAAAAATACAATTTATCTGCAAGATGTTTCTAAATGGAATGCATTTATGACATTCTTATAGGGCTTATTTGCAGCTCTTTAAAAATAGTTGACTATCTAATTAGAGAGATAGATCACATTGGTATAGAACACATATACAGATAAATACTGCTTTTTATAGCCTCCACTATCACAGATACAGAAGCATGCAGAGCAAAACTCACGCAGTATTTTAACTCTTAGGTTTCCTCTGTCTACACATATTTTTCAAAATGGGGTTTCAAACATGCTCCCTATTTTAATCTTTAATTCAACAATATTAAAAATATTCCCACTTTTACTATTTATTCATTTTAATATTATTCCCTTATTCTCTAAAGACAAGAATCTCCTATGGCACACACACACAAAGCAAACACCATTCTGAAGATTTGCCTATAGCATGTTAAAATAGTCTAATAATATTGAGAGTGCAATTGATTTAACTGTCTTTATTTTTAGGAGATTTATTCATGATCCACTCATATTTCCTTGAAGTATCTCAGTGGTAGGGAAGACTTGGAAATGAATAGAAACCTTGTTGAGGAGTCACTATAGACTTGCATAGCAGCACAGAATGGCCCTCTAGAGATCCTGAACCTCTAGAGAGGTTTAATAGGAAGCCAAATGCTGATTGGTTCAAACCACAACCGCTGATTGGCTGGGAACATGACTAAGGTCCTTAAACTCCCTGCTGCACATAGTGTTCATGTAAACCACTTGTGGAGGCACTGAGAAAAGGAGCCTGGCAGAGTGAAACAAGATGGCAGAGGAGAAGGATAACTCCCTGATATGGTTTGGTTGTGTCCCCACCCAAATCTCACCTTGAATTGTAATAATCCCCATGTGTCAAGGGGATTATTACAGGTGGAGATAACTGAATCACGGGAGCAGATTCCCCCATATTGTTCTTAACAGTAGTGAATAAGTCTCACAAGGTCTGATGGTTTTATAAGTGGGAGCTCCCCTGCACACACACTCTTGCCTACTGCCATGTAAAATGTGTCTTGCTATCCCTTTGCCTGCCACCATGATTGTGAGGCCTCTCTAGCCATGTGAAACTCTGAGTCTACTAAACCTCTTTCCTTTATAAATTACCCAATCTCGGGCATGTCTTTATTAGCAGTGAGAACAGACTAATACACTCCCCAGGGAGGTTGTATTTCAACTTAGTCTTGAGGGATTATTACTTTTCCAGGTAGCTAAAGTGGACAAAAGAGCAATAATAATAATAATTTTTATTGAAAGGTCACTATGTAACAGACACTATTCTAAGCATTTGAAATACATAAATTTATTTTTGACTCAAAACTCCTACAGAAATGATCATATTGTCTTCATTTTATAGATAAACAATCACGCTCAAGTTGTATGTTGTATGTAACCTCTCAGATCTTACCTCATACCAGATTTCTTTTGCTACAGCCATATTCATCATCTTTCAAACACCGCCCAACATGTTCCAGCCTAAAGGCCTTTATACTAACCGTTCCCTCTGTATGTGCTCAAGTAGAAAGAACGTGTCTGAAAGTATAACAAGGTATGACTAGAATGTTGCGTGCATGTGAAAAAATATTGGTAGATAAGGAAGGAAAGGAAGACAGGCGGGAATCTGCGGGGCCTTTTACGCATGACTTTCCCTGGAGGGTTGGTTCATGGGTGGAATTTACTTCACAGTGATTTTTTTCTACAATACGTATATATTCCTTGTTTAGAAAGTAAAATCAGTAAGAATATAAAATTCAGGATATGTGAGTATATAGGAAAGTGAAACAGTGTCTTCATCTGGGAACAGTAAGTGCTAATGGAAAGCACAGAAACCAGATTCATAGATGATTGCCTTTTTTGTTTTGATTTTGTTTTTGAAATGGGAAAGCCATATATATACACACACATATATGTATATATATACACATACATATATATGTACATATATGTATATATACACACACACGTGTATATATACACACACACGTGTATATATATACACACACACATATATACACATACATACACACATATATATGTATATGCTGAAGGGATGATATTAATGGCCCCAGTGGAAAATGAGAACACTAAATGATGTCCAAACCTTGGGAAGAGATGAGAGTGAAGAGATAAGTAGCATAAGATTTCAAACAAAGGAACAAAGGGATTCCCCTAAAGTAAGGACTGATGTGGATAAGCATGGAGGAATTCAAAGAAACTCGTGACTGGTCAGCATTGTTTTCTGAAAAAAGGTAGCATTTAAAACCCAAGGATGTAGAAGTGAAAAAGGAGACCAAGTTGGGAGGTGGAAATAGGTGCTGATCAAGAGTTGGAGGTGGAATGGGGGAGAGATAAAAAACAGAGAAGTCTTCTAAGACCAGGTTGAAGGCAGCACTGCAGTGGCGTAAGGAACAGAAACCATTTGGAATGATCTGGGATGAACACAACAGAGGGAAAAAGGAATTTGGAGTGATGATGAGAGGTAATTTATAGATATAGACAAATGAAAACCTTGCTGAAGCCAAAAAAAAAAGAAAAAAAAACCGCCTGGACTTAAGTATAAAATTTGGAAATTATGGCTAATCAGCAAGATATTAGAGCTTTAAAGTTTTGAGATTTAGCAGTTCAGAGACAGGACAAGAGGCAGGGTGAGGCCATCAAGCTGGGTGGGTCTGTAGTGGGGGCCTGGCTGCTATACTAGTTCAAACCACAATCAAACTTCATCAGAATTAAAGCAGTAGCCACGTATTAGGTCTCTCTGCCTCCTCTCTTGGTCCTTTACAATCTTTTCTCAACATGGCAGAGTAATCTTTAAAAAACATAAATCACATCATGTCACTCCACTACTTAGTACATTCTAATCGTCTGCCATTACACTTTTATAAAACCTAAAGTGCTTTCCACAGTCTAACAGGCCCTGTCTGTTTCAGTCCCTGCCACCTCTCAGATCTTACCTCATACCAGATTTCTTTTGCTACAGCCATATTCATCATCTTTCAAACACCGCCCAACATGTTCCAGCCTAAAGGTCTTTACACTAACCGTTCCCTCTGTTGTAAATGTTCTTCCCCTAGATTTCACAGACCTGACATCTTTTATCATTCCAATCTCAGTTTAAATGTTTCTTCCTTAGAGTAACTTCCCCCTAAACTAGCTACCCACCCATCAGGTACTCTGTGTGACATTGCCCAAGTTTATTTTCTTGATAGCACTTGTCCCTGCATACTATATTCTCTTGCTAATTTATGTATCAGTAGTCTCTGCCCCTACCCCCAGAATGTATGTTCCATAAAGAACTAGAGTTACTGATTTCATTGTATTTTCATCGCAGCCTCAGAGTCTACAAGGGTGATGGGTCCATAACAGGAATCACTGTGCTCTCCCAAGCAATGTTTGTGAAGAGAATGAACTGAGAGACTGGGGTGCTTAAGTGATGGTCCACTCCTTTAGATTCAAAGTCAAACCCCTTCATTTTATAGGCAAAGGTTTAATGGTCTAAGAGACATTTGAGATAAGAAGGATTAGGAAATTGTATCAGTGAGTCATAGTGGAAAAACATAGAGCCAAGATAAGAAAGGGCACTATAGTAGCTTGGGCACTTCAAACCTGATGATGAACTATCCTAAATATTCTTCTGGAGAGCCCATGGAGCATTATTTTCAGAAGGTGTTATCGTTGAGAGACCTTTATAATTTAAAGCACAAACATTTCATATATTCTCAATTACAGTGCATTGCTTTCTTCTGATTTGGAGAAAGTTCAGAAGGGAAAATTAACTAAAAGCCGTGACCCAGTCTCTCACTGATTGCTTTTCCTGAAGATTTTACTACAAATGCCGTGTAAGAACAGAAGACACATTGAGATTTGAGTCTGAGAAGGAACTTGGAAAGAATTAGTATGTTGCTGAGGAGCCAGTTCCATTTTTAAGTTGGTTGGGCCACATTGCTGTTTTGTTAGGGGTAGGGACTACTCCATCAAAAAGGCAGAGAAAAGGTTCTTTTGGAGTCAGCATGGAAGTCAAAGCCATGTGTGCTTTTTAGGACCTGGAGCTGCCACGCTTCTAAGGAAGAGATTGCAGCTAAGAGGTGTCCCTTGCCTGTTCAAATGCATCTTCAAAGCAGCAGTCGCATCACGAAGAAAAGATCCCATTGGCATTCACTAAGGGGTGACTCCTACCCAGGGAAAAGAAGCCATCTCTCCACACCCAGGATAATCTGCTAAAAAAGGAAAAAGAGGCTTGTCTTCTGAATGATCTCAAAATAACCTTTAAATGCAACAGAAAATGGAATGCTCCCTGCCATTAAAGAGTGAAGAACTTGTCTGGGCAAAGAACTGAAATAAGCTAAGTTTGGAGGCAAAGACTGTGAAAACTGCTATTCATCAGGTTTAATAGGTGGAGATGCCTATTATTACTACTAATAATTACAACAATGATAATAAATGAATTTAATCCTAAAGCAGGAGGCATAATCTCCAGCGTAGGCACAAAAGTCTTGTAATCATCCAAGCCTCAGGTGTGCCGGGGCAGTGAGAGTGGGAAGAACTCAAGAAAAGGATTACAATTAAAAAGAAATTGACATCTATGAATTGAATTGGGCACATTATCTCCAGCTTCTGGTTCAGAGTTTTTATTACAAAATTAAATAGAGAGGCTAATTAGACTGCAGGTAAACTTCCACTGAACTCTACAGTTTCCACCAAGCAGAAAGGAAGACCAAGTAAGGCATGAGAAAAATAGGAAGAAGAATCAAATTTTCAAATTGCTGATTTCTGGTTACTAGTGTTCACTGAAAGACACAAGCAAGTGAAATACCAGAAGGCTGTAAAGTCCAGAAACCTAGACAAATGTACAGGCTAAATGGTTTCTTGATATTACAACATATAATAGGTGCCATTACATTATTGACATGACATCCATAACCATTATATGATCTGTTCAATGTGTATGGTCCCTTATTAGCAAACATAATTTAAGGTACCATGCAAAATTGAGATGAGCGTGATATATTAACACATTCCATGGAACCTTGCACATGGGTCTGTGAGGCATTGCCTTAAATGATTTGTGTCTCCAATTTTCACTAAAGGGATCTGCACCTTTGGCATAGCACGGAGGCAGGGCTCAGATTGGGACAGCAGGCAGCCCATTCCACATGACCATGTGACCCAGTCCAGCTTTGGAAACAACCAGTCCCACACCCCTTTGTCATGAGTCATAATAATGGGAGGGTCACTATTTGAATGACCTTTCTTTAGCCCATAAATGGGGACCTTAACTGATCACTTTACTTGGTCGAATCTGATATGCTTCCAGACTTTAGCATCAATGTGTAGTCCAAAGCCAGAGGAACACGATACAGTATGATCTCTACAGCAGGGCCTCGGCATAGGCTATTTCCTTTGCCAGGAACACTGGCCCTTATCCTCTTTTGCTGATCTAATATCTCATCCTGCACAGGACGGCTTCTACACTGCTCCTGCAAGAAAGCTTCCCCAGATGACAACACTACCTCAGGTCCTTTTCTACTTTCTTAGAAGCCTGTCTTTCTTTGTCACACTGTGTCATGATTGTGATGAAATCATTATGTGTAAAATTGGTTTGTTCATGCCTTCTTCCCATGATATAAGCACCATGAAGACAAGCATCCTACCCTTGCTTTATTATCTTTTTAACTCTCTCCAGGTATGTCCACACAGTAGGCAGTAGCCATTTAAGTGTTTATTGACTAAATAATCTTCCCTTTTCAATTCCCTGCCACCACCTTGAATTCACATTAGGTAGTAAATAAAATGGCTACAAAGACCCCTGGCTTTTCAAATGTCACCTCTGCCTTGCAAGCAACCCCAAAATATAGGTTTGCCAGACTCTCCATAGTCTTTTAAAGGAAAAATACTTCCATCACCACCTGGGTCTCTCTCTCTCCTCGGGGAGTTTTGGGGCAGTCTGGGAGAGCTGGCTGAGGCCTTGTTCAATTGTCAAATCATAGCCTCGGCCTCATTTACTGGGCTCTTTAGGACACAACAGGATTTAAGAGCACCAGACATGACAAAGCCATCTCGGATATTCTCTAACACATTCACCTTTCATAGTGCATTGCAAAGGAAAGTGTCTCTTGAATTTAAAAAGGATGCTGAGATAAGGAAAATGTTTACAACAGAGGACAGAGGCAAACTCCCTTACAAAAATGCCTAATCAGGTGAGGAAAAGAACAAGAGAATGTGGCTTACTGAAAATGAGGGAGAGAAAGAGAAACACAATCACACTTTAATTTCCTTTTTATCAACGACATGACTGGCATTGTTTTATGTGATTCGTTTCCCTCTGATTATTAGCAGACATATTGCTGAATGCCACATAAATATAGGTAGTCTAGAGAGTCACCTCAAATCTCCTAATTAAAAAAAACAAGAATCTCCCTATAGTTATTTGAGTCAAAATTACACATTTTCTATATGGCTGCATGGTGCTTTTAGTATGATGTTGGAAGTGAGTTTTGTTATTTATCCTCTTTCTTCTTCAAATATTTTGATTTACTTCAAAGCCTCCAGCTTCGTTTTCTGGTTAGAAATAGCCCTGGGAATATCCTCATCAAATTCCTTCTGCGCTTTTCTATTCATGGTTGTCTCACACTAGTTTCTGCTTAGCTCTCCTCCAATGGAAGTAAAATGTAGCTCGTACTTAGTGTAATTATTTAATCAAATTCTATTTTCAGTGTGTGTATATATAATTCTTATTGGAATTGTGTACTGATAGCAAGTTCTTATATATGTATATCCATCCAACATTAATTCGGCATTTTTTTTTTTTTTTTTTTGTGGAGCCCCATCTGTGTTCTTACAATATATTATTTCTCTTTAGGGGAAAGAAATATGTGGGAGTAATTCTTTTTCTACAGTTTCTACCAACTAGCACATGTAAGGTAAAGTAAATAAATACATTATGGTGATAAAGCTGGGAGCCAAATGAAAAGACTTTATCACCAAACACTGTAGGATGGAACCTAGTGACATGCAAACATATTGATTGACATTTTGTAGCATAAAAATTCCAGAGTGACAATTCTAATCCTCGCTCCTCTCAAAAATATAAGCATCTGGTGTGAAGCAGAGGAATGAGCTTATGTTCATTTCTGGATGTAAAAAATTCAAAGCGTTTATACATATTATTTAATTCTCATTCTGAGGTGGCTAAGAAATGAACATTATTGGTGAAACTGAAAAAAAAAAAAGGCTTTTAAGGGAATACAAAAAAGAGTTGAACATTTTGCCTTGGGTTAGAGAGGGAATTGGTGGTACAGGAATTGTTACTGGAATTGTGTAGTGATAGCTAGTTTATATATATATATACACACACACACATATATATACACACATATATATACACACACATATATATGTGTGTGTGTATATATATGTATATATGTGTGTGTATATATATCTCAGATCTCTACTACACCATCTTGGTTACCCTCAAAACTTTATGCTAATTAATTATGGCTATTCATTTGTGTGTGTGTGCGTATGTGTGTGTGTGTGTGTGTGTTACAGTTCAGTAATAGCTTAGCTGATCAAATCATACCAAAGTCAGGATGCCAACACAGGGCAGCTAATTGGCAAATAACCACAACTATACAAAAGCAAGAACTGTAGAGGGCAGCAGCATGTGGTTCCAGAGACCTGAGCTGTAAGTGCTACTTTGAGGTTCATTGATATGGAGATTTCAGAGAGAGGAAAAAAAAAAAAGTAAAAATTGGTGCATTCAAGGAATGAGACACCAAACTGTGATGTCAACAGCTGTAACAATGGATAACCAAAGACATTGTATGGATGTTTTTTAATTTATTAGTGAAGATAATTTCCAACATACAAGTCCTTCCCAGGCAAACTATCATCAAGGGTGAGAATGGAATAAAACATTCTTCAGATAAGCAATGTCTCAATGATTTTACTTTTTAGCTATCCTTTCTCAGGAGGCTTCAGGACAATGTGCACCTTGACAATGAGGAAATAGAGCTGAAACTAGGGATTTAATACAGGAGCAGGGCCCAGGGATTTTCCAGCATAAGGAGCAAGGAAGACTCAGGATGACAACTGTGAGGCAGGCTTAGTGAGTGCCCAGCCCAGACTAGAGCAGGAGGTCAGATGACTCCAGAAGGGAGTCCTCCAAGACAGAAAAAGAAATAATGGACTCCTGTCTGTTTATCTTGTGATGACTTTTGTAGCTGTTGTCTATAGCACTGATGGGTGGCTAGAAAAATAAGCTAATGAGATAACGAGGGTATTCATTAACAAAGAATTACAGGAAAACAGAAATAGTCATAACAGTAGAATGTTTTGTCAGGGGTAGAAATACAGTCTGTTGTTTTTCACTGCTGTATCTTCAGTCTCTAGAACGGTGTCTGGCACATTCTATGCAGCTGGTGAATAGTTGTGGAACAAGTCCGTTCATGTATGATCTTACATTGTTTTCAATAGGCAATATTACAAAGCCAAAATAACAAACTCTGAACATTTAACCGAAATGTGATAGAATTTTACTGGGAAACTGGAAGGTAAAAAAGTGTGTGTGTGTGTTGTAGGGCAGGGAGAGCATGAGAAAGCTCAACCTTTACTTCTAGAAGCAGAAGTCATTAGTTATTATGTAAAACTGAAAAAGTCAAGAAATAGAAATGGAAGCATATTGCTAGAACTATGAAGGGAAATGTCTGAAAGGATGTAAAAGGGTTACCAGTATAGAGCAGAACTTTAGGGCAAGGTGAGAAAGATACTACTGTTTTTCTTTTGTTATTATGGTTTTCTTATTTTAAGTCTCATGATGCTATCTTCAGCTGGGCTTTCAGAAAACAAACTCTGAGGCCCAGTATCATGTTTGGGAAGTTTGGGGAGAGTGACATCAGAGTCTGGGCAGAAGGGGGAGGTGAACATTCATGCAATAGAGACCTCAGCTGGCCTTAGGAAACTCTGTAGCTAAAAGGACCTTCCCAGTTATCCAGTCTTGAGACAAAGGGCTGAGTCTTGATAGATTCCCCCAGCTCCATCATCCATCATTAATTGAATACGGGCCACCCCTCAGGAGGGGGCTTGACCTTGGGCAAGGTGGCTTCAATAGTCAAAGGCAGTTCTTGGTGAAGGATTTAGCCAACAGCCATCAGCCAGCATTCTAGCAGCTAAAGTGGTGCCTTTGCCCTGAAGGGGGTATCTAGCCACAGTTGAAGTTTTTAAATTATGTGGCTGTATTACTTAGGCCAACCACAGTGGCTCACCCCTGTAATCCCAGCACTCCAACGCAGGAGGATCACTTGAGCCCAGGAGTTTGAGACCAGCCTGGGCAATAAAGTGAGACTTCATCTCTATAAATAAATAAATAAATAAGATATATATATATATCTTATTTATATTTTATATAATATATATTATATATAATATAAACAATATATATTATATATAAACAACATATATATATATAGTTTACATTTTTTTATAAAGTGGTTGAGCCACTTGCCGCTGGACATACAGCTTTGAGCAAGGAAACTAGTACTTGAAACCAGAATGGCCCATCTCTAAAGCTCATCTGGTTGTGTGGGGCTCAATCTCTGAGATTCTTCCAATATAAATATTCCATAAAACTCATCTCAAACCAACACAAAAGAAGATATTTGCCATAAACATTGCAAATTTAGTCTCCAGGACCAAAATATGTTTCAATCAATCACTTTAGTGTAACTTGCTTTACAGTTTCTATCTTTTTTAGTCAAAACATATATTGTTTACATTTGAAATTTGGTCTTTTTTGAATAGAAATTAAAGACCCTATTCTTGGAATAGACCTCTGTAAATATAGATGGTTGCTGCCTTTGCAACTGTACTAGCCAATCAGCATGCTAAAGTTTTTGTAAAAAACTGGGCTACAAGCGAGTCTGCTTACAGTCTGAAAATATTTAAGAACAGTACCAGACTGTGTATTCCTTTAAAGCAGAAAAATTTCTATTTCATTCTTTATTTCTCCAAAGTCTTGCACTTATGAGACACCCAACGTTAGTGGAATATAATATGTTCTCCACAAGAAAAGAGGGTTTTTGTCTGTTTGTTTACTGATGTTGTTCAAGTGCCCAGGACAGTACCTAGCCCATACTAGGCACTCAAATAGCTCAAATATTTGTTAATCAAATTCAACATCAAACTAAAATTGAAGTAACATGGGGGCACCTCAGTTATACATCTCATGTCCTCATAAACCAGACTGTGGCAGTACATCATTTTTTAAATCAGATCATAGTACTCCTTGCGTAGGCTAATGAATTTGCCATTTTATCAGTAGACACATGTTACAATAACACTCTTATTGTGGCCCTGTCTTCCCAACTAGGACCACTGCTGCGCAGTCCTCTTAAATGACAGAGCCAGAAAACATTTAGCGGTCACTCTTTGAATGAGAAACGGGAGAGAATCAGACACTGGTTTGTACAATACATAAATAGATTTTTATTATTTTTTTTAAGTAGCCCTTTCAAAAGCTTGAAATCAACCAGGATAGGGAGGTAATTATATTAAGGGAGTTACAGAGCAACAAAATTATTCTGTTTTTTGCATAAATGGTCAGGGATGCAATTTGCATAAGTTATATCATACTGATTCTAGCAGACAGAGACTCAATAAAGACAAAAGAACACATGCAAAAATAAATGCCTAGGGAAAAAAATCAGAAGCCACAGATGGAGGCATCTATTATTTTTGACTTTAAATGGAAAACAACAGCAATAATAAAACAAACAAACCCCCAAATAAAGGACAACAATCATAACAAAAACCCCATCCAGGTCAATTCTCTATTGTCTATTTCTCTCTTTGTCCTTGCTCATTTCTCCCTCATAAAATCTACTTTCAAATGTCATCCCCTCCCCCTTGCCAATAGATCAAGCATTCTGTAACAGGATAGATAGGGTAGTAAGGAACTAATAATGATAATAATAATAATGAGAAATGGCCTCAGAGATATATTTCATGCATCTTCCTCTCTCCTTGTCTGTCTTCAGTGGAATAGCTTCCCAGCCAGTGGGGCATTAATCATGAGAACAGCAGCCCCGAGATAAAGGCCAGGTGAAATTTCATTGTGCATTCCAGTGTGAGTTGTGGGTGCATGAATATGTGTCTCTCTCAGTATCTGAGAGGAGAAAGTGGAGAGGCAGAACAGAAAAATCTGTCGTTTTATACATTTATACTGCTTCAAATGGTCAAGACTGGTTCCCCGTTGTTACTGTGGATTAAAATCATTCACATCCTTCTGCTTCCATTGGAGGTCACCTCTCAGAAAGGGGGATAAATATGATGACAAGTTAAATTCTACCTACTTTTATTTTTCCATCTGCCTTGGGGGTATGCAGTAAAGTAAGGAGCGTCTGAAACCCAGAGCATCCCTGTCTGATGGGATACAGTTTTCTCTGCTAATCCTTAGTGAGGTATCCACCCTTTCACTTACATAATACTTCGGGTTAACAAAATCTCCTGTCTTGAAGAGAACTGAGCTAAGTTTGGGAAGACCATTTGGAAGAGATAGGTAAACAGATGCCACAATTACTCAGCAAGGAACTGTAAATATTTCCTAGAGCCTTGCTCTATACTCTATAGTGAGATACACATATCTGCAGCATGAGATCATCTGGGAACTTGTTAGAAGTGCATGATCTGAGATGCCACCCCAGACGTAAATTAAAATCTGTGCTTAATAAGATTACCCAGGCGATCTGTATACACACATTAAAGTTTAAGAAGCATTGTTCTCCATAGGACAAGCAAACATATGAGCATCCTCCCTCTCTCCCTATGTCTCTTTCTCTCTCTCTCTCACACACACACACACACATAATAAGATGGGGCCAGAGATATAAGAGGTTGCATTATACACACAAGTCAATCAAATTCCCTTCAAGTAATTCTCTCAGTGACTGCTGGCCACCATAGACATGGTGTGCATTTATTTCCCCAATCATTTTATTTCCCCAATGATTTCATCCATGAATGATGAGAAAATCAAGGAGAACCTTACATTCGCCATTTAGCTAACAGAACAAGCTCTCTAGACAACCCAAGGCATTAATTAGAAGGTTTCAAAAGTCGAGGCTGTCATAACAGCCTCAGTGTGTTTCTAATTTTTACAATCATTCAAACATGCACCAGAAAGGTATGAAACCACATCCCACCCCTCCCACCGCCTTGTCATAGACAGAATGGAAATATCTGCCCTGACGCCTGGCAAGTGACAATTGCTGCTTGAAGTCATTTTCCTATTATATATAAATAGAACATCATATATTTTCAGAAAAAAAGAACAATTTTTGAACCTCAGTTTAAATTGGAACCAGTGGTTGGTTTTTTTTATTTTTTATTTTTATGATTCAAGAGACATTTATCAAGTACAGTCATTCCTGAGCATCTGTGGGGGATTGATTAGTTCCAGGGCCTCCCATGGATGCCAAAATCCTCAACTCCTCAATATAAAATGGCATAGTATTTGCATGTAACCTATACACATCTTCCTGTGCATTTTAAATCATCTCTAGGTTACTTATAATGCCTAGTACAATGTAAATGCTAGGTAAATAATTGTTATACTGTATTGTTTAGAGACTAATAACAAGAAAAAAGTCTGTACATGTTCAATACAGACACGATTTTCTAAAAATATTTTTGATCCACAGTTGGTTGAACCCAGATGCAATCCCACATATGCAGAGGGCCATCTATAATTTACCTTTTACATAGAAGTAGTCATTGTGATGCCCCACCCGACAGCTTTCAGCAAAGAGGGGAGATATAGAAAAATATTGTTTATATTATGATTTTAATTATATCAAAGATATTTTATTCATCCCTCTCAACCTAAGCCATACAAATCCATGAAATGGGCACATAATTCTTATAGCAGTAATTACAGAGCATCTCTGCTGTCTTCCTCTCCTTCTCAATTTTTCCTTCTTCTAAGTCATTTATCCCTACATTTAACTGTCCCTGTGGGTATGCAAGACACTATGTTAGATAATGTTAAAACAAAACTTTTTTTTTATGAGGAAAGAGCATAGGCCCAAGGAAGCTAATTGCCATATCAGAGACCACAAACTAACAACAGAATAAAAAAGAAAATTTAGTTGCAATACTGGTTTATCAGCTGAGACCTCGATTGTAATCCCATTTAAGACAACAGCAATAATAATCTTTGACTGAGTCCCACCCATTTAAGCCCTTGACTTAATATTATCTTCTTAACCTACCCTTGAAGTTGGAAATCATCACTCTATTTCAGATAATAAAAACATGCAGCTCCACAAAGGACCCTGGCCAAAATTCTACAGCTGGAAATTAAGTTCTGCCTAGAGTCATGGTTTTAAGCACTTCTCCAGTCACGAGCTAAGTCTCCTGATGCCTGTTTCAATGCACTTTCCTCCGTACCAGGCTGCTTCCTCCTAACTGCCTTTGCCTACTTTGTAAATAAGTAATATTGGCCCCCACTGCCTCTTCACTCTGATGATAAGCATTTGCTTAATTTACTTTCATTCACTGAACACATTTATTTTTCTTCAACCGATGTTTTTGAGCCCTGCTTTGTGGCAGGCACCATTCTAGGCTCTAAATGTCCAATGATGAGCAACATAGATATTGTTCCTTCTCCCAATCATCGATGTTCTTACAAATTATCACTAAAAATGGGTAAACACAGGGCCAAATTATAGGGTTGCAGACATGAATAAATGGTGCTCACAGAATATACTCAGCCATTAGACCAATGTTGGGGACCAGCCTCAGCACTACCCATAGGGTATCCGAAGTTTGGTGGCAACAAAGGAATGAGAAGAGACAGGTTAAGAGTGTATAAAGAGTGGGGTGCCAGGGGGCCAGTTGTAAAATGGAGGCTGCAAAGGCACCAAGCTCTGGTCTCCACACTATTTATTGAGTACAGTCACTTAGATCTAAGAAGCAGATGTTCAGGGGTGAAACAGTGAAGGGAGGTGGTGGTGTGTCATACACCTAATCTATAG
This sequence comes from Macaca mulatta, assembly GCF_049350105.2. NCBI lineage: Eukaryota > Metazoa > Chordata > Mammalia > Primates > Cercopithecidae > Macaca > Macaca mulatta. The sequence goes on along the minus strand of NC_133412.1, from coordinate 152,968,839 downwards.
CAATGGCGGTTTTGGTGAATTTTCTTTGTGCTGAAGCAGCATTAAACTTAACTACTGATTTATTCTTTAACTTATGGGAGAGGAGCTGTGGGGAATGGGCCTAACTAGGAGCTGGCATATCTGGCCACATTTCAGTAATTCAAAGCAGTGTCTTTCTCCTTTGAACACAGTGTTTACGGATAGGAGAGCAGGTCTCACTCTGAGCATGGGAACATGATGGCAATTAGGAGGCTTTCCTCCTCAGAGGCCTCTTGTGGCTTTTCACAACTTATTGTCCCATATTTTTATGGCCAGTTTATGCAGGCACCCTATAAGTCATTTTCCCAACAGACCAAAAGAAAAAAAAAAAAAAAGTAGTAACTGGAAGCAGGTAGGAGGCTCCTAAAATCTAACCAAACACATAGAAAAAAAGTAAAAAAGCCTCAAGTTAATTTTCCACCCTTACCAAGTAAGTTTTATTTGCATATATTTGAAAGTGGGTTTTAGGAGAATTAAGGATTCAGTTATTTGGAAAGGAAGAAGAAGAAACTGGAAAGGGAAAGGTGGGTGATATTACATTTCCAAAAGTGATTTGAAAACTATATGTGCTAGAATTAGCCTTGCTTCTGGCTAGGCAACAAGACCAGAAGCCAACAAAAATAATCTTACATACCAGAGACAAGGCAATATCTCTGGGACTCCTTATTCTTACAGCAAAGATCCAAGAGCAGCAAAACCAGTGATGCCCACCCCTCACTGGTGAGCCTCATGAGGGAGTGACCCCTGGGAAGCAGGGGCTTGGATTCAGCCTGTAAATATCATGTGGCCTGTGGACTCCCTGAGAAGGTACTGGTGGTTGGTTGACTATTTCTACCTTTCAACCAACATTGACTGAGTGTTACTCTGTGCTCACTACTGTTCCAGGCACTGTGTTATTATGGTGCCTAAAACAAAGATCTTGCCAGCCTAGAACTCACAATCTACTAAATAGGGACAACAAACAAATAAATATGAGCTAAAATGTCAGGCAGTGATAAGTGGTATGAGAAGTAACAAAACAGGAAAAGGCGATAGAGTGTTGTATTTTACAGATGGTCAAGGAGGTCCTTTCTGGAAGGTGCAATATAAGCGGAAACCTGGGTGAAGTGAGGGAGTGAGTACTGTGAATAGCAGGGAAGAGCTGTTGCAGGCAGAGAAAATGGCAGGTGAAAAGGCACAGGCAGGCTTGGCACATTCAGGCAGGGCTGGGAAGATTGAATGAGTGTAAAATTTAAGGAGGGTTTGCTAAAACTTTGTTTTCAAGATCAATCAATCATTTTACTGAAATATTTTAAAATCAATGTTAATTCAGGAAAAAATATGCAAAAGCAAAATGTCACATATCAATTTTAAGATGAAAATCTAAGCTTGCAATTGCATAATCCCGCCTCGCCGGTTTCACCCTTCTTCTGGCTCTGTGTTCAAGAAGGATCAGGAAGACCTGTGTGATTGGAGCAACGTGGTGGAAAATATGGTCAGAGCAATAGGAAGGAGGAGAACCATATGCCACACAGCAAGGATTTTGGCTGTAGATTTTGGCTAAAGAGTCTGTTAGGTAATTAGAAAAACCACCCTGAGGTTTAAAAACACTCAGAGACCTCCACCTGTGGGTAGCCAAGAGCTGACCCCACTTCCCTCCCAGATGTTCAGATGCCTAGAAATAATAGCCAGCACTTTATTAGTAGTTATGGTGGAAATTCCATCCTATAAATATTACCCCTTAATTGGAAGGGCATCTCTATGACTTCCCCTGGGAGCTTCCAGACTTCCAGCCTGTCTGCCATCAGGACCCTTTCATCCACTAGACCTGGTTTTGGGAAGCGCCTGTTCCATCCACCAAAATTACATATTAAAAGAAGGATGAAAAGAAACTACACTGTACTCTTTTCACTGGTCTATTTGTACTGCCAACATCTAAGTCTTTAAGAGACAGGTAAACCCATCAAGCTCCTTTTTCTGTTGTTGTTAGAACTATGCAATTCCAGAGAGTAAATGTCACCAGAGAATCTTACCAGGCAACAAGTAAATTAGAGTGCCATTTCTTTCCCCCCAAATTATTCACTAAGAGGGAAAAAGAAAGTACCTGTGTAAGGGTAAGGAGAAGACAGAAGATATTTCTTGGCTGGCAGCGAAAGTCTAATTAGACTGACAAATCTTCAGCGCCTTCTCCAGTTATGAGGCTTGGCAGGAAAAGAACAAACCCTGGAGCCTCACATTATGTAAGGCTGTTAATCAATATTAGTCGAACCCTGATCCTAAAAATAAACTTCCCCTGGAGGCTCTGTTGTCTAGTGGTAAAAGTGAAGAGATGAAAACTATAGATTCCTTATCTCATTTCTCTCAAGCTGTAGCAGGGAAAAGGTAGAGGAACCCAGAGGGGATAATTCTTCGGGTAAGTATAACCACTTTTGATACAGTGTGATCTACATGCTGCTGTAGCACAGTATTTGGGGATAAAGTAGATCTATCTTGTCTCCCAGTGCAAGGCAGTTTGATTATTCGAAGACCTGGAGAAAATCTGAGGTTCTACTCTGGGCCTCGAAGTGCCATTGATAACAACAGGCTGTAAATCTGTGTGTCATTGTAGAACCATGTGATATTGCTAACATTTAACCATTTTGATCCACAAAAATAGTGGTTTCATACACTTCGACCTAATAGAATAGTCTATGTGTTATAACTGTTCAGGAAAGCCAGTTCCCACTCCAGAATATGAAAGAGCTTGCAGTAGCAATCTCTGCTGATTGATGAGCTTGGGCCTCTGATTCAATCTAGGGCCCTTAGAAGAGATCCAGGCCCTTGCGAGTCTGTATGAGTATAAACAAAATTGTTCCTGGGCTTATCCAGCCCTATAAGAAGGCTAAGCTCTAGGGAGATCTGTGAGTTCTGGGACAGTCTCTTAGGCTGAAGGGGTTTCCTTATGTGAAAATTTTTGGTGTAAAGTTATGGGGTGCTTTTCACACATGATTGCACTTACTATTTACAAGGAGCCTACGGGAAAGGTACTGTAAGGCCACTTTTACAGATAATAAAACTGAGGCTTAGAGAGGCTAATCACCTACCCAGAGATATACAGTAATATGGTTTGCCTCTGTGTCCCTACCCAAATCTCATCTCGAATTGTAATCCACACATGTAGAGGGAGGGACCTGGTGGGAGGGGATTGGATCATGGGGGCCGCTTCCCCACCCCGACCCCCGGCCACCATGATTGTGAGTTTCCTGAGGCCTCTGCAGCCATACGGAACTGTGATTCAATCAAACCTCTTTTCTTTATAAATTACTTAGTCTCAGGTAGTTTTCTATAGCAGTGTGAGAACAGACTTATACATACAGCTAAGTAACTGGAAAAACGTGGAGTCCAACTCAGAAATTCTGACGCAAAAGCCCATGCTCTTCAACACACTGAGACTCTACCCAGAACAGACATTGCGCAGGATCGACATTTTAATCCAAAGTTTTTTCTTTGTTTTGTAATCATCAGTCATCAAGGCTGAAGCATGCTTCTTACTGTCCCCAGTCTGACACTGAAAAGCTAAAAGTACTTTGCCTATAAGAATTTTTGCAAAGCATGAGAAATTGTGGCTTCCTTCTGGAGTTTTCAAAAGTGGTTCACATTCAACCACCAAGTTTGTGAAGCTCGAGATGAGAATGAAATCTCACAAACCTCTTAAGTCTTTCATTTCGACTATTTATAAGGATAGTTCCAATCCAGGCTGAGCATTGTGATTTTCTGGCAATTTTCAGATAGCAGTGGCCAATGTCAAGGTGACTTTACCAATGCCCGGCACAGAAAAAGTATGTCATGATCAGTATCCTGCTAATAGTTTATAAATGATTCCAAATGGTGATTTGCACAGAACACACTGAGCTTTGTTTATTTATTATTTTTTTTTTCTGCTGATAACTCAGGATGGAGGCTTAAGGTAAAAGAATATATGTTAGTGGCAAAAGACTCTTGTTTCTCACTTTTTCCTTCTATCCTGAAGGAAGACCAAGGAATTTGAGTGTAGACTGAGTTGAACTTTTCTATTTTAGAAGCTGACCTATCAGCACCATGATAATTACCCACCAATATTGGAGTCAGTTGTAGAGGAAGAGTTTGTGCAGTTATTGGGGCATTCTTGGTAGTAAGATACACAGGGAGCCCAATTCAGTTTACCCCTCTGGGTTCTCTCCCAGTTGGCAAAGATTCATGCCAATACTTTGATTCTGGACCCCATGTTACTCACAAACTCCCTCTTATGCATTCTCTATTCTACCTGGACTTGGCTATCTCTCCCAGAGATTATCATCTCTGCTTTTAACAACTTAGCTTCTGACTGACATTTGACCAACCAGGAACATGTTCCTCTCACCACTTGTCCAATTGCTCTCTTTTTACAACAAGGCCTAGTAGAATGAGTGCATGAGATCCAGTCAAGCCACCCCAAGGACCACTTGCCATCCCCAACACAAAGAGGCATTCATGAGTCACTACTTCGTATTGATAGCTCATGTCAAACCCTCTTGCCCTATTTAGACTGTAAATTCCACGAAAGTAAGGAACCTGGATTTCTCTTCTTTACAACCCTAAAAGACACGTGGATAGACAGAACATATTTTTAAAGACTCACAGAACTCTAAGTTGGTTTAAAATAAAACAGAAATTTAAAGATGGGTAGTGAGGTGTCAGAGAAGCCTGTTCCTGAGCTCATAGAAATTTTGATTTGCCAGGACTAATTTCAGCCCCTAAATTCTACTTGGATCTACCTTCAAATCTCTATTTCCTCCAAACTTCCTAGTCCCTACTCTAAACTACAGCCGCTACTCTCAGTAGACACAGCCCCATTTTCTGAGGCAGATATTTCCCTGAGAGGATGCTGATTTAATACACCAATTGTGGGAAACAGAATATAATAATAATGGCTAAAATGCATGCAATCTTACTCTGAATGGTACACTTATTTTAAGCATTTTACTTATATCAACTCAGTTATCCTTATGACAATCATATAACATAGCCACGAGAAGTATACCACCCTCCCTACTTTATAATGTGGTCGACTTAGGTTGGTTGCAAATTATTGCTACTCTCCCTCCTATTGAGAAGTGATATTTATGTCTCCTCCTCTGAAACTGGGAAAGCTCTTTGACTGTTTAGACTAATAGCATGTTGTACAAGGGACACTACCAGTTACCTAGCCCAGGCTAGATAAAACTAGCACCCTCTACTTCCTGCCCCTGGAAGTACTCTCTCTGGAAGCCCTGAGCCTCTGTAAATAGAGTCCATCTACTTTGCTGGAGAAACCACAAGGAAAATCTCAGAGAACACATAGAGAAGGAAAAGGGCCCTGCTGAGTCCCATCTTCCCAGTTAACTCACCAAAGCACAAGGTATGTGAATAAAGCCAGACCCTCCAGGCAAAGTCAGCTGCTGAGTGAACACAATTATCTCTCTAGATGGGGCAGAAGAATTGCCTTGCTGAACCGTGCCCAAATTTCTGTTTCACAGAATTTTGAGATCTAATGACATAATTGTTTTAAACCACCAAGTTATGGGAAAGTTTGTTTCATAGAAATGAACTTACATGACTTGTCTGGGTTCATGTAAGCTAATATGAGGATGAACAAAGTTTTAAGCCCAGCTAATCAAGCTCCAAGTACATGCACTGAATTACTATGCTATAGCCTTATCACTGGAAAAATACAACAAATTTGGCCAAAGCACCCTGATCACCGTGGAGGAAAAGCTTTCCTCAAGCTATGCTACCTTCTATTGTTAAATGACTCTAAAGTAGGTAATAAAGCCTGTCTTGTTTTCAGATGTATTCAGTAAATATTTACTGAGCACTTACGAAGTACCATGCCTTTACTTGAGAATTATCACTCACACACCTGCTTTCTCAATGCACATCTTAATTTTTTTTTAATTCAATGGAGTACCTAGAGATATCCTTCTCAATGTAGGATCAAGACCTGATGCTTGGGCATGATTGCTATGAGTAAATTAACATCATTCAGGTTATTCACAGATAGTTCTACACTCTTACCTGTAACAAAATGGAATCAGAAAGATCAAAGCACCAATTACTTCTAAGAGGCTATAATGCTAGAGAGACATACCATCTCAAAAACTACTTGTTCACATTCACACACAGTTAAGAGCAGCACTGAAAGCACTTTACAGTTTTCCTTTGATCTGAAATCAACACTAACCCTGGTCGACCAGAAAAGAACTCCTGAAAGGATGTTTTCTTCGCTTTTGCTTTAAGAAAGAACTAGAAGATTTTCAAACAGACAGGTTTTTATACTGGTGGACCCATGTGTTTAATTTCTTTCTCCTAGAGGAGTCTCACTTTAGGAAAACTTTGCTTTAATAATGTTATTAAAGCAAAAGAGGACAGACAGTGGTATCATCTGGAAAATGTTCTATGTATGATTTCACATATAGATAAAAAAGTGAATAGGAAATCCAGTCTTCCCTACATTTTTTCCCCACTCACTTCTGAAGTATCTCCCAGAGATCAGACCTTTATGAATCCTCCTCATCTAAGAAAAGTAGTGGGGTCACACAGGCATATTAATGCATCCGGGAAGGACCTTCCTTACATGCAGTCTCTAGAGTCTGGGAATTGTCCTAAACCTTGAATAGAATTCAGTAGTTGTTGGGTTCCTAGTCCTAACATAGGTTTGGCATGATCAACAGAATGTGTTTAAGACCAGACTAGGCTTGAACATGAGGCTATTAAGTTTTTATGGAGCACAGGGCAGAGTTCTGATGACTAGTGGTCAAGAACAAAAAAGATTTCCAAATCCCTTGACACAAAGTTATTTCCTCTAGTTAGTCCTTCAAAAAATCCAGGGCTTTTTAAACCCCTCATCCCAGTCTAATCAATTCTTGTAGGCTATTAGCTTTCCTCCAAGAAGATGTACTTACCCTTAAAACCAAAGAGTCTCAACAGGTTTATAACTCATTTTTGTAGACTTGGTAGAAGTAAAAGGAAAAGCATGTAGATGTAGTTCAATTATGACTAGACTTAAAGAAACACATGCCAGAGAGAGGCTGTTGGAGAAGGCATTCCCAGTTGTTCACCTCCTCTAAAATGGCCATACGTTCTATAATGTTTAGAGTTATAATCACTAGCAAGATTTTGTATCTTGTACCCTACTTTTCTTCCAAAGCTCTGACTTTCTTAGTTTGTGGAAAGACTTTAGGAACTCACCCAGTTTATTCCCATTTATGTATGTGCTACAGGAGGGAAAGCCAAAAACCAATAATTACTACGGCTTGGATCCCAAATCCCCATGTAACATTAAATCATCTCAAGGTCAGTGAAAATTTGGACTTAAAAAGAACTACAGGACCAGCCATTCCTATGAAGAAAAACCCATTTGCTTCTCTGCTTCCCACAGAGTTAGCAGAATACATTCTGACAAAAACAAAACAAGTCTGCCAAGGCCTGTGCAGACAGAACTATCCTTTCACCAACAATAAACAGATCTGCTCTTGAGCTAGAGAGAGTCATAACAGAAATATACATTGCCTTTTATCTTCTTTTCAGTGAGTAGAGCAAGGCGTCAAGAGTTATTGGTTTAATATCAGTAGAGAAGAGCTATTTTTTTTTCTCTTGAGCATGTGTGTAGGTATGCATGTAATAGCATGTGTGACTGTAACAGTGCTATGCTAACCAGGGTTTTAAAAGCTTTTTGAAAGCCGTAAAATTGCCCTTATGACATTGTCAGCATATACAACTTCAAATTGTTACTATGGAGACATGTAAAGAGCTGTCTCTGCTCAAGGAAAAGGAAAAAGGAAGGCAACAGATAATACACTTACCATTACCTAGCTCACATATATTTAATTCTGAAAAATGGGAACATATAGGTGGTATAATTGATTATTGACTTTAAGTTAACAATGTCCATTGGAATCAATGTAAGGGTGATGTTAAAGACACAACTGAGCTCCTGGATAATGTCTTAAAACTAAGAAGCAAATGGGACAAGTGCTAATCTACTGAATGTTCTATAACACTAACTAGGCTAGGGGTAAGTAATTGTCCCACAAGCGATTAGAATGTCTTATGGTATGCCAGAGCATTTAAGGTTGATAACTCAGTTAACCTCCTGCCCCCTACTAACTAGATTTATCAAATGCCAAGGGAGTCAGCAAAGTATTAAGCTTAGTTTGGATATAATTACTTTCAAATGGAAAAAAAAATTGCCACAAAAACAAGGACTTCCGGTATAGCCAAACTCAAACCTTCAAATTTTCTACTGTAATTAGTATCTGGATCAAATATAAAGAAAACAAAATGGGCACAAACCTGACACTTGATTAATCAGGACTTGATAACAAACACAAAGACTGCATTTTACAAGGATTAGTTGCACTTCTAACTTTAACTGCCCCTGATTTAATGGTACCCATTGACCTCAATAATGAATGATTCATGTTACAGCAAAGCCATCTGGAGAATGTGAATGAAATTGAACTAGGATACAGGCTTTCATATGATAACAAATTTTCCTTCCCCTCCTTTCCCTTTCTATTTGAAAAGAAAAGGTAATAAAATTAAAGGAGAGAGTTTTTCATACTGAAAGTGTAGTCCATTGCTCATTTTGAATAACAACTTTACTATTTCAGTGATAAATACAATAAGAATAACAACCCATGAGTGCCACAGACTTTTATGACTTCTTTTTTTTTTTTTTTTTTTTTTTTTGAGACGGAGTCTCGCTCTGTCGCCCAGGCTGGAGTGCAGTCGCGCGATCTCGGCTCACTGCAAGCTCCGCCTCCCGGGTTCACGCCATTCTCCTGCCTCAGCCTCCCGAGTAGCTGGGACTACAGGCTCCCACAACTGCGCCCGGCTAATTTTTTCTATTTTTAGTAGAGACGGGGTTTCACCATGGTCTCGATCTCCTGACCTTGTGATCCGTCCGCCTCGGCCTCCCAAAGTGCTGGGATTACAGGCGTGAGCCACCGCGCCCGGCGACTTCTTTAGCAATGACTTCACCTTTCTCTTCTCCTGGGTCTCATTACTATGAGTATCGGCAGGCATCCCTCTTACATAGTAATTCAAACTCTTTAGCTACATAAAACAATGACCATGATAACAATGTTTCAAAGACAAAAATGCAGACGCAATTAATACTTGGAAAAGGGCCTACCTGAATGCTGGCGGTAGAGCGATTCTTACGGGTTGTGGTAGTCGCCATTGTAGTAGTGGTTTCCATGACAGTAGTAGACATTTCTGGTGGCATGGAGGTCGTCTGTGTTGTTCCCAAAATTGATGGGACTTCTCCAACCAGCCGAACACTTCCATTGATTTTAATATTGGGGTTGTTCTCAGCTGCCATGTTCAGTACTTTCAAACCATCATAATAGAGCCCAGAGAGTTGGCCTTGGAAGAGGCGTCCTTTGTCCTTTCCACCAATGGCTATTTGCGCCTGAGTGTTGAAGATGGTTAACTGCCGGCCTAGTGGGTTGGGTGGAGGAAACATTATTATTCTCATACATTTTCCCTGTTTGCCTTACCTGGTCTGAATGGACCAGGCATCATAACAGGTTTCCTTGAGCAATTGAAGGGGAGGAAAAAATAGACAACAAAACCTCAGTACTGACATTAGCAAGTAACATTTCATTATGGTTATCTCTTCCACTGTCTAGCTGAAAATCTTTGATAACTTGAACAATCAAGCCTCTCTTTCTTTATAGTGAGGAAGAAGAAAACTTGGTTCAATGACAAGAAGTATTACAGTCTTCTTGGGTATATAATTGTGGATGACAGAAAGAAACACTCAAATCAGGTGATGACCAGAATAAATTACAGACACCTACTGCATTAATTTTTAAAGCTATGAAGTAAAATAATGAGAATGAAAAGAATAATATATGGCCAAAAAAACTCAGTGAGGTGACTCAGAAAACTAAATTTAAAAACTAGGTCTGATAATTAAATTAGCTGAAATTAAATTTTAGTTAAGAGACTTGGATTCATTGCATACTTGTAAAAATGAACTACTAGTCACCAAACATATCATTTCTCATCACCAAACATTTCCTATAAATCTTCATAGGGCATAATATTCTATTTTCTGTTTAACAAAATCATGAGAGATAAATTCCTATCTCTATTAATTTGTTTTTAGGAGGATGGATTATGAACCCACAACTAAAGTATTCCCTCAGTATGAAATATAAGCATATTGGTAATGCTCCAGTCCTGGGGAAGTTGTCCTTCAGATTTAATAAATTTTTTTAAAGTGGATGGGTATTAATGAAGAAAGCAACACACAAAACTCCTTAAAATGACATAGAGGTGTGTTAATGAGTTGAAGAGTATCAGTAGCTCACTTTATTTCGAGTTTCCACGTTGACACCATTTATACCACTCTGAAAAGTATCAAAATAAAAAATCATACCAGTATAGAGTTTAGAAGAATGAAACCCAACTAAAATTACTCCCAACTCTTTCTACTTATAAAACTCTCTCTCAAGTACGAGATTTTTTTTCTCAAGAAAACTCAAAGGGCTTTTTAAAACTTATTGCAATTTATCAGAACAGCAACATGCTAAGGCCTTCTTTACTGTTATTTCTGCAGATTAATTCATCTTGCTTTTCCATATGAAGAAAGGAAAAAAGAGAGACGTATTAATGGAATTAAATATATGCCTTCTGAATTTTTCTCCACTTAGTTGCACTTCTAAACAATGCTCCACTCATTCTTAATCTAATCACCCGAATTACCTTAGCTAGAAATAACTAGAAACAATTTTGTTATTTCTGGCTACTTAATAAAAAGGAGAGTGTTTTTAACAACTGAGTTTTTGCTTTATAATCTTCAATATGAATAGAGGGATAATGTCATGTTTGGGCTTTAAAAATCTACCACTATTATATGGTCTTCAAGGCTACACAATGTTGACCTATCCTTGAATTCCTGGTGTATAATGTGAAATACCTTCTCAATGTATAACGATGAAAGAAATGGAAGTGGCAGAGAAGAGAATGCTCTTCTGTCAGTGGATACTCCTTAGACAAGAGTTAATTCTGCTCACTGGGTGACTCATAGTGCCCATTAATCAAGAATGATTTCTAAATAATACCCCTCTGGAAGCTTTCAACACTGCAGTATGGTGAATTGGCCAGAGAATTTTGTTACAGTGAAAATGATCTATACTTTATAAAAATCTCCAGAATCCGAAAATGGGATCTCCTGGCCTTAATGATTACAGAATTACCCAGATCTCAAGGGTGCGATCAAAACAGATCTCATAGATTTTCATCATGTTCTCAGCAATTCATTTAGTGTGTTGTGCATATGCATCATTGTCTGTATTTTGTCCTCTGTCCTCTTCACACAAGATGCAGCAGAAAGTTCAATGCATAATAACACTAAGTAATCTGCTGGAGTTCATACCTCTTTACTGTTTATTGTTAATGGTTGTCTTTTTGTTTGTTTGTTTGTTTGTTTGTTTGTTTTCTGGAAGCCCTGAGCTTACTACAAAACAAATGAAATGATGGAATGGGAAAATAAATTCTCCCTCAACTCCACAGAGGCATTTGAAGCAGCTTAACATAATAAATTAGAAGCAGCTGCCTAGTAGAAGATTTCTAGGATAAACATTCAGTGTCTTACATTAGACAGCCTTAATGCCAAGAGATACCTTCTGTATACACAACTGCTGGCCAATCATGATATTTATCCATCTCTTTATTTTGTTTATAGTTCAGCACTGGTGATAAGTTAACAGTTATACTTGATTACCGGTAGAAAATCTCACATTCTAATATTCTTGAAAATACTTCACATAGATAACCTCTATAATAGTTTCTCATCTTATTTCTCCAGTGGTGTTATTATGCCAATGCTTACAAATACAAAGAGGGTCAGAGAAAACTGAAATGCAAAGCCGAATTACACTGGCTAGAGATGATGAGTCTCCTTCATTCCAGTTGCCATCATTCACTCCACAAAGTGCTCTTTGCCTGTTCAAGACTGACCCAAGCATCAGGAAAGGCAAGGCAGGTTTCCTGGGCTGCAAGATTAAAGTGCCCCTCTACTCCTGACTACAGCTACTTTCCGAGAGAGATCTGACTCATCACTTCCTGAGAATAAGACCCTGGTGGAGTGTGACAGTAAAGGGGGTTCTCTATGTTTCAGTTTTTCATCTTGCCAAAGGAAGTGTTGGATTTTCTGTTTGCTTGTTTGTTTCATGGTCTGTTTCTGGCTAGATCTGCTTTTCTGCTGTAGTAAAACCCTCTCCTAGCCCCCTGTGCCTTGGATTAGGTGGTTAATGGCAAAGCAAGCAATCAGTAAAGGAATAGTAGAGCACTCTCAGTGTCCTGCCATCCCTTCCTCTGATCAGTTTATCTCTCAGATAAACAGGGGTTAGTGAATAACAGAAATAACCATCACTATTCATTCCCTATGAAGAATGTGAAGAACTGACCAGTTTCTTTTTATCATTTGCCCAAGATTTCACAAAATCAATGCCAGATCTCATTATTCTCATTATTTTCACTCATGGCTTATGATCAGATTTTTATAATAACTGATAATAACTGACCATTATATGTACATAAAAACATATATATACATACACATATGCATATTTATGTATATATATCCTAATCTGAGAACTATTTTATCTTTCTTAATACAAAATTTTGTTATAACACCAGTACAGGAATTGTAGCAGGTTACTTTTTGTTTTAGATGCCCATCCTCTTGGAAGTCATTAATTATTACCTCATTTGGACACCAAGTTCACATACTGCTTAAATTAAATCTTTGCATGTCTCCAGTCAGTGTTGCACAAAGACTAATTAATTAAACCTCAGAACACCGTTGGGGAATAGGCAGTATTATTTTTCCTATCCTCAGATGGGAAATCTGAGATATAGAGAGGTTAAGTGGATTGTCTAAGGTCAGAAGTTAGTCAATAGTAGACAGAGCCAGAAGAGAGACTTGGGAAAGGTATGACCCATTTCTCCTCCCCAGCGACAGAAATAACTCCAAAGAGGCATTCCAAATAGTTCCAAATGCATCTGTCTAATCATCCATCTATCTTTACCCTTTATATTCATTGTCTTTACAAGTCTTTGGTATATTTTATTCCTTTTGAAGGGAGGGTTAGCTAGGCAGAGGAAGAGGTAAGACAATAGAATGAATAGATGTTACTCACCCAAATTACAACAAACATTTTTTTTCAGCGAACAAAATGTAGAAGAGAAACTCACGGTTTGAAAATAATTCTTTTCAACATTATATGCATATATAATCATACATATATTTAATTAAGAAACTAGGATATCTTCCCCCGTCCCACCTCAACCATCCCTCCCCCCATCCCAACCCCTCAACTTGTATATTTGAAAGCATCCTTTTATGTGAAAGCCAACGGATAACAATTCTATTGTAAGAAAAACTAAAAGCCTACTAATAACTTTATAATGGTTTATACAAATGAAAATGCCTGGCATGCTATTAAACTTAGACTTAAAAGGCAATGGAGTAAAATAAAATATTATTAACATAAAATTGAAAGAAACAAAAAAGTTTCTCAGGCACATGAGACTCAGACATGCATCTAGTTTGCTTTTCCTGTTTAAAGTGAGGCAATCATTGTCTTCAATGTTAAAGGGACTTTATGAGCTGATGATTACTAAACAAAATTATTTGCTTTTTAGAGTTATTCTTATTTTTAATTAGACCACATACATTAAAAACAGGGCAAACAGTTAAGACTCCGTGAGGATTTTCCACGTTTAAAGGTCTGAATGTCTTCCTCCAACTTAAAACTGTAATAGTCCTTTGCTCTTTAAGTTGTATACTAAGTAATATACCTGGTTACTACTTCTATGTAACTCAATGAAACCTCTACAAATGTTAAGAGCTCCCTTAAGGTGCTGAGACAAGAGTAGCTTATATTGGCTCAACAATAACAAAAAAGAGTAAATATCTTCTTAGAGACTTTTTTTTCATTGAAAGACAATGGTTTATTTCCTGACACCTAGAAGCTACACAGGAAAATTCTAACATCAGTTATAACCGCTGCCCTCTTTTATTAACAGTGGTTGTTGTCTCCAGCAAATCAGAGACTGCTGTTTTGCCTTTCATGAACCTTTTCTTTTCCAACTCATTATGTTAACTACTTACACTTTTGTTGCATAAAACGTCAAATACACAAGGGTATCCACACAACCAAAGTGTAAAATAAGTTTGTGTTTGTTTTTAGTTTCAGTCAGCAACTAGGACACAATTAATCTCTTAGAAAATAATTTTGCCTCTGTAGGTTTTAAAGGCAAAATTCATCTTTTTCATCTTTTAAGAACAAATGTTAAAAAAAAATGCTCCCCTTACAATATTTGTTTTAAGTAGTTTAAGTTACAAGAGTCAATCTATGGTTTTTTGTTTGTTTGTTTGTTTTGTTAACCATGCTTCAAGCCAAAACAGCTTCAAGGTGTAAGTTTAAAAAGCACTTTTGAAACTTCTTTAGAAAGCTTTGGTGTAAAAGGTAATTTAAAACAAATTAATAAATAATGTCATGCAGTGGTTAAATTGCCATAATACATTTCTGTTTTAGAAGTTCCTGGAATTTCTTGTTTGTGTTTGTCATGCTGATAGCAGGCTAGAAGTTAGTCCCTTTAACTGTCTTTTAATGGCAATGTATTATAGCATGATTTATCAACATATGGCAGGTGGAAGCTGACACAAATTATAATGAAAATTAAAACAGTCATTTATGCAGCAGGCGATTATCATTTAAGGAACATTTATTTGCAGGCTTTAAAAATGAGGGTTTAGGATCAAATGATTTTAAAATGAAAGTTTTAATGACGGTTACCTTTTTCCTGCAGCCACTCCTCTACAGGCCGATTATATTTGAAGGGGATTTTCTGTTTTACCATTTGGAAGCGTTCATTATCAGTGTTGCCTTTAAAGTTTAAAAAACAGCTTAAAGAACAATCTGAAAAGTCAATAAGTCATTAAAAAACATCCTAGGTTTTTTGGTTTGTTTTATGAAGTTTTTAGAGATAGATATCAATTTATCTTTAGTAGAGGTGGAGTTGAAGTCACTCTGCCCTTGGTCGATAGGTTTAAAGGTCAGGTTAGTCTTAGCCATGCAGTACTCCATCATGTTTTGGAAAAGTGGCATGGAATGGGAATCCTTAAGTGGTTTGGTTGTTTTATCTTCACTCTCTCTCTGTCTCATCTCAACCACACCTTAATTGGGCCAGCTGAGGCACAAGGATCTCCCTGACCCATGAGTAATTCAGCTGTCAGATCAGTTTCACATGTGAGAGGGAACCCTCACTCCACAGTCAGGCAAGCTCCACTATTAATCTACTGTATTCCCATCAGAAACACAGGGCCATGTCTTGTCTTTTCTTCTCCTCTCAAGTGTTTGCAACAGCTTTATGTTCTGACAGAGGGAAGGCAGAGAGGACAATTTAAGCCTTGATGGCCAAGGGAGACTTTTTATTCCATAAAGGGTGTCCTTGCATCTCATTACCTATGTCAAAGAGGTAGATCAGTACAGATAACCTTTTATATCACTGTCTTTCCAGATTTGTTCCACATTTGTAAAAATAAGGAAACTCAAAAGTCTGGAAATAGAGATAATTATAAATAGAGGGATATAACATTTGTAGCCTTTTGAGCACCTATATTTTATAATAGACACTGATTTTGTATATTTTTAGCCTCCCTCCACTTCCCTCCCTTCCTCTCTCCCTCCTTCTTTCTCTTTCTCTTACCTTACTATGAGAGGACCTTCCTGCATAAGCATCCATTCATAAAGCCTGTTAGGAATACTTCTTCCAAGCATGAAATATCTAATTAGTTTCAAGGCTCAAACATAATGGTTTTAACTACTAGTATGCCCCCCTCTTCCTTCATAACTGTTATTACCACTGCTGAATGGTTTCCATAATTAGGACAGACTTGGAGAGTGGTACTGTGGAGATACACCCTTAATGAATATGCTTCAAATAACAGAATGATGAAGCCATGCCTTGGGAACTGTTCTATCTCATCAACCAACCTCACACTGATCTGGCAGAAATTAGTGAATTGTAATTCATTACTTTGATTCACAGGCCTATATTGCAACTTGGGGAACTCCATTCCAAATTACCAATATTAAAAATGAAAGAAAAATCTCAAACCAGGTGGCCTGGAAACAATTTACAAAGAAATCTTAAAGCCATAAAGAATATTAGAATTGCATATAGCATCAGACCAAATGAATAGGGGCATGCTAAAGCATTTCAATTGCAGGGCCATCTCCATATAGGAGTCATTATTGGCTGGGAAGATTCCACCTGGGAATAAACTTGTACCTACCTTCTGTATTGGGAAGGTGGGGGTGTAGGATGGGAAAAGGGTAGCAATACTGGAGGATGTTCACAAGGTTCCCCATTCACTTCTCATATAGACAAATTATTCTAAGAAGCTGACTCATATCTTTACTACCAGGAATTTTAAAAATAAGAACTTATAAAACAGGCAACTATGAATGTGCTTCTAGCCTATGTTTTGGGACCGTATCTGGT
Organism: Macaca mulatta; assembly: GCF_049350105.2. NCBI lineage: Eukaryota > Metazoa > Chordata > Mammalia > Primates > Cercopithecidae > Macaca > Macaca mulatta. Next base: position 152,952,276 of record NC_133412.1, on the reverse strand, counting down.
TGGTACAGGGTATAACACATTAATGTATCAAAAAATAAAATGCAATAAAAACAATTAATAGTTTTGAATTGCAGTGGATAATTTAAAATTTTCCTCAAGGAATCATTTCTCATAGAAAACAATGGAGAGAGAGGACAGGCAAGGAGGAAAAAGAGAAAGGCAACTTAATTTCTTGGTGCTTCAATAGCCCATGGTGAAAGACTATAGCTATTGATTAGAGATCATTATAATGGTCTACCTTGGTAGGTCTTGGTACAACGTTCTATTCATTAAAAATAAAGTTGGGTAAACTTTTTAGATGTTTTCATAGAAAAAGAACGTGTACCTTTTTGAAACAAACCTACATCTATAACTCATAATCCTACCCTACAGGTGGCAGATACCATAAAGGATTTCATTCATCCCCCAGGGTTTTAGACACAACAGAATACCATACTGAGAAAAGGTAATTGGCTTGGGCCAGATCTGCCTTGAATGTATCCTATACTTTGGGTTTTCTGTATCTGCCATTGTTGGCTACACATTACAGATATTAATGACCTTCATGCTACTCACTATGGAATAGATTAGTGAAGTCAATAGCAACTATAAAGCTACATATTCTTAGCAAAATGCAGGGCAAAATCAGAAGTAACTAAAATTCCAAATGTCTAGAATTTAATTGCATCAAATTAATTAAGAAGCTGTATTAATTTACTTCCTCCAAATACTTAGGGCTCTTGGCCCTCCCAAGCATCCCCACCCTCATCATCTACTCTCTTTCAAATGTAAAGCACCATAGAAAATAATCTGGGGGCATGCTACAGGCTAGAAAAAGAAATAACTAAGTTAGATAAACAGTAGGTGACATGGGGAAGGACAGCATGGCCATGATTCAACCTTAGACCCTTCTGAAAGTGACAGAAAGTCATTCTTCTCCACCTCAGCTTTAAAGACATTTAGAAAAAAGTTTTAAGTTTTCCACACCAGATTGATAATATCTGGCACTAAGGATAGCAATCTTGCATGCTGTTAAAAGTTGTGAAAGATGGAAGGTCATTTGGAAAACCAAATTTGTTTAAATTGCCGCATTAACATTGTTCTTAGTCTCTTTTCATGTTCTTGTTGGTTTTTATTTTAATTTATCTTAAACATTAGTAAGAACTATTTTAGAAACATGTGCATGAGAATGAATTATTTGCCCCATGCCCCATTTGCTAGTTGGATTGAAGAGCAAACAACCTTCTAAACATAAGTATTCTTACACGGGGCTACTCTAAAAGCTGAAAAAACCTCACCAAATTCACATACGTTCTTATTAAATCTTTAATGATATTCAGTCATACATTTCATATAGCAACAAGTATGTACATTTAAACAAAGTGTGAAATCAATTCTTCAACAGAAAGTGATGGCTATACTCAAGAAAGAATGGCCTTATGAGTAGTAAACATCATAATATCATTAAAAGTAGGCATACGTGCATTACTAATTAGAGAAAAAATGTAATAACTTCATTTCTTAAGCACACTGAGAAATCTATAAATTGCACAAAGAGATCTTCAAATAAACCGTTCTTAAATTACTTCTGTGGATCCGACACATATATGGGACTGGATTTTAGAAAAAAACATATTAGTCACATTTTATTGTACTTAATTATATGTGTGTTTATTCCCATCTATTTTTGATAAGGGATTGAGAATGTTATACATTTGGCCTCTTCTGGTCATTTTCATTTGGCCCACTGGCTCTAATATCAAGTATTTCAATTCTTGGAGACGTGTGCAACAAGCACATGCACTGTGGAATTATAATATTGTGAAGAACAGAATACTTTGAGGTGAAAGTATTGAAGCCCAACTGGTTCATAGTTCCAACCTTTACACTCCAACCTCACATTTTCCACTTTGGGTGAATCCACTTAGGATAAAAGGAAAAAGGAAAGACACGGAAAGCAAACTGACCCTGGAGTAGGCCTGAATATACATCAATCCCTCTTTAAGGTGAGACTCAAAATTTGTTAACAGTCTCCAAGGAACACAATTATTTCAAGTGAAAAACTGAAAAATAGAACTCTTGTGTAGCACAGAAAAGAACTTTTACAACACTGTGCTTACACTTTATTGGTCCAAACATGGGTCCTATTTAATTAGAAGGTATACTAATACTCTTAAAGCCATAATCAATACAGCATAGGAGTTAAGACCATGGGCTCTGGAGACAAATCTGGTTTTGAGTTCTAACTTTATCACTTATTAGCTGTGTGACCTTGGGCAAGTCATTTGGCCTCAGTTTCCCCATTTCTCAATTTACCATAGGACTTAGTATAGAATAACAGGGAGTATAGCATATTTAAACTATTTTATTAATATTACTCAACTCTTTTCTAATGATCAGAAGGAAGCCCATTAGTTCCATGGTGTCCTTCCCTCATCTCACTACCTTATCAATCCTTCATTCAAAAGATGACTGTATTCTATTTGGTCCCACAAAAGTCATCTTCCAAAGAGCAACTGACCATAGAAAATGTAACATCCTTAATATTCCCTTAAATCTCTTATCTATCACTTTATATGTTTCTGTATCTTCTAAAACATACTCAGCTAAACCCATTTCCAAAACAAAGTGGATTTCTAAAACCACTGAAAGTAAAAGAGCAATTCAGGCATTGACAAATGTGATTTCTTGGTCCAGCCACAGGTAATGATGATATACTGCTGCTAAGTTGAGAAAGAGTGGCTTAAAGGTTCTGCCAATTTGCACCAGGCTGGCAGAAAGCACTTTCTTGCAGATAGACTATTAATACCAGCTGAGATGTTGTCAAGCACATGGACATGCTAATAGGAATATCCTAACAACGTTCATCTGTGCAAAATGAATGCCAAAGGTATTTTTGAATTTTGTCTTGAGCCCTGAAATAACGGAGGAAAAATATTTTCTTTATTGCTTTGTTGACGCTAAAAAATCAGACTGTGGGTCTAATGAACACTCAAAGAATAAATGCTATGTATTAAAACCAGAGGCAAAAGAAAATCAATGTAGTGGTACTGCTGCCCTCAAGTACTAGGGCAGTTTAGAGGCTCTTGCCATGTGTCTTTCCCCAAAGAACGCTTTCTAAGTTTCAGAGAAAGTATATGACACTGAAGGAAGGGAACTCCAGAAACTCTGAGCTTGGCTCGAGTCACATTTCTGGCATTATCCCAGGCCAACTCAGAGTCAGAAAGGGAGGTGTTGCGCACCCAAAGGCCATCTAGAATATTTGGCCACTTGTAGTAAGTGATAGATGGATCTCAGCAAAGAACTAATATCTTGTATTTATAAAGTGCCTTTCGACCAAGGAGCTCAAAATGCAATTATAAGCATCATCTCATTAATCCTCACTACACACCTTTGGGGCAGAAGAAAAAAGAACTATTTATATGTTGCGAGCCTTGATCCTTCAATGTGCCAAAGTAAAGAAATTAATGTCTTGGAACAGAAAACTGATCGGCTTGGGGGAAGTAAATTAATAGATCCAGAGAACAAGGGAATTGTTAAGTAAGGGAGCTTTTAAAGGGGTTCCTTGAGCCAGGGAGACCGTGGAAAGTAGTGCAAATCACCTGGCCTACACCAAGTCGGCTGATAAAGCTCACCTCTACATGTCTTGTGGATATGTTCTGATAATGGCAAATACATACGGGTAGACAGTATCATTTTCTTCCTAAATTAAAGTTGTAGTATGGATTTAACAACTCCAGGCTGTGCTAGTTGAACTGTTGAAGCAAAGATGGCCCAAACATGATTGAAAGGAACATTGGAGTCAGACGAACTTTGAATCAAGTCCAATCAGACATTTATCAGTTTTGTGAACTTGGGCAATTTATTTAATCTAGGTGAGTCTTGGTGTCTTCACCTGTTTAAAAAAAAGGTATTATCTATGTTGCATGGTTTTATCCAAATTAAATGCAATATCTCAGGCAAGGGCTTAGCTTGTGGGGAGCCAAAAGAGGTTGGGTGTTCAGAGAGCCTTTGATTTATTTTAATTCTTAGGATCTTTCCCTAACACTTGTCTAAGGCTTAGAAAAGAAAGTTCTTTCTCCCAGTAAGGAGGCTTAAACAGCATGGGGATGGGAGTGAGCGTAAATCCTCGCCTTGAGAGCCTTCCAAAACCTTTTTCAGTCTTGATAATTTCATTGAGCTCTAGCCTCTGCCTATGTTGTCTCACTGATGAGCCTGTAGATATTTAGTTACCATGTCCAAATATCTTTTTTTTTTCTTTGAGATGGGCAGGCTGGAGTGCAGTTGTGTGATCTTGGCTCACTGCAGTCTCAGCCTCCCGAGTAGCTGGGACTATGGGCATGCGCCATCATGTCCAGCTAATTTTTAGTAGAAATGGGGTTTCACTATGTTGGTCAGGCTGCTTTCGAACTCCTGACCTTGTGATCCGCTCACCTCGACCTCTCAACAGGCATGAGCCACCACGCCTAGTCTATCATGTCCAAATATCTTATAGACTATGGAATGGGAATGAAACCATGCTAGAGATGTAACCCTGGTATATTATGTCCAACTGTCCAAATGTTCATGCCCTATTCCTTGACCTTTGTTGCTGGTTGAATATACATGTTTTGTGCATACATGTTAATATTAGACTTCTCTTTCATACCCTAAACAAATCAAAGATCCATTTCTGCTGAGGTATTATGATACTAAAATGATTTACTTTGATGCAATAATTACAACATATATTACCAATCATTATCCTTTCTCTGTACTTTGAGGCCATTTGTAACTCACTTCCTGAAGCTCATTTCTCCTAGGGTTTCTCCTCATCAAGGATACTTTCAATCCCAGTTAGGTTAATATAACTAGGCCCAGGAGATTGCAACCTCTTTATTCATTCCTATAATTTAAGAGAATATTTTCAAGCAACTTTAAATGAAACTTTCTTCAGTATGCCAGGTCAACCTGGCACCAATTCTTTATTTAAGACCCCCTCTCAAAAATGCCATGTTATAAATTAGCAAAACATAAACTGACTATAAAATTTGCTTTCCTTCCTCAAATGTTGTCACTTTCTTTCCTTCTATAATTATTCTGAAATATACACTGAAGCTACAGTAGTTGATTTCAATGTCTGAATTTTGTCTAGTTCCTTTCTGGTAACCATGCTTAGTTTTAGCCACGTCTTAGTGCATTTTAAGTTTTAGTTTCTTCATATTTAAAAGGGGATCATAATAATAATTGCAACATGGGATTGTTGTGAGAATTAAAAGGAAATGTATATAAAGCATGTTGCAAATCTGTGGCACATAATAATCCCTCAATATATGATTTGTTATAACAAGTGCCTGATTCAGAAGAGTTAAACTAAAAAGAAGGCAAACTCCACAAGAATTACTTCCCTACAGAATTTTTGGTATCAAATATTTTCAAATATCCTTTTCAAAATAAAGCTTTAATGTTTGCTCTTCAGCCGTTTGACATGTGATCCCTTCAAGATTTCCCCAGGTGCCTTTCCTCTTATCACTTATTTCCTCCTTGCTGCAAAAGCCACACAGTGTTATTTTGGGGCTCACTCTTCCCCGTGATCCATGCCTTCCCACGTGTCCACCCTCTGTGTGATCTCCGCTTCTCTGTAATGTTGTTCTTCCTTTTATTTCTATCTACCCTTGTCCTCCCACTACCCATCCCCATCTCCTCTCATTCCTCTCATGTCTGGTGTTTTATTTCTAAGTAGAGAACATCAAACTAATATTTTTGAAGACAGAATGCCAGAATATTTGATTTTTTTAAAAAAATTCTGTTCATTTAAACATACATATGTGGTGTCCCCACACAGCTCAGAGGACAGGGAGGAGGTTTGTGAGGACAATTTCACTGCACAAACACAGGAACACAAGAATATTGTCATCCCGTGAACAGGACAGTCATGCCATTATTAATATCTCTGATGCTCAAGAAACTTATGACATAGTAATCCTTCCCTTTAGATCTGATAGAATTGCCAGTGTTTATAAATTGCAGACATTTTAGACCAACCTTGAACCCCCATGCCTAAGAACGAATTTATTATTCCCAAAAGATCTAAAAGTAACAATTACTTTTCTAGTCACCACCCACAGGAGGCCTATTACACTGATTTGCAACTGTTGCTTAAACAACCACATCATAACAGGACCACATATTAAGCTTGTTTCCAACTAAAACTCAAGACAGTTTCTAGTTGAATGGTTTCCCAAAGAAATTGTTCCATGTTGCATTCATACAATATACTTTATGAACTTCAAACAGGTATTTATATCTCATTAAATGTATTCCTTTTGTTTCATAATAGCATTCAAACATGATAAGAAAAAGTTTGTCTCTAGAATTTTTGTTTCTGGTAGGAGATACCTCTCTTAGCTTTGTATTATCTGCAAACTTAATAAGCATATCTTTTGTGCATTCATTCTAGTCCCTGAATAGAAAGATTATGATGGAGCTATAAAATACCTAAAAATACTTTGAAACTTCTCTGTGTCAGAGGTGAGGTTTGATTCTCCAACCTTGATTGTGGGCTGGACTTAGTGACTTGATTATACACAGTGAAATACGGTAGAAGCAACAGTGTGTGGACTTAGAGAGTAAGTCATAAAAGGTGCTCTCTCTCGGACCACTCATTTCGAGTGAGCTAGAGTCACGTCATGAAGACACTTAAAAAGTTCTGTGGAAACATACCTAAGGCAAGGAACTGAGCCACAGAGTAACTGATGCTTCCAGTCAACATCCATGTGAGTGAAAGATTTCCAGGTAATCAGATCTTCCAGGCCTAGATAACACTGAGATGACTACAGCCCTAGTTCATACCAACTGCAACTCATCAGACATCTTAAGCCAGAATCACTCAACTAAGCTGCTATCAAATTCTGACCTATAGAAACTGAGATAATAAATGTTACTTTTATTATTTAAGTTTACCTTGAACTTTACAGTGTAACCAGAAAGCTTCAAATGATGGAACACAGGCAGGTCTCTTTAAGATCCCTTCATAGTTCTCTGTACATTACAGTATACTTCTTTGGGGAAATGAAGATAAACTCTGCACAGCATTTATAGTATCCTCCTTACCTGCCAATTTGCTATTGCTATCCAAGAGAAAGTTACCCTAGCATGCATGAGTTTTTGTTTGTTTGTTTATTTGTTTTTTAATGAGTCCAGGTTAGTTCTCAGTCATCACCATATTCTTTTTTTAAATCTAGCTAAATGTGTACCAATTTTTGGTCATATGAAACACTGGAGAAGTTTTATATATCGGTCCCGAGTTTAAGAGATTCATCCTATTATACAATGTAAAATTTAGGACACTTTTCCCAAACTAGTTTTCTATTCTGACTGACTCCTGTTAATTATTTCTGAGCGAACATTAAAGGGGCTTAGAATTCAAGTTCCTTAAGCACTTCTAATGTTATTCATCTAAGACCCAGAAATTAGAGTTTCTTTGAAGAACTCTATTACCATTTCCTCACCGTGTGAGGGGTGGAAGGGGACTGGATTTTCTTATTTATTTTGTTTGTATTCGTCCTTATAGTCTGAAGGAAATTCTTTTTGCTAAAGAATATATTAGTGACAGATGTAGATGTCCATTTAGGGAGTGAAGGAATTTCAGGTAATCACAAAGGTCCCTCTTTAGAGTAAAGGCTTTCCTATTTTATAATTAAACAAAAACAGTTTCCGGGAGTAGAGTTTGCTGGGATTTATAGCTTATAATTTGAAAGAAGGAGCCCATAATTTTTAGGTTGTGGAGACCTCAAAGACCATCTAAGAAATATATTTTCTCTATTTTGATGTTTCTCAAACTTCTGCTTAGAACATCATTAGAAAAAGAACTCCTAGCAACAAGCAAGCATCAGAGAGTATCGATCTTGAAGACAACTTTCTCCCCATAAAGTTAATAATTAAAGAATTGTCTACACTCCTATTTGTTCGGCTGCATAGAATTTTTAAGGCTTCTCAAAAATTAAACCAGCTGGCAGCCATGTATCATTTAGTGCAAGATTCAAAGGTCAGATATACACTATTAAAATGTTGTACAAGAATCAAAATTTTCCCAGAGAAGAAATAATCTCAGGGGATGCAGTAGTTGTAGTATATCTTGAATTCATACAATGCCTCGTTAATTCTACTTGGCAAATTAATTCAAATTGATTTGTTTGTGAGAACTGCAACATGGCCTCAAATCTGGCTACAAACAAAGGATAATGATAAACAACAAAGTACTGATCTCAGAGAAATGTCTAGAGAAAAGTATGGATCAGCATGGGGGCTGTTTTATAACATAACTGTCTTAGTTTAAAAAGAAAAGAAGAAAAGAGGAAAGGGAGAACATACCCTATACAAATATAAGACATTTTACAAATAACACTGATAGATCGTAAATGCCAAAAGCAAAGGAAAATAAAGTATTTGAAAGCATCCAAGGGAACATGAATGTGGATAATTTTTTAAATGGGCATTTCATTTAAAAAATCAATTTGACTTAAAGCAAAATGATCAGACATGGAGAAAAAAGGGAAAAAAGAGTAAGGCTTGGGATACGGCAGAAAGAACCAAGATTAATTTCAAAAAGCCACGTACTAAAGAAAAGAAAGGACAATCCCTTAGTGAAAAGTACTGATTTCCAACCTCAACTTGAGACCTGAATCAGGGTTGGAAGGAGAAAATTTACGAGGGAAATATGATTATTAGAACCAGAGCCTTTCTTCTTTTCCAGTGTGTTAAATTGAAAAAAATAATAGCTGCAATCCCATTTCAAAATCTGTCTCTTGGCAGTGAGACTGTTACTCCTCTCATGACGGTTTGAATCTGTCTTTTCACCCTTGGGGTTCTGGATGGGCTGTGGGACTTGCTTGGGCATATGGGCCACTAGCAAATGTGATATGAGCAGAGGCTTGAAGAGCCATCTGTGTATGAATGCTTGCCCTTGCCTGCTGCCTGCACCTGAGATTGCCATGTGAACGTCCATGAGAAAAGAAACCCAGCCATGTGAACCTACTCAGTCATCTGAGCTGAGGCCCCAGAGGGGTACATGAGGCCATCAAGATCATCTAGCTCCATCCAAGCCAATCCAGAAGAGAAAACATCACCCACATGAGCCATGGAAATGTGAGCCCATAAATAACAAAGTTTTGGAGTGGTTTGCAATGCAGCGAACCTAAATGATATAGCCAGGAATTCAGGAGATCCAGGAAGAACAGGGGTCTGAGAGTGGGTGAAGGAAGCACCATCTCCTATGAGGGTTTCCATCAAGGCTCAGCAGGAGGAGGGAAGCAGCTCTGTTGCAGTCTCCGGAGTCAAAGGAGTTTGTGTGGCAAAAGCCTTAGGGGTGCAAGGATGGAGACATGGACAGCTGGGCCCCTGTTGCCTATCCTTAGCCCTGTTCCTTTATCTAAGGAAAGAATTACCAAATCCAAAAGAAGAGATGCAATAATGCAGTTCCTGAGAGGACAGGGTAAGGCTGAGGGAGTTGGGAAAGGGAAGGAAAATCGGAGAAAGGTTGATGCATGTGTTGATGCTTCTCTGATCCTTGATTCTAGACATAGACTAGGGGAAGGACAGGGAATGAGGTGGGGATTGACTCCAAGATAATGAGTAGAGTTAAGCAGCTCCCTAAAGGGACAAGGTGCTACTTATCTGACCTCCTTCTATCACTCTTTGGATGAGAATTGGAGACATGATCTCTAAGAACAGCAGGCTGAATTCTGAATTTACTAGTAAGACTTTATGGCACCGAGACCTCTCACCCCATCAATGAATTTTTCATTCCATACATGATTTCATGGAGAGCACTGAAGGATTACCTTTTTTTTTTTTTTTCCTGAGCAAACAGGGCCTTCACTTTCATCCTTAACCGTAACATTCCAGAACAAAACCATTTATGTTCCTGCAGGGTGTGAATACCCTTTGAATACTAGTCATGAATACCCTTACCTATAGTTAGACTAGAAAGGCATTCCTCCACCACATTCCCTACTAACAAACAACAGTAAAAACAAACCCGAACGCTGATTAAAGATCAAAATTAGACACACACACACACACAGTCCTACTTTGCAACCTTAGTTTTATATCTTTTTTTCTGTTGTTCTGTTCTGTTTTGAGACAGGGTTTCACTCTCATCGCCCAGACTGGAGTACAATGGCAGGATCTTAGCTCCCTGCAACCTTCACCTCCTGGGCTCAAGCAATTCTCCCGCCTTCTCCTGCCACAGCCTCCCAAATAGGTGCAACTATAGGCATGCATCTGTAGGTGTGAGCCACTGTGCCCAACCTGCAACCTTGGCTTTTAAAAAGCAGTCACACTGCCTCTTCAGCCCCTTTTAAAGTTTATGGATTAGCAAAAAGCAGCCTTTTTAAACTCATTGAGAAGGGTTTAGAAATCATTTCCCTAGGATGTTATAGCTGATATTTAAGGGGCATTTCTTTAGCATGTGAATGGTAGCTAGACTCTAGAGCAAAGAGCCCAAAATGATCAAGTTCCAGGGACTAAGGGGTTAACAAAAGTAAGGACAAATAGCATTGCTAAATGCTGTGATTTACAATTCAAGTGACAATCATTAGAAGTAACTTATAGTTATGGCATGACTCAAATATTATTCACATTGTAAATGTGATGGCCAGAATAGCATTTTTTTTTTAATTAGGGCTTTAAAAAAACACTTTTAAGAAAGTGGCCAATGATTATGTAAAATCCACAGATGTTAAATATTTATCTGGCACCCAGATTCCACTATTCTGCATTGAATATTAGTCCTTAAAGTATTTTTTTCCTATGAAATTAAAATCACTTTAGAAGCAGTTCTTTTTCTTTTTTAGCTTTTTACTCCATTCTACTTCTGTAATTCCCTCCTTAACACACAATGAAACCAAACATTGCCATATCCTAAGTGCTCAAGAATACTCAAAAAGTTGACAACTATCGGCCACCTTAAAAGATGGCAGGTATACAACAAACCTTTATTAGCTTTTAAGGTTTAGATGTTCAGAAAGGTTCTTATAACCTTTATAACATTTGAGATATATACATAAAAATAGCAATACCTCTTCCTTCTTTTAGCTATTTAATATGACTATATATAATATTAAATCTTGGCTATCTAAGGAATATATCTAAAGATTATAGGTGATTTTACATTTAAAGATATTCACTGAATATTAACTACATGCTGAGGCAAAGGCAATACTTTTTATATTTGCTCATTGATGGGTGTGTGTGTATAGAGAGATTTTATAAATATCTCAAATGAAAGCATGCTTTTGTACGTGCCATAGAACCTTGCACCTTGCAACAAGAAATAGCTCCTAGATATGAGATATAAGAAAAAAATCCATGATTTAAAGAAATTATTCAAAATAATTTCAACTGACATCCCTAATAATAAAAGATGTGAATGAAAAAAAAAATTTTAAGCCAAAGAGGAGAAATCAGACAGATCTATTATCTTGGTGGAAGAAAGATAAAGTGTCTCATTTTAAATTAGATGAATAAAATTAAACTAGTACATATTCTATAGAAATGTCTGAACCAAGCAGGGAAATGGACCAGGTAACCTAGTATTTTCACCATTCTAATTACTAAGTTCCTTTGAATTTCACTCTTTCAGAAACCTGCTTTTATCTTTGCAATAATGATCCAAGAGATTAAAAGAAGGCCTCTGAGTGACTTGATTTGCCTACTCAAGTTCATGCAGTAGCTATTGATGTACCATTTCTGTCTTGTCAAAAAGCACTTACAACATTAGTAAGTATAAGGTGTAATTAGGACAAGAGATGGACAGGTGAGAAGAAAGACTGCAGCCTTCTTAGTTTAATGTTTTTAATTCTGACTATCAGGGATGGTGACTTTAAAAAATCACATTGGAATCCTCCCAAGTGCTTAGACTGCTGAACAAGGATTGGAATTTTTCATCTAACCCAAATCCAAGAATGCTGTCCAAAGATTTACTTTTGATTGTGCATTATAGAGGATATACACTAAACATGGTGAATAGCAAAGACATATGTAGATTTCCTCTTTCCTTAACCTGGAGTTAAACCTGGTCTGATTGAATAATGGTTCAAGTCCTATTATTCAGTTTCTACCACAGAGATTTATAGCAACACTTTTAGAGGAGAATTTGAGCAGTTGCTACAAACAAAGGAAAGCAGGTATTAGAGTTGCTTCTGTCCTTACAGTTTGGCTATGTCAATTGGGACTTCACTTCCAAATGGCAGTGAGGTTTGAAAGTATACAGTAATTGCTCAAACTCTAGGTCTCTTTAATCAACAGCTTTCTTATTCTAAGTAGCTGCAGGGGCCAGTGGAGTAGGGAGAGGTTGGAAGAATGAGAGTGGTGAGTGGCACAAATCAAAGAATGGAAGCCAGAAGAGGGAGGAACAAAGTACAATTATACTGATTGTTTTATTTGATCAGAAAATTAAAGCCACTGTAACTTGACAGTAAGCTACAGTTATATAATTATACATAAGAATAAGAATAAGCTAGATTTACTTTCTGAATAGTTCAATAATGTTTTGGCCTATGTGTTCATCAATGATATCTGCAACCACTATCTCATTTCACCAAGACCACTAGGAAGGTTGGCTTGGAACAAGTCTCTTAGAAGAATTACATACAACCACTGGAAATGGAAATAAAACAAGAGAATTGTCTGTGAAGGTCTGGGATCAGGGTTGGTCAGGACTCTCAGTTAACGTGTTGGCAAAGCACCTCACTCAGTTTAGTTGACTTATTTCAAGAACAGATCTATTAAGAGTATTCCAAAATTCCCCTTATAGACCTACTTGTAGCTCAAAATTCTGAGGTCATAGTGGGAGAAAGTCACAAAATGAAGCAAAACTGTTAGATTTCACTTGGTTTGCCTCCTCTAGGAGAGCTCAATTGTTCCCTGAGAACAATATATTTTCTTTCTGTGGATTGCCTTTATTTTTACTGATTCTAGAGATATGGTGCCACCCATACCACAGAAAAAATTCAGTAAAATAATCCAGCTATTCATTTTGTAAACCTAAAGGCATTTTAGTTCTATTTTAGTTTGTATTCTACTTACATAAATTTTTATTTTATTTGAAACGGCACCTCACAACAGTTTTATACAGGTATAAAAATGAAGTAATGAGATTTCTAAACCTTGGCTAAGATTTTAGATTTACTTTTTACATTTATATCTATATTGGATTTATATGTATTTTTCTGTCAGGGATACTGAAATCTTCTTCCTCCCATTTATCATTTTGTTTAATTGTACTTGGAAATCCACCCTTTGAGACCAATAGTCACCTTACTAATATAAAAAATATTTCAATAAAATCTTATTTGTTTCAATAAAGAAGCATTTCTAAAGTAAAAGCTTAAAAGTTTTGTAGCAAATGATTTTTTTTTGTTATAAAAGTAAATTACTTATAGTCAATGCTTGTCAAGGATGCTGTATAACAACTTATATTTTTGTTGTGTATATGCAGTCATTGAAGTCAGAAAGCTCCCAAAACCTAAGTTGTACAGTTTAATATTTACTGATTCCCTACTATGTTTCTTTCCTTTTTAAAAGAGGATTAAGAAAACTGTGACCACTTTTCTTGTACTATAGGGCCACATCTGGCAGTATATGCTTTCTATTCTGGTAGTTAGAACTTTGATAACTTAATTGGAGTCAAAATTGAGGTCAGCAAACTGTGAAGTGGCTTAAAAACCCAGTGTGCCTTAGTTTGGCTTTTAAAAAAATGTATATATTTAAGGTATATATGCTGTTTTGGTATACTTAATCATGATATACATATAAACAGTGAAATGACCCTAGTCAAGCAAAGTTACATACACATCATCTCATATAGTGAGCGTTTCTCTCTCTTGCCTTTCTTTCTTCTTTGTGGTATGAATACCTCAAATCTACTCTCTTGGCAAATTACCAATATGTAATACGAATACAATATTATTAAATATAGTCCTTGTGCTGTACATTAGATCTCTAGAATTATTCATCCTTTATAGCTTTGTACAGAAAAAAAAAATACTACACGATCTCACATGTATTACATGTGGAATCCAAAAAACAAAAAACAAAACAAAACAAAAAAAAATGAAGGAAATACAAAGAGAAAGTAAAATGGTGCTTAGCAGGGGTGGTGAGGAATAGGAGACTGTAGGTCAAAATTTATTTTAAACACTACATGATTTTAGGCATGTGCACATCTATAACAACTGATAGCCTGGTCTTGCTGCTTTAATAAATAGAGGATCTAATTCTAAAATCTCTAAAACTCAATAGCATGAAGTGGGCTGAGCCACCTCTCAAGTGGGCTAGTCCATCCTCAGAGTATCAGATCAATGGCTTGAAAATGGAATTGAAGCTCAAGCAGGAAGCTCTCAGCAGCAAGATAGGGACAACCAATGCTGAAATAATGAAGGGAATGCTCTCTCAGATTTAGAAGACAGACATATCAGGGAGTGGGTAGGAGAAAAGACCAATGCTAGGCATCAACTGGCTTCTTTATGCATAAGGGCTATGAGAACTATGCTAGGGTGGCTAATCATAATTCTCGAATTTAAAAGAAAAGTATGCACTATTTTTGTTAGGAGAGAGGGGTATATTTAAATCACCACAGCTACTAAATAGAAGTAACAGAAGTAAAGAAAAAATGCTTTCTGTTTGTCATCTTCAAATCTTGCTCTAGGCAAGGTATGGCAAAATATAAATGAAGCTAGAATGGAATCTGTGTCTTTGGTGTTGAATTAGAAAAATGATATTTAGCTGTTTTGTTGTCATTTTTAACTACAGGTAAATGGAGTACCTGTCCCTCTTATGTATTATATCTTTCTTTCTTTATCCTGAATTAACCTCACCAGTAGGTCTATGTCATCCTACATGGTAGTACTATTCTCTGTCTCTCTAGGGATTTAACTCATCCATTTAGAGATTCTCTTGCTCTCTTTATTCCAAACAGATAAGACAATTCCAAAAATAAAGCTGATGGATTAGTAAAAACTGTAGGCTTCCAAATACTTTTGAAGCTGTAGGCTTCCAACTATCCGTGATTTCAACTGGGGTCCCCCAACTACACCTAATGGGCAAATGTGGCTCATTACAGCTTGTTTTTGTAAAGCAAGTTTCATTGGAATACAGCTGTGCCTATTCATTTATGTATTGTCTATAGTAGGTTTTGCATTATAACAGCATAGTGGAATAACTGCAACAAAGATCATGCAAATCATATCATATTTATATTAATAAAATATTGAAGTTTATTAAATATCTAAATATATTTATAACATAGGTTTCCAAAGCCTATGCTACTTGCTATTTGGCCTTTGGGGGAGAAGGTTTGGTGATCCCTAATCTAAATAAAGGTATCAGGGTTTCCCTGTCTACATCCAAATGTTGGTTCTGCCACCTACTAGTTGTGCAACACTGGAGTGTGTTACTTAACTACTCAGACTTAGTTTCCTCATCTCTAAAATGGTAGTAATAATAATAGAACCCTTTTCCAGGATGCTATGATGATTCAAAAACAAATAGTGTACCCCAGTCTTACCTGTTATCAATTAATATTGTTACCCTAAAATATTTTATGCAAGGATAGGTTGTAATACCCTCATCCCTTCCTCTGGGATATACAGTTTTCAGTTACTTGGAGGCATTTGGAATGAAGATTTCACCACTGAACTCTGAGAAAAACACATTTCTCTAATGTGATTAAAATGAAAACAAATCTAGTTTAATTAAACATTGAGGCTGGCAATTGTGCATCAGGCAGAAGCACATTTCTAGTAAACGTTTAATAATGGGATTACAGAATGTTCTGCATGCACTGGGATGTAGGAAATAATAGTACATTTGCCTGTGAATTTATATCTGTCAACCAAGTGAATTTGAGCTCTGTAGATGATGCAAACTGGAGTGCTCCTGGAAGACATTGGAAAAGTGGCATGGGTAACATGGCGATTAGGGTGTGAGGTCAAACAAATCTGTGTGGAATCTCAGAGTTGATCCTTGGTGGACAGTGACCACAGCAAATGTGCTCAACCTGAACCTTGGTTTACTCATCCATAAACGAGAGAGATTAATACTTCTGCCTTGGGGCCACTGGGGAGATGACACTAAGCAAAATAAGGTATGATGAATGTCATTATTTTACTGACTGTGTTGAAGGTATCGCAGGTGTACACACATGTGTAAACTCATCAAATTGGGTATATTAAGTATGTGCAGCATTTTTTGCCTATCAATCATCCCTCAATAAAACTGTAAAAAAAAATTTTAAGTAAAAGAAATAATATCATGACCATTAATTTCCTCAGTGTGAAAGGCATATGTTGTCATGTCATCTTTCACACTAGATTGGGGAGCATAGCTTATTGGCATTGTTCCAGATAATTCAAGGTCACATCCCAAATTATATTCCACACTAGCCCCTGTCTGGTCTTCAGGCTCCATCAGGCATTTATGTGTGCCTGCTACTGAACTTGGATCTCACCTCAATAGTAGCACCTTCTTTCACTTTGTGGAATTGTAGGTTCAAGATAGTGCAGTGTATGGGAGCTTTGGGTTTGCCCTCCAAGACATATAGGCTTCAGTTCCAGGTATTCATGTGCTAGCTTGACCCTGGGAGAAGCTCCAGATTCTCATTTGTGAAATGATGATAACAGTAATATCTACACCTTAGGGCTACTGCGAAGACTTAATGCAAGAACCCAGTACCCTACCTGGCAATTAATAACTGCTCAATAAAATTTAGGTATTAAAATGTCTTCCTTGGGTACTTGTATTTCTCTTCAACTACACTTGAGGATCCTTGAGGTCAGGAGCTGTGTTTAATTTTTCACCATATACCCATAACCTAGAATGAATTCACATATAAAGTAGATGTGGAACAAATATTTGTTGAATAGTGAATGAAGGTGAATGAATAAATGCATAAAGAAGTGGCTCCACTCAGAGCTGCCCCGGTGATGAGGATAGGGGAATACTTCTACTATGTTAAAGGCAATGGCAGTTAGTAAAAAGGCTTTCACACTGTTTCTGCCATTTGAAAGTACAATATAATTTTTTTGCTAGCCCATGGTCAATTCACTTCTATTGTTTGATATACACTTCAGCATTTAACTTCTGTTGAATTGACATTTGCTACTTATAAACTTAGTCCCTAAGTCTTCTTATGCAGTACTATATATCTACATTTGGCACTTAGTAAACTATGCCATCAAGATCAACACAGAGCATCAGGGGCTTACTGAAAGGCTGTAAAAGTACCATGTGGAAAAGAAATGCATCTTATGGAGAAAACTGCAAATTTCACTGGGAATCCAATCAAATTCATGTTAACTCCATGAACTGAAGACTAAAAGTGCCTCTTTGTCCTTGACTCATTCCCTCCTTCCTCTTCTGACCTCCTTTCCTCTCTCTTCAGCCTGCTGGGATATTGACAGGGATTTTAGAGGAGTGGAAGGTCTTTATCTCTTTGAGATGAGCTGCAATATGATTACAATCGATTGAGTGATTTATAGTATAGAGAACCTTTCATTACCTTCTCTGCTTTATAGAAGTATAAATGACATACTGTATGTGAATATATATTATTATTATTGGATATTTATGTACCACCTTTCTCAAAGAAGCTCAGTGTTCTCTTTAGACTTTAAATAACTAGAGAGGCTCTGCAACCTTGTGAAAAATTTAAATGGAAGAGACTGGAACTTGGAAACTTTTCCTATAAATAAAACTAAACTATGCTCTTACACGGGTGGTAGGACACTTGGTGTTCAGCCAGCTCTGGGGCAGAGGAAAAACATTACAGGGTAATTGTATTTTATGGCTGGGATAATAATTCTAAGTTTTCATAATTAAAGACAACTTCTGCAGGCCAGAATTTGTATTAACTACTTAAACTAGAGCTTCCATGTGATAATAGGGAAAACAAGACTTGTAATTCACTAACCAGCTTTGAAATTATGCAATGTTTGATGATTGTTTTAATTCAGAAGAATATATGTTGTCACTGATGCCTCACATAGAGGGAGATGTTATTAATGTTTTTATTTATGTCATACTATTTCAAATAAGTATAATTTTAAAATCCTATAAAGTGTGATGACACTGTATTTCTAATCTTGAAAGTATTATTTCAAGGATATTATTCAATAAAAATAGATTCATTATGGATGGAAATCAAGAAATTCATCTTATATTCCTAGTTAAATCG
Source organism: Macaca mulatta (assembly GCF_049350105.2). Lineage (NCBI taxonomy): Eukaryota > Metazoa > Chordata > Mammalia > Primates > Cercopithecidae > Macaca > Macaca mulatta. The sequence continues at coordinate 152,934,083 of NC_133412.1, read as the reverse complement.
TACCTAGAAGTGACCCTCAAATTTGTAATTATGCATTTTACTGAGTCCCTAGTTTATAATATTTATAATATTTAACATATGGCAAAATATGATGTGCTTTCTAATTTTTAAAATTCCAACTTCTTTAAATCCCAAGATAGTCTACTAAAAATGGGGAAAATGTAAACCAGGACCCAGACTCAAATGTGCATCCTATAAAGTCCTACAGAAGGTTTCAGCAAAATTATTCTTTTGCTCAACAGACCTGTAGACCAAAAGCATTGCCCTGCTTACAAGTGAATTATAGATAAATAATACCTTTAGTTTGTTATTATCTGATGTAAATCCTCACAATTATAAAAAGCTCCTTTGTGTATGTTAATTCCTTCATAAATAACCTTGAGCTATGTATTAACTTAATGTTTTGGGGGCAAGTTTCTATGTGCCCTGTGTCCATGTGTTCCCACCACCTCAAATGTTTTATATAAATATTTTATATATTTCTATCTGGTCTCTTTGTGTGCTGGGTGGTTATGTTTGATTTTAGCATTAGTCCAAGCTTCAGTTTGCCTTGAAATGCTTATCAGCTTCTTAGAGACATTTATGGGAGAGAGAAAAAGTATCTAGGTTTGATAGCAGTAATTGTATTTAACTTATAAGATACAAGACTATCTTGTGGCTGAGAATTCACAAAGAAAGGAGGTTTCCTTGATAAAACAAAAATTAAATTAAAAAAAAAATACTAAGCAACTTCTTGCCACTCTCTCACTCCCCAAGCAAGACTATTAAATGGCAAAACAAACCTTCATTTAAAAGTTCTTTCTTTTTTGCATAGATATGGCGCTAGAAGGTAAAACAAGATCACAAAAAGAAAGAGGCTGACAAGGCTTCCAGAGGCCACATCGATGATATAGATAAAGCCAAATGTGTATAGGTGCCCAAGGAAATACTGACTTCTAGACTGGGCAGAAATTAGAGATTTCACTTGAGGGGAGAATTCTTTAATTTAACTTGAGAGAAAAATTCTAAATTGTCAAGATTTGAGTTAAACCCAGAATTTCTAGGATATGCAGCTGTTCCAGGGTGTTTACGAGAATCTAGGGAAGGAGCAGAGTGTGATTAAACGTTAAGACTCTTAAGTCAGATGGTCCTGGGTTGAATACCAGCATTTCCCAAACTAAGCTACACTCCCATAGACTGTTCCTAATCTTAAAAAATGGGAATAAGCCCAACACTGTCCTAACGGGTGGTTTCAAGACTCAGTAGGATACCGCCCATGAAGTGGGGAGTATGTCATAAATATTCGGCAAATGGCAGCCATCACCACCGGGGTGAGTTTGGCTGAGAGATGGTGAACGGCACGATGTGCCACTTTCTACACCTCTGGGACAGGGTGTTTATTCAGTGCACATGTCCCTCACTTTGGAACCATTTCTACTATTGTGGAATTCTCCATGAAGGATAAGAAAGCAAGATGTAAAATCTCTTAGTCCCCTATTCTCACCTTTCATAAGTAAACCTTGGTGTAGAAAGTCTTCTTAAGATAAAAAAAAAAAAGGTCCTAAAATGTATACAGGTGGTAGATAATCCAGACAAAACACCTGCAGCTACAATTATTATTCATGCAATGCTTTAAGGTATTCAAAGAACTTTCCACTTTCTAAGACAGAACAATGAACACAATCCCCATTTTATAGGTTATGTAACAGGCTTCTTAGGGTCAAGCTTGTTGACAGATTTGCACCATAGCCATGCTGTCAGGGCATACAAATATAGCTTAAGAAAGGGTAGTTTGTCATGTGTGTTTAGGAAACATACCTCTAGCCAGTACTTTCTTTTTTTTTGTGAAGTGTCCTATAATAATGTCAATCTGAGCATTCACTTGGTTTATAATGGGAGAAAATGCATATATGTGATCATGGAGATCAAAGCATAGAGAAACTTCTCGACAATGGGAACCTTCTCAAGGTTGTGGGTGAGCTGGCAAGTGATAGGGCCAGGGGCCCTTGGTTACACCCAGAAAGTCTGACTCCAAAACTGGTATGCTTCATCATCACCCTCTAATGCCTCTCCAAAAGCTGCTTGGATAGCGTAGAGTTGTTATCGCTGTGATTGTATAATATCAAAACTGATTAGATGAGTTCAGAAGGTACATGAAGGTAAATGCCCATCATTTGCATGATAGACAACACATAAAAGGAAATAAAAGATGATGGTATATTGTAGCCCTGCACTGGCTAATACTAGCCTCTAACCTACAGCCTCATAGTGTTGGAGTGAGGATTGAATGAGAAATGTATGTAAAGCCTTCAGTGCCTAGGACATAATAATTACATAATAAAACAAAAATTTCAGAATCTCCATCATACCAGCCACACAGCTCAATAGCAACCTATGGCTAGTGGCTACCATATTGAATAGTACCGCTAGTCAGTCTGAAAGAAGAAAAAAAGGCATATTTTTAGCTTCTACATATCAGTGAATGTCAAACTTAGCTACATAGAGAATCACCTTAGGAGATTTTGTTAGAAAAACAAAAAACAAACAAAAAAACAATGCCTGGACCAATGTTTCTCAATTTACAATGTACCCATAGCACTTGGGGATCTTGTTAAAATGCAGATTCTGATTTTGCAGGTATGGGGTGGTGCCTGAGAGTGTGCATTTTTAACAAGCTCCCGGGGGAAGCTGATGCTGCTGATCCATGGACCACACTCCAGAGCAGTTAAATTAGATGACCTGAGACCAGTGCCCAAGCACTGACAATTTCTTAAGCTTCCCAGGGGATTCTCAATTTCAGCCAGGTTGCAGACCATTACTTTACATAAATATGTATATATAAGTACCTATTGAAAACATTCTTTTAAAACATTTTTGTTAACCAAAGACAAACTGCATAATGTGGAAATTCCTTTGGAAATAGAAACTCACAAACATGTGAATCCTAATTCATTTCTGACAAGTTGGAAAGGATGACTATTTAGCAGTGCGAATATTCAGGATACACTAGTTTGAGTGATTAATTGATATATTTTGTGACTGAATGTTGGAGCAACTTATTTATAAGATGGTTTTAAAATGTTCCTCACAGTGTTCAAACACATTCATTAAGTGAGGCTTTCTCTAGTTTCCCTTATATCTCTGTAGTCCTGAAGCCTTGTTCAAATATGGCTTTCCCTCTTGATTGTATTTATACTTCTTATTCCCTCTGCAGGACTCTGCTCTCCCTGTTTTTCCCCGTTGAACTGAAAGCAACGCTAGTCCTGAACGGATGAATGAGCAGGTAGATGGGGCTTGTTTTAATGCATGCTTCAAATCTGGCAAGGCCTCAAATGTTTGCAGGCAAAGACATAAAGAAAAGGAAAGAAAACCTCCTGGCTAGGAATTAATGAAAACCCAAGGCCTGAGAAATTTCAGCATCATGTCAAGTACATAGACTTGTTTTTAATCCTTTAAAGTCTCAATAATTTAGGATGAGATGTGGACAAAAAAAAAAATCTTTCTTATACCCATGTATACTGTCTAAATTACAAAAACATGATGAGCATTTACAACAAAATATATTGCAAACTTTCTCTAAGTCAGCGGCTCTGAAATGGGGGTGATTTTGGTGCCCAGAGGGTATTTGGCACTTGTGGAAACATGATAGTGGCATCCAGGGGGGTAAAAGTCATGGATGCTGCTAAACATCCTACAATGTGCAAAACAGTACCACTCCCCCTCCCTTACACACCAACAGCAAAGATGTGTCCAGTCCCAAATGTCAATAGGTTGAAAGACCTTACTAACTAGACAACTCCAGGCAGAGATTTCCATTTGAGAATATGTTTTTACAAGAAGAAATACTGTCATTATTAATAAAATCATGGCTCTGAGCAATAGGAAAGTGAGCAGAAAGTTTGAAGTTGTGCAGTCCGAGGATCAGGATAGAAAAGTGTTGGCTCTGCTCCTTAAGCTGTGTGACACTGGGAAATTTATTTAGCCTTTCTGAGCCTTAATAATGTAACCTTAAAATGGGTATGGCAGGAGTAATAATACCAAACCCTGTCCTTCACAGGATGGAGTGAGGCTCAAATGTAATAACGTATATGAAGGTATTTTGATCATCAGTAAGTACTATAATGTTTTCTCTTTCAATCCCTATAACTTTTACCTCTTTCATGTTCTAAGTTGGATGGTCAAATAGGATTTAAACATAGGTCATTCGTGTGCATATTAAAGACTGAAGAAGAGGAATTCTGTGAAAAGCACTTCAACTGAGTTGGTATGCAATATCAAGAAAAAAGCTACTTGAGACCCTGCCCTCCTCAGCACCCCCTGGCATGCAAAGATTGAAGCTGCATATCAGTCTGCATTTCCCAGGAAGCCTAGATAGGACCGGAAAAACCTTTACTGGACCATGCTCAGGGGTCTTACAGCAGTGACAGTACCACCGGCCACCCACTCACAGCAGAGAGAAGATATTCAACAATCCCAGTCAGCTCAGCCTTCCAGGGGGCCTAGAGCTGTGGCTAAAATTAATTCCTCATACTCAAGTCACCTTTCACCTCCCCTCCCTTGTTCCTACCACCGCATTGTATAGGGACAACAATCAGAGACTTTATAAGGGACATTTGTCAGTGCCTGGATGATAGCTCCGGGCTGATTCTTCTTTTATTTCACTCTCCTGTTTCTTAGCTTTTCTATTTTCAGGTTCAAAGAAAGAAGTTGCTTTTGAGTTCTATCTCCCAGAATTTAGTGATATAAGATTCGGATTGCTATAGAACTATTTTCATTCTGTATCCTCCCTGATTCACAAAGAGCCAATGCTACATGCCCTGTGCCCAGCTGGGTTCTAAATATTTCACGGTGGGATGTTTCAGTAGAGCCCCATAAATGCCCATGAGAAGATTGTGGACATGACCCATTCATCCTGGTGCACAGCTGACTCATTCAGACCTGGTAGGCAGGAACAATTCCCCGAGAGCATGGTCTCCAAGTGAGATAACTTACGTAAATCTTCCATAGGAGCTACTCTGTATGTCTTTACTGTTTAAACATTAGTAATAAGTGAGTAGTGAGACTAAACCCTTGATGATTTCTAAACCTACTGTTATCGATTAGAATGACTTTAGAAACAAGACGACACATTTTTGTAGAAACTGTGTCAACACTGCCTCGCCAGATTGATGGCTTGGTTGTTTGATGGCCAGACACCGGGCATTTTGATCTTATGATTTAAAATAAACATTGCCAGATTATTCTCATGATATTTTAAATTATTAATAGTTAAATTGATCCTTTTAATAGCACAGGGAAGCAGACAGGAGAGAAAATAAGGTATCCAAGACTCAAAAAGTGAGCTGCTCCTAGGAAGTCTCGGCAGAGTGGAACATAAAACTCAATCTAGTATATCACACAACTTTTTAATCGAGGCAGCAAGGTAAGGGGATAGCTCCTTTAAATACTCAGTATTCTTTTAACTGCTTCATGGGAGCACATTGCCATTGTTGTAAGGAGGACAGCTTGGGGTCACTGGTGCCAATAAAACTTTTAAATGAGAATTTTGAACTCCACATCTCACAATAACCACTTTTGTGTGATCATTGGAAGTGACCTTTGAGATATGACACTTCTTTAAAGAAAGAAATAAATCTAAGATGACACAAGAAGAAAAAATGCTCATTTCTAGCTATGTATTTTTCAGAACATCCCCCAATTCTCTGGGGAGCAATAGTGAAAATTGTGCCCAATTGGAGACAAAAAAATCTGGTCCTAGTTCTTCCTTTACTTGCTGTGTGACCTTAGGAAGGGCATAGCACCTCCTTGGGTCTCTGTTTTTATTTGAAATGGAGAATAAAAAGCATCTACTCTATCCAATTTATAGGGTATTTTACCATCAAAATGAAGAAATTTGTATTCAAAAATATGTCCTAATTTAAGATGCTAGCCAAATGTTTGGTAAATCTCACAGCTAACATTTATTGAGGATTGATTTAATTGGCCCAGCATTATACATGTAGCTAACTCACTTAATCTTCACATTTACCAGGTATTATCATTACCCTGGTTATCCAGACTAGGAAACAGGCTCAAGGAGAAGAATGGACATCTTCTTAAAGAACAACAAAACAGAGGAAGTACAAAATGAGAATTTGCAAAGAAAGAATCTAATATATTTTGTAAAGCATTACAGAAGTCATCAGAGGAGAAAAATAAAACCTCTTAGAAATTCTTACACTTATTTTATGGTTCAGTGTTACTGTATTTTGAATTACATGTGGGGAGAGGCACCAAATATTTCAATGCTTAGGACATTTCAAGGTCTTAATCCAACTGCCTTAGACTCACAGGTGATGAAACCAAGATCCCAACTCTAGCCAGTTGACTCCAAGGCCCATACTTAGAAATGCTATACTGTACCCTGTCCTGTAATAATAACACATATTGTTACTAAATAACAGTTTCTAACTATAATAATAGTTTTCAGGAGGAAGCAATGCTATTAAAGAAAGGTTTATTCTGTTTTGAAAACATATAGGAAGCAACCCATAATTTGGAACTAAAGACACAAAAAGATAGGCGCACAGCAAGAGTCTCCGGTTTTCTTAACATAGCTGTGGCTTTAAAATGACCATTAAAGAGCCTTCTCATTGGTGGCAGCAAACTTGTGGATTCTATATTGGCTCAAGGCAAGTGGTTAACATCAATTTAGAAATCTTTGAAATTCCTAATAGAAACACAACAAACCCTTCAGCAGCACTAGCAAGGCCAATGATAACACATATGGAGAGAGAGACTGATTTTTTTCTATGAGCCTATGAACAGCTTTTAAGATTTGGGCTGTTTTTATTCCTTTCACCCTCTCCCCCATCCATCAGGGATTAAGGAAGAAGCATTTAAAAATTAAGTCTATTAGTGTGTAGTGAATTTGAATGATAAAAATTCATAGAAGCTGTTAATAACTTTGGCTTTCTTTAAATACTCAAAGATAACCTCATAAGGGCATTTTCATGCCTTAATCTAAGAAATTCTGAGACCCCCAGCAATGGCTGATCTAACAAGTTCTGTGACCCTCCCCCCCCCCCCCCAGCAATGGCTGAGCTGGCTGTTTTATGCAAACTGAGATGGCAAATCAATAGTGGGTGGAGCTTTTTGCCTCAGTACCTTGGGGGTCTTGCATGCTGTTTCCAGATGCTCTTACAATTCTTAAACAGATATAGCAGGACTCTAGCTATTAGGGAACAACCCAACAGCGCAGATACTTCTGATAGGCTTTTAAAGAAGAAAATTAATGCTGAGTTAGGTGTGGAGATACAATCACAGCCTTCAAGCCATTCAAAAGTCTTAGCCTACAAATAGGCAATTTACTTTGTATATTTCTCACAAGCATAACCAGGATTAGCTAATGGCTTTTAGATGTGTGAAAATGTGCTTCAGGCTTCCTTGTTATTGTGCCCACCTCACTGTAAAGGAAGTTCGAGAAACGTGGTGAGAACATTGTAGGGAGTTTGGTGTGTAGGATAGAGAGTTACACATCACTTCGTGCCCACATTAGTGAGAAGTGTTAATATTCTGACTATTCTCTTGCATCCATCAGGTGACTGTGCAATTGTGGAGCAACGGCCCTTTGCTGAAGATTGTCCCTTCCATTCCTGGCGCTTTTACGATCAGCACTCAGGACTTTTCCTGGGAGAAGTGAGAGGCAAGAGGGAAAGCTGAGGGATTATTTGAATGATCTCTTTTAAGGAAGGCAACCTCTTCTCCCATTGTCCTTGATCCAGCCATCTGGCTCTGGGAATTTGTTGCTGAATGTTTCTTGACTGTAAAATTTAAACAGATGATTAACCCCTTTTCCTGCCACACCAGCATGCTTGCTATTAAAATGACTACTAGGACCACCCTTTGAATATCAAGGCAGGCTTAGGGTAAGTGAGAAAATAAAAACTAGCAAAGTCCACCAGATGAATACAATTCCACCCTTAAGATTTTCTCTCACTGTTACCATGACTTGATCTGTGTCTTCAAGTTCAGTAAATGTCCTTTTAGAGTCTCTCTCTGGCATCTGCACCTTCAACCGCACCCAACTAAATGGCACCACAAAGTCTGAGTCTCAAATGGAGCATCTTATGATTATCGACACTAGCTCATGATAGAGATGATCCTTCCCTTCACTGCTCCTCATCTACAGGCCCTGCAAAATCTACGGTAACTGTCTTTGGTATGAGCCAGTCAGGCTGTATCAGTCAAAGGTTGACAAAAAGTGTCCAGTGCATAGTTGGTAAAGTCTCCAGAAGCTCCCTATACTGGATCAAGTCCTAAAGAGATAACTTATCTTCTGATACCAAAAAAATCATGAATGTGTACTTCACTCAGTGTTTTAGAATTTGGTGATAGTCATGAGAAAAATCACCATTGAAAAGTGAGAATGGGAGCGTCAAAAAGAGTAGGACCATTGAGCGAGCAACATGTACCTGTAGGATAATGTTCATTCACTGGCCAGTTGTCCACTTGCAGCGTGGCGTTGCCGCCGTTCCTGGTGAAGCGTACCACATGGTATTTGCCGTCATTTACAGGGGTTCTCTCCTCTTTGATGGAGATGTCGACTGTGCCAATATTGAAGACAACTCCAATTTTCCCCTGTTCCTATAATAAAGAAACACAAAAGGCATAGTTATCACCAACCACGAAGTTATCTCCCTTTAAATTTGATCCTCCAACCAGCAATGAACCTGTAGGTGCCCAGAGGGAGCTGTCAGCATGAAGATAATAATAGTATTCTATATTTCTCCATGAGTTTTCATCCTAAGCATAAAAACCAATGGCATAAACCACCCAAATTGCTCTCCCAGGCTGTACTGCACAGGTTACATCATTCAATTCCCCTCAATGCATATCAAGCCTGGAACTACCTAGTAGCTATGCCATGACAATGCAAAGTTTGTTTCTGTGAGATGAATTAGGCCTGTTTACTAAGAGAGGACACTAAGACACCAGACCTTAAATCATTTATCACTTCAGATTTACAATTAAAGTGGAAATATGTATGAACTTGTCAGCATACTTTCATGCAATCAAGGCAAAGGGAAGGGGTACAGAATGGTTAGGAGCCAATGTCAGAGGAGCTGGATATATGTATACACACACACACACACACACACACACACACACACACACACACACACACACACATATACACATGCACATAATGGTTCTGCAGTTCCAAACCACATAGAAAAGGTAACCCCAATAGAGGCCAGTGAAACTGACCTAGAATTTTCAGAATTAGATGGCTGCCATGCTTCCCATAGTAGCCCTACTCCTCAGATTAATCCAAAGAGACATATATTCAAGACCAGAGCTTATGCAACAGAGCAGAAGAGAACCTCTGTGGCCACTAAAGACTTGTCAGGAGGGAAATTGCAATGAACTTGATATGAGTAACACTATGACAATGAAGAAACCATATGGTTTGGATGTGTCCCCACCCAAATCTCATGTTCAGTTGTAATCCCCAGTGTTGGAGATGGGGCCTGGTGGGAGGTGATTAGATCATGGGGACAATTTCTCATGAATGTTTTAGTACCATTCTCTTGGTCCTGTTCTTGTGATAGTGAGTTCTTACGAGATCTGGTTGTTTAAAGTGTGTGGCATCTTCCCTGTGTCTCTCTTGTTCCTGCTCCTGTCATGTGAGACTCCTCCTCCCCTATTTGCCATGATTGGAAGCTCCCTGAGGCCTCCCCTGAAGCAGATGCTGCTATGCTTCCTATACATCCAATTAAAAACTCTTTTCTTTATAAATTACTCATTCTCAGGTATTTCTTTATAGCAATGTGAGAATGGACTAATACAGATAATAATGATGCAAATGGTGATGGTAGTGGTGATATCACCAACCCCCTGGGAAGTGCACTAAAACACGAAGCATACATAATAATGCTTTTAAAACTCTGACTCTTCTCTAATAATTCATTATGACTAAAAGTTGGAACTAGTATTCATAATGAGACATGAAATAAATGTAACCTTACTGTTCAAATATAATCAGCCTCTTTTAAGCTCTCGGAAAGCCATTATAGCATTGCAGGGTGTTGGAGGCATGTGTAAGGAGAGAAGGGAGACATCTTGCTCAATTTCTTTAGCTTTCCAAATTATTGGCAATATGTTGGGCATTCAAGGATAACAAAATTTAGTAGTTTAGCATGGCTGTGGAGGCCTGGAAAGCAAACAAACACCTCCTTCTTCACATGGCAGCAGGAAGGAGAAGTGGCGAGCAAAAGAGGAAAAGCCCCTCATAAAACCATCAGATATCATGAGAACTCACTCACTATTATGATAACAACATGGAGGTAACTGCCCACATGAGTCAATTACCTCCCACCGGGTCCCTCCCACAACACATTGGAATTATGGGAACTACAATTCAAGATGAGATTTGGGTGGGGACACAGCCAAACCATATCAGTAGTAATTCTGACATTCTATAAGACTGATTCACAGTATTAGTTCATGATCCTTTGTTATCGTCTATTTTTTTATTCAAGAAGAAGAAGGAGAAAGAAGAGAAGGAGAAAAACCAGGAGGAGGAGGAAGAGAAAAAGAAGAATGTGAGAAAAGAAGTCTAGAATCCATATAAATCAAGATGTAGAAAAGAGTTTCGCTGAATCTCAGCTTTAGTCATTTATTTTACTCATTCATTCATGTATTCATTAAATACACAAATACAAAATTTATTAAGCACCTACTACACTTAAGGTCAACAAATTAAGCATTCTGGAGGGAGGGACACTGGTTTCTATATATAGTTTGGTACACTTCACTTATTTTCCCAAATTGCAGACTTTCCTCAAGTTTCCATTTATCTCTTAGTATGTCAATTCATCTTGTATCCAATAAAAGAATGGACAAGTCACCAATGAGTCTTGACCTTAGAAGTGAGGAATATAGAATGATCAACCAAAGCAGGCTGTGAGCATTCAAGGATGCAGAGATACAGGGTGGACCTCAGTATTTCCTTCATGCCCTGATTACATAGCATGCAATATAAAATGATGTCTGCAATTCCCATGTTCTGTTCTCTGGGAAAAGAGTTCCAGGTAGCTCCCAAAATTGTGACTAAACACACTCATGATTTCTTAAATCTGTTTGTTGAAACCACTATCTACATCTCTGCACTAGGAAAAGCACCTAGCTTTAAAATATGATGCATGGATAAATGAACCTGCTTATCGGTTCTTTTTGTACTTTTCATGCCCATAATTAATACTATTACCCATTTTATTCTCTCTTCTTATTTTTCAAGGAATTCGGAAATGCCAATGTGACTTTTCTGCTTTCTCTTGGAGAATTGGTATTCTATTTCTAAGGGCATGTGTGTGTCACTGCCCACTACCCTCATGCCTAAATAAGCAAGGCTGTAATAATGTGAGCCATAACCTGCTGAGCAGAATGGAAGTACTAGAGGAGTTAAGAAACCATGACTGCAGACACCATTACTCCTCTGCCCACCCCACAGATGTGGGCTGTTTATTGCACCACTGTTCTTCAGTGAGAAACCAGTACATAAATCCTGGATGTATGGAAAGGACTGCTGGAAATTCAATTCACCCCTACGTTACTAATTAATCATGGATGGAAAACAGTTTTAGGGGAAGCATAGAGACCTTTAAACCAGCATTCTGTAGCTTTTCAGTGATAGCAGTGGCAAAGTATGGTTCTGGCTCAGTGAATTGGCTGATCAGCAAGATATATTCTTGGGCAGATTTTCTGCAAGATCCATATTAGATTCAGGAAAAGAAAAGATTTAATCTCGCCAGAATAAATATTTGGTCCTTATCTTAGGTGCCACACATTTGCCATTGTAATCACTGTTTCTGGGAGATCTTCTTAATCCTGTTAGCTCACTGCCAAAGTCAGTGGAGACCCTTCCCCAGGTGTTTCATTTGGTTTCCCACAGTGGTAAATGTGGCTGTGCTAGACCTCAGATGTGGTCTATTTACAGTAATAAAATTTCATTACTGCAACCTCCTTGTCATTTGTCATGGGACCACAGTGGCATTATAATCTGTGGCTAACTGCTTTGTTTCAGTTCATTAGAAGTCACAGAAGCCTTATGGCAAATACCCATAGAGTTGCCCAGGCTTGAATCTATCATGCTCAGCTGCCATGCAAATCAACTCTGCTGGCTCATGTGTCTAGAAAAGAGAAGATGTAAGGGAACAAAAGCATTGGCTTTGGTGTCAGACCTGACTGACCTTGGGCAAATTACTTGATTTTTCTGAAGCCATTTCTAGATAATACACTGTAGGGACAGGATACCAGCATTACATACTTCATAGGGCTGTTGTAAGTATGATATAATATGATGGTACTTTATAAGTAATAAAACATTACATAAATATATGAGATAAAACAGAGCAGGAGAAGGAACCACCCAATCATTTGATCAGATGTAACACTCTGATTTTTGGAGAAATTAATTGGTTCAATAGAATAAATGTTCAAATAACAGCAATGGCTCTTAAAGCTCTATGACCCTGGTCTGGTTATTTTACTTCTGATTTCTCTTTCATGAAGGGATGTGTGGAGGGAAAGAGGGGCCAGTTGTTACCTCTGAAGCTTGCTGTGAGGGTTATAGGAGAGCACAGATATGTGAAGCACCTGGCATGTCGCTGTGGATAATTTTGGATCCACAAAAATGTCAGTCTTCTTTCTCTTCATTAGTGTAATTGAAAGTCGTGTCATGAGCTAAGGCCTAGTTGGCTTGGTGGGCACTGTCATCAAGACATATTATGAAAATAGATGTAAATTTTAGCAAACAGAACATATATTCAAAAAATTTATGCAGGGTTGAGTTGCTATCTCTCTACATTCTTTGTAACCAAATATTATAAGCCTCTCTAAGAAATGCAAAGGGTAGCTGCAAAAACAGCATGACTATAAATTTTAATAACTCCACAGTCATCACCACTAAAGTTGCTACCAAGACAATTGCTTCAATCTATATTCTTCCTTGATATTAAAAACAAAGACAAGTGGTAAATCAGAAGACATTACCAAAGAATCCTCAAGTGCATTCAGGAAAAAAGCTGAACAGTACGGAAACCAGCTGTCTTTAAATAGCCAGTAAGTCACTCTTTATCAATAACAACGGTTTATGAGCCTACCTGGCTCCCCAAATTAGTCCAGCTTCAGCTTCCCTATCCTCAATCAGTCACACTGCAGTTATTGTTGCTGAGGTGACCCAAGAGATGCTACCGACACCAGGAGCAGACTCCAGGAGCAGAAATGCTCAGGGGCAAGAAGAATTCTCAGGAACAAAGATGTCCCTGAAGGCTATTTTCACTCATTCCAGACTACCTTGGGGAAGACGGAATGCACCATCCGCTATTTTAGAAAACTGCAGCTGACAGAAACAGAACTGGGATTCTCAAATGTATGTCAGGGATATGGGCAATGGAAGCAGGTCTCAGTGTCTTAACTGCTAGGCTTCCTACCGAATTTGTTAGTTCAGTGCTAGGCAAGAACACAAGGAAGACAGTATGTAAATATGTAATGCCTCCTGTGGGCCAGGCACGGCAAGGTCTTCCATATCCATTTCAAAGTCTGGTTCCTAGTAAAGAAAGTAATGAGTAGCACTGTTTACCACATTTTCCCAGTTCTCCTCCATTATAGGGTTGTAGTAAGAGAGGCCTTTTGGGTCTCCTTGTGATGGGCTGGGCCCAGAGAACAGTGTTAACTAATAAATTGAGTATCATTCCTGAGCCATGCATTTAATTGCTGGTGTGAGACCCACCAAAGTTCTATTTGTTTTCAACCATTGCACCCAGCAAACTCCTGGTCATGGCTTCTTTGTCATTCTGGGTCATTGAGTGAGGATGACAATATATTAGCCAGCTTGTTATGGACATGGGAGATGGCTGAGAAACAAAGCTTGGTTGCTTTCTAGCACCAAGCGTCTGATGCTTTTGTCACTGCAACATAAACCAGACTAAATGGACAGAATAGGTGCTCAGGAAATACTTTTATAATAGAATTATGTTCAAATTCTTACGATTAACAGAGAATTCATACAATAAGAGACTTATTGAAAAAATAGAATCCAGGTCTGACTCTAAAATCCATGCATTTTCCACAGTCACAGCTTTCACATATTACAATTGAGTTAGTTATTTCTATAACAGAAATATATGTGTTACATATGATATATTTTATGTATGCCTAACTTACCTGTCTACTTAGCCTAATTGTGAGTATTTTAAATGTAAGTATCCTAACATGAGCTCAGTAAATGTTTGTTAAATTAATGGATATGTGAATCAATGAATAATGAATTAGAATGTGTGGTTGTGATTTTAAAAAATAAGAATCTTTTTTGTACCATGAGAGACCAAATATAATTTCAGTATTATAGGATAAAATAAATAATTGCCACTATATTCATATTTTGTACAATAAATCTTAGGTAAAACATCTCACTATGCTTTATAAATGTTTCTGTAAAATACAAAAAGATGAGGTACAGCTTACTTGATTCATCAGACAATTTTGACTTTGCCTAACAAAGGCTTTTATTGAAGTTCTTTAGAATAAAACATTGAATTCAGTAGAACATAATTTGAGCTCTTTTTGTGGCTATTAACTGTCTTTCAGTGAAGATCATTAGTCTCTACTCTTTCAATATTATGGTCTTCTTGTTCTACACTCTGGACAATTGTTGGTTTATAAGCACAGAGTAAGCACTTCATTATTAAGGTATTTCAAGAGAGGTAAGAGACCAGGTCTCTCCACTGAAAAATCTAAAACAGAGAAGATGCCTTTCAGGAATCACTCGAACTGACAAGACCACAGCTGTAGAGCTTGAAGATATTTCGAACTCCATGATCACCTCATGACAATGACCTGGTCCCCTCCCCTTGAGAAGCTGAAGTGTGGCTGTGGCAGGAAAAGCAGGGGAGAGGAAAATGTCTACTTTGTGTTCTAGAAGAATGTGACATTTCGAATCAAAAGGATTGGGACCGATTGAGGCTCCACATTATTTTTTCTGTGTGATCTTAAGCAGGTCCCTCAACTATCCACGGCTCAAGCTTTGTCTAGAAAAATGACATGAAGACAATAGCAACAATAATACTTGTGTTAAATAATACTTATTAAGAGACATAAAATCTTGGCAAATTCTGAAGGTATCTACAAACAATTACATAAAATATGTTAATGATTGGTTTGGAGATGGTGATAATAGTGATGCTAGATGAGAAACAGTACTAATATGGATGACAGGTGAGTCAGAGGTATTTGCATACTCCCTATAGGATACTGCTCTATTTACAATGACTGTGTCCCAGTCAAGGTCATCGACTCTGGGATCTGTATACATTGTCCCTAGAAAATTCATATTAAATGCCTTGAAAACTATTTCTCCTTTTCTAAATCTTTACGGGCCTCAGTGACCTTTGCACCCAACCAGGAAAGTTACACCCACCTCTCCCCTGGCTGCAGTTGTGCTTCACCTGGTGTTTTACTGATGTCTGGTTGCACAAGGTCAATCAATTAAAGCGGATTAGATCCACAGTCTGAAATGCTAACAGAGGGCCAAGAGAGATAAGACTGATAAATAGCTCAAGACAGCTCCATTTCTGACTCCAAAAAAAAAAAAAAAAAACAGAGAGAGAGTAGGGATGACAGCTTAGGACATCAGGAACCATGACCTGAAAAGGGGAGAGGCAAGGAAGGACAAGACAGCTGATGCAAGTAAATAAGATGCAAGTCAAAGCTATCACAGCTCTAAGTCACCAGTCACAATTGGCATCCTGAGTCATCACGTCCTTCAAATCCACTCAGAGCATCCACTTCTCATTCACAGACCCCAATGTCATGCTGGCTTATTTGGTAGCTAAGTTTGACTGCAAGGCAAAACTCAAGTTCATTTCCATAGGTGCCCCAGCCCTGTGCCAAGACCTGGAGCAGTCTCCTGGCAGGACTCAGGTGACAGCTGGCAGGGCAGTGCTGACTAAAATCCAGTACAGACTGAATGTCTCCCATAAACGTCGAGTTTCCCCACTAAATCTCAACTACAGCTGAGAGGAACCACCCAGTGTCTTCATAAAGAAACCTTAAGCCCTGTGCTCACACCAACATTACAGTCCTTGAAATTAGGAAACACGTTTTAACTCATCTGGAATTCTTCCAGAACATCTTATGCCTTACCTATGTGCTTACAAAGTGAGGTTCTAAGACCACCACCAGCAGCATCACCAGGGGACTCATTAGATATGTAAATTGTTGGGTCTAGTGCAAGACCCTCTGAATCAGAAACTCTAGTGTGAGGCCCAGTAACATGCATTTTCACAAGAACTTAAGGTGATTCGGATGCTGAAGTTTGGGAACCACTTTCTTACATTAACGTCTTGGTTTACTAAGGCAGTGATTTCAATAGGGATGCCTATCTCCAGCGACATTTGGCAATGTCTGGAGACATTTTTGGCTGTCACAACTGAAGTGGGGTGCTACTAGAATCTAGTGGGTCAAAGCCACACATCCTGCTAAATATACAATGATACACGACAAAGAAATACCTGGCTCTAATATCAATAGTGTCACTATAGAGAAACTCTGCTCAGGGAGTGCAAAACTTCAGTCACTCAACAAATACCCATACAGCATGTATTGTATGGAAAAAAAAAAAAGTTCTACACACATTTACATGCACAGTCTAATATATTCTCCACACAATACTTTTCTGTATGGTACATATGCACGCAAGCAACAGGCACACATGCACATCAGTGCACAGCCACGTGCACGCATGTGTGAATTTTTAAATATTTGATGTAAAATTGTGTTCTAGCAAACAGAACACAAGGTGAGCATATAAGTATGTATCGATAATCTCTCTGACTGTCCTCTATGTGTCGGTCAAATGCCCACTTGGCAGGTATAAACTTTGAAATGCATGCTCACAGAGCCAGAGAGTGGCAGGTCTAATATACATGTCCTATGTCATTTTCTCCATCTGGTCTTGGTAACCCTCTTCCCTACTGACTGATTGCTGCTAGCCCCTAAGGAAGTCTTTTCGTTCATCTCTGGCAAAATAACATTAGTTGATAGTCCCAACTCTAAATTTGTTACTTTACTATAGACTAGGTCATTTTAGTCAGTTTCCAAGAATATGCATGATTAGCTCTGAACAGGATGCAAAGGAGAAATTTCTTCTCTTAGAAGTAGATATTCTAGGCCAAAAATGAGCAGCTGTTCCTCTATAAATGAGAGATCAGCAAACAGTGAGTAACCTTTCAAGACCTATTCTGTGGTTATGAGGAAACTTTTAGTGATTCTTTAAAGTGCTTTACTATTTACCTAACTTCCAAATGACAGGCTATATTAGCATTATGGCTTCAAGGTAAATGGACCTACATGAATAATGAACACCAACCAAGAACTCTGTTTTCATAAGTAAGGCATTTTCAGTTAATCCCTCAGATAAATTCCCAGTCTAAATTCTATACCATTCTCTACCTGAAAAATAATTAATATACACATTTCAGAATGGAGAGATTCAGTACTTAGGGTCATCAGATAATATGGTTTAGATTGTGGCAGTTTCTTATGATATGTTTGAGGTATGAATATGCCAAAGTTGGAGGAGATAGACTGGCCTGGAGCAGAGATCAGCAAACTGTGTGCCAAATATAATTGTTCCCTGTTTTTATAAATAAAGTTTTATGGGGATACAGTTGGACTCATTCATTGATGTATTATCTTTGACTGCTTCCATACTACAACAGCAGACATGAGTAGTTGCAACGGAGATCATGTGGCCTACAAGCCTAAAATATTTACTTTCTGGCCCTTTACAGAAAAAGTTGCTGACCTTTGTTGTGGAACTTTACACAATTTAAGGTCACCCATGATTTTCTTTTTTCAGATTTTAATCAATAGTTGATGTACAAGTGGTCAGAATAACTCAAATAGGAGTGGGAGGAGCAAATGAGCAGCCTGTATCATACCTGCTCATTCACCTATTGCAAGAAAGTTCTACAGGTGGCCTTGGACCAACCTGGTTTGCGTTCTTTTCTCACTTGTAGTTCTCAAAAATACTTGTAGAATATGCCAGAAATGTAACATTCTCAGATAAGGAGGACTGGCTGGAAGAGCCAAGTCTCTTCCAGTTTCTACCAGAACAGGATATGCTTCAACACTTCAGCTTATTGAGTCATATTGCCCCTGGGGTATAAAACCCAGAGTGGAGGCCGGGCGCGGTGGCTCAAGCCTGTAATCCCAGCACTTTGGGAGGCCGAGACGGGCAGATCACGAGGTCAGGAGATCGAGACCATCCTGGCTAACACGGTGAAACCCCGTCTCTACTAAAAATGCAAAAAATTAGCCGGGCGAGGTGGTGGGCGCCTGTAGTCCCAGCTACTCGGGAGGCTGAGGCAGGAGAATGGCGTAAACCTGGGAGGCGGAGCTTGCAGTGAGCTGAGATCAGGCCACTGCACTCCAGCCTGGGCGACAGAGCGAGACTCCGTCTCAAAACAAACAAACAAACAAAAAAACAAAAACAAAAACAAACCCAGAGTGGAGTACTTTCCAAGGTTCCTGAGGTGCAGTACATGCACAGGTGGATTCCATTCACCATAGACAGCTTTCCTGAGCCTTGGAGAATGAGCTCAAAATGAATCCCCAGCTTCTGCTGTCCTTTGCTGCCTATATGTAAGTAATAAACCCACTTTATGTGACTTGTGTGTGGAAGTGTTCTCTCTCACTGGGCTCAGGCACATTGGTGACCAGTGTACAATGAACCTGATTCACAATTACTATTTGGCAAATAGAAAAACGTATCTTAGATATTTTCTAATAAGTTATATAAAATAAGATATATAAAAACTCATTCAATTAGGCATAAAGTAATCTATCTTAGGTCCCACTGAGGGTGGTTTATATACTAAAATCAACTCAAAATAACACTGTTTGAAGGAGGTCAGCTGCAGATGCAGAGAAATAAATTAGAGGCTTCTGGTAAAAGATGGTAGTAGCTAGAATAGTCTGGTAATGGAGGAGATGGAGCAAAGTTATAAGTCATTAAAATTATAATGATATCACATTTCTTTCAGAAAATGTATCTAGTTCTATGGGAGTGAATAAAATACATTTTAAAGGCTTGAGACTCTAAAAGATAGCACACATCACTCTGATGTTAGGATTTGAGTTTATTATATTAGATGGAATGAGAAAAGAGAATAGCATTGCAGCCCAATGAATATATCAGTCTCCAGAGCGCCAGTGCATCTGCGAAAGACTTGAGTCACTTGAATGATAAATGGTGATTAACTGAGCTCTCTCGGTTTACCTGCAAGGGGAATCTACTGTGTCATCATCTCGGGATGAACACACTGAAATAGGGGCTCATTTTTCCTTTCCTAGTTATCATAAACAAAATGGCCAATAGACTGTAATATATCAGCAGTGCCTGTCTGCACGTAGGGACTCTGGTGTGTGTGCGTCCTGGAGATAGTGTTGCAGTTAGGTATTTCATCCAGGTGATATTTTATGGTTCTCTTCTTTGTCAACTATCACCACTACAACATTCTCTCTTGGATAAGATCAGTAATTCCAATTCAAAAGGTGGGTTCTTACCCCCAACCACCATAATAAAAGCAACAGAAATTTTTTAAAAAGTGAAATTTAAAAAGCTCCAGTACTTCGAAAAAAGACTGGCCTTATGACCTCCATGATAGCATCAAAGCCTCTGTAGGGGAGAATAATCCGGACACCCAAGCAGGAACATGAAAAAGAAAGTGCTTTCCCTCAGCCCTGATGAAATTAGTAAAGGTGACCCCAAGCAGACACTGGAAAACATGTCACAGGGAGCTGACTCATACCTTTTCAAAAGAGTCCACCATACCAGTATTGACAATTATTTCAAAGCTATGTGCTCTTTCGATAGAATAATTAGAGAACACATCTCCTAATTTTAATTTACTTGAAGTCAGTATCCCTACCAAATTATAAAGTAAGTTTCAGCCAAATGGAGAAATAGAAATGTCCCTGGAACAGCATGAAGTCATTATTCCCCTAAGATATAGTAGGCACTGTAAGCCCTCTGGAAGTCGGTCAGAGCTTCAGATACACAAATTATCCATGGAGTTTATAGTGAACTCATAGACAATATGAAGAAGCATTTATTTTATGACATTTAAAGGGCACAAACATTCTTCTCTCTCTTCTCTATGAGTGAGCTACAATTTTGTTCATTAACATGATGAAGGAAAATGATTTCCTTCAAGAGGCTGAGGAACATAGTGCTAGAGAAATAAAGAATTATGTGTATATGTGTTGCCATGTAAATGTGTGTGTGACTGTGTGTGTTTGTGTTTGAATAAAACCTTAAAATTTACACAAAAGTTAGTTCCTTTGACCCTCTTATTTTCTTTTAGGCAAAGTAATGGTGGCTCAGTAGAATCTAATCCCCTCTGTGTCCACTGAAGGGCATCCATAATCCAACTGTAATATCACCCTTAAACAGTGGCAGAACAGTCAGTGGAATCCTGAGTCTTCACTTTCAATAGAAAGCCTCTCAGGAATGTGAATCTATTATAGACCTGACTCAGAACAAACTATGGATTCCAGCATGAATGAAACATCAGAATGATCCAGAGTCAACATTAGCTTTAGGGAATGGAACTGGTCATTAGGGATCACTGATCCAGGAATGACTCAGACACAGGAAAGATATTCTAGTTCTGGCCCAGCCCAAAGCTGAATGAGGTACCCTTTCCTATCTGGAGAAGAGTTTTCTCTGCAGAAGGTCCAGCTTTCCTGGCCAGTGTGCATATGTGTACAGTGCTGAAAACAATTTTACACACGTGCCTTCCAGAGACGTCTTTGATAACCAGATATATTCTCTAATTATCCCATAATCTCTCCACTATCTATTCAATAGTAACATCAGTTTGTGTTGATTCATTTCAATGTTTTTTAATGGAACAATTCTTTTTTTTTTCCTGTCATACCATGAGCATTGTGAGGGAAGAAAATTCCTCTTTATGTTCTATGTCTTCCTCCATATCAAAAGTTTAAGAAAACCAAACACCGCATGTTCTCACTCATAGGTGGGAACTGAACAATGAGATCACTTGGACTCAGGAAGGGGAACATCACACACCGGGGCCTATCATGGGGAGGGGGGAGGGGGGAGGGGGGAGGGATTGCATTGGGAGTTATACCTGATGTAAATGACGAGTTGATGGGTGCAGCACACCAACAAGGCACAAGTATACATATGTAACAAACCTGCACGTTATGCACATGTACCCTACAACTTAAAGTATAATAATAATAAATAAATTAAAAAAAAAAAAGTTTAAGAAATGTTCAGCCAAGCATCTGACACAATGGTGAAAGCACCTTTGCATTCTTCCGCTAGCAAGACTAGTGCATAGTGCAATATCTCCATCCATGGTTCATTTACTGCTGCTTTTCAATTTTTGCTATGGTTTTGTTTTGGGAGAGAACTTTTGAAAATGTAGAGTACCACTACCTCTCAGGTGACCGTAGCTGTTCACTTGTTTCACATAGTCTACTGAACAGTCTTCAGGAAAATTGCCAGCAAGCCTGTGTGGCCTGAGGGGAACTTTCTCTGCAGACTGGGAGATGAAAGGCTTAGTGTTCATTACCAAGGGCTTCAACCTACCCTGCTTCTTTGTTTGGATTAGATTCAAATTGAAGTCCTAGAGGTGGACACTGATCCATCCTACTACCAGTTAACTGAACCATTTGGTTCCCATTAAACACAGCTTTAATCTTTGAAATATCCAAGATGCCAAGCTTTCAGAGAAACTCAGTTTCATCGTCTTGCCTTCTCCATTATTCTGCAATGCAGTGATTTCTGGTCAATGTAGGGCTCAGTCCCTGCCTTTTGGGAGGCCATCCCCTCACCACAGTCTTTTGGGCCACCTTGAGTTGGCCCAACCACCATCCATTTCAATTTGCCCTACACTTGTCAAATTGAGAATTTTTACACATAGTCATGTTTTCCCCCAAGAAGTACCTTTATTTCTCCAAATCAATAAGATGCATAAGTAGAATCAAGTCATAGAAATGTTGAAATCAAGTGTGTAATGATCCTATCCTCTGTATAGGGCATTTTGGGAGACACATCAGAAGTTAGAGAAATACATCTGGCATTCTTTAGCCCTCAAGAATACAAATGATACTTTGGTGTAGTGGATAGGGCAACCGCATTTGAATCAGAAGGCTTGGATATGATTCTAGTTTTTCACTTACTGCAGGTTTTGGGGCAAGCCACAAATACTCTGCACCCAGTATCCTCATCTGTAAGACAAAGTCACATTGCTGAGCTTGTAGGATGATGATGGGGATTCAAAATAAGAGATGTTTCTAATAACAATTTAAAAAATATAGATCACTGATGGGGACAAAAGAGAAATAAGAAAGAAGCACATGTTTCCTAAATTGAGATATAAAAAAAGAAGGAACGTTCCCATATAATATTTCCAAATATTCACAGTCAGTCATTGATAAATTGCCCAAGTAGCCAGAGAAAGAGGATTCATTACTTGGCCTTCAGGATAGAAAATTCTCCTGGGTAGAAAAAATAAACTCAGTTTCTCCTATACTCTCACAACACGCTTCTGACACCAGATGTGTGGAGGTCTTCCCCCACAAAGCAAGCAAGCAAGCAAGCAATCTGCAGCAGACACCAGCTGGCTGTCCTCCAACCAAATTCAATTCCTGTACTACCAGACTGGAGATAGTGTCAGGTTCCACAGACTGAGGGCTCTGACTCACAAGACTGCCTCCCATTTCCAAGGCCAATCACAAGCTCCGGGTTCTTTTACCTGTGCTTCTGACTGACAAGCTATAAATTGGGATTCCCATGACCTCGTCCTTGGGCTCCATGATTTTGCTACAGCTCAAAAACTCACATTTACTAGTTTATTAAAAAGAAATCACAAAAGATACAGATGAAGAGATATTTGGTCCAGGTATGTGGGCAGAGGCTACCAGCTCCCAGGCCCTTTCCAGGTGCACCACCCTCCAGGAACCTCCTGGTGTTCAGCTCTTTGGAAGCTCTCCAAACCCTGTCCTTTTGGATTTTTATGAAGGCTTCATTACATAGGCATGATTGATTAAATCATTGGCCACTGGTGATCAGATTAACCATCAGCCCTTCTCTCCTCCCTGGAGGTTGGGTGGGGGCTAGTGCTGAAAGTCTTAACCTTCTAATCATGCCTTCATCCTTCTCATGACCAGCCTTCATCCTGAAGCTACCTAGGGGTTGACAGCCACAAGTCATTAGCATATAAAAAGACGTATCACTTTGAAAATTCCAAGGATTTTAGGAGCTTTAAACAGGATGAAGACCAACTATGTATTTCACAATATCACACTACCTTATTTGGCAGGGGCCAAAACAAAGGGAAACAAAGGTCTAGTTATGTAAGTGCTATGGGCTGAATGTTTGCATCCTTCCCATCCCCCAAAGTCTTATGTTGAAGCCCTAATCCCAAATGTGGTGATGGTATTTGGAGGTGAAATCTTTGAGAAGTAATTAGGTCAGGAAAGTAGAGTCCTCTTGAATGGGATTAGTGCCCTTAATAGAAAAGACATTAGGCATGATTTCTCTCTCCTCCATGTAAAGATACAGCAAAAAGGTGGCCATCTGTCAGTCAGGAAATGGACCCTCAGCAGAAACCAAACTGACCAGCACATTGACCTTGGACTTCCCAGTCTCCAGAACTGGGAGCAATAAATATTTGCCGTTTAAGTCACCCAATCTATGCCACTCTGTTATAGCAGCCAAGGCTGACTGAAACAATGAGATATATTTAGGTGGATGCAATTGAGAAGGTAAAGAGGAATGGGAGAAGTTGAGAAGATTGAAACTGTTGGTATAAAAATCAAATTCAATCTATAGAAGGGAAGAATAGAAAATTGGCCTAAAAATTCCTTACACTATCAACCAGCTTTTCTACTTTCTAAAACTTCACTAATTTTTGCCAAGAGACATTTGAATGTTAAGGAAGACTCTCAGAGTTGAACATATACAAACACAGACAGGTAATTTTTAAGGTTCATAAACATGCTACAGCTTAGAGAATATTTTCTCTCTTGCCCAAAGGACCTTCCTTACACCTCCTAGCAAATATTTCCTTGATAATGGCAAAATTTTATTTATGGAATTTAGAAACTATAGAGTCAAAATAAATATAAATAAAATATTTTATTTTCCAAATGTGCCTGGCAGACTCCCTTGCTTTCTGCTGTAGGCATCCCTCTTCCATCAGGAGAAGACCTTTAGCTGTTTAGATGAAAAGCGATTTGTGAGGCACTTATCCCAGATCCTGGCCAGAGGCTCAGAGGCAGTCAGGGAAGACATCATCCAAGCAATGCTAGAACTTCCATGTTTCGGAAGTTAGCGGTTATCTTACTGTTGCTAACTGGTGATGCCCATGTCCAGTGATACTTATGGGTTCATTGAGGGAGTAATTAAGGTCAGAAGAAAGTGAAAACTTAAAGAGGAGGGGGGGAGGTAATAAGGATACGGACAAGAAATTAGATTGAGTGTGGCTAAACTTATCGACCAAGCCTTATCTGAAAGAATAAAGAAAAATGCTTCCCAAATCTTCAAACATGGATGCATTGCTTGCCACTCTACTTTGTATTGACTTCAAAAAACTTTCTGCAGGCAAATACCTAGAGGCAAACTCTTAGAAAACTAGCTACAAGCATAGACACATTCTTTAATAGACAGCATGATGCTTTTCTGGTTCAATTGCCAAATGCTGATGAGCCATGCCACCTCTGCTCACCAAACTACCAGATCTATCTAGAGAATGCACACAAGTGTTCAGAACATCTAATACTCAAGTAGTCATTGCATACTGGACTCATCTCCACTCTGTGAAGGGCAGGTGGAGGACCAGAAGTCATGCCTCTACCACAGAGAGGCACAATACACAAACAGTACTAAATCTGGAAGGCACAATTATTGGAAGAGTAATGAAAATTATTTTCATTTGATTTTTGTTTGTTAATTATTTTGCCCAGTAGATACTTATTAGCTGCCTTCTGTAATACAGAACTTACAAATTCAGAGACTTTATGCTGGATCGAGTCCTCATATAAGTTTTATTTTTGAGGGGTGAGTACTACATTGTATTTTTCTATGTGAATTAGTTTTGACATTTAAAAATCAGATATCTCGTGAACAGCTAGACTGTTCTTTTAAAAAATAGTGAGATTCAGTAACACAGAGCCAATATTTTCCGCAGGACAATCAGCCAGAGCTGATTAGAAGAGAAAGGCACAGGTTTTCCAATTCACCACAGTCCCCACTCATCTCTGTTGCTCATCAGATGAAAAGGCTGAGTGTTGATTGACATTTATCATCAAGTTTTCTCTGTTTTTTTTTTTTTTTTTTTTGTATAGTAGGGTAAGGAGGGAAGGGAAATACTTATTACCATGTAAGTAGCAACCTCTCTGAACCTCAATAAAGGATAGACTGAGAAGGCCATGGTAATCAAGAAAAATTAAGGAAAGCACAGGTTTTCTTACACTTCTTCCCATTTAAATAACTTGTCTGTTTCTTGCAAACTCTTTTTTTTTTAACCCCTAATATATTATAACAATCACAGGTTTTTGAGTAGACAGGCCTGACCTTAAAGCTTAACTTCATGACTTCCTATATGCTTTTGACAATATTATTTAAACTCTCTGAACCTCAATTTTCTCACCTTCAATGCTGAAAAAATACTATCTGCCATGAGAGATTGTCAAGAGGATAAAACAACATATGCAGGCATCCAGCACATAATAGAAGATGCTCAAGGAATTTTAGTTCCCTTCCTCTTTGAAGAGTTGGGATGAATTAAGCAGACCTGATCATAAAATCATATGCACATCTAAAGTGCCTGCCAAAATGTAATGACCCAACTGCTGCTTCAGAGAGATGGGTCAGCTCGAGGTTTTAATGCACTTTTCATGAACTGTGACTCAACAACAAAATTTATCACTATTAGGCAGACTCATAAGACCAGATTTAAATAAACTTCCTTCTAAACTCTTAAGTATTAACTGCTTTCTCCTTGACTCAGAAACACACCAATAGGAACTGTACACTTAGCCAATAAACAGTGGGATTAATCAATGCCAGAAAAGATAATGATAATAAAATGCGTTATTTGAAAGTTGCATGACAGCAGACCATTCCATATAGAAAGGTACATTTAAATTATATGGAAACACATTTTTAGTCCTCTGAGTTCATATATCTATCTGCATGGCTATAACCATAAAGAAAAATTTAATGTTGGCCACTATTCTAGAGCTACCATTTAATTTTGAGTAGAAACTGATAGTGAAAAAAAAATTATTTTAGTTATATAACAGACTGTCAAATAAAAAATATTCATTGCAATATAAGAGCCAGAAAAAAACAAAATTGCCACTCTAGTTGAGGTTTAAGTGGGCCAGTAAATCACAGCCCTCTTCATTGTGCATTCCAAGCCAACTGAGAAATAGACCTAGATGAAAGGACCAGCAAACTTTATTGCTTGTGAAGCTGGATGGGAGAATGGATTGGGGCAACACTTAGACTTGGCCACAGATCAGTCTTCCTACACCAATTTCTAGTTCTCTTCTCTTTCCTGTTGCCTCCTACAAAGATGAAATAGGCCTGGATATACTCAGCCCAGGGAGAAAAGCCCTTTGGACAGGAAGAAGAGAAGAAAGGAGTCTCACTAGATATGTGAAGATCCTTCATCCAATCCCACCAACTAAATAAGGGATTAGAGAGAAGTTACAAGAAGTGCCATTCCAATAGTTTCTTTCCAGAGAAGAGCAATTATCTTATAGCATAGTGTAGACGGAGAAACCATGCCTTCTGTAAGGTACCAGAAACCCAAGTCTACCCTCTTCAGACAATCCTGCCACCACAGATTGGCTTTTAAGAGGATCTGAAAAGACAATTCACAGGCATCTAAGAAGGATTTGTGACTTGGAGGTTGGTACATTTTTGGGAATGTTGAAATTTTCACTTTATGGTTACGTGAAGCACAGTAGCTGCCTCTGAATAACCAGCTCGCAACTACCGCTGCTTCTGCTGATTGCTGAGACTTAGCATCATGCAGCTGATGGTTTAGCTTTTGGGACACTGACATGTGAGAAAAAACATTACAGAGAAGAATGTTAAATATGACTTGTCAATAAATGAAATTATAATTTTGATGGGTAATATTTCCGTAGGCCCATGGAACTTTCTTTGCATCATGAACTTCAGCCTCCTTGCTGAGGGGCCCAGAGATCTACTTCGCTGTCATTTATGTCAGAGTAAGA
Source organism: Macaca mulatta (assembly GCF_049350105.2). Taxonomy (NCBI): domain Eukaryota; kingdom Metazoa; phylum Chordata; class Mammalia; order Primates; family Cercopithecidae; genus Macaca; species Macaca mulatta. The sequence continues at coordinate 152,906,771 of NC_133412.1, read as the reverse complement.
TTCTTTAGTGCAGTCCAACTATGCTGTCAACTCCAAATCCCAAAGGATACATATAATCACCATATTTATTGCAATGGCCCAGGCAATCATGATACCACTGCCTCTAATGAAACTAAAGTGCACCTGTCATTTTGGAGATGCTACTTGTTCAGGCAGAGTTGCCTGTCAGCTGTCTCTGGCCAAGAAGTACAACCTGCAATTTAGTTAACAAACTGAGACATCATAGAAATCAGTGCTCTTAACAGGCTTCCTTGATTCACTTGGGTTTTACTGCCTGTCGTACATGTCACAAGTCTCCCGTAAAGTGGCACTGGTGGGAGGAGGTCCCAGTAGAATTGAAAAGACAAGGAAAAGAAAAGCAAGGAATTGATGACTTCAAAAGTGGAATCCAGGAAAACTATTACTTGGTGCCAATAAATCTGTTGTTGCCAAAAGAGCAAGTTTCAAACTCTTCAGCCTGGTATCCCCGGTCCACCACTACCAGGTGCCAACATTTTTTCCCAGTATTGTCACCAAACTTTCTGAACCTTCCCTCCCATCCATAATTGTTGATTAGTCTAGCCACTTATTTAGCAAGCATATATTGAGCCCCTCTGTGTGCGAGGTATTATACCAAACATTAATACCAACATGAAGAAAATCTTTTTTTTTTTTTTTTGAGACAGAGTCTTGTTCTGTCACCCAAGCTGGAATGCAGTGGCGCATCTCAGTTCACTGCAGCCCCTGCCTCCTGAATTATAGTGATTCTCCTGCCTCAGCCTCCCAAGTAGCTGGGATTACAAGTGCGTGCCACCACACCCGGCTGATTTTTGTATTTTTAGTAGAGACGGGGTTTCACTGTGTTGGCCGGGCTGGTCTCAAACTCCTGACCTTAGGCGATCTGCCCACCTCAGCCTCCCAAAATGCTGGGATTATGAATAAACCGATTTTTAAGTTTTAAATAATCCTTGTGCTAAGGCTCAGTCCCAGGAATGAAATGGATGGTGGCAGCTATCAAGAAGTGTGGAAATTGGGCTGAATTCCAAAGGCTTATTTTAAGGAAGAATGGAATACAGGAAATCCAACTCACTAGAAAGACCTCCAGGAAACAATATATTTAAGGACAAAAAAATATGGAATAAGAAAGTCTGCCTTTCAGTTAAAGTGATAAAGGAAGTCTTAAAAGCAGAAATGGGATTTAAACTCAATCCTGAACATGGATAGAATATAAGTGAACACAGAGGAGATGGTCCAGTTTGCATGCTATGATGTTAACAAGTGGACAGAAATGCAAGATACCTGAATTGGGATTTGGAATCCAGGAAACTTGAGTTTAACCCTGAACTGTTTCACCTGAGTCAAGTAGCAGTGACCAAGTCATTTGGCCTGAGTATTAGTTTTCTTATTTCAAAAATGGTAGTAAAATTACCGAGCCTACATACTTCACAGGATAGTTATGTGGAGCAAATGAGATAATATATGTAAAAGCGCTTGGTAAATTTTAATGCACAAAACACATATCAGAGAATCATTAGGTGCACTACAATAATTATTGACTTGATTTAAAATGTACATGGCTGTTTCTTCCTTTAGCTTTTACTTTGATGATTTTTAAAGGCTGCCATCTTAAAAACCTTCAATAGAAGTAGTAAATGCTTCATTTCATACTTATCTGTTTCTTTCATCAGAGAAAATCAAAGTGCTTCTTGAATATCATCTCATTAATCTCTTAGAGGGAGGTAAGTAAAGGGACACATATTTTGCACAGTTGTATATGAATCTCAGTTTTACAAATGGGAAAGCCTCAAATAAACTTCCCTCGGTCACAAGTAAATCAAAACAACAGCCAAAAATAGACCCAGACGTCGTTTTATCCAGTTCTCTGCTCTCATTACATGCATCCCCAAACCTTTTTCTCTCAGGAGACTTCCATGGACAGATCTGGCTTTCAAGCTCTGAAACAGGTAATTTTTTATTTAACTATTTTTAGCCTCTGTTTCTTCGTCTAGACAAACAAATTAGAATACTTATAGAGATAAAAAATAGTACATATGTAATATTTATGAAAGAAACTTAGCCAATTAGCCATTATACATCAGATAAAAATTAAGATTAACTTCATTTGTTTTACATGGGGTGAATTTGGTTTCTAAAAATCTCAAGGGTAATTGTCCCAAAATACAGGGCATTGGGTTGATTTGGATAAATACTTAGATTGATCATTATTAATAAATATCAGAATTACACCATCAATCAATAGAAAGTTTTTGGCACACATATGTGCGAAGAATTGTGTTGCCATCTAAATATATAAAGATAAATAGGACACACTGTGGGTATTCATTAAGTTTACAATTGGGTAGATAAGACATGGTCAAAATAGCTGTTAAAACATAGAAGGTGGTAAAGGCAATAATAGAGACAAAATTCAACAGGGTTTCAGTAGAAATTGTTGTTCTGCTAGGGGAAGCAAGGAAGGCTTCCTGCAAGAGGTGACTCAGAGGCTGGGTTCTGAAGGACATCTAGGAGTTCAACAAATGGAGGAAATAGAAATAAGGTTGAAGAAATAACATTCTAAGCAGTGGGACTAACATAGTAAAAAGCAGTAATTAAAAGGAAAATGAAGTCTAATCAGTGGATTAGTTTGGCCAGAATATAGTATACACTAGAGAGAAATGAATTTTACTGGATAAAAAGGTAGGTTGAGGCCAAATCATGTTAGGCTTTCAATGTTGTATTAAGAAATATAAACTCTCTTCAGTTGGTATTAGGAAGTCATTGATCAAAATGACCAAAAAAACCCCCAAAATATTACATATATTTCAGCATGTTCTGAGCAGCTGAGGCAGAAGCAGAAGAGATGAATTATAACAGATAAAATAGAGATGAGGTAACAGATGGCATGAGATCCCAGAAAAGATAAGAGGGCAAGAGGCCAAGGACCTAGGTAGACTCAACTGTGGAAGAGGATAAGCAAATTTTTCCTCTGAGATAGGAAGACAGGAGAAATAGTAGCAGTTATTCTGTGATGTGGTGAGACAGCATAATTTGATATATGTTTTAAAAAAAAAAAACCACTATTGGACAATTTTTAGAGACATTGTAGAGGAGATTTAGTGAGTTGGGACTAAACTGGTGTCCTCGTGGTCTCTACTAAACCTTTGATAAGAGGTGTACCAATATGGTCTTGACTTTCCAAATGAGAAAGGATATGAGTTCACATGAATAACAGAGCAGTAAGCTGCTTTAGAAGATAAATCATGTGATGGCTACTGAAATTAGCTAACAGAAGAATTTTGTTCTGCTGGCAGAATCTTCTACTCAGAGGATACATATTTCTGTTTACAAAATGATTAATCATTCCCAGCTTCTGATCTAAACATTTGTTACTTGCCTGGCTGCACAGCATTTGACTTTAGGACCTCTGGGTTCTAGAAATTTAAGAGGAAATGCAATGAACTAGTACAGCTTCACAAAGAATAGTCACACCAAACTAATCTCTTCTTCTTGAGAATATAGTTAATATACAGGAAGATCAGGAGAATGGTGTGAACAGGGAACAAAAATCACAGCAAAGCATCAGACAGGTCTTCAGTGTTATCTCTGAGGCCACCATGAAGAAAATTGAGGAATGCTTACACATTATATACATGGTGTACTAAACAGATAAGGAGATCTTGCAGGGCTGGCCACAGAACCATGCCCTTTACAACCTACCTGGTCAATATTTGTATCAGTGGCTTGAATTGAAAAAAAAAGAAAAAAAGAGATATTGTTTCAAGTTCATTCACATCGAGTGTGAATGTGATATGATGTATTGGAGGGGATGTATTCAATGAACAGATTACTAATGCTATGAAGAGACTTGGAAACAGAGAAAAAATCTCAACGAATGTCAATTAAGATGAATGTAAATTCATTTATGGAAAAGAAACAATTACATTAAGTATATAATTTGGAAGACTTGGTCAAAATGGAATTCCAGAAGAAGATCTGGGGACACTATATGACCAGGGGTTAAATAGGATCTCTAAGTGGAACAGAATCTCTATAAAAACGTTTATGTCAGCTCTTGATTGATTAATAGAAGAGTGTTGCTATTGGAGACAAGAATGGTCTCTGTGCACTGCAGGAGTCAGGCAAAATGCAGAGAATCCGAATTTGTAGTAAATGCCCTGCTTTAATAAAGTCATCAATAGGCTTTAATTTGTCCACAATACTGTGTGATGAAAATGGCAAAACTTCTGAAAATACTTTTATGTCACCTGAGGAATGATTACAGAAACTAGAAAAGCAAGGACTTGGAGGGAGAAAAGTGAACACTGTGATCACACAGTATTGTCCCATAAAGACAAATCACATAGTAACCTTTCTGAGTATAGACTTCCAAGCGGTGGGAAGCATGTATAAGGAGGGATTTTTTTTTTCATTTTATTTATTTTATTATACTATAAGTTCTAGGATACATGTGCACAACGTGCAGGTTTGTTACATATGTATACATGTGCCATGTTGGTGTGCTGCACCCATTAACTCATCATTTACATTAGGTATATCTCCTAATGCTATCCCTTCCCCCTTCCCCCTACCCCACGACAGGCCCCAGTGTGTGATGCTTCCCTTCCTGTGTCCAAGTGTTCTCATTGTTCAATTCCCACCTATGAGTGAGCACATGCAGTGTTTGGTTTTCTGTTCTTGTGATAGTTTGCTGAGAATGATGGTTTCCAGCTTCATCCATGTCCCTACAAAGGACATGAACTCATCCTTTTTTATGGCTGCATAGTGTTCCATGGTGTATATGTGCCACATTTTCTTAATCCAGTCTATCATTGATGGATATTTGGGTTGGTTCCAAGTCTTTGCTATTGTGGAATAGTGCTGCAATAAACATATGTGTGCATGTGTCTTCATAGCAGCATGATTTATAATCATTTGGGTATACACCCAGTAATGGGATGGCTGGGTCAAGTGGTATTTCTAGTTCTAGATCCTTGAGGAATCACCACACTGTCTTCCACAATGGTTGAACTAGTTTACAGTCCCACCAACAGTGTAAAAGTGTTTATATTTCTCCACATCCTCTCCAGCACCTGTTGTTTCCTGACTTTTTAATGATTACCATTCTAACTGGTGTGAGATGGCATCTCATTGTGGTTTTGATTTGCATTTCTCTGATGGCTAGTGATGAGCGTTTTTTCATGTCTGTTGCCTGCATAAATTTCTTCTTTTGAGAAGTGTCTGTTCATATCCTTCGCCCAATTTTTGATAGGTTTTTTTTTTTTTCCTTGTGAATTTGTTTGAGTTCTTTGTAGATTCTGGATATTAGCCCTTTGTCAGATGAGTACATAGAAAAATTTTCTCCCATTCTGTAGGTTGCCTGTTCATTCTGATGGTAGTTTCTTTTGCTGTGCAGAAGCTCTTTAGTTTAATTAGATCCCATTTGTCAATTCTGGCTTTTGTTGCCATTGCTTTTGGTGTTTTAGACATGAAGTCCTTGCCCATGCCTATGTCCTGAATGGTATTGCCTAGGTTTTCTTCTAGGGTTTTTATGGTTTTAGGTCTAACATTTAAGTCTTTAATCCATCTTGAATTAATTTTTGTATAAGGTGTAAGGAAGGGATCCTGTTCCAGCTTTCTACATATGGCTAGCCAGTTTTCCCAGCACTATTTATTAAATAGGGAATCCTTTCCCCATTTTGTGTTTTTGTCAGGTTTGCATGGGTCTACAAATTATTGCTCTTTGCTCTCTACTCCAAAGAATTACACTGTAGGAACAACAAGATGAACAGCCTCAACAATATTCTTATATGGGTAACTGTGCCACTCTTAATGTCCACTTGCTGCATATACTGAAACCACTTCTTGGGAAGTCTCTGAAGCACCTGATTCATTCATCTTTCCTTGGGGCTGGACGGTGGGGGCAGGGAGGAGGGAGATTTATTACCTGAAACAGAAGCCAAAAGGTAGCAGCCTCTATTCAAGGTCAAACCTGAAAGAACAACACCTGATTCCCTGACTGCAAATGCTCTTTCCTTAGCCACCCGTAAAAATATTTATGACCTTAGCTACTTCGGGTTACTCAAACTGTTCCCGGCAGAAAGTTACTTTGCAATTTGATTCAAGAGGTTGGCCCTCAATTTGTTTCATCTTCTACAGCAGAAAAAAGTTCATCCAGTGGTCAAGACTGACATTCTCATGTGTGTGTTTTCCTTTCCTGCACTTCTCCCCTTCAACCCTTCACTGAATTCATTGATGGTGACAAAGTCTTAGTATAACAGTTAAAAAAATTAATCGGGACACATATTTACATGACTCCACGAAAAAATAAAAAAACAAAACAAACCAACCAACCAAAAAAAAACGATGCCACGTTAGTACTCAACCACAACTAATCACAAAGATTTCTAGAGAACTCAACACAAAGAAGGGAACAACAGCCTCGGAGTTCTACTTTAGAGTAGAGGGTAGGAAGAGGGAGAGAAGAAAAAAATAACTTTTGGATACTAGGCTTGCATACTCAGGTGATAAAATATCTGTACAACAAAGCCCGGTGACATGAGTTTACCTATATATGAAACCTTCACATGAACCTAAAATAAAAGTTTTTAAAAAGTCATAATTGCTAATCTGTCCAATATCTCTTTAAATTTTGTCTTGAAATATCTGTAAGCATTTCAAATGCATTTTTTTTCTGTTATCTCTTTCGATGTGTGCAGTGCACACATATCTCTAGGTGTGGGTAAGACGGAGAGGGTGGGAGTAATGGGCAACTGGAGGAATGTGTATGTGAAGGAAGCCCATGACATAGAACCATATTACAGAGAGATGAAAGGGCAGGGAAGAGTGAGTTACCGCCTTGCTTGTTCCTCCCCTGGCAATTCAGTTCTGTCCAAATAACTCTCGATTAATGCACCAAGCAGAGACATTTCACATTTCCTCCTTAAGATCATTCTGACAGCTCACCAGCTGTTTCCGTGCTATTTTTTGCCATGATGGCATGGGTAAGCCTCAGCGCCTTCTCCGTTACTCTGCCAACAGCAATACTGCCTGCTGTTCCGTGCTCAAAGTCTGTTCCCCAGTCCGAACTCTACCATCCTGTTCCTTTCCCACTCACCTTGCACAACAGTGATTTTAAGAGTCATTGATATGTGATTCCCTAGAGGAAACCTAGATGGTGATACTGACTGAAATGACTGCAGGAAAAATAGTTAGATGAACAAATATGTTTTTATACCAAGATTCATTATTGAAAACATTATAAATACCTAATCATTACAAATGCTTATATCTTTCTTTAGTCATTCTCAACATTTGATAACGGTGTTGTCAAACAGAAAGAACCTGGGTATTACAGTTTGACAGACCTGGATTTTCAATTTCTTTTCTCCTCTGTTCTACCCATATGTCACTCTGAGTGTCAGTCTTCTTATCTTTAAAATGGTGTTTTGGGCTTTATCCAAAGAAGTCAGGAGACTTGAATAAGATCACATAAGTAGAAAAAGAACTCAAACTTAAACCTAAATTTCATAAATCCTAGTTCAAATTTTACTCTTTTAAAAGACCACATTATCAAGGAAAACAACAAAAAAAAAAAAAAAGAAAAGAAAGGAAAGTAGCATTGGGTTCGATTTACACACAAGTCTAACATGATTATTTGGTTTCCGGACTTCCAGCATGTTATAAACCGCATGCTAGAAAGGAGGGGCATGGGGGACAAGTGGCAGGTGACAAATACATAGATAATACAAGAGATGGCAATACAGCTATAAGAGAGAAAAGCTAGCGTAGAGATATGAGCATGTATAATATAGAAGTAACTTTTCAGGGCCAAGCACAGTGGCTCATGCCGGTTATCTCAGCACTTTGGGAGGCAGAGGGAGGCGGATCACTTGAGGTCAGGATTTTGACACCAGCCTGGCTAACATGTTGAAAACTCTACTAAAAAAAATAAAAATAAAAAATAAGCCAGGCATGGTGGCGCACACCTGTAATGCCAGGCACTTAAGAAGCTGAGGCAGGAGCATCACTTCAACCCAGTAGGTGGAGGTTGCAGTGAGCCGAGATGGCACCACTGCATTCCAGCCTGGGTGCCAGAGCAAGACTCCATCTCAAAAAAATTAAAAAATAATAAATAAATAAATTAAATTAAAAACTTTTCTATATCTTCCATCAGTTTCTTAGAGCATCAAAATTACAACAAAATAACCTTTATAATTAAGCTATTAGATCCAGAAGAACTAATAAGTCAGCTGATTTTCTTGATGGACTACATGTTTGCTGTCATTTCCACAATAGTTTTCTCTGCAGTGATTGAGAACCTCCACCATGTCTGGAAGTGTCTGCAGTAGGATTCCCCCTTCTCCTACACTGCCGGGTGACTGTATGCTTTGTCTGTGCCCATCCTTGCTGCTCTCCCTCCACTCTTGCTACCACCACCTCAAATATGCCAAGGCTTAGGGGAAGTGAATGTATCTTCACAATGTGGTGGGGCTTCCATTCCTGGGTGTAGTATATTAAGGACACCCTGATTATGAACTCAAGGATAACAAGAATAATAACAATAACAACAATAATCACATCAATTCTTTAACACTTAATCTGTGTAAGGCAACGTTCCAAGTACTTTTAGCATATTATGAATTACACCTTTACATCAACTCTGTGAACTAAACGGTATTATTAAAATATCCATTTTACAGACAATAAAACAGAAGTAAGAAGGGGTTACCTGATTTGCCCCAAATCACACAGCTTGTAAGTGAAGGAGCCAGGATTTACACTCAGGCTTTCTGGCTCCACTCTCAATCCTTGAACAATTTTGACTTGCATACCATTAAAACAAAACAACTCAATGCTTTATCATTTAAAGTGATGTCAGCTGGTTATACAGTCTTACCCCCACGCTACATCCTAATCACCCACCTTCCAATAAGTAGCTTAGCCATTTATCCTTTCTGAGCTTTAGATTTCTCACTAGTGAAGTGAAGAGGACAGAGCAGAGGTTCTCAAGTATTCTTTCCAAATTGGTCATCCATGCTCCTTTGGCAGAGGAGCCTAGACCTTGGGGTCTTGCTGCATCCCCCTATGGCCTTCTCCCTTCTCCCTTTGCAGTGATGGGCAGAGGACAGGGTGGATGCAACTGCCCTCCAGCATTTTACACTTAGTGATATCTGAACAGTGATAATGTTCAGATATACTCTGATTTCTAGAACAAGTCTCACATCCGTAATGTTTCTGCTCACTGGAAATATAATAAAAAAATAATCTGAGAGAAGGCACTTAGGTCTCTGTGTTTTTGCCCTGGGTTAGGTGCCTGGAAGAGCCAGTACTTGGGCTTCATTTCATCAGATGCCAACCCAAACACTCTATGTGACACAAACATTATCACAGTTTATGGGGAACTGATAATGACAGCCAGAGTGTGATGTGCTGAAAAAAACAAAACAAAACGAAAGAAAAACAAAAGAACTCATAGGCTGTGTGTCAGAAAAATTAAATCCCTGAATGTTCTCCCAGCCTGCAGCATATTGGTGACAATATATTTGTTGATTAGGGGCACCGTCATAGTGATATTCTGAAGAAGTACAGTTATAACTTGGAGTTATGGGTTAAACTGCGTCTCCAAAAAGACATGTTGAAGTCCTAATCCCTAGTGCTTGCAAATGTGGCCTTAGTTGGAAATAGGATCTTTACAGATGTAACTGAATTAAGATAATGTCATTAGAATGCACCCTAACTCAAAATGATTGGTGTTCCTATAAGAAGAAAGAAACACCATGTGAAGACAGACACTGATGTGGTTTGGCTGTGTCCCCACCCAAATCTCATCTTGAATAGTAGTTCCCATAATCCCTACGTGTCATAGGAGAGACCCAGTAGGAAGGCACTGGGTCATGGGGGCAGTTTCCCCCATGCTGTTCTCGTGATAGTGAGAGAGTTTTCATGAGATCTGATGGTTCTGTAAGGGCCATTTCCCCTCTTTGGTCTGCACTTCTATCTCCTACTTCCATGTGAAGGATGTGTTTGCTTACCCTTCCACCATGATTTTGAGTTTCCCGAGGCATTCCCAGCCATGTGGAACTGTGAGTCAATTAAACCTCTTTCCTTTATAAATTACCTAGTCTCCAGTATTTCTTCAAAGCAGCATGAGAATGGACAAATACAGACAAACAGGGAAAACACCATTTGATGACACAGGCAGAGATTAGAGTGATGCAGTTGCAAGCCAAAGAACACCAAAGGTGGATGGCACATACCAGAAGCTATGAAGAGGCAAGGAAGGATTCTACAGAGTCTTCAGCAGGAACATGGCCCTGGCTTTATCATAGACTTCTAGCATTTAGAATAGGAAAAAAATAAGTCTTATTTTAAGCCACCCAGTTTGTGACACTTTGTTACAATAGCCCTAGAAAACTAGTACATTTGGTGAACCCCATTCCCTCTTTCCATTCCTGGATGATTGCTTAAGCTTAAATCATTTCTCTTGCCTTCTATTTCTGTGGATTCAGGCAAGAGTTGTAGCCTGATGTTCCCACCATCAAAGTCTGATCAAGAGGCATAAAATGATCTGACTCAGCTAGTGCATTTGCTTACTGGTTTTCTTTTTAGTTCACGTTTCTCTCCTGTTTATGTTTTATTTTGTTTTTAATTGACACATAATCATTGTGCATATTTATGGGGTAAAATGTGATGTTTCCATACCTGTATATGTTGTATAATGATCAAATCTGGGCAATTACCATATCTATCACCTCCAACACTTACCATTTATTTGTGGTGAGAATATTCAAAAATCTCTCTTCTAGCTATTTTGAATGATACAATATATTATTGTTAACTATAGTTACCCTACTGTGCAACAGAACACCAGGACATCATTTGCAACAAAGGTAAACCTAGAGAGCATTATGTTAAATGAAATAAACCAAGCACAGAAGGACAAATACCTCAAGATCTCACTCATATATGGAATCTGAAAAGGTCGATCTTAGAATTACAGAGTAGTGTAATGATTACCAGAGTCCGGGGAGGGTAGGGGTGGTGGAGATGGGGATGATTGGTCAGTAGGTTCCTCTTCTTTTGTTTAATGTGAAATCAGTGCTGTTAAGTTTGGCTTTGATATGCCCAGAAACAGTAAAGGAAAGAAGAAAGAGCATACTTGTTGGGAGCAGATGGATGAGGAGAAACCCAGGGGGCATGTACCTCATGGGTAAAATGACTGCAGACGTGCTCCTTAGCCACTTTGAGTCTCCGTTCCTTAATTTATAAAATGGGCATGATCAAGTCAACTTCACATTTCTATCTATGAGTTTTACAGTTCTTGCTTTAAAGAGACTTGCCTACTTTCAGGCATGTTTTCTCAAAAGCAACATGGTATCAAAAAACAAAAAGGACTTCCTTCATCAAAAGAGATAATTTATTTTAAGGACATTATTTTCACTTGAACCTAAGTAAACCTGATGTCAATATGCGGCTTTTTCCATATGTAACCTGTCAAAAGCAATTGGAGAGGTTGCAGGAGCCATCTCTCTGTCTCCTCTCTCTCTCTGTCCCTCATTTGCTGTCATGATTCCTGGACTAGTCCCTGTCTCTCGACATTATATAGCCTTAGACAACACAGGATAGATAGTAGTATGAAGTGTGCAGCAGTGAGTCCACCTGTAGGATTGCTAGTAGGACTAGCCACCCTGTTTTCTCCTTGAATTGGACTGCAACGTGTTTTATCTTGTATCTTGCTCCAATCACAGCTGTTTCCATAGAAAAATCATTTCTTGTGATGGACTTTTGTCTCAGTGGAGTAACACTCTTTCGTGAGGATAGCAGAAGTGGTAGGGACAGCCTAAGATTTTTTTTTTTTTGATTGTTTTGGTTTTGTGTTTATGGAATGTTTGTTAGTACAGCAGGAGTGAGACTGGATAGAGTTGAAGGTGCTGAAAGGGTCAGATGGCAGAGCTTCATGGGGTATATCTCAGCCTATGTTTGCTCAATTTGGCCCAAGTGAATGCCTAAAGTTTTGGTAGCCAAAACTCAAGTAATATAGGTTAAAACAGGCCAGTTGGCTCATCCCAAGAAGTGATGGAAGACTTCTGGCTCTATCTTTCCATGAGGCAAGAGGAACATCAGCTGGCAGAAAACAGTACAGTTTTGTTACCACCGATCTTTTGCTGTTGTTGGTTTCTCTCATCTCAAAAGAGAGTCTTATTATGTGTCTTGCTTAAAATATTCTTTGTGGATTTCCAACAAAATTCTCTTAAGTTCTTGAATCCAAGAGTAGAACAGAAGAGGTGGTTTGCTTCCCATACTTCCTGAAACATCAGCTACTTTGATAAATATTTATTGAGCACTTATTCGAGTGACACATTAAATAGCTAGATGTTACAAAGGATGCATCAATGAGGGAGACACAACTCTATTTCTCAGGGAAAGAGAACATTTCTGGGAAGTGAGTAGAAATAATCAATGAAGCATATACAAAAATAACTAGAACCAAGGCAGAGTGAGACAGGTGCCATGGAGGTCCACCCAGTGGTGACATCATATTGGGTTGGAATTTATCAAGCAACAGCTCATAGAGAAGTCTGCATTTGATAGGAAATAAAGATAAATGAGTAAGGTTTCCCCTGACTGGGAACATAAAATTATGCAGATAAGACAAAGCATGGCTTAAATTTTGGCTCCATAGCCCATCCTTATCAAGCTAGTTCTCCTGCGACTTATACCTAGGTTTCAGAACTGGGGCAGTGATACCACGGGAAAGCAGGTACATGGAGTGTTTAACAAAATGGACTACAGATCACACAGAACTCAGTCTAAATCCTAACACTGCCAATTACTATTTGGCTGTGAACAAATCCTTTGAATGTTCTATTTCTCAGTTTTCTTATTTGCAGTATCATGGTAATAACATCTGCTGCATATAATTGTTTTATATATCAAGATAATGTATATAAAATACCCAATTTAGTGACTGGCACATTGTGAGAACACAATGTTAGTGCTATAAAAACTGTATATATTAAAGTAAACCCATGGCTTTGGAAACAAGCCAATGGAGGATTGATCCAGGTCGTGCAAATTACTAGCTGTGCTTAGTCTTGGGAAATTGGCTAATATTTTAAAATCTTGGTTTCATCACTGCTTCTTAGCACTAATGTGGGGATTAAATAATATATATAAAGTACTTAACATTGTGACTAGAACATAGAATGGACTTAATACGTTTATTATTTGTATTGATGTTATTTAATACATGTCTTAGGCAAAGACAAAGATATAATTTAACTATGAAGTGAAATTTTGTAGAACATGGGTGACACTGTCAATGATTGCTGTCAGTGAAGAACCACATATGCTTCCTTCCTGATTTTCCCCTTCTCATTCTGCTCTGGGTACTCTGGCTTTCTTGTTTCCACATTGGAGCCTTCTGCTCCCTCTGTCCTGAATTCCCTTCTTCCAGGTCTGTTATCACTGGCTCCTTCTCATCTCTCTGATTTCAGGTGTGATGTTGCCTTCTCCCAGGGGCCTTCTCCAACCACACTACTCAAAGTGTGTCCGGAATTGGTGGGTCCTTGGTCTCGCTGACTTTAAGAATGAAGCTGCAGATCCTCGCAGTGAGTGTTACAGCTCTTAAAGATGGTGTATCCGGAGTTTGTTCCTTCTGATGTTCAGACATGTTTGGAGTTTCTTTCTTCAGGTGGGTTCGTGGTTTTGCTGGCCTCAGGAGAGAAGCTGCAGACCTTCGTAGTGAGTGTTACAGCTCATAAAGACTAAAGACTGCTCGGACCCACAGAGCAGCAGCAAGATTTATTGTAAAGAGTGAAAGAACAAAGCTTCCACAGTATGAAAGGAGATCAGACCAAGTGGGTTGCCACTGCTGGCTCAGGTGGCCTGCTTTTAGTCCCTTATCTGGCCCCACCCACATCCTGCTGATTGGTCCATTTTACAGAGAGCTGATTGGTCCATTTTGACAGTGAGCTGATTGGTGCATTTACAAAGCTTTAGCTAGACACAGAGTGCTGATTGGTGCATTTACAATCCTTTAGCTGGACACAAAAGTTCTCCAAGTCCCCTAGTACGTTTACAAACCTTTAGCTAGACACAGAATGCTGACTGGTGCATTTACAATCCTTTAGCTAGCCACAAAAGTTCTCCAAGTCCCCTACTCCATTAGCTAGACACAGAGTGCTGATTAGTGCGTTTACAAACCTTTGCCTAGACACAGAGTGCTGATTGGTGCATTTACAATCCTTTAGCTAGACACAAAAGTTCTCCAAGTCCCATACCCCATTAGCTAGACACAGAGCGCTGATCAGTGCCTTTACAAACCTTTAGCTGGACACAGAATGCTGATCGGTGCCTTTACAAACTTAGCTAGACAGAGAGTGCTGTTTGGTGCGTTTACAAACCTTTAGCTAGACCGAAAAGTTGTCCAGGTCCTCACCCGACCCAGAAGCGCAGCCGACTTCACCTCTCAACGGCAGTCGCTGCGGGACTTTGTGGCACCTAGCCCGGGCACTCCGGCAGCCCAGAGGGATGATCCCTGATCCCTGATCCTCGTCCCCTGAACAAGCCCAGCAGGCGCCGGCTGGTCCCTCCAAGTGTGGGCCGCCGAGCCCGTGCCCACCCTGAACACAGCTGACCCGCGAGCTCCGCGCACAGCCCCGGCTCCTGCCCGCGCCTCTCTCTCCATACCTCCCTGCCAGCAGAGGCAGCTGGCTCTGGCCTCAGCCAGCCCCAGAGAGGGGCCCCCACAGCACAGCGGTGGGCTGAAGGGCTCCTCCAGCGTGGCCAGAGTGGATGCCGAGGCCGAGGAGGCGCAGAGAGCGAGCGAGGGCTGCTAGCACGTTGTCACCTTTCAGAAGTACCTCCTGCCCTTATTCTGGTTGTTTCCTCTCTAGCACTTATTGCTATTGGCAATTGACTATAATTTACCAATTCAAGTAAATGCCTCCTCTCATTAGAATATGACATGCATGAGGACGAGGACCTTGTCTTAGCTGTTCCCTTTACAACCCTTTTTGAAACATAGGCACTTGGTAAGTAAATAATAAATGAGTGAATGGATGACTTTGATACGATAAAAGAGACTATTTTAGCTAGTGCATTACATGAAGGTTGTTAGTTCCTTGGCTAAAATCAGAGTGCTGTAGGAAAACCTTCTACCACTGCATTCTAAACCAGGGAGACAGCACAGAGGTATTATGCAGAGCTTGTACCAAACAAGAGGTTACTCTCTTTAAGCTCAAGCATCCTCAGATCTAAATGTATCTATATAAGCGTATATTAGGGATTGCAACAGGAAGAGGTAAGTCTTGAGAACTTTGAACATTGAGTAATAATTACAAGCAGAGAGATGGAGGCTCCTTTGCCTCTAGTCTAAATTTTTTATTTATAGAAGGACTATTTTCATGCAAAATGGCCTGGGGTTTAGATGAGAATCAGTGGATAATATATAAAATAAGACAACAAAGAAACAGGAATTCTCATACAGTCAGAACTGTGAAAATTCCCTTAGCCCTACCTGGCTAAAGTGCTTACCAGTTCCTCTGTAAGGAGGAACTAACTGCAACACATATGTTATGTATTTTGGTATGTAAATAAATGTCCGTCAGTCTTCACCTAATTCAAGTCCCAAGTAGAAGAAACTCATTTAACTTGAACCAGGACCAAAGTGACAAGAAGAGTCAAGATTCCAAAATCCACTGTGGCCAAAGCAGATAAGCAGCACCCTCTTGGAGAAATGTTTTCTCAACTAGGCTTGAAATTCTGCTGCGTTGAGTCACAGGTTACCAAACCTTAGAGCTTTCTTTCTACGGCTGGAACTCTCAAAAATGAACAGGCTCAAAGTTGTCCTTATGCTGAGTGGGGGAAGTATGCAAGAATGTTTTTCTTCATGGGCTTGCAGCACCTGCCCTTTTAGCAGAAACCAGCAGCATTCACTTGGGCCATAAAGGCGCCATTTGTCAAATTACTGTTCCAGTGAGCTAAATAATACCCCTATGGACAGAAAAGTTAATCTTTTTCCAAAGAGCCCCATTTCTACCCAGGAAGTGGCTTATTTGCATTGCAGGAGCTGACTCTTTGTTATTATCTTTCCACAGCAGCTAGGTTCATAGGTTAACCACATGGTGTGTTAACAACAATTTCTTTTCATCCTTTTAAAGTTATTTTCTTTTCATTAGCTACCCCCTTGCTCTTTAATTATTCTCTGTTTAGGTTTTGTTGCTGCCATCATCAAATTTCTATCAGGGTAAAGGGCTGCTACCTTCAAGCCACTGTGCATAACACACACACACACACACACACACACACACCCCAAATCTGTTCTTTATCACCATGCCTTTGAAAAGGCTCAGCTGTAACATGCTGATCTCTTTGTTTTTCTTCTCCCTTGTTTAGACCTTTGAATGTCATCTTCCTTCAGTTCTTGCACACTTTGTCACCCTGCTTACTCCCTATCAGCAGTCTCCCTAGAATGGCTGTCTCCCTTCTGGAATCTGTGAATTCACAATCCCCATGTAGCTTGTGCCTTTAATTAAATTCTAGTCCTCAACCCCGCGCCCACGCCCCCCCCCCCCGCCATGATTCACAGATACCCTGAAAAGTTCAACATTAATTAACCAGGGCTGTGCAGAGTTTCCAAGCTGAAATACTGGAAGAAGAAAGGTAGTAAAATTGTAACATGTTAGGATTTTTAACAGTCCTGTGATGATGCTCTTGAGGAAGGTGTTTCAGATCCAGGAGGAAGTCATTCAAGTATAAGGAAGATAAGCATTGTAAATGCTATAACAAGCCAGCATAGCATTATGTTTACTCTAAGGAAATTCAGTGTATTGTTGCTTTTTTTTTTCATTTGGGAATTATATATGGTCTCCATTTCTCCCTCTTTTACCCCAGCCCCAGCAACAAAGTAGAAGAAATCAAAATGATGCTAAAATAAATAATACCTTTGATACAAATTTGATCATTTAAAAAATTATCTGGGGACATTTATCTAAGACTAATATATTCATTAATCATCACCTTTAAATGTTCTGGATTTCTATTGCTTCTCAAAAATTACAAAGGAAAAACTTTTTGGTGAACCAGAGAACCACTGCCCACTGGAAATAAGGTAGAGAAACGGATCTAATTTGAACGATCACTGAATCTCTAAGATGGCAGAATTTAGTCGTTATTAAAATCAAAACATATCTGATGGGTGAATTCCTTCAATAACTCTGAAAAGTGGTGGCCCTTCCTTTGGCTTTAGTACATCCAGTGTTGGGGGACTCATTCTACTATGAAGAGATCACTCAATATATAATCGTTAGAAATGCTTCTACTTTCACATGGTACCGTTTTCTGAAGTCTCACAGAACATGTCAACTGGCTCTTTTCCTGGGACTGTAAGATAGACTGTGCTGCTAGATCTTCCTTTTTCAGTTAATATGCAAGACTTTTAACCTAAATCTTGACTATGAACCTGATTTCAGGCACCATGTTCTGTTACTGCTAGCCATTCCCTAAGTAGAAGGCTTGGCTCTGCCAAGGTATTCTCGAGCTTTTTAAAGTGCCATAGAACATAATTCTTCTCCTCCTTTCCAATATCTGTCCTCACATGGACAAGCTATGCCTGGCTGGCAAAGGACCCGGGCCTAGTCAAAGCCCCACACTCTACAAATCCCCTGCTAAATCCAATCAGAAGATTCTTCAAAATAGGTTGAATACAGATGTCACCTAGAGACACAGGTACTTTGAAGATCAACAGAATGGACATCCTAGAATAAAGTAAATACTTTAAAAAATGTCATAGGAACTGTTAAGAGAAAACAATACAGGTCTTAACTTGTGCCTAGCAAAAATCCTCAGGGTTAGAATTTGAAAGGTAAAAATCTCTCTATTCCACAAATGTAGACTATCAGAAAGAGAGAGGGAGGAGAAGGATGATGAAAATTCAGTCCATTTGAATTGATCATATAAAACATGAGACCTTTGATTGCTTTTTAAATCCTCTAAACTGTCCTCTTATGAGGAAAAAAAAAAGTGTCTTTCTATTCCAAGAATTTGCCTATAAACTTTCAATTATTTTTTATTTCAACGGAATCTCAGTACTTATCTTTTTTATTAATAGATTGATTAAAAGGAAACCTTTTTTCATTTTAACTTTATTTCTAATATAGTAAGAAAGAGGCTGAAATCCAATTTGTTAAGTCTGCAATGAAATTTTAAAATGCCACGTTAAGTCTGCACATATACAGACACTATTTGTATTGAAAATGGTCACGCTATATACTATAAAAAAGTAAGACACATTATTTTTGACTACCATCTCTTCTCTGCTATATCTCAGCACCCACCCCAGAAGCTTTAAATAGATACCTCATTTAATCCTCTAGCAACCTGATGAGTTAGTTACCATCACTTGAACTTTAAAGATGAGGTTCCATGGGGCTAATAACCATACCCAGTGTCACACAGCCAGTAGCAAGTGGTAAAATCTGGATGTGACTCAGTTCTTTCTGATATTCATTGAATGAGTTATTAAACTGATACAGAGATGAATGAATGAAGGCTTTGGTAGCTATTTAATGACAGATAACACAAATTCAGAAATGTATCAAGCAATAATAATGAATAAGGTTATCATTTTTCAACCTGCTCTACATTCAGAGATGGATGGCTTATTCGTTCTTGTTCTTCTTTTGGGGTGGGGCTGGAATGTACCAAGATAGAACTCAATAGCTGAGGATCTCAATGAAACCAAAGGGAAGAAAGGATAAGCAGAGGTACACTAGGAAGCAAACAGTCCAGAACAGCAAAGATGTCTATGGTAAAGTTTCAGTCCATGCCCCAATTCCCCTGGTTCTTAGTAGGCAACTTGTTATCGATAATATTGCTGACTTGGCATTATCTGGTGATCTAGAGGATATTTGCCAGAACTGCCATAAACATTTTGTAATTTTTAGGAAGTCCTGTATTTCTATCACTATCCAACTGGTCACAAATTCATCTCAAAGAAAAGCTATGGAAAGTCATAAATTGCCATCTGAAAAACTAAAACACTTAGAATTACCAAAGGAGAGGTGCTTCTAACTAACTCATATGTCTTTTTCTAACCTGTCATATTGATAGAGAATTTAACTAAGGCCATCATTCTTCCTATTTCTTACCTGATATTTCTGATCAGAAAGCTACCTGTAAAATCTAGAGGGTTTGATAATGGGCCAGTCCAGCATATTAATCATAGCTGTCTTTCTACCACTTTGTATTGGTTCCCCTTTTTTTATTTCTATGTAAAATAATAATCCTTAAACATGACTGGGATAGAAATAATACTGTATTTGGATAATCTGGAAACCTTGGAAGGAAAGGGTACTATAAGGGCTAATCGCACTGAGAAATCTTGAATTTGTAAACCCTCAAGGCAAGTGGCTAGTTCACAAAGAGGTAGTAAGATGTAAAGAGATGAAACTGAATGAAGGATAACTTCTGCCAAAAATAAGCAATGAATCAATAAAAGCAAATGTCATATTTCATTCTCTTCAACACTGAAAATTTTACAACCTGTTCATCTGCAGAATAAGAGTTTTTGATCTAAAGATGTGAGAAAATGTGGGTTCATGGAGGTGTTTGCCATACTTCCGTTTCTCTTCTTGAGCATGGGGAGAAAATTTAAAACTACGTTGAGCATTAGAAATGATGAGAAATAATGAGGGTTATTTCAGTGGTTAAAAAAAGAATTACTATGAAGACATGAACCAGTGAATGAAGAGATATGACTGAGACCCACCGTGGTCCCAGGAGATACCTCCAGGCATCTGGAGGGGAAGGATCCAGGTCCTAGACTGCTTTGAAGATCTAGCTCTGACTCTTCCTTCTTTTTAAGACTAAATAATATGCCATTTAGTATGTATATCTACCATAATGTCTTTATTCCTTTAGCATGAGAAGAAAATTGAAAATTATTTTGAGAACTAGAAAAAAATGAACATGTGGGTTATTTTAGTGGTAAAAAAAAAATAGGAAAATGACTATAAAGACGTGAACCAACTATCAAGGGATGTTTGGGTTGTTTCCATATCTTAGCTATTGTAAAAAATACAACAAAGAACAGACAGCTCTATGGGGTGCTAATTTCATTTCCTCTGGGTGTATACCCAGAAGAACAATTGCTGGATAATATGGTAGTTCTCATTTTAATTGTTTGAGGAGAAGCTATTCTGATGTTATAATGACTGCAACAATTTATATGGCCACTAACAGTGTACAGGCATTCCCTGAACTTCACTCTATATTTTATTTCCCAAATGAGATGGAAGTACATGGAATAAAGTAGTAGTCAAGCCAGTTTAGTCTTCACATCCTAAATCACCCATCTTTGAAACCTCTCCAGATTACCTTTTCCCCCCATGTGGATCTGAATAAGCTCCTTTATTCCCAGTTGTCCTATATGTATCCAGTTTTATAGACACAGCTTCTGTAAAGGATACTGCTGTCTTAAACCAAAGTATAGCAATTAAGAACTCAGGGTTTGCACCTTTCCAGCTCTGTAGACTTGGGCTGGTAACTGAGCCTCTTTTACCCATAGTTTCTTTATCTAGAAAACAGGAGTGATGCATGTCTCATAGGATTGGTGTAAGGATTAAATGAATTGTAACTAGAAAATTGTTGGGAAACACCAAATATAATTATATAATTACTAGCCTCTGTAGGTATAAACAGTTTAACTACTTATAAGTTTACATGTCTGCATATATTAAAGAGGGCAAGACTTAGACTGTAGTTCATTTTCATGTCTCTGTAACACAGCACTCTGTTTAGTAGTTACATAAGTAGTGATTGAATGAATGTACAAGTGAATGAATAATCATTTCAAGTCTATCATTTGTCAAGGAAAATTTCCCTATAGAGTTCTTTCTTCTTTAGGGGGTTTTTAAGATGGTCCCAGTGCAAATGCAACGACATAATTGGACACAGAAGAAATTCTGCTAAGTGAAATAAGCCAGACACAGCAAGAAAAATATTGTAGAGGCCAGGAGCAGTGGCTTGCACCTATAATTCCAGCATTTTGGGAGGCTGAGGTGGGAGAATCACTTGAGCTCAGGAGTTGGAGACCAACCTGGAAAACACAGTGGGACCTCGTCTCTACAACAAACAAACAACAACAACAACAACAAACAATTAGCGGGGTGTGGTGGTGCATGCCTGTAGTCTTAGCTATTAAGGACGGTGGTGTGACAGGATCCCTGGAGCCTGGGAAGTTGAGGCTGCAGTGAGCTGGAATCATGCGACTGCACTCCAGCCTAGGCAACAGTGTGAGATCTTGTTTCAAAAACAGAAGGGAAGGGAAGGGGGGGGAGGGGACGGAGAGAAAGAGTGAGTTTGATCTCACTCATAAGTGGACACTAATAAAAAGTCAAATATATAGTAACACAGAGTAGAAAGTTGGTTACCAGATGCAGTGGAAGAGGAGATGGGGAGATGCAGGTTAAAGGGTACAAAGTTACAATTATGTAGAATGAATATCTAGAGACTTAAGGTACAGCATGATAACTATAGTTAACACTACTACATTGTATAATGGAAATTTGCTAAGAGAGTAGATTTTTCTGTGCTATTATGACAACAAAGGTAACTGAGATGACAGATATGTTAATTTTCTTAGCTCTACTAGTAATTTCACTATGTATACATATATAGAGACACCTTAAATGTATATCTTAAATATATACAATAAAAAAGCTGACCTATACCATGAGTCCATAGAAAAACTACAAATAGAAACATTTTTCTCTTGCCACTCTTTGGTCTTCCTGTGAACCAATGGAAAGATATCATGTTAATACCTTGAAAATGGAACTGATAATAGGCTTAGAAGAAACAATTTAGGTCATGTATTTCTAGAGCTCCCTGCGAGGGGACAATAACGTGGCTCTTTGGTGTCTTTTGAATTTTTAATCTTGATCAGTGGCTTAGCCATGTGGGAAGTGTAACATCTGCAGTATTACCTGCTCCCCACCCAGGAGGAATGCAATCATTTCTTGTGGGTTATGGTGTCAACCAAAGGCAGTCTTTATCTTTAATAAATGAACAGTGGTCATGAAGGGAGGCTAAGCTTCTAGGTGAAATCATCTGTAGGTGAGACATTGAGTCTTCTCTTACACCCTTCCAAGAGGAAGGGAAAAGACAATGGTAGTGGAAGAAGAATCATTAACAAATACAATCAGTAAAACTGAAACACTCTAATATTCTACAATTTAACAACAACAACAACAAAACAGGAGCTAAGGGCTTAATAATTTCTTTCATGGTTTCTAGAATATGAAAAAAATGTAAATTCTAAGTGAAACAAATTATGAGTTTCTTTCAATCTCTTTGAGGGAGTCAAAAGATATTAGAAATGGCAGTTAATGGGTGATAGGCTAGTAGTTCAGAATTAAATATCCTGAGTGAAATCTGCAGGCAAACGAGTTGTCATTCCTTTAAAGGCAATCATTTGCATTTTCCTGGAAAATATGTAAAGTTACCGTTGAGTATATTGTTTCAACTATGATAGCTTAGAAGCAGAATTTAACATTAGGTCCAGAACACCGTCCCATGCTCATATTCAATTGCATGTAGTTGAATAGGAATTGCATTCACAAGATGGTAAACCCCTGTACCAACTTCCCTTTTTTCTCTCCAAGTAGATAAATGAAGTCTCTACAGCTGCTATGCCTTAAACTGAGTTGATGTGCTGAATTTAATTAGGTTGTAAGAATGGAAACTAAACCAGATAATTGACTAAATATAAATGGAATAAAGGCATTTCCATCCCAAAATGTGTTCCTAGAAAACACAGAGTAAGACAAATTGTGGCCAAAGAGGGTAAACATGTGTTCATATGCCGCTGTATTCATCTGCTCAAACCTGCTCTGCAGCTGTAAAAGGCATTTGCATGGTATGGGGATAGTGAACTGATGGCATTTCCTTAGGAAAGAGTGGATGCATTCCAGATCTTTGTCTCAAATATAGCAGGGACAGAAGTAATAAACAGTTCCCCTGGTCACAGAATAGAGACTAAGAAAATAGATTCCTAAGTACCACCTAGATTTCTAATATCATAGTATTTGCCAACATCACTTAAAATGATTGAATTTCCTGGCAAATATTCAGAAGTCTATTATTTCACTATTCTTATGGAAAAGATCAGATAATAAATAATAATAATGAAATAATAATAAACTAAGTAATAGGCCGGGTGTGGTGGCTCACGCCTGTAATCCCAGCACTTTGGAAGGCCAAGGAGGGTGGATCATGAGGTCAGGAGATCGAGACCATCCTGGCTAACACAGTGAAACCCCATCTCTATTAAAAATACAAAAAGTTAGCTGGGCGTGGTGGTGCATGCCTGTAGTCCCAGCTCCTCGGGAGGCTGAGGCAGGAGAATCCCTTGAACCTAGGAGGCGGAGGTGGCTGTGAGCCGAGATCGCTCCAGCCTGGGTTACAGAGTGAGACTGACTCAAACAAAATAAATAAATAATAAAATAAATAAAATAAATAATAATAGACAAGTAGTATCTGGGCCCTCACTAAATCCCAGATCCTGTGCTAACTACTTTACATATCTTCACTCATTTAACCTTTCATCGACCCTGTCATATAGGTACAATAATTATCTACATTCCACAAATGAAAAGACTGAAGTTTAGAAAGGTTAAGAAATGCCTAAAGCCATGCAGTTAGCAAGTGATAAGAAATTTTATATAAACCACCTATGAAGTTCTTGACCAACAGTTCTAAAAGATTCTTCAGGTTTTACTTGCTTCTGAGTCTGGCAGCTTTTTCCACTGACAAAACGATCGCTTCTACTACTAACATTAATAGGTCAGAAATATTCATCTGTGCAAATCCATGTCACATGTTTCAGATGAGAAGTGCCATGGTACCCTGTGCTAATTATGGCCTCTTCTGCATGGACTATGAGCTAAACCATAACCCAAAATCCCTTCATGTTGTTCTGACACCACCTAGTAGTATACTGGGACAGTGTGGAGAATGTGATGATGTTCCTCAGCCCTAATACAGTATTCTAGCCCAGTGCCTCTCAATTGGCATACAGTGCCTCTAACGTTCTTGCCAGAACACAGTTTCTTATCCAGTGAAGTTTGGAGCAGGGCTTGAGATTTTGCTTTTGAAACAAATATTCATGGGATCTCCATGCTGCTGGTCAGAGAACCACACTGTAAATAGAAAGGTTCAGAAAGACCTGGATTTAGCCAACTGTGAATTGATCCATTACTCGAGCAGCAAGCACTGTAACTGAGAAAGCTGTGGGATTAAGCCAAATCCTATTTTTGTCATGCTATAAATAATTTATTTGTTTTTCCTAATTTGTAAATTGAGCCTAAGAGCAACTGCTGCTCAGGCTGCAGAAAATGCTCATTGTTCGAAGTCATTCTGATTTACCCATGGTGGAGAAAGTAAGCAACAGGTCTGTGCACAGAAGAAAGATACAAGGCTGATCCTGGCTATTCCCTCCCAAGAGTCTGTCCCTTCAGGTTTGGGTCAAGAACATAACAATTATACAGATTCAAGAGTCTATAAACTGGCTTAGCAAATTGCACAAGTCTAAGAATAACATGTAATATGTAAAGAAAACCCTATCACTTACGTCTGGCAAGGGACTCATAAAGTTCTCACTTTACTGGCACCTTTTCCACTGTATATACATCCTTCTTATAGAAACAATACCCCAAAATGGTATGTAGCTGTTCACATCTTTATCTTTGTATTGACACTTACCTCTTTGAAATTGAGGGCTGCATCTTATCCAAATGTGTAACTAGAAAATTGCCCAGCATAGTTGGCTGCTGATTAGTAATTATTTTATTTACAATAACAGATGCTTTTGGCTATTCTTTTCTTGTACCTAGTCTTGGGCTAAATGCTTAATTGTCATCATTTCAGTTTACTCACAAAAATAACTATTATTGTAATGCAGACAAGGAAACAAATCCTGACATTACTTGTTTTACTAGATTATCTGTAGTATTTTGACAGTGTTGATCACTCCTTAGCCCCAGAAATGCTCTTTCCTCTGTGGGTTACACTTTTCTGGCCTTTTCTCTTCTTTAGTTGAACCTTTCTTTTTCTTACTGTGCCTTTACTTTTCTCCTCCTCCTTCCTAAATGTAGATCTCCCCCAAAGTCTGAGTGTTACCCTTCAACTTTTGTCGCTATCTACATATCTTATTCCCTTCAGGTCTCATCCATTCTCCAGACTTCGAGTATTTCCTCCATGAGAAGTTCTCCAAAATCTCTTTCTCTACCTCTTACTTGGCCTTTGACTCCAATGCTACATATCCAACTGCCTCCAAAGTATCTCTGCTTGCCTGTTTATCATCCCAAACATTAGAAAACCCCTCATTTTCTCTTTCCTCCATAGTCAGTTCCCTCTACATGAATTATCCACTTTGAGATATAAAATCATCAATTTTCCATTCATACAGGCATAAATTCTCTTTCTTCCAAGGTCTATTCAGCCATGCTGCCAGGGAGGTTCTTCCTTTAAAATGTCATCATCTTTTTACTGCACTCCAATGCCACTACCTTATGGTCTGTATAATCTCAGAGAACTAGCATCCTAATAAGGTTTCCCTTCACACTCACCCTGTTCTCATCCATCTTTGCTCATGTTCTTACATACTTTCCCATGGAGTCACATTTCTACTTAAAACACATGCATGGTTTCACATCACCAGGAAGACAAGTACTTGACATCAAAATACCCCAACAATCTAAATCTTATTATATCATCAGTGTTTACACTCAATTTTTTTCAATATGCTTGTTATATTAAAGCTTTATTACTAACTATCATTCTATAACCCTTCTATTTCAGCCATATACATCATTCTCTGGACACTCCTTATACTGTCTGATTTCTTTCTGGAAATTATTCAATTGTGCCCCATATATATCCACATTTCTTCTTGGTTTATCCCCTTCTATTTATTTTTTGAAACCCAGCTAATGCCAAGCTAACTATGTAAAGACTTCCGGAGCCAACTCCAGATGCAAGTAGGCCTTGCCTCCCATGAATATTTAAGACAATAACTTCCTTTCAGAGGTATACATCCAAATCACTTCATAGAGCTTTTTGAAAATAAACACACATGGTCCCCATGTCAGAACTAAGGAGCCTAGTTTCTGTGAATAACTTAAAAACCCACAGACCACTCAAATGGGCACTCATGATTAAGAAACTTTATAAAGACATTTATCTTTTCATGCATATGGTACTTGCTTTATCAGTAGACTGGGAGAGCTTCGAGGGCAAGAATTATGAACCTGTATTTGGTATCTCTTAGGCACCTACAAGACTGCCTGACATAGTAGAAGAATAAATATTTTATGGTTGATTCACTTTTATGAATACTGTATTCTGTGTAATTCTGAGTAAAAATCATATGAGAAGACACAAAGTCTGATTGCTATGACTTTGAGATGGTCCCTAAATAAGGAAAATGCTAAAAGAAGGTGTTTAATATAGGTACAATTAACTAGCAGTAGTTAATTCCTTCGGGTAGTTTTGGGTTTCGACATCACATAAAATCTCATGGTCAGAAGCTTGACAATAACAAGCAATGGGTAAAGGACTCCCTACTATTCAACAAATATTGCTGGCATAACTAGCTGGCCATATGCAGACGATTGAAACTGGACCCCTACACCTCTCACCATATACAAATATTATTCAAGATAGATTAAAAACTTACATGTGAGACCTAAAAATCATAAAAATCCTAGAAGAAAACCTAGGAAATACCATTTAGAATGTTGGCCTTGGCAAAGAATGTACAACCAAATCTCCAAAAGCAATTGCCACAAAAACAAAAATTGGTAAGTGGGACCTAATTAAACAAAAGACCTTTTGCACAGCAAAAGAAACTGTCAATAGAGTAAGCAGGTAACCTACAGAATGGAAGAAAATATTTGTAAACATTGCATTTAACAAAGGTCTAATATCTAGAATCCATAAGAAACTTAAACAATTCAACAAAAGAGTCAAATAACTCCATTAAAAACATGCAAAGAATATGAACAGACACTTCTCAAAAGAAGACATACATGCAGCCAGTGATTATATGAAAAAGTGGTCAATATCACTAATTAGAGAAATGCAAACCAAAACTACAATGAGATATCTCACACCAGTCAGAACGGCTATTACTAAAAAGTGAAAATCAAACAAACAAACAAACAAAAATAGATGTTGGAAAGGTCGCAGAGGAAAGGGAATGCTACACTGTTGGTGAGAATGTACATTAGTTCAGACACTGTTGAAAGCAGTTTGGAGATTTCCAAAAGAACTTAAAATGGTATTACCATTCGACTCAGCAATTCCATTACTAGGTTTATACCCAAAGGAATACAAGTTATTTTACCAAAAGAGATTCATGCACTTGTATGTTCATTGCAGTACTATTCACAATAGCAAAGACATACAATGAACCTAGGTGCCCATCAATGGTGGATTGGATAAAAAAAAATGTGGTACATGTACACCATGGAATACTACACAGCCACAGAAAAGAAAAACGAATGAAATTATGTTCTTTTCAGTAACATGGATGCACCTGGAGGCAATTACCCTAAGTGAATTGATGTAGGAACAGAAAACCAAATACCACATATTCTCACTTGTAATTGCAAGCTAAACAATGAGTACTCATGAACATAAATATGTCAACAATAGACACTGGGGACTACGAGAGGGGGAGGGAAGGCTTGAGGTTTGAAAACCTAACTGTTGACTACTATGCTCACTACCTGGGTGAGGGGATCATTCTTACACCAAATTTCAGTGGCACACAATCTATCCATGTAACAAACCTCCGGAGTCTAAAATAAGCATTAGAAAAATATAAAATGACCATCCATAATAAATAAATGAGTCTTACGGTCAGAAATATTGCTGGTAAACAGGAATATTATCTTACTTCTGCAAAATTAATCTTCAAAACTCATCAAAGACTACAAAGAAGTCTTCAATATTAAAAACCCAAGTAAACAGCAGAAAGTAAAAACTTCAATCAGTAGAAGAAAGCAATAAGGCTTTCATTTTCTTTCTCCTCCTAAGCCAAAGGAGTGTCATTTTCACTAGGCAGATCTTCATAAGCATGTTTTTTTGCTGCTATTCAGCTGCTATCTCTGAATCCGACATTAAAAATGACAATAATAATAATAATAATAATAATAATGGAGTCAGTGTTTTTATAATACTCAGTTCTCAAATTCCAGAAAACCTAGTTGATGTTATTTCCTAACCTGCAGTCAGTAAACAGGAGATTGACCAACATCACTCTGACAGTCTCATTTTTCACCTTTACCTCATTGTCTCTTTCGACATCCCTTTCTCAAACGCAACTGGTTTTAGTCATATTCAAGTTAGGGGAAGACTCATCAGTGAGTGAAGTAGGAATTATTGCTTTTAACCAAAGATGTAAGATTAGAATATGGGTCTCTGTTTCTGCTAGTGGTCAATTTTGTGCATCTTCTCTATTCTTGATATTTGCCATTGACTACAGAAGACATAATATCTTAAATATATACATTTAATGCTTCAAAGTTTTATATTATTCCTTAACTACTCCTTGAAATTTAGTGGAATTTAGGAATGCAAAATGAATTCGCTTCTAAAAAGATGGTGAGATAATTGGTTAAACTAATCCTACTGCATATTTCTATGTGTGTATTGATGCACACTTTTGAAAAGCCATTGGGGAATAAGTGTCAAACAAGTGAAAATTTATTAATACCATTAAACCAGTAATTCTACCTCTGAATGTATTCTACAGGCATACAATCCAGGCAACAAACGCTCTTTATACAAAATTTTTTATTTTTTCATTTTGGTATATCCTTGAGACAGAAAACTTCCTTTAGCAGAGAGCAATTCCTGGAGTGGACCTAGTTGAGACCAGTCAGTTACCAGCACTCGCAGCAGGTTGGGGAGTGAGTATGTGGGTCCCAGGTTTAATTGGGATGGATCTAGGCAATGCACCACAGTATCCTTTACAAGGATTGACTATCAGACCTATGAGATCAGGACTTGCTGTTTAAGGATTCTCTCCCAAGAAGGAAGATGTCAGCTACTACTTGAGGGCACATGGAAGTGGGTGGTATGAATTTTGCTCTGTAACAAACTAAGCGACATGACACAAATCTCTCCAATTTCTCTAGATGTTACTTTCCTCATCTATAAAAGAAGGAGTTAGACTATCCAACAGTACATTCTCTAATCTTCCACTCCACTGATATTCAGGTCTATGAATTTCAATGGCAGATCCCGACTGAACCCATGGAATACATGGACACTTCACAGACATTTCTCAAGATTACCAAATCCCTTAACTCATTCTAGTTTTTTAAACTTTTATTTCAGGTTCAGGGGACATGTGCAGGTTAGGTATATAGGTAAATTGCATGTCATGGGGTTTTGGTGTACAGATTATTTTGTCACCCAGGTAATAAGCATAGTACTCCATAGGTAGTTTCTTTATCCTCTCCTGCTTTATTCCAAGTTTTAAATTCTTCCTTCTTGAGCCTGTTCTCCATTAACCTTGCTCTCTCTTTTTCTTCACTGACCCTTTTTCCTTGCTTCCTAATTCAAGATACTTGGTGAGACTGGAGATAGGGAAAAGCAGTCAGAAGAGTAGATGCACCAATTCTACTCCCCACCCATCATTTCTGTCTATCACCTAGTTGTGCCAAATGTACCTCTTAAAGATTTTCCACACATATCCTCTCTTCTTCATTCCAGCTGTTGCTCCCATGCTCCAACCTCTCTTCCATCATCCCCTTCCTGGATTACTGTAAAAGCCATGTAATTAATTTTCCAGGTTCCAGTTCTGGCTTCCCTCTAATCAACCCTTCTGTTTCCACAGCAATATTTCTAAAATGCAAATCTGACCTTGTCAGTTCTTTTCAAGAGCTCCTCATTGTCAATTGATTAACTCTAACTTCCTTGGTGTGACTAGTATGACTCTCAATGATCAAGTTCTATATTCCCTACTCATCCTTTACTTTTTCATACTGTGGGGTATGAATTCTTGCTCTCTTACTTACTAGCTATGAGTTAGTTAACCTCTCAGTGCCTCATTCTTAAGATGGGAATAATACCTCATAGAATCACTATAAAGATTAACTGTTTAATACTATAAAGATTAACTGTTTAATATGGTTTGGATGTGTCCCCACCCAAATCTCATCTTGAATTGTAGTTCCCATAATCCCCACATATTGTGGGAGGGACCCAGTGGGACATGATTGGATCATAGGGAGCCCAATGCTGTTCTTGTGATAGTGAGTGAGTTCTCATGAGATCTGATGGTTCTATAAGGGGCTTTTCTCCCCTTCACTCTGCAGTTCCCTCTCCTGCCACAATGTGAAGGATGTGTTTGTTTCCCCTTCCACCATGATTGTAAGTTTCCTGAGGCCCCCCTAGCCGTGTAGAACTGTGAGTCGATTAAACTTCTTTCCTTTATAAATTACCCAGTCTTGGACAGTTTTTTATAGCAGTGTGAAAATGGACTAATACATACATACAGTCTGCTTCCAAAAAGGACAAGCAAAATTGAGCTCTCAATCAAAGCTGGCTATTATTATCATTTTTTCTAAAATGACTTTCTCTACTATGTCTAATGAACTCCTAGTCAACCTTCATCAGCCATCTCAAGTGTTAAATTTTCTGGTAGGAATTTGGTGAATATCTCAGTACTCTTCTCCCACTGCAATATCTTCTAAATTACTTAGGTACCTTGAAGATGCATTTATCATTATGCATTATACAGTGCATTACATTTATTTCTTTACATTTTTGTCTTCCCATGTACGTATTCTCTAAGCTCCTTCAGGCGGACAGTAGAAACTCCCAAACTCTCAATCAGTGTTCACAGAATATATTAGTTATCTGTCACTAAGGGCTGATCTCTTGTTATCTTTAGGTAAAACACTGTGATGGCCCTGGAGATCCATTGTCACCACACTCCTAATTGCTTTGAATGGAGTGAGGCACTGTGGGACTCAGTCTGTCATCTTCCAAAAGAGAACACCCAGTCTAGTTTTAATACCTCCACTTCACTCTCATGGACCACTTGCTGTTGTTGTTATTTTTTTCCTTTTTGGCCTGCAAGTGGCTACAATATTTCAATACCTCACTAGGCAGCTGCAGCTTTGGAAAGGAACTTACTTTATCCAAGAGCAGCCTGATAGGGCAGTTAGGAAAGAGTCATGTGAGTAGATGCCAGGGATTCTGGTAATGAAATCCCGCCAGTTTGTTATGGAAATAGAATACAATCTGCTTGCTGTGAGTATTTAATGTAACATTTTGCTGGGCACAGGAGAAGCAATTAGGCTGCTGAAAATTCAGTTCACGTTCCCCATAATTCAATAGTGACCACTGTTAGCAGTGCAAGATGTGACAGGATTGATAATTAATTTTGCATGAAATCAGTGTAATAAGAGAGAGAGAAAAGCAAGGAGGGAGTAGAAGAGGGAAGGAAGGAGATCTATATTCAGCAGTAGATCAAATGTTACTTCCAAAGATCTGATCATAACTTCCACAGAGCCAGCTTCTGGGTAGAAGAACAATCCAGTCAAAATCCAATATTGAAAATGAGTTTTCATACTTCACACAGAAAAAAAAAAAAGTTCATGAAGGCCATCTTTGGCCATGTCCTCTCTTCCTTCAGCTACAAACTAATTGGGCTTTGTTTACATTGATAAATAGGTGAACAGTAAGCTTATCTGAGGCCAGTAACAAATGCTGGGCCTTCTATTCCCTTTGTGCTTCTCCTCGAAGGAAATTCTTATTTCAAACACTTTGCATATGTGTGTTCTATCTCAACAGAACCATCACAGAGCTGAACTGCCTTGAAGCATCTCTTATCTGTTCATTCTGTTTTCTCTCAGATTTCAAAACTGACAATTTTGGAGGATTTACTGCTTTCCAAAGTTTCTAACAACCATAGCAGATAACTGTCCTAGTAGTCAGATAATTGGACATGAATTGCTACTGGAAAACAAAGCACGGACCTTTTGATACTGATATTCATCTATCCATCCATCTACTCGTAAAAATGCCAGTATTGGAAGAAAAAAGTGATTCCAACTAAGTCTAATGCTGGATTAACCACACTGTGGTGTGGTAGAGGCATCACCAGCTACCAACTTCTAGCATATTTCAGCCATGGTTTAGTGTGTTTCCTGCTAAGCTAAAATGAAAGGCTAACTTAGACAGAATGGTTTCTGATTTATCTTTGTCCCTAGGAGCTAGGCAATGTGAACCTGACTAGCTCTTGGTGGGCAAAAGGTAGTCAACACATACTGGGTGAAATAAGTAAGTATGTGTGTGCATTGGTTAATGAGCCAGTTAGTTAAGTCTTTTAGGATTTGGTAGTATTTGGGATCATATGGAATTTTAAAAGATCTTTGGGCAACACCTAATCACTGGTACAATTCTTGTCAATTACTTGTTATAAGAGAACCTAATGCTAATGTGGGTAATCTTTTTGCTACTTGAAGTTAAGAAGTGGTTTGGCTAAACAATGCAAAACAAGGACAGGGTCTGAGGAGCTGGAAGTGTACTTTGTGATGCTTGGGATATTCATAGATAGGAGAGAGGCAGCTTGGAATTAAGCTTTTTCCTCTTAGAGGCAGAACCATTGATTGAGATCTGAGCAAATCTTACATATATACCAATTAAAAATTGTACTCACTGTAACAATGATAACATAAAATAGTGGCATAAATGCCCCAAATTTTATCCTTTCACATTTAAACAGTTTAAGCATTATAGTTGAAGACTGATTCAGAAATTTCATCTGAGACTTCTATATTTTTTAACTTTGTGTTCTGGCACTCTTAATCATAACTTCCATCTTTAAGGTTACCTTATGATTAAATAGGCTTCTGAAGATCCAACCACTACATTCATAGTACGGGCAGCAAGAAGGACAAAGGATGTCCTCTGCACCGCAGTCAGATGCCTTTAAGCAGTCTTTCTGTATGTGCCACTCAACACTTTTGCATACCTGATACTTGTCAAACTTAAAGCAACATACCAGCTTGACTGTTAGAAAAGGTAATAAATGTTTTATTTTCTTTCTTACAAAACTAAGGCAGTGATATTGCCAAGACAATTGTAGATTTGGTTTGTTTTAGCATTTTATTTTTATTTTAAAATTATTATTATTTTAGAGACAGGATTTTGCTCTGTCATTTAGGCTGCAGTGCAGTGGCTTGATCCTAGTTCACCGCAGCCTTGAACTCCTGGCTCAAGCGATCCACCTCAGCCTCCTGAGCAGCTGCGACTACAGGCATGTGCCACCACACCGGGCTAATTTTAAAATTGTTATATAGAGATGTAGGCCTCACTCTGTTGCCCAGGCTGGTCTCAAACTCCTGGCCCCAAGCAACTCTGTTGCTTCAGCCTCCTAAAATGCTGTGATTACAGGCTTGAGCCACAGTGGCTTGTTGGGGATTTGTTAATAAGAAAAAGAGACAATGGATTTTCATGGGAATTGGCAGTTTCTTTTACATGATTACAGAAAGTTTGCCCCCCGCCTTTCCATCAGTTTGCCACCCTGTCTGACTGTCCTTTCCCCCTGGACTTTCTAGTCATCAGCAAAAAGATCACTGTACTGCAGAGGAAGGATATGTCCCTGGAGCAGCTCCTTATCCTCTAGAAGTGGGTTAGCCAGAGACACCTGACCAGCTCTTCAGAGTCTGAGAGTCCTCATGTACCGTTCACTGCCCTGGTTCAACTACTGAACCAATGAATTTCCTCCGAGCACTCACAAATGATTGAAAAAACCATAAATATAGGTGATAATAGTAATAGGGTGAAATATAAACAAAGACAGCAAAGAAGGGGAAAACATGTAGAATCTTTATGTTTCTGAGACTATAATTTACTAGGCATCGACATTGGCATTGATTTATGTGAATTTCTGATGCTTCTGTGGATTTAGACAAATCCAAATAATAGCATCACAGTTCAGTGTCTTATTACCATAGCACATTATATATTTTTCACAGCTTACTTTGATTTGCTATATGTTAACTAGACAGAAAATTTCCTAATTGCCTCAATAATTAATGTCAAAGAAATGACAACAGTACTATTTATTCATGACTTAGTATATTCCATGTATTGTGCTATGCATGATCCAGCTATATTTTAATTTAATCCTCAGATATTTTCCATTTTACAGATTAAACAAGTGCAACTTTCCCAATGTCACACAACTACTTGTGGAGCCAGGATTCCATATAGGCAATGTGAGTGCACATCCAAAACTTAAAACCACTGAACAATAATGCTTTCTGAAAGATAAGGAATTTCTTCATGAGCATTGGTGCTACTGAGAGGTGACAATGTGCTAGCATCCTTCACTCTCAGGGCCTCCTCGGCCTCCGCCTCCACTCTGGCAGCACTTGAGGAGCCCTTCAGCCCACCACTGCACTGTGGGAGCCCCTCTCTGAGCTGGCCGAGGCCAGAGTCGCTGCCCTCTGCTTGCTGGGACATGTGCAAGGAGAGGCGCGGGCAGGAACCAGGGGCGCTCACAGTCCAGCCTGAGTTCCGGCGGGCGCTGGTGCGGGCTCGGGGCCCCCACACTCAGAGCAGCCAGCGGGTGCCGCCAGCCCAGGGCAGAGAGGGGCTTAGCACCCGGGCCAGCGGCTGTGGAGGTTGCCCCGGGTCCCCCAGCAGGGCCGGCTCATATGCACAGTGCTGGAATTCTCTCCTGGCCTCAGCCACCTCCCCACAGGGCAGGGCTCATGACCTGCAGCCCGCCATGTGCGAGCCCCCGCTCCCGCGCGGCCCGAGCCTCCCTGACGGGCGCCACCCCCTGCTCCGTGGTGCCTGTCCCATCAACCGCCCAAAGGCTTAGGAGTGCAGGTGCGGCTAGGGACTGGCGGGCAGCTCTGCCTGCAGCCCCGGTGCAGCATCCACTAGGTGAAGCCAGCTGGGCTCCTGAGTCTAGTGGGGACTTGGAGAACTTTTAGGTCTAGCTAAGGGATTGTAAATACACCAATCAGTACTCTGTGTCTAGCTCAGGGTTTGTAAATACACCAGTCAGTACTCTGTATCTAGCTAACCTAGTGGGGACTTGGAGAACTTTTATGTCTAGCTAAGGGATTGTAAATACACCAATCAGCACTCTGTATCTAGCTCAGGGTTTGTAAATACACCAGTCAGTACTATGTATCTAGCTAACCTAGTGGGGACTTGGAGAACTTTTCTGTCTGGTACTCTGTGTCTAGCTCAGGGATTGTAAACACACCAATCAGCACCCTATCAAAATGGACCAATCAGCAGGATGTGGGTGGGGCCAGATAAGGGACTAAAAGCAGGCTGCCCAAGCCAGCCAGCAGCAACCTGCTTGGTTCCCCTTCCACACTGTGGAAGGTTTGTTCTTTCGCTCTTTACAATAAATCTTGCTGCTGCTCACTCTTTGGGTCCATGCCGCCTTTATTAGCTGTAACAGTCCCCGCGAATGTCTGTAGCTTCACTCCTGAAGCCAGCGAGACCACGAACCTACCAGGAAGAATGAACAACTCCAGACACGCCGCCTTTAAGAGCTGTAATGCTCACCACGAAGGTCTGCAGCT
Source organism: Macaca mulatta (assembly GCF_049350105.2). NCBI lineage: Eukaryota > Metazoa > Chordata > Mammalia > Primates > Cercopithecidae > Macaca > Macaca mulatta. The sequence goes on along the minus strand of NC_133412.1, from coordinate 152,871,153 downwards.
TCACTCCTGACAGCAAGACCACGAACCCACCAGAAGGAAGAAGCTCCAGAAACATCTGAACGTCTGAAGGAACAAACTCCAGACACACCATCTTTAAGAACTGTAACACTCACCACGAGGGTCCGCGGCTTCATTCTTGAAGTCAGCAAGACCAAGAACCCACCAATTCCGGACACACTATCTGGCTTGCTAGTCCTCCTCAACTTCCAGTACTTTTGAATCATTGTGTATAATTTGACCAACATTAAATCTTTTTAAATGATGTGTGTCTCCTTGGTTAGTTTTCACACAGTTATAGGTCATAAACCATTTTTACCTTACCTTTCTCACTTAACATGTACTGTAAGCATTTTCTATAATATTTTACTTCTATCTTTTTAGCAACTGAGCCCTAAAGTCTGTCCATGTGTATGGACTGGTCTGTTGCTCCTTCACTTTTTAAAAGATAGAAAAATATAGTTACTACTAGTTGAAACTACATCCTGAATTTGACTTTCCAGAAGATGACGCATTCCATCGTGAAATGGCCGGGTCTTTCCCCAGCAGCAGCAGTCCAACAAACTAACAGGTGACGATGCCCAAGTAGAAAACCCCATACTCTAGAAGGGTCTACATCATGTCCCACTGGCAAGTTGCTCTCTTCACGCAGTGAATTAATTTACACTATTTTCAGGCATTGGCAGCTATCTGTCCAGAACTTGCAGCATAAAGGGTACCTGGGCAATGTATTTGTCTTTAACTCTACAGAGGCTTTGATAAATGGGTGAACAATTAAACAAATGATTTCAGTATAAAAACTATCATCTCTTTGCCCTGCTTCTTAAGGAAGGTGACATGGAAAGGGCTAGTGTGCCTCCTAAAAAAGGGCATGAGTCTTTTGGGAAAAATTCACTTAACTCCATTTAGAAGTAGTTTAAATTGCTAAGTCAACCAACACAAATATTGATGAAGCACCTGTAAGTATGAAATATTACACTAGGCAGTGCAGGAGATACCAGGAACATGAGAAATACTTTCTGACCTTCATATTTAAATCAAATGACATAGGTTTAGTAGCTAGTGCTGTGGCTGACAAGTAGTAGCCAGTCAACAAATGCTAGTTTCTCTCCTGTCTTTCTTAAGGATTTTACAACTCAGTTGCAGGAAAAGGCCATAAACATGCAAACTGTTAAATACCACAACAAAATTTAAACAACCATATGAGGAATTTCACATGTTAATTGCCTAATACCACCACCTGAAGTTTATTAAGTGCTTCATAGTACTTCCTAACATGTAATGAGCCCAGGTAACAATGTTTCTTTAAAAGGAAACTCTTAAAGGCTACTGTCTGCTTTGTTTTTTCTTTATTTTGTTTTGATTTTTCCTTTCTCTTAGTATCAGAATGCTGACTCTATCAGTTAGGCCATATCCAGATCATTATTATACTATACGTGACTCTATTTGCACATCTTTTTTTTTCATTATTATATTTTAAGTTCTGGGATACATGTACAGAACGTGCAGGTTTGTTACATAGGTATGCACGTGCCATGGTAGTTTGCTGCACTCATCAACCTGTCATCTACATTAGGTATTTCTCCTAATGCTATCCCTCCCCTAACCTCCTACCCCCAGAGAGGCCCCCGTGTGTGATGTTCCCCTCCCTGTGTCCATGTTTTCTCATTGTTCAACTCCCACTTATGAGTGAGAACACGTGGTGTTTGGTTTTCTGTTCTTGTGTTAGTCTGCTGAGCAATTCAGTTCAAAAATCTCTCTACAAACTCCACGAAGTTAGATACTATATCTGGCATATTCGTTTTGGTATTCTTAAAGCTAATAAAGTGTCTGGTATACAGTATATGTACAATCAATATGTGATGACTGTATAAATTAATGAAATCCACACAGTGAAGGGAAAAATTGCACATTTTACTCTACGTAGTGATAAATAGGGATCAATAAGGGATGCCTAGTAAATAATCAGTCTCTATTACTTCCTCATTGAAGATATAATGATAATCCCTAATGAGTGTTGTCACAGTTAATTTGCTTTTTTCTTCCTAGTTGCATGTGGTAGAATTCCTCTTCTTGATTCAAAATCTTATTATTCCTCTTACTATGACGGTGATTCAAATATCAATCTATCAATTTGTTTATTCTCCAGACTTCTATTCAACAGGCTCTAGTTGTTGACATGCCATTCTAGGGCTCTAATCTCATGCCCTGCATCTAGGTTTTCTCCGAAAGAATATATATTCTGGTTTTGTGACTGTGGTAAGGAGCCCTTAACCTCTTTTGGTGGAATAAGCCACTTCTGGTTTAGAGTGTAGACTGATAATGGTTTTCCCATTTGGACATCCTTGGGACAGCAATCATTACCAGTCACTCTTTTGAATTTAGTGTCCTATGGTGAACATTTTCTCACGCAAACTCACCATAATGAGTCACAGTGAAGGAGACCTAGGGGTTAAAATGTGTGATTAAATACACTATGAAAAATGATCAGGAACTAGAATTGAAGTCTTCAGATTTGCAGTTCAATTTTTATTTCAACATGATGCATTACTGCTCTTTGAGGGATGGAGTCAATAAACATTGTAGATCTAGAGGAGAGGAAGATCATTTTGAGCTGAATTATATAGAACGTTTTGAAGCATATGGGTCTTAGAATTGGGTCTTGAAGTTTAAGGCCTAAATTGGAAATGGCTCATCAATAAACACTTTTTTTTCAGTGCACCCCATGACAGACTTACATAAAGGTTTATTGGTTTTTTTTTTTTTTTTTTAAAGTATATGTAGGAAAAAAAAAATCAACAAATAGGAACAGGTGTTTTTCAGTTTACATGTCTTTGGAATTGTGTCTCATTTCTATTTGGCATTTTAATTCGTTAACATATTGCCCCATGACAGAGAATACTAGAAGCGCCCCAGGCTGACTGGACCAGAGCCATTGCCAGGCCGGCTGGCAGCTAACCTAACACCAGCAAAAATTCATCAGCATCACCTTCCTTCCTATCCTTACCCACAACAAGTCTCTGCTTATCCCTACTAAAAATGGTGACACAGTGAAACTGAGGGGCAGCAGGAGAAGCCTTCCTGTACTTCAGTTTAAGTGAAGAAGGAAGATGACGCTTCACAACACCAGAGAAATCAATTCCCCATCTCCAAGAACCTTGCCAAGTTCTGTAACTTTCCTAACCCTTTGTCCCTCCACTAATTCCATTCCTCATTTGTCCCCAGTCCAAATCTAATCCCAAAATTTCACAGCATTAGGTAGATATGAGGAAAGATAAAACAAATCATAAGCTTACCCTAAGGCCACCAAATTCTCAAACTCTCCCCTTTCCCATTATTTGCTTCAGAATCATTATATCAGTTGTACAAAATCTTGAACCATGCTCTTTCCAGAATCCTCATTACTTTCAGCAATGATTTTAAAGCAAATGTCAAGATAAAACACAGGCACTATATTGAAAAGAAAAAGCTCAAAAACTCCAGGGATCTTTATCAAGAAAATCAGATGTTGACAGCTTTATAATATATAGTCAGAATGGTTCCACGAGGAAAAAAATTACAGGATCATAAAGCCCTAGTCTACTATGAAAAACATTTGGTGGCCAAGCACGGTGATGGCTCACATCCGTAATCTCAGCACTTTTGGGAGACTGAGGCCGGTGGATCACTTCAGTCTAGGAGCTCTAGAGCAGCCTGGGCAACATAGTGAGACCCCATCTTGACAAAAAATTAGCCAGGCATGGTGGCATATGCCTGTAGTTCCAGCTACTCAGGAGGCCAAGGTGGGAGGATGGCTTGAGCCCAAGACGGGAGAAAGGAAGTTGCAGTGAGCCAAGATTGCACCACTGCACTCCAGCCTGGGCAACAGAGTGAAATCCTGTCTCAAAAAAAAAAAAAAAAAAAAAAAAATTGTAGATTAGCATTTAAATATGTGACTCAAATAGCTATTTTCTCTTTGGTCCTGAAAATGTTTATTCCCTCTGCTTTAATTATCTAAATTCCCCTTTCCCATGAGAAAAGACGTGTTCTTAGGGGGGAAAGAAAGAAAGAAATATCTAAGTTACAAGCAAATACTGAATTTCTCGACTTTCCCTGTGAGAGTTGGTGGCTTCTTACGTTATGTTTTTGGCAAAATAACTAGCATATTGCATCTGGAGCCATACAGTGTCTTCCTGTCTCTCTGGGGTTTAAATTCTACACATCACTGAATATTTCTTTAATTTTTTCCAAGTGTTAGAAGAGTGATTCATAGGCCAAGAGAAAAACACCTGTGTTTTCATTGGAAAAGATTGTTTCTTTACAATTGGCTGGTACACTCAACTTTTTATATCAATGATATTAGAAAATAAAATTACAAATCTGCAATGTTTGTAAAGGTTGCTTTCTAAATTCTATTGTGTCCATTACCTACATAGACAGTTTCCCAATATTTTTGACTCCAAAGTCCAAAAATAGATACATTTTATTGTGACACAGGACAAATACACATACCCACAAGTGTATACAAATGCAAATATGCATGCACACATACACATAGGAACACATTCATGTGTAACTTACACAGAAGTTTCATTAACAATATTTATCCAATTTCTAAAGCAAAACTTGCCAGTCAAATGGATTACTTACAGCAGTGTAAGCTGTCATATACATCTGTTAATATACTGCCTCTGCTAAGATCCCCTTCCTCAGTTTTCTCCTAGTTAAATCCTCTGAATGCATCCACACTATTCTTCCTTTTTTTTTTTTTTTTTTTTTTGAGACTGAGTCTTGCTCTGTCGCCCAGGCTGGAGTGCGGTGGCGCAAACTCAGCTCACTGCAAGCTCTGCCTCCTGGGTTCACGCCTTTCTCCTGCCTCAGCCTCCCAAGTGGCTGGGACTACAGGCGCCCGCCACCACGCCTGGCTAATTTTTCTGTATTTTTAGTAGAGACGGGGTTTCACTGTGTTAGCCAGGATGGTCTCAATCTCCTGACCTCATGATCGGCCCATCTCGGCCTCCCAAAGTTCTGGGATTACAGGCGTGAGCCACCGTGCCCGGCCTGTCCACACTATTCTTTTCTGCCACACTGCCTAGAACAGTGGCACCCATGTATTAGACTGTAATTATCTACAGAGTTCCTTGAAAACCGTGACTCTGGATTACATACCTTGACATCCTTAATAATCAGAATATTCTACGGCATGTAATAGATGCTCAATAAGTACCTGTGCACAAACCATTTATTAAAATTTCCAATATTAACAAAAATCAGTAAAACTGATGATCAATGAAAAGTTAAAAGCTATGAAAAAATCATAATGCCTTATAAAATCTAGTTCATGCAGAGATTTACTAGTAACTGTGACTCTCTGAGATGGCCCACACTGGTTGAAATGTGTCAAGTTAGTGCTGCTGTTCCCACTTTTGCATGCTCAGATAATGCCAGCAGCTACTGGTAATTGTATATACAGATAATGTGTTTAAATAATCAGAAACATTTGCATGAATATAGTGTATTTCAAATATCACCAGAAGACGGTGAATCTCACAGCCACTTCTAACTAGAAATTACTCTAAACCTTTTCTTTGTTGCAACTTTTTTTAAAGCAAAGAACCAGGGTTTATCTGCTTTATTTATTTGTTTGGTTGGTTTGTTGTTTGTTCGTTTATTTATTTATTTATTTAGGCCTTCATGGTAATTGAGCTTCCAATGGGGAAGAAGAAGAGAGAAGACTGAAGAGGTGGACCAGTGGCATATTTCATCAGGAAGATTTATCTGGAGGTAACAAAAAAGACATTTGTTAATTTCCCTCCTGAGTGGGTTTTTGGAGGCTTTCCAATCCTCAAACAAAGAGCCTCATTAGCTAATTCCAGAGAAAACAACTGCTTCAAAGCCACAGGCTGGCGTTCAAGCTCCTTCTACTTTGGAACTCATGGAGCACCTCCATCAGCCTGGCGTGATTAACCCATAAGAACTTGACAGTGTGCATCCTTGCACATACAGACTGATCCATCATTTCAGGTAACAAAAGGCCATTTGTCTCCTGCTTTTTATTATAGCTGACAAGGCATGACAGTCTTGGCATGTGCAGGGTATTGTACCAGTGATGGCCATCAAAACTATGCAGTATCGGCCAGGCACAGTGGCTCATGCCTATAATCCCAGCACTTTGGGAGGCCGAGGCGGGCAGCTCACCTGAGGTCAGGAGTTCAACAGCAACCTGGCCAACATGGCAAAACCCCGTCTCTACTAAAAATACAAAAATAAATTAGCTGGGCGTGGTGGCTCACACCTGTAGTCCCAGCTACTTAGGAGGCTGAGGCAAGAGAATTGCTTGAACCTGGGAGGCGGAGGTTGCAGTGAGCCGACATCATGCCACTGTATTCCAGCTTGGGTGACAGAGCAAGACTCCGTCTCAAAAAAACAAACAAACAAACAAACAAACAAAAAAGCAGTATCTTGACCGCATCCGCAAGGCCTCCAGGGCCCAGTAGAGCAAAATATGCCCAAGGCAGAATCCCATCCAAACCCTAGGACTCCTTCTCCCAGATCACTTAGTAGTACGTGGGAAGTCATCTGAGAAAAAAATAGTTTTATTAGAGTTTCTGATGAAAATTGTATGTGATCATAGAACTCAACCTGACACAAGCCCAGGTACTGCTGTGAAGTCAAAGGCCCTGGACAATTATCAAGGCTGACGTCGAGGTGACACAAAGAGAGCAGTGGCCTCAAGTCCTCCTGACATGCACATGTGTAGGTCATTCCTGCTAACATGGCTTATTAATGACACTTCAAAAAACTGCTGAGCCATTATCACGAACACAAGGAAAGACTGACGGTGTAGCTTCATACTAACTATAAATTGAACAATGTTTTTATTTTTTACTTATTTTAATTTTGTTTGAGATGGAGTCTCACTCTGTCACCCAGGCTGGAGTGCAGTGGCTTGATCTCAGCTCACTGCAGCCTCTGCCTCCTGGGTTCAAGCGATTCTCCTGCCTCAGTCTCTTGAGTAGCTGGGATTACAGGCGCCCACCACCACGCCCAGCTAATTTTTATATTTTTAGTGGAGACAGATTTTCACTATGTTGGTCAGGCTGGTCTCAAATCCTGACCTGAAGTGATCTGCCCGCCTTAGCCTCCCAAAGTGCTGAGATTATATGCATGAGCCACCACACCCAACCCTGAACGATGTTTTTAAAGAATAAAATGAAGAAAGACCTTCTGCTCTGAGATATAACAACAACGGTAGCTTTTTATTTTCTTAGACAAAATGGCATTTGGTCAACTGGCTAAATTACGGTCTGAATTTAAACCTCACTTCCGTTTTATTGGGGAGGTTTTGTGTGAATTAACTTTGGAGAGTAAGAGTAAAGTAGAAGGAAAAAAAAGAAAAACGTCCAGGAGCAGTGGCTCACACCTGTAATCCTACCACTTTGGGAGGCCAAGGTGGGTGGATCACCTGAGGTCAGGAGTTCAAGACCAGCCTGGCCAACATGGGGAAACCCCATATCTACTAAAAATACAAAAATTAGCTGGGTGTGGTGGCAGGCACCTGTAGTCCCAGCTACTCAGGAGGCTGAGGCAGGAGAATTGCTTGAACCTAGGAGGCGGAGGTTGTAGTGAGCTGAGATCGCGCCACTGCACTGCAGTCTGGGTGACAGTCTTTCTTGTCTGTCAACAAACAAACAAACAAACAAAAAACAACAAAGAAAAAACCCAAATAGAAAATTGGATTGCTCTGGCAGAGCGCAGTGGCTCACACTTGTAATCCCAGCACTTAGGGAGCCAAGGCGGGTGGACCATGAGGTCAGGAGTTCGAGACCAACCTGGCCAACACCGTGAAACACTGTCTCTACTAAAAATACAAAAAGAAGCATCTGGGTGTGGTGGCAGGAGCCTGTAATTCCAGCTACTTGGGAGGCTGAGGCAGGAGAATCACTTGAACCTGGGAAGGGGAGTTTGCAGTAAGCCAAGAGCACACCACTGCACTCCAGCCTGGGTGACAGAGCTATACTCTGTCTCAAAATAATAATAATAATAATAATAATAATAATAATAATAATAATAATAAGACTGTTCTGAGAATTTTTCATATTTGTTTATATTCCCACTCTTCCATTCCTCTACAGTACACCTGTATGAAAAGAGATATCTCATGGAGCATAGTAAACTCTGACAATTCATTTTTCTTTGGTTGTACCAAGTTTTCATTAACTGAAGAAATTTTCAACTAATTATCAAACGGAGATTTTTTTTTTTTCAAACATTTATTGACTACCTTTTGCGTGTAAGGTACTAGTTAAACCAAAAAAGGACAAAGACTTGGGTCCTAAACTCCCCCCAAAAAGGAAAAAAATGACAAGAACAAGGTCCGATTAGAATAAGTGCCATGAGACATGCATAAACTAGGTATTAAAGAATACAGGAAAAGGAATAAATATTTTGCTTCCTAGGATAAGAACATATGCACAAGTCATTAGACAATCCATGGTAGGACAGAGAACCTGTTGAAGTAGAAGGAACGACATAAATAAAGGCACAGAGTTCTATAAGGCCAGAAAATATGCAGGGACAGGGCAATGACATGTGTAATTCCAACTTGGGGCGCAAGAGGTGATGAAGTAGATGAGGCTTGAAAGATGTATTAGCTAACAAATACCCCAGTAAAGAGATTGTGTGGGCACGTGCTTGCTTTCTCCCTTTCCCTCTGGCCAATGGAGTAACCTGACAGTCTTTTAATGAAACAAAGCTATCATTTTGTTTTAAAGAAAATAACTCCAGGGAACTTGTGGATAATAAATTGGAAAGGAGGCAGTTCAGAGGCAAGAGTAACAGTTCAGAAGTTACTGTAAAAGTTCCTGTAAGAAATGGAAGAGCTGAAAGAGAACTGGATTCCAGATGGCATTTAAGTCAGGTGTGGCTACTGGTTGATCTGTTGGGAGGTGAGAAATGAGTCAAGATTTGTCTCCAGAGGCTTCCAGGCTCCACACAGAGGAGGGGGGCAGCCCACGGAATAAAGCTGAGTGAGCAGACTTGAGCCACGATCAAATGCAATCAGGTAATTCCAGCGCAGACACCTGGCAGGCAGTTGGAAATATGGTTACAAGTTAAATTTGGAAATTGTTCAAGAATTATAAATAATCATTGATGCCAAAAAGATAAGATTATCTATGAAAAAGTGTGTTTTAAAGAAAGTGATAGGAAAAAAAAGCACCTCTGTAATTTTCAAATATCTTCTAGTTCTAGGAGGAACTGGTTAGATCTTTTGTTAAGTATGTGTTTAAACAACGTCAGTTTTGTCTTTTGCTAATTTCAGCTTGTTAAGTTCCCATCCCACAGAAACCGTAGACAGGTGACTGTGAAAATCCCCCAAGAACTGGTCAAACCCCTCCAGCACATTCCATCTCCCTACTGGGGCGCTATCAGGAGGGAGGTTGGAACAGGTAGAAATAACTGAAGAGATGGGAAAGGTTCTTCAAAGAACATAAGATGAAGAAACACTGTGCACTATGTTAAAACTTGTAACTGAGAAGAAAGAGCAGGGTGAGCATTTTTAAATTCAAAAGTAAGTGAGATGGAAAGAAACAACAACCACTGTCAATGAACTCAGGAGCAGCTCTCTTGGAGCTATAAAACAGCTTTACAGCCTGCACAATCTTGTTAGGAGACAGCTCATTATGGCATAATTTCATATATACAACACATAATAACCACATGGTTGCTATGAAATTGTTAGCCTAGAACTGGGCTATTAATCCTGTTTGCATGACACCGGGCTTGTGAAAACAATCGACTGGGCTTATCTTTCTCCTTCTATGCAGAGGCAAGGTTCTTGCAGTAGCTGTGTAATATCTTACAGGCATGTTGTATTAAACTGATCAGTGTTTTAAATCAAAGAAAATTTAATACAGGTAATGAATTCAGACTTTTTTATAAAAGTCTTGACTTCTGAATTGTCTTTCAAAAGAAGATAAATTCATAGTATTGGTCCATCATTCCTGTGCTGTGATGACTGGCAGCAGCTGAGCAGTGGCTGCCCTCTTTGGTCTGGGTTCTCCTGGGTGCCACAGTCTCCAGCACTCTCTTCTGTCTCTTAGACAGAGAGGCCAAGAATTAGTGTCAGTCTTGCCTGAGCTATCATTTTCCTGATCTTAGGCCCGCTGACTCATTTATTTTATATGGCCCATGTAGTCAGTCATATGAGTTGTAACCTCTGCTTTAATGTTATGAACTGAAAGTGGGACTTCTAAGGTTACTTCAGAATGAAGACCATGGTGATATGATGTCTAGGTCTGCTCCTAGCAAGAGCACTGGCCATGTAGTCTGCTGCAGCAAACAGCATGTACTCTGGAGAATGAGGGGTCAGTGTGAAGATTATAGCAAGGGGGGCTTGTTCAGGCACAAAGATGAAGGAACGCAGTGTACCTTGGCAGTAAAGAGGGAGGAAGTTCAAATGAAAGTGAGGTAAGCTCAGGCTATTTGCTCAAAATGACAAGGAGCATGAAGGATATGTTTGTCAGGTAGAATTATAGTACAGGATAGAAAGAGTAGTTTTGTCTTTGCCATATAGATAGCTTGAAGAGTCTTGGACTCCTATCAGAAACAAGGCAACAGGCTGGGTGCGGTGGCTCATATCTGTAATCCCAGCACTTTGGGAAGCCTAGGCGGGCAGATCACGAGGCCAGGAGATCAAGACCACCCTGGCCAACATGATGAAACCCCGTCTCTACTAAAAATATAAAAATTAACTGGGCGTGGTGGCGTGTGCCTGTAATCTCAGCTACTCGGAAGGCAGAAGCAGGAGAATCGCTTGAACCACAGAGTCGGAGGTTGCAGTGAGCCAAGACTGCACCACTGCGCTGCAGCCTGGCGACAGAGTGAGACTCCATCTCAAAAAGCAAAAACAAAAACAAAAAAAACAAAGAAGGCAACAAACAAAAGAACAAGAATCCAATCCCTGATAAAGAGGATTGTTAAGAACACAGATATAAATAGACCCCAATCCCATTCATTGGACTTCCTTCCTTCCCTTTCTTCTTTCCTTTCATTCCTTCCTTCCATACCACCCCTTCCCTTCCCTTCCCGTCTCTTCCTTCCTTTTTCTTTCTTTCTGCACTTTCTTCTTTTCTGTCACTACCAAATGCTCCGGGCTCATCTTGTCTATTCCCTGCTCTGTGCTACAATTAGCCATTTTTCCAAGAATGCCTCGTCCCTTTTATTAGAGAATGGCATTAGAAGCAAAGACCTGGGTGCTAGTACCCCTGGTATTTAGAGTTGCCAGGAGACTTGGGAATCTCTCAGCTCAGTCTCTCCCCACTCTTCTGGCATTCTCCTCCATAACTGAATTTGGAGAGTCTCTCTTACAGCTCCACTGATCTAACGCCGTTGGTCTCACATCTCTCCCCTGATGAATCACCTTATGCTACTTCCTTTCTATTGCCTCTTAACCAGGACAGTGTCCCTGTAGATTCTAGTATTTGACCTTAATATCTTATTTTGAGGTTTTATCTTCCTTTGAATTTTAACATTGTTATTTGTGCTGTGATACTTTCTCCTTCAGGCCCTGACCTTGAACCTTGAAGTATTCCTGTGGGTCTCAGGGATGAAAAACACTTTCTTCCATTCAGAGCCTATTCAGAGGACCTAAATAAATTTGACTGGTCATTGGAAACTCTCTAAGGAGCTCAGAGTTTAAAAATATATAAAAGATAGAATAAGGCTCACAAAAACAGGAAAGAACATAAAAGGGTACATACTCCTATAAGTAGACATAGCAGCATGGCATCATGGTAAAAGACCATGAACCCTGGAACCAGATGCCGGCACTGAAACTTCAAATCTCAGCTCCTCCACCCTTCTAGTCCAGTGTATTTGCTCAAGCCCCTTAACTTCTAAGTTCAGTTTCCACATCACCAAAATAGAGATATTAATAATAGCCACCTCAGTAATTATTTATTTTTATTTACTTTATTTATTTATTTTCAGATTGAATCTCACTCTGTTGCCTAGGCTGGAGTGCAGTGACACAATCTTGGCTCACTGCAACCTCTGCCTCCTAGGTTCAAGTGATTCCCCTCCCTCAGCCTCCCAGGCAGCTGGGATTACAGGCATGTACCACCATGCCCGGCTAATTTTTGTATTTTTGGTAGAGACAGAGTTTTGCCATGTTGGCCAGGCTGGTCTTGAACTCCTGACCTCAGGTGATCCACCTGTCTCAGCCTCCCAAAGTGTGGGGATTACAGGCGTGAGCCACTGAGCCTGGCCAACCTCAGTAATTATTGTTAGAGTTGACTGAGTAAATATATGTAAAGTGGTCAGAACAGTGCTTGGAACAGAGAAAGCTCTAAATAAATATTCATCATTGTTGTTATTCTTATTGTTAAAATAGATGGTATCAGGTAAATTGAGACTGGGATCAACTCAGTCTTGCATACAAGGCCAATAATAATTCATGAAGTAAGGTTTTCTTTTGCTTTGTTTTAGGTTAGGGAGTAACATTTATGATCTTACTGAAGAACAGAGAAGGTTTAGGACTACTACTTAAAAGAGAAGACGTGATGCAACAGAGAAAGTAGAACTAGGTATGTTTAATTTCTTTCCTCATGAGAGAAATAACCTCCACTCTAGATGAATCACAACACAGATGCTTATCTGGGAGATAAGCTCCAGATAGAAAAGAAGAGAATATGAGAGCAATTAGAATCTTCAAATGAGTTCAAGGATTAGAACCAAATGAATGTCAACCTGAGATATAAAGGGGACCTATAGTTATGATTATGGCACCATTGTTAGGAGTCTTTAAATAATTATGGAAAAAGAGTCAGAACTTGGAGGTTGGGAAATAATGGCCCAATTTTCAAAAGGGAGCTTGATACTGAATAGATATGTCAAAAAACATTTGAAAAGTTACCATAGGAGAGAAAGTTATAATTTATATGTTGATTTTAAAAGTGCAGAATTAAGCTTGAGTGCAATGTAGAAGACAAACAGCAGTTAATTAAAAGAATTTTCTGAGAATTGGAGCTGTTCAAACATGAGAATCTGCATTGTTTCCCATCCCAGGTCCACCTCTTCTAACCCATGTCTGAGCTATTTATCGGGAAAGCAGCATTTGATAATCTGGTCAAATTTGAAGTCATTCATGTGAACACCTTTTATTACTGGATGGAGTCACTGTACCTTCAAATGCACCAAGAGATGTGTTCTGTCTCTTCCAGCTTCCACATGATATCAATCTTTCCTCTGCTTCTCCCCAAACCCACATCCCACTGGACAGAACCAGTCTTGATGGTGCTAAGAAATAGATTTTGAGGGAAGTAGAATAGATTGTGCTTAGGCTTCAAGCCTAAGTATAGACTGTTTCATAAGCTCTGCTTTGTGGATAATGGAGCTTCCACAGCTATTAGTAACATGGCCCTTTGACATCCTTTCTGCATATTACTAGCTCCCTCAGGATCCCTGATGAGCAGAGTAAGATGCTGGAATTCCCAGCTTCTTGTATAAAATACGAGAAAATGGAGCCAAAATGTCACTTCAACCTCTGGTAGAAGACTGGGTGATTAAAGCACAAAATAGGTTATCTTCTCTCAGGAATGTTCAGGGGAAAGTTCCTGCCTTGGACAGGAAATGAGACTAAGATGTTCTTTGTAACAAACTGATAACCATGACCTGACTTTTTGAAGATGATATTGCACATAATGATCATATCTCGGCCCCCACACTGGATTTCTACCCCAAATCTTCGCAGCAATGATATTATACTGCAAAGAAGATAGTGAGTTTATCTATCCTTGCAATATCTCTGTATCTATTCAAAGCACCTATTTCTAAACTCTCACATTACCCTTTATTTCTCCTCCTCTAATCACTACATAACGATTTAAAAATTATCTTCCATGATTTAAAAATTATCTTCAAAATTACTTTCTTGTTTGAATATTCAAGTTTTAAAAGAAATTATTTGATGTTTATGCTGGGGTTGGAATGGGTAGAGAAGCTTTGGATAAAGAACCTTCCAATGGGCATCCTGGAATGCTTAACCCTTCACGTTAGAGTACATTTTAGCATTCGTCTTTGGGTCTTGAGGTTAATCTGCCTGGTTTAATCTTTTCCTCTGCCTATATATTTTATATTCAAAGAAGACTGACTGCAAACACCATGTCTGGTTCATTTTTCCATTTTTTTTCACAGATGCAAAAGACTGACTCAGGCTATGAATCAGTTACCTAAGTTCCAGGAAAGGGATATGTCTTCTAAGAGAAAGGATCACGCTGACCTTCACTTTCAGCAAGTTGCCTCTAAGCATGAAGTGACCCTAAGATATAGGAAGGTAAGGAGGTAATGGGTCAGGTTGAGACCAAGCATCCAAATGAGAGGTGAAGCCGGCTGGGCTTCTGGGTCCAGTGGGGACTTGGAGAAGTTTTCTGTCTAGCTAAAGGATTGTAAATGCACCAATCAGTGCTCTGTGTCTAGCTAAATGTTTGTAAATGCACCACATCACTCTGTCAAAATGGACCAATCAGCACTCTGTAAAACGGACCAATCAGCACTCTATAAAATGGACGAATCAGCAAGATGTGGGTGGGGCCAAATAAGGGAATAAAAGCAGGCCACCCTAGGCAGCAGTGGCCTCCGCCTCGGTTGGTCCCTTTCCACATGGTGGAAGCTTTCTTCTTTAGCTCTATGCAATAAATCTTGCTGCTGCTCACTCTTTGGGTCCACAGTACCTTTATGAGCTGTCACACTCACTATGAAGGTCTGCAGCTTCACTCGTGAAGTCAATGAGACCACGAACCCACCAGAAGGAAGAAACTCTGGACACATCTGAACATCAGAACAAACTCAGGACACACTTTAAGAACTGTAACACTCACTGTGAGGGTCTGTGGCTTCATTCTTGAAGTCAGCGAGACCAAGAACCCACCAATTCTGGACACACAAACTAAGAAATAAAGTTTGCATTTGGTAACAACAATAATAATTTACAAATGGGACATAAGACATATCTATAAAGGGAACTAAGGTTTCACTAATAACACTGCATCTAATATTTCTGTGAATCCCAAGTGATTACTCACATACTAAAAAGTAACCACCTAACCCTCTTTGTCTGTTGTGCAGTATAAGAAGGGATAAAGAGAGAAATTTGTCCCTGGAGTGACATTTTCTTATGTAAACTAATGTAAATCACACATCTCAATGTTGAAAGCTTGTCTGACAAGCATTTCCAAAGCACAAAACAAATCTCATAACAGGTTAACTTGCAGTGGGCTGATGTTGGCAAAGGACTTTTAGTACTTCAGAGAAGGCTGAATAATAATTTTTCTGCTAGGAAAAAAATGTACCCAAATATAATGGTGTATTAAGGGATTAGTGCTAGCTTAAAGTATTCTTTCTTCTCATAACCAGGGACAATCTTTTGATCTAATCTAAGAGGTAATCTAATTTTAATGCAAGTGGAAGAACTGAAAACCTGCACAGAGTGTAAAAAGAAGGACTAAGGTAGTAGAGAAAGAGAATCTTCCCTTTGCCAGGTAGGCGATCCATCTGATAAGCTGGTACATGCCTTAGACTTACTGCTGTATGTGTCCTAATAGTTATGACTCCATAAGTCACTAAGTAAAGATACACATTTAAAACTTGGGGATTGACACAGTGGGAGCATCACTATCTTGGATATGCACTGCTGTTCTAAAGTTCCCCTTGATCAAAAACTGCCTAAATCCAAACGGCATCAGCCTAATGGCTAAGGTCAGCGTGACTAACATCCCCGGCCAGAAACATTCCAACCATAAGATAAACCCCTCCCCGACCAGAGACAGGCCAGCCCCAAGATAACCTCCCTTCCAAACAGAGACATTCCAACCCTGCCTTAAATTTCTTCCCCACACAGAAACATTACAAGCCTGTGATAAAGTTCCCTTGCCCTAAAACCAATAAATACTCTTAGTCTGTAAGAGAGAGCACTCCTGTCCAAAATTGACCAGAAGCCCCTCTCAGGTTTATTCTCCAAAATAAATCTGTCTTTGACGGTTGAGCCGCTTTTTGTGTTTCTTTCCTGTTCCTTTAACTCTTACAGGGATCTCTTAGTTCAGAACACATTTTAGGGCCCGGTATATACTAGGCATTGTCATATTTCTTGATTCTTTTAAATTTCATTGATTTTAATATCTAAAACTTCCCTATTAGGTATCTTTTTCAGATGAAGCAAACTAAAATTTAGAAAAGTTGAGCAATTTCCCCAAGGTCATATTAGTATATATCTGGGAGAAAAACAATTTGAATTCATATCTTTCCAACTAAGCCAGGCTGCATCCTTAATGACCTTACTCACCTATCAGCTCACCTCTCCCCATAATGCATATTTTACAGATCAAAAAGGAGAGGAAGGAAAAACCTTTAACCCCATTGCTAGAAAGGCAATGTTACATACAAGGCAGAATGGCAAGCACAGGAGAAAGTATTAAAGAATATCATAAAAGGCCAAAAAAAAAAAAAAATCCATCCCAAGATTAGTCCTCTTATATATTGGGAAAGAGGCCTTTCCCCCATGGCATGAACCATCAAGAAAACCGGCTGTCTTTAGATTTTCATAAATAAATCCTCAGCCTTGGATTGACATTTTCTTTATGAAGCCATAGAGAAATAATTGCTACATTTTTCAGAATGGTCTAGCTCAGCCCTGTCCAAGAGAAACATAATGTGAACCACATATCCAATTATGAATTTCCAAGGATTCACATTTAAAACAGTAAAAAGAAATGTTAAATTAATTGTAATAATGTATTTTGTGTAGCCCAATCTAATCAAAATAATTTCAACATCTAATATATATACAAACTGTGAGAGATAATTTATATCTTGATATGAAGTCTTTACAATCTAGTATATTTTTATACTTAACAGCACACTGAAACTCAATGCTAAATTTTCAGTGCTTTAAGTGAAACATAATTTTATTAGAACAAAAATTGTGTGATGAAAAGTTTTTTACACTGCTTGAGTTTTTAAATTTAAATGGAAATTATACTGAAATATGAATTAAAATTTATCTGCTTATTCATACTAGCCATATTTTAATTAGGTAATAGCTAGTGACTACTATATTGAACAGCAGAGTTTTAGACAAAAAGAAAATATAAGATTTTCTCCTGCTACATCTAAGATATTCATAGTAAACAACTCTGAAAACAAAAGCTAACCAGTGTACTCAAGGCAGAGAAACTGGAAGACATTTGCCAAAATCTTCCATATGCCCTTTTATCTTTTGATGATTGTCCACAATATGAACAAGACAGGGCAGATGCTGCAGGTAGATTGTCTGTTCTTCCAATACCATTCTTGTAGAACTGCTTGTCTAGAAAAAGGGTGACACTGGCTAATGTGTCCCAACTCATGGAAGACCTGCTGACCACCAGTACCTTCTGCAACTGAAACATTTTTGGAAGGTAATTTTAATACTGGTCTAGAAAATCAAGCACTAATACATAACTGCTAATTTTCAGCTGAGGTATGCATGAAATGATGCTGTTTATGTAGAACCAAAAATTGATTCAAGTGTCAAACAACCTTATACACTATTAATCTTGGAATCGCCTAACATGTGAAAAACTAAGGAAGTAAAATTATCATGATGTCTTGGAAGAATGTATCTAGAAGTCACCATGCCTGTCTAATAAACAGGGACTTGTACCCAAATGATGCACCAAGGTACTTAGATGAGCTATAAGACTATACTTCATTATTTGTTATGCAAACCCCTGAGGATTGAAATCTGAATTTTTCTCCTTTTCAGTCACTGTTTCTAAGCTTATCTCCCACAGACTTTCAATATTTTTTTTGAAGACCTGGAAGAAAGGTGATTCATCTCTCTGATGGGAGAATTTCTTGAAGCCACAAGTGATGAGAAATTGATGTTCATAATATTAGTTGCCAAGAAAAGACAGGTCACCATTCTCTAAATGCTGGACTTTCTTCTTAGGCTGTAAGCCCTTGTGTTAGTTTTGATCAAAACTTATTTCATGGGCCATCTTCATTTAAAAGTATGTTGAACCAAACGTATATAATACTTATTTTAAAGGCTATAGTATCTCTAGTATTGTAATTCATCATCTTTTTTTCTCTGCCCCCAAATATCTGAAAGATATTACATGCTCTGATTAGTATCAGTGGCTCTCTATGGCATGATATTTTTTATCAGATCTGGAGAAAGATGTGTAATTCTAACACACTCGGTCCCAATTATTATGATTAGCCCTCTTCTCACCTCCTCTAGACTGAGATCCACTAAAACATCAATGTATTTATGTCCTATAACAGCTATCTCAGATATACTTAGACATTATTTCTAAAACTTTTATGCTTAGATGAATGTGTCACTTTTGAACAAAACTGGTACGAATACAACCTAATTTACAAAACAGATAAGGCAGTAGGAGTTTTTGCATTATAAAAGAAAACTTCAAAGGGTTTCTCTAAGCAATGAGTTGCCCTAAAACATTTACATGATGATTCAAGTTTCTTTAAAAAAAGGATTTATACACAACACCTTATGAGGGCATCTATTATAATGCTAAGTGTATCTGAACTAGTAAAACAATTATTTGTTCTAACTGAGGTTATTACCATTTTATTATTCGGGCCAGCAGCACTATCCCAATCACCTGTGGAGCTAAAGTGATTGAGGTAGTCATATTATATTGAATGTTAACATTTTATTTTCCAAAAAGTATAATGAGTCTTCTTAAGTAAGAATCCATCAAATTGAAAGTTATTATTTTTGCTACCATAAATAATTCTGGAGTGGCAGTGGATCAATTAACACTATATCTGCTGTTGCCTTTTTAGGTTCACGTGTTTGCTTGTTTTGCTCAAGGTAAATTTTTTTTTTTTTTTTTTTTTTTTTTTGAGACGGAGTCTTGCTTTCTTGCCCAGGCTGAAGTGCAGGGGCGTGATCTCAGCTCACTGCAAACTCCGCCTCCCGGGTTCATGCCATTCTCCTGCCTCAGCCTCCTGAGTAGCTGGGACTACAGGTGTGAGACACCAGGCCCGGCTAATTTTTTTTATATTTTTAGTAGAGACGGGGCTTCACTGTGTTAGCCAGGATGGTCTCGATCTCCTGACCTTGTGATCTGCATGCCCTGGCCTTCCAAAGTGCTGGGATTACAGGCATGAGCCACCACACCCGGACTTCTTAAGGGAAATTTGTAATATGCTGTTGTTTTAACATATACAAATACTTTATAAAATACCTTATACTCCTATTGTATAAATTATAGAGTTTTATTTTCTTAAGGATGTGAATAATTGTAATAAGAGTGTCTTCTCATATACTGAATTGGTACTATAAGCAATCAGTAGTGAGGGGAGAGAGTTTTCTCACAGTGAACAGTTTTTTTTTCCAATGATTCTGCATGAAAAGGGGCTAAGATATGAACTATCAGTCTAATAAATCGCATTGCATAAACATGAGTTTGTACTAAGGCAGATGTGTAGTGTCAAATAAGTGAAATAAAAACAAGTGATTAGTATATATTTTTACTTTTGAAATACAAGAAAGTTCAAGTACATGATGGCTTATTTTTCAAATAAGATCCTAAGTTACATCAGATGTCTCATTATTGTTCATCAAACCCACAGCTGGAAACTTGTAGGCTTCATATGCTAGCTGGCTAGGCATTCTTCAACTTCTTGCCTCATCTCACTTTTTCCACTTAGAGAAAAACAATAATTCTTATTGTTTATGGACAGACGATAAGATCTCTGCTTGACTTATACTTTAAATTAAATAGCTCTTTAAGATTTTAGCGAAATGGCCAAGTATCAGTCAAATTGTTTTTCTTTTAGAAAGTAGAAGTCTTAGAAAATCATTTTAGTAAACAATCTACAAAGAATATACAGGAAAAACGAAAATTAGTTAATTGGTTAATTGATCTTAACTATCAGTAGAAACTGATGGGATTCATCAGTATCTAGGAGGCTGACCATGAACATATAATATTACAAAGAAAAAGCCTTTTTATTGAATGTGTAACTTATTTGTTGTGCTGAAGTTACAATTAGGCTAAGTTCATTATTTTCAAAAACATTACAATTTCAAGGTAATAATTAAAGAATGCAAAAACAGAGAAGACTGGAAATATTTTATTACAGCAGACAAAAACTATCTCAGGGCACTTAAGTACATCATTCATCTTCATCATTCAGCAAGTAGTAAACCACAATGTCCAATTTTATAAGAAATTCTGACTTTTTCAAATCTTTGAGACTCAGTTGTAATTATATTATTAAAAGGCAATCTGCTGAGTCTCAAAAACAGTATACCGAGTGAAAGAAGCCAGACAAGAAAAGGATACAATATATCATTTCATTTTTATACAATTCTAGAACATGAAAAAGTAAACTATGGTGATAGAAATCAGATCAGTGGTTGCTTAGAAGAAGGGGAGAATTGAGCATGAGGTAACTATTACAGGGTACTGAAAAGGTGAAAAACTTCCCTGTTTTGTTTTTAGGGATGTGGATGGAGTCCACAGTGGTATGCGTTTGCCAACACTCATTGAACAGTAGATGTAAGATTTGAGATTTTCATTGTATGTAAGTTATACCTCAGTAAATAAAAGTTAAGACCGAAGCAAACCATTGCTCAATCCAAACATTAAAATGAATTTCAATGTAAGAAATTGGGTCTATCATGAAAATGACTGTGAATCAAAAATAGTTAATTTCTACAGAAAGAAGAGGAAAAGTAAACTAGAGAATGCCTACCATGTAGAAATAGAAACCCTATTATTACTGAATCCTTAAAATATTGAGTTAGAATTTCAACACCTAGAAAGCCATATCAATAAGTGAAAATCTCTTTTGTATTCACTATATAAATTGTATTGAACTGAAAGAAACATGAAAATTACAGTTTTCTTAAACATAGAATATAGGCTAGTTTCAATGCTCAAATTTGGACTAATAAATCATCTATCTGAAAATCTATTGAAGAGTTTTCTTTTTGACTTTCTCTTTGCAGATTTTTTTTAACTTAAGTTTCACTGTGTTTTCTGACAATTGTGATGCTGTGGAAAATACTGACAAATTTGTGGACCGAGATAGAAAATAACTCTTTGTATGGATATTTAAACAATTTTTAAAATCCTAACACAGGATTGCTTATTGACAAGGATAAACTATAGAGCCATGGCTCAGAGTGAGTTAGTGATAATCATAATTTCTAAGCATTGATTTCCTTGATGACATGGTGAATGAAGGATGAACTTTCATAAAAAAAGAAAAAGTGAGTTCCTTTAAGTCATATTTTGTTACATGAATAACAGTATGTTTTCTATCCAGAAACATAAATAGTATATTTTTCATAAATATTTTGCAACTAAATGTTGCCCAAAGCCATTGCCATTGTGAATAAATTTATAACAAGGCTCTTCTGGGTTGACAGTACAAGGGCCCATGTTGTTAATGAAAATATTAGCTCAGTGTCCTTTGTCTTTCACCAGCTCGCACTGTATCTGTTTGCTTCATTGATATGGGAGAAAAGGAAGGAGGTTTTGTTGGGGCTAAGGTTCTGAGAGACCATAGAAAGATGGAGGGGATGGTAGGTCTTGAGAGACAGCATAGTGGCAAAGCTGCCAGAACAATTCAAATCCAATAAAAAAAAAAATGAAATTTGATGCAAAAGCAGAACTTCTTAGCCCAGGTGATACTCCATAGCAAAGAGCTGAGAAAGAGTCCATTAACCCCACCTCTGTGGGAAACTCAGCATTGCTGTGGCACACAGAAGATGGTAGGCTTCGGGAGAAACGCACTCCTGTACCAGGGGCATAGGTGCTGTTCATGATGGATGGTTTCCATGGTGGGCATAGGCAAGTTAATTTGAGGCCAATATTTCATGGACAGCCAGGGGATGGAGAAGGAGAAAAAGAGTAATTTAGATATCACGTGATGCCTAAAGATGATTGACTAATTTGTGGGTACATGTGACATACTCTTCAAGAGTGTCCCAGAAATAACTGGCTAACATAAAGGGTGCTTATTTTTGACAATCAACCCAGTATTGACTAGTGCTATCATAACCTTGATGATAGAGTCTGCTGGGACCTAAGTCACAAGACTTACATGTTGAAATTCTTTGTAATTGATTCTAGAACTCTTTCGTTGTACAAAGTAATGTGAAAAAATAAATAAATAAATAAATAAATAAAAAACATGACTTCATGTTTCACAGACTCCACTACAGCAAAATAAAAGTGGGCTTATCATGGTTTGGTGACTAAAAGCTATTATTCATATTTCTGCCAGCCACATGTCTGTGCTACATTTTCTGTTTTGTGTCACAAATCTGTTTTCCACTCCACAGCCATTCAATAGCCTTTAGTTAATTTTTATTACATTTTTATGCAATGGTGCTGTTGTTATTTTACAGTAAAATTTAAGTCAGCTCGATTTTAGCATCAGAGACTCATTAAGAGTGAGCAATTTGGTGTTTAATGAGTTGTTAACCCTGAGTAAATATATTAAAATAATAGAGTGATAAATTTAAATTGAATTGCATTGGGCTTGTTTTTTTTTGTTCAATAATGTCTTCTGCAGCAAGAGAAAGTACCACTTAAAAAGCAATTTTTGATAAAATATATTCTAAATTGCTTATATCCACTTCTCTTTTACTATCTGTCTCTTCCTTATTTGATTTTTTTTTTTTTTTTTTGGTATTCTACTCCTTATTCTCTCTTAAGTGTTCATTATTCTGAATATTTCTTACTTTATTTCTAAAAGAAACAATATTGTGGGGCCCACACAACTGGGAAAAAATGGAAAAAGCCTTGGATAAAAATAACAATTTCCTGGGATAACATGACAATTTTGAAAGCTATTACTAAATACAAAAATTTAAATCTTGGTACAAAAAATATAGAGTAAATGAATAAGGGCTAGTATCTGATAGCACAATGGGTGGCTATAGTCAATAATGATTTAAAAAATTTTTGTTTGCTTGTTTTGAGACAGAGTTTTGCTCTGTCACCCAGGCTGGAGAGCAGGGGCGTGATCACAGCTCACTGTAGCCTCAACCTCCCAGGCTCAAGCAATCCTCCTACGTCAGCCTCCCAAATAGCTAGGACTACAGGAACAGGTCAACATGCCTGGCTAGTCTCGAACTCCTGGGCTCAAGGGATCCTCCTGCCTTGCCCTCCCAAAGTGCTGAGATTACAGGCATGAGTCACTGTGACCAGCCTCAATAATAATTTTACTGTGAATTTTTAAATAACTAAAAGGATATAATTGGATTGTTTGTTAACACAAAGAATAAATGCTTGAGGGGATGGATACCCTATCTTCCATGATGTGATTACTATTCATTGCTTGCCTATACCAAAACATCTCATGTACCCCACAAATATTTACACCTACTATGTATCCACAAAAATTAAAAATTAAAAAATAGAAATAAAAACTCAAAGCATAATTGCTTTGGACGAGTTCATGGACAGGCAAAAGGAGATCCAGAGTCTTCCCTCTCAGTTCATTTGTTACCCACTTAAGCCATGGTCAATATGATGCTTCTTAATCAACATCTCAGCTCCCTGTGGTCTTCTGAATCAGGGCTGTCAACTTTACTGACACATAAAATTCTATTACTGTAAGTCTCACAGAGCCTCAGGAACAATTGAAGAGTAAGACAGAGTTTAATCTGTCTCACAGCTCATCAACAAAAGCTGTCAGTTTAGTTCAAATGGCGGCCTTTTTTTCCCTCCTGCATAAAAACTAACAGGATATAGCTGGGTGTTAAGTTCACAAGTGGAGTGTGAGGTACTACTGACATGAAAAACTATCCTTTGACTAAAAAAGGATGAAGCAGATTTGAGTTGGGACCAGTTACACATAAATAAAAGCACAATTCTAAAACACCCACATTATAGTCATTTATATGACCATAACAATATTTTGATCTATGAAGTTATGGTAGTTAGGTAGACCACAGGTTATATATATATGTGTATATATATGTAACATTTCAGCATTAGAGAGACATTGTGCCCACATAAAGTGAAAATGAGATTGGAACATTACAAAGTGACTCCTTCAAGCTACTTATGAGTGAGAGCCACTTCTATAATGGAATTGGCAACATGTAAAAATTGCTCAGAATTGACACCTTGACACATGACATTTTCCTGAAATGAATCTGAAATAGCCTATAATCATATTTGAGAATGACTAAGAGGTGACTATAAGTCACCTAGCTACATATGTAATCTCAGAACTTACTCAAAGAAAAACTGGAATTCAAGGGACAACAATATGTGTAAGAAGTCAAATGCAAATATAATTCAGGGAATTTGAACACAGATCACCTCTTAAAATGAGTGTCATGTCTACAAATGAAAACAGATGAATATTTAAAATTAAAAAACAGATGATATTTAAAATTGAAGACCATTTCCATTCTAATTCTAGATCCCACTATGGACAGTCTACTGATTTCGCTCACCAAGATGTGGTGGTGTTTGGAAAGGCAGTACACTTGAATGTACGTAAGTATTGATCATACGTATTTGTGATACATCTTAATCCAGAAATTGGATATTTACACACACAGCATTACTACCTGGGCTTTTCTATTTATACATATAGATTTCTCTCTCCTCCCTCTTTCTTGCTTTCCCTCTGGCTTTCGTTCTGAAATCTATACGCACTGGTTGAATGCATATTTGAAAGAATAAAAATTTACATATTTGTCTTAAGTATATTTGCCATCTAACTTTAACACATTGCTCGCCTGATGTTTAAGCCAGACAATTAAGAGAGGTGTTGACAACCCTTGACGGAAGCGTCCAGCAGAGGCAAGTCATGGCAGTGATCCAAGGCCTTCCTTGACAGAAGCGTGTGGTGAAAACGACAAAGATCTCACAGTGCAAGCTGAAATAAAAGCTTTCCAAGAAGAAGCCAAAGGAAAATATATTTATAGTGGCAAAATTATCTTACAAAACAGTTTATTCTGCTTTGGTTTTTAAAAAGAGCAATAACTTCAGTTTGTGCAACACATTTTATTCAGAAGAAACTAAAGCATTCTATATGCAGTTTAACTGATTTTACTGCCAACGAAATGCTGCCATATTCTGCAGTGAGGATAGCTTTAAAAATGGCTCCCAGTGAAAGTCTGGCACAACCATTCTGAGAGGAATATATACAAAAGGCTCAACCATGGTGAGAAGGGACTAGCACTAAAATGGTCATCAGTGGGATCAAAGCCATTGACAAGAATAGGAGCTCTCAGTTACTAGCAGATTCACTTGAGTCAGGAGATAACAATGAATGAATAGCCTATTGTAGCCTGTAACTACTATTATTAGGCTAATAATGTGAAGAACTAGTGTATGCCAGTTAATCATGCCAAGAAAATAGAAGAATGCATATGAGTAACTACTACTGGTGTAAAGAAAGTAGGAATGAACGAAATTGTCACAAAAATCTTGGATAGAAAAATAATTTCAATAATACCCTCTCTCAAAGAACACAAAATGGCTGTGTCAGACTGGATCTTAAGTGTTCACAGAATTTCAGGAGCCATAAAAGTAGAATTTGTTGGCATTGCATCCTCAACCTACAATGGAGATGTGCTTTAGGGCCTGGCGTGGTGGCTCACACCTGTGATCCCAGCACTTTGGGTGGCAGAGGCGGGTGGATCACTTGAGTTCAGGAGTTCAAGACCAGCCTGGCCATGATGGTGAAACCCTATCTCTACTAAAAATACAAAAAATTAGCTGGGTGCGGTGGTGCATACTTGTAATCCCAGCTACTCAGGAGGCTGAGGCAGGAGAATTGCTTGAACCTGGTAGGTGGAGGTTGCAGTGACCCGAGATCCCACCATTGCACTCCAGTCTGGGTGACAAGAGCAAAACTCCATCTCAAAAAAAAAAAAAAAGATGAGCTTTAAATGTGCTTTCCCACCATGCCTACAGGCTGAGAAGGCATGAGCATAAACATGGGAAAAGGAGGTTAGAACCTTGGATGAAGCTTCATGACTAACAAAGAGTTCCAAGTTGTTGAATAATTTGTGTTAAATACCCTTTCCTATTCCACACTCCCCCACAGCCCCTAACCAATGTTGTGTACTATAAAGTTGATCAGTTTGGTTTTTTTGTGTGTTGTTTTGTTTGTTTTAAATAAGTGAATTGAGTTCTAGTCCAGGCTCTACCTTTAGGTACTAGAATTGTCAATGAATTATTTAACTTCATGGAGATTATTCAAATATGTCTTTTCTCATTAAAAATAAGGAAATGGAGTCCTAGGGAATTCTTTCAGCCTAAGCTCTAACATTTAAATCGATAATGGCTCTTATTCATTAAAGATTGTGGAGGCAATAGGGTACCATATCCTAAATAAAGGCTTGGTTTATTTACTGGGGACGTTAAAAAAAAAATCTCATAGTGGCTGGGTGCGGTGGCTCAAGCCTGTAATCCCAGCACTTTGGGAGGCCGAGATGGGCAGATCACGAGGTCAGGAGATCGAGACCATCCTGGCTAACACGGTGAAACCCCGTCTCTACTAAAAAATACAAAAAACTAGCTGGGCGAGGTGGCGGGCGCCTGTAGTCCCAGCTACTCCGGAGGCTGAGGCAGGAGAATGGCGTAAAACCGGGAGGCAGAGCTTGCAGTGAGCTGAGATCTGGCCACTGCACTCCAGCTAGGTGACAGAGTGAAACTCCGTCTCAAAAAAAAAAAAAAAAAAAAAACTCATAGTATATCAATAGATTTTGAATGAATTCAAACGTGAACTATATTTATGTTCACCTGTGAAACATTAACTACCACTGAAAACCAGGCCAAATCAGACTCCAATGGAAAAGGTAACTGAATGACTATACCATAGTTTTTCAGGGTTAATTTCTAATAAACTTCACACTCAACATCTGACCATATTCAACATTCTACAATGAGCATTTCAAAAACCAAACAAAATGAAAAGAAGAAAACAAAAACAAAAAAGCAAGCCTATTAATTAAAAGAATAAAGTTTCAGATGCATTTTTCTATTTTACATTCTTTGTTTTCTCATTTCATCTAACATTCCGATAAAATAAAACTCCGCGAGGTGATTACATATAAAAAGTGTGAGCTTTACTTATTTCTTTTACTTTGCCATTTTCAAGTAATACTACATTTGTTCAAAAAATAATATAAAACACCACATGCCCTAGCTGGCAGTGTACTTTAATTTGGAATCCTAATTATGATTGACTCTGTTACAAAGAATGCCAAGTATTTGGCACATACATCTCCCAAGGCCTGGGGAAAAGAAAAATGAAAAGTCAATTTTTCTGTTGCTATGATTAGATAAGCAGAGAGGCAGACAGTTGTGCTTATTTGAGGGAGCACCATATGCCAAGCCACAAACTTGGCCTTCGTATGCTGTAAAGCCAATGTGTGTGCACAGGTAAGATATAGGGAAATCAGTGATGTGGGCATGCTAATTAATAAGTCAGCAGTAATTTGCTGTTCACCCATACCTCATCGTTAAGAAACTACTACTGAAAAGTAATGTGAATGCTCTCCACCATATCCAGGTTGTGTTATCAAGTGTCTTCCAAAAACTTATACCCCCATTTGGTCCCTATCTAAAGTTAGAGTTATATTGATCAAAGTTGGGTTTTTTCTCTCTTTTTTTTTTTTTTAAGATGGAGTCTCGCTCTGTCTCCAGGCTGGAGTGCAGTGGCACGATCTCGGCTCATTGCAACCTCCGTCTCCCGGGTTCAGGCGATTCTCCTGTCTCAGCCTCCTGGGAGTAGCTGGGACTACAGGCACACATCATCATGCCCAGCTAATTTTTGTATTTTTAGTAGAGACGGGGCTTCACCACGTTGGCCAGGATGGTCTCGATCTCTTGACCTCATGATCTGCCTGCCTTCGCCTCCCAAAGTGTGGGATTACAGGTGTGAGCCACCGTGCCCAGCCTCTTTATCAAAGTTGTCAGAGATTTCACCTTGACCTTCTCAGGCTAAGCCTTTATCCTTCCAAACAAGTGGCATGTCCTTCCAATTAATATATTGGGCATGACTACTCCCTCAGAGGTCTGGCAGGTCAGGTGAGGACAAAGATCTTTCTGGTTATGGGTCTACTAAATTTCTTTCCTTTGATCAAACTCATCCAGATGTTGTGGGCATAAAATCACGTTGACTAAAATTAACCCAACATCTTTGGACAGCTCCTAACATAAAAGAGATCATTTGTCATGCCATACTTAGATGATAAGTGCAACACATTTAGTAAAACTTGAACAGCCCATCTCCTTAGAGGGCTATGCCTTCCCTCTAGTCTCTAGCACTCAAAATACTCCTAATTAGAACAGAAAGGACATTGGTTGCTTTGCTTGTTTTTATTCTCAAATGTTTATAGAACATCCCAGCTACATAACTTCAGCTATTACTCAAAATCTTTCTCACTTTTGTTTGGGCCACACGTTCATTCATAGAATAGAGGCTTCATATTCTCTCTGTCCTGCTGATTCATCCTTTTGCTGAATTCCTTAGCTCACGCAGGGAGTTCATGGCTCCCTCTGCTGTGTGCAATCTCAGCGAGGTCCCTACTCTTACAAGTGCTATAGCCTCTTCTATTGTCACTCGAAACCAGCCAGTCATCTTCAGGTGGTCAGCTGAGCCTGCAGGGCACTAAAGCTGTACCAATAGCAGTAGCTGGGTTGTGGGAGAAATAATCTCTTCTCCAAATCTGTATAAAACACTGTTATCTAGGTCTCAAGGTTACAGTGCATGTGTCCCAAGTCCCATAAGGTTCTAAGTCAAATTGCTGCCATCAGCTTCTGCCTGCATTCTCTATCCTTTCTCCATAGTCATCCCAGCTCTCCCCCATCCCTAATCACCTATGTCATTTCTTCCCTCTAATCTTCCAGCTAAGGAACAAAAGCTCACATGCCTATGGACTCATGCAAATAAACACCTATCTGTGAAGAGTAGGGTATGCTCTTTGTTTCACTAGATTCATAGACCCAGTCTCTGGGATACTCTTAGAACATTTCATCTGAGTTTGGGATTGACATAATATCCTTTCCTCAAATACACTTCTTTCTGGTTACCCCCTGGACATGGTTTTATTCAATATACATTTCTGCTTGACTGAATCCACTAAAAGATTATGGGGCCTGGGAGTTAGGGGTAGTAGTTAAGCTCTGCATACAACATACCATTTGTCACCCTGACCAAAGTAGATAAAGACATAAAATGTCCAGGAAAAAAAATTATTCCAGTAATGGCCAGAAACTTGGCTTTAAAATCTATTTTCCCAAGCAATTGATTGCAAGTCTATGATGACTTCATGGAATTGGCACAGACATTGCCTAGAGTATGTTTGTTTTTATTCTCAAATGTAAATGGAACATCCCAGCTACATGACTTCAGACGTTACTCAAAATCTTTCTCACTTTTATCTGGGAGACTATGTGTTCATTTACCAAAGAGAGGCTTCATATTCTCTCTCTCCTGTTGATTCATCCTTTTGCTGAATTCCTTAGTTTATGTGGGGAGTTCATCGCTCTCTCTGCTGTGTATGATCTCAGTATTCCAAAGATGTAATCAGCTGAATCCTCTCGTCTAGCAGTCATTATTACTGCAGGAGGGGCTGCCTTTCTCCAAACATAAACAGTTTTTAATAATTTTGGATGAATTGTTTACAGTGACTGCATGGTCATTTTCTGGAGTGGCTTGAGTATAATCTTAAGTTCATAGAAAAGAAGGGAACAGTGATTCATTCCCATGGACGTTGCTATGCATGTAGGGGCTTCCTTCTTCCTCCACCAACAAAAGCATACCTTTCTTACCTTAATAAGAAAAATAAATGACAAAATACGAATTTATTTAAAAAAGAAGATCATGCTCACAACAAATTCAAAAAAAAAAGTATAGAAGAAAATCAGATGAAAATCACAAAAGGAGCTTACTTCTGCAAAAAGGGGCAAGTGTGTTTCTTTTTTTAGCAACGTTAAGATACCAGAAGCTACATAGCTGTTTTATACTCAGGCACTGTCTTAAGGGCTCTACTTAGATCCTCCCAACCGATCCCCACAACCTTGGGAGGTAGGTACTATAATTTTCTCCAATTTAAGATGAGAAACCCGAGGCTCAGAGAAGTATCTGTCTCACCCTTTCAACATCTATCCACAGAGCCCTCTTTTTAGCTACCTGGGAATTCAGAGAAAAATTATTCCCCCTAGATGTATTGTACTGAAATCAGTGTCACACTTTAAATTAGACTGTTTGTTTTTTGTTTTACTGTTTTGTGTGTTTTAGATTTGTATGCAGTAAAATACAATGAGGCGGCAAAAACATTCTATAAATGCTGTGTATTTGCTTTTAAGCAACATTTGCTATTGAACTGAGGGAAAGATACCTAAGACTAACTTGTCAGGACTTTTACTATCAGTTTTTGTGACAGGCGAGTACCAGTAACAAAACAGTTTTATTTCTCAGGTTCCCAGGAGGTGCCCTGAAGAGATTATAATGAAGTTTTGCTGAATCATTAAACTCATCTGTGTTATACACAATGTTGTTAAGTATTCATTCCTTCATTCTTTCACTTATTTCTTCATTCCTTTAGTTAACAAGGGCTAATATTAATTTGTAAAGCTCAAATCCAGTGGTGGCTCATGCCTGTAATCCCAGCATTTTGGGAGGCTGAGGCGGGCAGATCATGAAATCAAGAGATTAAGACTATCCTGGCCAACACAGTGAAACCCCATCTCTATTTAAAAAAAAAAAATAGCTGGGCATGGTGGCACATGCCTGTAGTCCCAGCTATTCGGGAGGTTGAGGCAGGAGAATCGCTTCAACCTGGGAGGCGGAGGTTGCGGTGAGCTGAGATCGCGCCACTGCATTCCAGCCTAGTGACAGAGTGAGACTCCATCTCAAAATAATAATAATTATTATTATAAAAGCAACTGTGAGCTATAAACAAAACCAAAGAAAAAACATAGGATATAGTCAGAAGTTGAGAATTTTTAAATCTGGATCTAAAAGTTACCAGCTGAGTGATTTGATGCAAATTATTTAACCCTGTTTGAGCTCCTATTACCTTACATGTGAAACTATGGATAACATTCTACCTCCTCAGCTGGGCATGGTGGCTCATGCCTGTAATCTCAGCACTTTGGGAGACCAAGACAAGGGAGGACTGCTGGAGCTCAGGAATTTGAGACTAGTCTGTGTAACATACCTAGACTTTGTCTCTACTTAAAAAAAAAAAAAAAATCAGTTGGGCATCACAGTGGCAGGTGCCTATAGTCCCAGTTACTGGGGAGGCTGAGGCAGGTGGATCACTTGAGCCTGAGAGGCTGAGGCTGATTGAGCCATGATTGTGCCACTACATTGTAGCCTGGGCAACAGAGTAAAACCCTGTTGTAAAAAAAAAAAAAAACAAAACAAACAAAAAAACAACCTTCCTCAGAGGGGTGCTTTGGAGATCAAATGAGACCACTTGAGGGAAATCTTTCAGATGCTCCAAAAATATAATACAGGTTTATGTTACTTATATTTCTATTACATAACAATTCTAAAAGAGTTTACAATGTGTTGGTGAGAAACAAAATGACCACATAAATGACCACATACACACACAAAGAAAACTAACCATCCAATTAGTACTGAATGAAAAGCTCGTCATTAGCATTTTCAGAATTTAAAGTAAGGGGAAAATAATTATCAACTGGGAGAAATATAATTTGACTTGAGCTTTGAGATCAATTAAGTAGGAGAACAAGGATGATATATCAAAGAAACAAAGATATGCCCCATCCAATGGGGCATTAATAAAAACACTCCACGAGCTTAAGCAATGCCTGCAAACCCCTTTGACTAGAACCCTATTGAAACAAGGAGTACTGGAGGGAGCTGGAGTTGATCTGTTGGTTGGAAGAAGTTCATGAGTTGTTATAAACACAGGTTAAGAACTTGGGAAGTTTAAAACAGGTAGCCAAGAAATGCTGAAGGCTGTTGAAGAGCAGGGATGGACCAGAGCTGTAAGGTAGATGAGTGGCAGCTCATAGAGCAGAGGCTGGAGGTGAAGAGAGATGAGTGTGAGTGAAGCAGTAGGGAAGCTTATCCCAAGAGCCAAGATTAAGGGCTCTGGGTCTAAAGATATGTCCTAACTTGGAAAATCAGGAATTTGCAAAGTCTCAGTGATTTGATCCAGGTCAAGTTCAGTTCGGATCCCAGCACTGGCTCTACAGCTGAGCTAATTTCTGCACTATCCAGTGTGCTGAAAGAGAAGCCAACAGAGTCCCCACCCCCTGGAAAAGGTGCCCTAACAGGACCATGGAGAGGGAGGGATCCCATGCCCACTCCTCTGCTCCCTGGACAGACTGATCACATTACAGTTGGATGAAGAAAACCAATATTCTACAGACCTAGAAATAAGATTTATTAATAGTTGTTTTCAGGAGAAAATGTTGTCAGAAAGGATTCAGCCCATATATATATATATATTTTGTACCGTGCACACCCCTCCCCAACTCTATTTCATTCTGTTTTCCTTCTGTCCATATGCTAAAATGACTGAGAGTGATTCCTCTTTGTTTTTGTTTTCTTTTCCCCACTTCGAACAGCATCAGATTTTTTTAAAACCAAAGCAGAATAACAAAAGTGGAACACATTCTGAGTTAACTGAACTTCAAGGGAGAATCTTAGCAATGCTCTTCCTACACACCAAAGAAACAGATAAAATGGACCACGCTATTTATAGTTGCCTTCCCATTTCTAATAATCCTCCATTTAATTAGGACTGTAAATAGCACCCGTGAATGCTCTGCAGGAATGCATGAGCAGTCCCAGTCCTTTCTCAGAATATATCCCACCCTAGGCAAGAAAAGGCTATCAGGGCAAGTTTCATAGCTCACAAACATGCTGAGTTATGAAAAAAGCCATAATCTTTTGTGCTATAGAGAAAAGATGACTGAGTTTAAAGAGACAGAAAATTTAATTCTGCTTTCCCTTCACAATTCTAAACAATGTCAGTGACAAAATACTCCATCCAGCAGCAATCCCACTACTGAATTTTTATCCGAAGGAAAAGAAACCAATGCATCAAATTTGCACTCCCATGTTTACTGCAGCACTATTCACAACAGCAAAGTTATAGAACCAACCTAAATGTCTATCAATAGATGCAAGGATAAATAAAATATGTGGTAGATATAGGAATACTATTTGGCCATAAAAAAGGATAAAATCTGTGTTTGCAGCAACATGGATGAAACTACAAGTCATTACATTAAGTGAAATAAGCCAGATGCAGACGACACATTTTACACATTCTCACTCATATATGAGAGCTAAAAGTGTTTATCTCATGAAGAAAGTAGAGAGTAGAATGATAGATACCAGAGGCTGGAATGGGTGTGCGGGTGGGATGAGGGGATAAAGAGGTATTGGTCAGTGGTTACAAACATACAGTTAGATAGAAGGTTTAAGTTCTAATGTTTGATAGCAGAGTAGGGTGACTATAGTTAGCAACGAAGTGTATTTCAAAGTAGCTAGAAGAGAGAACTTGAAATGTTACCTACACATAGAAGTGATAAATACTCAAGGGGATGGATATCCCAAAAACCCATCATTACACATTATGCATGCAACAAAATATCACATGGACCCCACTGTTATGTAAAATATTGTATATCAATCTTTTAAAAAGAAACTCCATCCACAAACAAATCTTGTCAAAATTCTAAACATTTCTACAGACATTGTTGCATTTAAGATTTCATATGTAAGCTTCAGATTAATAATTTTTCTTATCGATTATTTAAAAACCATTGTATTCTATATGAATGATAATCTGGAGAGCTCCTAATTATATTATCAGTCCCATCACACATAGATTGGCTACATGCATTCATTGAAGGGGTAAGTTTGTAATGTTTCAGTCTCATTATTACTTTATGTGGGTACAATGTCTCTTTAATGCTGAAATGTTATATATATATCTCACACATACGTGCACACACATTTGTTTAAACCATACATTTAAAATAAAAAGTGATAGCACAGTGATTATAATGACAAAAGAAAGAAAACTTGAGTTATTCAATTTGGTCATTCCTTAGGACCACTTAGAATTTCTAACTTAGAATTTTTCATCTGTGTCCACTCACTCAGCAAAGCAGAAAAAAGAATCTGTGACGTATAATTTTTTTGCTCGGTAAATTCAAATTTCAGGTCATATGAGAAATATTTCTACTGAGTTTGAATGGTATCTGTAAAATTGAAATGTGTGCTTCCGCCTTGTAAATTGTTTTAAAACTGAAGAGCAATTTTAAAATATGGTGAAAATTACTCTACTATTAAATAATTACTACTGAAAATAATTTGGTCATTGAGAGGAAGAAAGTAGAGGGAGAGAGTTAAAACATGATTCACTGACAGCCACATACCCTGGGTATGCCACTGTACATATAGATACTTGATTTAAATTGACTTGAGGGGATTGTATTCCTTGTAAACACACCCATCCTGACTACAAAGTTCAAAACAGTCTTTCCTTTTGCCTTGTCTCAAGCTGTGAAGGCAAGATGAGGCTTCCTGTTCTCTCACTTGGAAATTACAGGTTTGGTGAGACCTGTGTGGAAGAACTAAAATGTGGTTCAGTAAGGAATTTAATCTTGCCCAAGGAATGGTCTGGCTTTTGCCCTCGGCTTCTAGGAAGAAATCTTTCAGCCCTAAGAATAACATACCTAGTAGGAGCCACATCTTTATTTAGTGTGGCTGCTGCCATGCCAGAATATCTAACAATGTGACTTACGGTGGGGGTTGGGAGTCACACCAACAATGCGGCTTAGGTGGTGGGACTCGGGGCACACGGTCTCGGGTCTATCTCCTGAGGGACTGGAGACCGAGATTAGCTATATATATGGGCAGTCAATCATGTTTATGCACTAGAGCACCCCTGCGACCTCCAAAAACCCCAGACACCAAAGCTTAGGAGAACCTCCGTGGTCAGCAACATTCTGTGCCTCTTGTCACACATTGTCGCCTTGAGGAGTTATTTAACCCCATGGGAGAGGGCAGCTGGAAGCTACACATGTGGAGCGCTCTCACACTTTGCCCCATGTGTCCCTTTCCTTGGATGAGTTTAATCTGTATCCTGTCCTTACAATAAATCACAATGATGAGTCCAGCAGCTTTCAGTTAGTCCTGTAAGTCCTATCAGCAAATTATCAAATCTGAAGGTGATTTGGGGAAACCCCTGAACTTGCAATTCAAATCAGAAGTGAGGGCAGTTTTGCAGACTGCAAGCTCTCAAACTTTGTACCTTTGGATCATGCATCCTTCACCTAGAGTTGGTTTAGTAACAGTGCAGACTGTGAATGCACCTGGATATCTGAAGGTAAAAGACCCCAAGTAAGGAAACACACTTCCAGGCAAGATGGACATTAGTTTGAGACATCTGGTCAGTGCAGTACAGTTCTGCTGTGCAAAGACATGTAAGAGAAGTACTATCCTGATCCTGTATTGATCATGATCTCAAAGTAAACACCATGAATTTACCTGCCACCGGCATCATATTTATTCATTAATTTATTACCCAATACACGTGTATGGAACTCTACTATGTGCCATATTTAGTATCTGAATACACACAGATAAATAAAACAGGATCTCTGCACTTGAGCTCTTTGTCCAAAGTGGCAGAAAGTTATGCAAACACACACATATACATAGTCACTGTAAAAGTATGTACAAAGTGTGATAATGTTTACCGGTTTCAAAGTACCTATATTTCTAAAGGGGTAAGTCACAGACTTCACAGAAAGAGTGTTTGATCTGGTTTTGAATAATGAATAGGCAAAAGAGGGGAGAAAGGTAAATTCAAAAAATGATGCAGCAAAACTAAACTAAAAATATTGCAAATTTAGCAATAAGAATATGTTCAAAAGACTGAAAAATAGAAGGCTCTGCAAAAGAATCCAAATAGACTATCTTAATTATACTAAAGAATGTTAACAGCTGACAGTAAGCAATTGTTTTATTGCTATCAAGATTATGATAAACAGTGTATTTGTCTGTTCTCATGGTGCTAATAAAGACATAACTGAGACTAGGTAATTGATAAAGAAAAACAGGTTTAATGGACTCACAGTTCCACAAGGCTTGGGAGGCCTCACCATCATGGTGGAAAGTGAACGAGGAGCAAAGTCATGTCTTACATGGCAGCAGGCAACAGAGCTCATGCAAGGGAACTCCCATTTATAAAACCATCAGATCTCATGAGACTTATTCACTACAATGAGAACAGTATGGGGGAAACTGCCCTCATGATCCTGTTACCTCCACCTGGCCCCACTTTGATGTGGGAAGCATCATAATTCAAGGCAAGATTTGGGTGGGGATACAGCCAAACCATATAAAAGAGCATTGACTTTTATTATAACAGAAGGAATTTAGAAAAAATATTTCAAAGACCATCCTTACTGCTAGATTTAAGAAACATTGATAACTACTGAAAATGTTAAAATATTGGTGTCACATTTCTGAGAAAGCTTAGGATAATATGAGAGATGATGCTGAGTTTCCTCTGGATTCTAGGAGTCCACAGAAAAAGAACAGAAAAAAGCCTCAGATAAATAAATAGGATCAGAAGAGGGAGTCTCTGATATGAGTCAGAATCTGATCCATGGTCAGCGGGGAAGCAAAACGAAGACTGAACAGATAGGAAGTGACAGCAGGCCAGAAGGCTGCCTTCTGTCCAATGCCAAAATGAGAATAGGCCCATCTTCCCATTTGTCTTTCCTAGGCTGAGAGAGCTCTCCCATTCCATTGCTTTGTAATACAACTCTTCAAATAAGCAAATCACTTAACATTTAGCAGTTTTTCCTTTTTTTCTTTTGCTTAGAAACTTGAATTTTGACATTTCTGACATAAATACATGAGCCTCTTCAAATCACCACATGGGAAAGAAAGTGTTGTGCTGTTGTGTCTGTTAATTTCTCTGCTATTCTGATTTCTCTCTTTCTATGTGTGCATAAGAAGGTAAGTAACTGAAAGGGAAAGAATATCGGATAGAGCTTTTGACCTTAGCCACTTCCCCCTAAATATATATTTACACACCACTGGCAGAGATTGGTAGAAGGGAGAATGTGTGAATAACATCCTTGGGTTCTCTGAGAAAATGCATTTTTAATTTATTTCTGCTTCTATCCTTAGCTAGATCAAATAAGTGGATAATGCCAGAGAGACAGACACCATCCCAACAGCCAGAGAGAGAGACAATTACACACTCTTTTGCACTCCCCTTGAAATCAGCACAGATAAGAAGAATACTGTTTTGGCAGCATCTGCTGCTGCTGGTTTCTGGACTTTTTTGTCTTTCTTCTTCCCAGAAAGAAAGCAAAGTAACTTAAAAAAATAGCATAACTTGGCCAACTGATCAATTTGTTACGGACTCTTGCAGCAGACAGGCTATTGTTTCTGAATCATATCTTCCCAAATGGATTATAAATGCTTGCTTGATTGAAAATACCTACAAATGCATATGAAAAACAGACGCACCCTCCCCGATCTCTGCATGAAAATAATTGACCTCAGTCTCAGACATATGTGTACATACTCAAACACGGAAGCAATCATTTCACTGAGGGGTAGTGATGAAAATTGGGATTAAAAGCCATCATTGACATGGAAAGGAGTCTAAAGTGATGGGAAATTCTGCTTTAGAGAGAAAAAAATTAAGGCATAAACTATGCAAAAGTGGAGTCCCAATAATAAACAAGCACTTTGATTTTTGTTGTTGTTGTTGTTGTTAAATATAATATAGAGCCTTTCTTCGGTTATTTTTATGTTTTGTAAAAAAACAAAATCCAGGTCATTTAAATTCAGTCACTTTACCTTTTATCCTTTCTTGAACCTCAACATCTTATTTCATTTTATTTTTCTTTCCCCTGAATCCACCCTCCCTCCTCCATTGCAACCATATTTCAAACAAATTTGCTCATGTCTTGGGTTCTTGTTCTCCTTACCATGCTTCCATCTTCTACTGAATTCTTGGATTCCAAGCCCCAGGAGGGTAGGCAGCAAGCCTAAGACATTTTCTGTTTCAGTAGCAAACTCAGAGCCATGCACAATTAGGTACTTAATTGCTTTATGATGACTATGATTGATGGTGTTTTCTGTATATACTAATTCCACTGAGAAATATACTTCCCTTATCAGATGGATTGCATACAAATGTACTCCAAAACATGACTTCAACAAAATGATTCTAGAAAAGTAGAAGGTCTTCATATTTTTATTAAAAGGCATACTTCACAGACACACATCAACAACATAAGAAAGAGAATGCAATGGTGGCACGTGTTTTATAATCCTTTTTTTTTTTAAGCAAGAATGTCACATAGATTAGGGGTTTGGGGAGGAGCTCCAGTAAATAAGTTATGCAATTTACTGTGTTTTCTTGGGTATGTTATCTAATAGCATTGAGTCTCAATCACTTCTGCAAATTAAGAATAATAACCCTTTGCCTTGCTGTGGCTTTAAAATGCATCTGCAAAATCTTTAGCAAATATTTCCATTCTTCTTTATTGTGGGCCAAACATAATGACTCACTTCTAAAGAACCGAAGTGGCAGAGGTGAGTTCTTCTACCTAGTTTGTTCCCCAAACCCCTCAGTTCACTCACCCTGGGGAAAGCCAGCCACCATATCTGAGGATACTCAAGCAGCTCTGTGGAGAGGCCCATAGGTAGAAGAACCGAGGCCTCCTGCCAACAACCAGAGAGTTAAAACTCTGGTAATAATAATGACACAATAACAATATGCATTAATAATGACTATAAAATATATCCGGCAGTATGCTAGATGATTTACATGAAATATCTCATTCAATCATACCTAATAATACAAAGGTAAGTACTACTATTAATCCTTGTTTATAGATGAGAAATCTGCAGCTCAGAATGCTAAATATTTTTGGCAGGCCATATAGGAAGTGGTGAAACTCTGATAGTACGAACCCCAAATTTACA
Source organism: Macaca mulatta (assembly GCF_049350105.2). Taxonomy (NCBI): domain Eukaryota; kingdom Metazoa; phylum Chordata; class Mammalia; order Primates; family Cercopithecidae; genus Macaca; species Macaca mulatta. Next base: position 152,832,153 of record NC_133412.1, on the reverse strand, counting down.
CTCTTAACCTTTATGCTATACCACCACCTTTAGACAATTGCAGATATACATGTGTGTACGTGTGTGTGTGTGTGTGTGTGTGTGTGTGTGTGTGTGTGTGTGTTTGGAGGAAGAAATGTAAGAGATTTCCAAGCAAATATAACACTGTTGGTAGAATACAGTCATATTCTGGCCTACTTATTCTACTTTGTGTTTATTCTGTTATACTCCTTTAGGTCTTTCCTGATTCCACTTTACATCAAAATTGCTTTTATGTTTTCCTTTAATATAATGTGAAGTGTGTGGCTGTGATTAGAAAAGATTTTAGCAATGGCTGACTCTTTTTGGGTTGGCCACACACTTCATGGTAAGCTCACAGTATAACAATACATTTTTATTGTTGTCTTTTATTGTTATTAATAGATATCTTGTTATCACAATAAAAATTGTAACAGAGATTGGACTTGATTTGAAACCACTTAGTATTCTGTACCATACCCTCAGCCTGGCCTTCAAGCTGTAGAGGGAATTGATAAAAGATTACAAAATTGGATAAGCAACTACATCATGGACATGGCAGCCCTCCAAAACAACTTCATTATCATATATAAGTCTTACGAATGACCACGTAACCACAACAGCAGCTGAAAACAGTAGAGTTTCCTTATGTTCCTCTTAAGAAAGCAATGCACAAAAGCCACAAGGCAAAGGGTTGACATTCTTTCTAGAGCCCTTGAGGCAACCGCTGACAGTGCATGGTCTATAAAGGAGAACAAGTCGGGCTGGATATGGTCTTCCCGGTGCTGGCTGATGAGTGGTTTCTAACTTCCACAAATTGATAGTTTCCTATAAAATTTCACATTTCAAATTTTTTCAAAGAACTGAAAACTGACAAAACTGGTGCTGTGTGACAACTGGCTGAAGCTATAAGGAAGCTGCCCACCTTAGAAGAGCTGCATACTCTCCCATCCCCCCACTTCCCACCTCTCCACCATTCCCTGTCTTGTTACACCTGTCCTGATACCTTCTTTTACATCACCCACTGCATTCCTTTAGGCATTTCGATTTGGTTTAGGTACTTGAATAATAATTGTTAAATGACAGAATCTCTATCTCTCCCTTTCCTCACATCTTCTGTTCCTAGGCATTTGAGTTAAAGACACATGGACTGTTAGTGTGGTAAAGTGATGAAACTAATATATATTTAAAAAGCATCTAAAAGGATCAATCAAATCTACGGAAATTTCTCACTGGGGAGAAGATATTTGAAAAACATCTATCTGGAAAAACGCAATAAAGCAACTCTCAAAGCCAAAACTCACTCTCGCTCATACAACATGCTGACAAAACTTGAATCTCCTCTTACTTCGCATTCTGGCCATCTTGAATTATGTGTCCAAAACATGATGTTGGTCCATACTTCTGCAGTACATATTGCTCCTTCTGAAATGGTTTTCTGATCTGAGTAACTTCTATTCATTCTTGAGGTTGAAAAGGCAATAACTCATTAATGTCATCCCTTAACAGAAACCACACTCCAATCAACAGAACAATTCATCTGCCTTCTATGCTACACCTTGTCTTTGTACATACTTATATTATGACATCCATTATATATTATCATTAATGTACATGTCTTCTTTCTAGAATGATAATTTATTAAAGATACATTCTCATTTATCATTTTCTCCAGTTTCTAGCATAGGGCCTAGTACAAAGGAAATATTCAATGAACTGAATCTCTTCTCTGAAAATTCAAAAGATGAGTAAAGGAAAGTCTGCTATTTTCAGAGTCCACTTGTCCTGAGCTGGTTCTCTCCTCAACCACATCACAAAAGAGCACGATGCTGTGAACCTCTCCTTTGGACTCAAGTGAACTAATGGGGAGGAATGGCAAGTTTCCTGCATTATTTCTGGATTCAATAAAAATGAAAGTGATGAGAATTAAAAATAAATATAAGTTCATTAATATTGTAATTTATAGTTCTGAAGAGCTTTAGCAAATAAACTAAACATTCCAAATATTTCTAGTTTATGTATTCTTTGGGGATATTACTGTGCTATCTTAGATTTTATTGAGAGACCAGCTGTCCTGTTCATTGTCAGTGTTAAACGGGATTGTCTCAAAGCATTTATATGAAGTATAGAAAGTATGTGTGTGTGTTGTGCATGTGTGTGTGATTTGTGTGTGTAGTGTGGGTAATGAGACAAAACACAATCTATAGAACACTATACTAAAAGAGATATGTAATAACTCAGTTATTTGAGAATTTTATTTAATTAAAAACAATAAGCAAGATTTGTGGTGATGATATAACCATCCTCAGGACTCAACAATCAATACTCAAAATCTGACTTTGGTAGTAAAATTTCAGGCCTTATGCAAAAAAAAAAAAAAAAAAAAAAAAAAAAAAAAAAAAAGATTTCTCATTCATTCTGTAGAGGAAAATCCGTAGGGAAATAGTTTATTGAGTTGCTCCTGGTGGTAACCATCTGAATAATAGACTATATTTCTGATAAATTAAACTGAAGGGTCATAAGACATTTTCCAAATCTTGGGTAAGGATTAACTACCTCCTATGAGTATCCTTAGTTCTCTAGACTCAATCATTAGAAATTTTCTACTGCAGACTTGAACATGGTCATCTATCTACACCCCTCACATACACACACATGTGCACTTACTACAATAACTTTTTGTTACTAAACTAGCTTCAGAACTAACAGTGCAAACTAACAATGCCAATTGCTTCTCCAGAGGTCTGGCCTGTAGGAAAAATGGACTCCACTGGATCAAAAGACTTGAAACAAAGTCAAAGACCCAGGCACTCATTGCGGAAGCTCCCTTATCTGAGGTGCAGGATGGTTCCCGGCAGCCAGTGTGTAGCTGACTGCCTTCGTTTCTCTCATCACCCCCAGCTGCCAGTTCCTATTTTAACCATATGTTAGCAAGGTTGTTATTTTCTTTACCTTGTCTTGCTATACTTTCTAGTGTCCTTTGCATTTAAATGGGATATTTTAAGTGACCCTATCTTTAAGTGAGGATATATCTTGGAATATCAATTCATTTTTATCTTGAGTAAGTAAAATGGAATTTTGTTCATTTTCTTGGATTGTAAAATAGTCCATTTGCGAAACAAAAGCTAGTCCAAGCTAATATATCAGTCTTCTCATAGTCACTAAGCCATGACACAGCATATCTAAAGTCTCTGACATATATTGCAGGCATCCATTGGATGGCAAATTTCCACACCAGCATAGGGAAGAATGAATAGCATTTTATCAATGGTCCCTGATGAGTTTAGATGAGGATTGTCATGGACTGAATACTTGCCCCAAAAGTCATCTGTTGAAGCCCTAAACCCTAATATGGCTGAATTTGGAGATGGGGCCTGTAAGGAAGTACCTGAGGATAAATGAGGTCACAAAGGTGAAGGCCCTGATCCAAGAGGATTAGTCTTCTTATAAGAAAAGACCCCAGTGAGCTTGCTCAGCTCACTTGCCCTCTCTGCATACATCTGCCTAGGAAAGGTGATATGAGAACACAGCAAGAAGGCAGCTGTCTGCAAGCCAGGAAGAGAGCCCTCACAGAAAGCCAATTGGCTGGCACCTTGATCCTGATCTTGTACTTCTAGCCTTCAAAACTGTGCGGAAATACATTGGTTAAGCCTCCCAGTCTATGATATTTTATAGCAGCCTCAGCAGATTAATTATCACTAAAATTATCACGAATGGCAGTTTATTAAAGACAGGTTCTCATTTATCATATCTCATCCCATATCACAAGGATTCAGGGCCTGACCTAACTAGGTCTGAACAGCCATACACAGTCAGCATCTTAGGATCTGTTCTGCACATATTTTCTGGCCCGAGGGGAAATGAGGCCTATGAGGAGAATATTCTTCAAGAGTCCTGGTGAAAGGGGATGGAAGTGAAAAGGGGAAGGAGAAAAGCATGTCTTTTTCTCAGCCAAACCTATGTACCAGGCCAGAGTCCTATGGAGAAGAATCTCTGCCCCAATTCTGTGGACAGCTGTGCTTGGCTTTGGGCAGTTGAGTTTTACTTTGGTCCCTGAAGGTCTTTGAGTTTGGGGAGCATAGAAGGCAGCATTCTGGATGAAGGAACATTCTCATGGCAGGAATTGCTTCAGGGACGTTACAAACCCAGGTGGATTGACAGACAGTAGACATTAACAAAGATGCTAAAATGAAAACCCACGCGAGAGTACCAACTGTGATCCAGCATGGAAAACTCTGAGGCCTCCTAAAAATGGCATGGTGAGAGTGGAGAGAAGCTTGGAAGAAAGCTTGAATTAGAGGCCAAGAACTGAAGAGTTTTGGTGGAGGAGTACAACCAGCAAATGACAAGAATTAATGCTTTATACCCACAGCAAGCCAGTAAGGCCTGGGACACTGAAGGGTGTATCCCCTCTGGTGATGTTTAAAGTATATTCTTCTCTTATTTTCCAGACATTCAAATATGTTCTATTGGCCGGGCACAGTGGCTCATGCCTGTCAGCCCAACACTTTGGGATGCTGAGGTGGGCAGATCACTTGAGCTCAAGACTTCGAGACCAGCCTGGCCAACATGGCAAAACCCTGTCTCTACAAAAAATACAAAAATTAGCCAGGTGTGGCTGCAGACACCTGTAATCCCAGCTACTTGAGAGGCTGAGGCATGAGAATTGCTTGAACCTGGGAGATGGAGGTTGCAGTGAGCCCAGATTATGCCTCTCTCTCTCTCTCTCTCTCTCTCTCTCTCTCACACACACACACACACACACACACACACACACACGTCGCTCATTCAAAAGCCTATTCGTTTTTTTCTTTGTTGATCCTCTTTTCATACGTTTAGAAATGAAGGGCATTGTGGGAACTACTAAATTTCTAAAGTTAAGTCAAAACTAAGCTCAGAGCCTGCATAGTAATTGTTTAACACAAGATCAGAATTATCTATCCTGATTAGGATGGGTGCAGTAAATCAGGGGAGGCAGAGCCTGCTCATTCTTTCACTCAGGAGAAAGGAAGATGTTTTCAAATAGTTTTCTCCATTTGTGCAAGTGAACAAGGCAATGAATAGATAGGTGTGTTTGTTCTCTCCTAAACCACAAAGACACCCAGCCTTCTGCTTGTGGAAGACAAAAACAAATTTTCAGTAGAGTGGCAACAGGGATTGTTTGGTAGGAGGCTAGTATTAATCTGTGTATCACCAAGATAGGGCGAGACTTAAGAAAAAAATGCAGTTAGACAAGTAGCTACACGATAATACATCTTAGATCTGAGTGTGTGTGTGTGTGTGGTGTGTGTGTGTGTGTGTGTTGTTATTCTGACTTCAAAATCTCGCCTGACATCTCAAAGTCAGATCATTCTGAAAATAGCCTTTTTTTTTTTTAAGTCTAAGAGCCACAATCACATGTTTAAAAATGCATCCCATCAACATAGCAATTATAGTCTCAGGGAATGCTCAGAAGATGTATTACTCTAGGACACAATTACCTTTACCCTGTCCACATGGCCAAATGGCTATTCGGAGCACAATTATTAGCCAATGTTCTTCTGTTACTGTTACTCCTCATTTCCATTTCAAATGGTGCTTGGGACTAAATGGCATTCTTATGCACAGTAGAAACCATTTGTTTCCTCTGATGGAATTGGAATATAGAGAACAGCAGTGGAAGACAGCACAACTGATAAAATGGGTTACTCCCCTCACTTGCTGAGTCATGGACTAGGCATTTGAGTCACACATTGCAGTCCTCACAGGAACCAAACTTTGGTCCATTAATAAAAGCTGCAGGAGGAGTCTCCCAGCTCTAGCTCAAACACAATCATTCAGAAAACATAGGGGAAAATATTTGGGCCTTTTAGACTGGTAAGCCCTGGTGGGTAGATTTAGTGAGAACATCTCTCTGAGGTGGTAGTTTGTTGAGTTTCTGTAGAATGGATAAAATTGAGGTCGAAATCTACACATCTGGAATATGTAGTCCATAATCTTAGAGAGGTCAATGTATTGAAAGTTCTAAGCACTTTGTTCACTCAGGACATATTGACCATTGAAAACGATGCTTCAATTCATCTGACATTGCTAGGGAATGAATGAAGTTCCAACTAAGTGATTTCCACTAAGTAACTTTTAGAGATATGGAGGGTAGTTTACAGGTAAAACCTGGATGTCGTCTCCACCTGAACTCCAAGCAATATATCCCAAATCAAGGTGCTCATAGCTGAACAGACTCAAGAATAATCTCGCTTCCTTCAGAGGGATGGAAACTGTGTGGAATACCTGGATTTTATCTGGCCCTGTATTTGTGGTGAATAAGAATTTTTGACTCATCACTTTCCAATTCTGTTCTTCAGTTCCATTTAATTGTGATTGAAATAAAGTATGCTCCAGCACCCAAAACAGAGGTACCCCTGTTTTGGAATGGCTCCAGAATAGGATGGATCCTTAGATGGATCTAGTTATGAACCCCTAAGTGCTCTGATTTCAGCCCTAGTTTTGAAGACACTGAAAACCCTGTTCTATCTGTGATTCATCTCTGAGTTGACGCTATCTTACAGTGAGTATTTCATAGGCCACTGGTATGCCCACTGTTCCCAAATTCTCAAACATAACTCCAGAAAGTCTGTAGGCTGGATTGACAAAGCAGAGTCCAGCCCAAGCAGTTGAAAAATAGCTAAAACTTTTACAGGGCTTCTGTTTTCTTTTCTATCTATAGACATATTTAGAAAAAAAATATGAAAATAATAATTATCAAACAACCAAATGAAAAGCAAATCATGCCAAATGTAGAAGGAGGAATCAGCAGATGTTCCAACAGTCACACACCAAGAGCAAATAATAGTTAAATATTGCTAAGTGAAGAAAATAACATTCAGAGGCAAGGGCTATGGGAATTAAGTAGACAGATTGTAATTAGCAATTACCTAAACTGGATCATGTCCAGGACATAAGGGCTAACATCACCTCTACCATTCTAAGAGGTATCCTGGGATTCTTAATAAACTAAAGTAATTAGGAGCCCCTTCCCCATTTTGTTTCCCAGTAACATATGGAAGTCCAGTCTGGTCTTGTGTCCAGAAGTCTGTTTTGATCAGTACAGATAATTTATTGTATAAATACAAAATACGTTATCTTTCGTTTCTGTCATATGCTAGACACCAACATTACCAATTTAAAAACTCATGTCAATTTGAACACAAGCAAGCCTAAACTGTATTTAACACAATTATGTCATTCAAGGCTCAAAAAATAACTGTCAAATCATTACTATAAACACATTGCCAGAGAACAACTTACTGTAATACTCGGATGCAACAAAGAATGAACTGCAAAGAGAGCAGGTATGAGCAAGGTTTAGGATGGTATTCTGACAAGCTAATGACATGCAAATCATTATGAGATCCTTAAAGCAGGACCTCTATAAGCAACATTTGATTATGGGTTTAAGCTATTTGAACAAGATAACCCTTTAGTTCTTTAAAGATAATATAAAAGTTTTACGAAGGTAAATATATATTTCCTGTCAATTAAATGAAATTACTGTATTTTTACTGCCTGAGTACAATATGAGGAATATCATGATTCACGATGTAATGACATCTAACTTATCAGACATTGCTAGAGAATGAACAAAGTGTTCCAACTAAGTGATTTTTTACAGATCATTGAAGGTGATTTACATTTTTTTGTGTGTTGGAGGAGGTAAAAATAAATAAGTTAAAATATTAGGTATGTGTTGAATACTTACCATATGAAGGGCACTAGGTTTGAGGCTGTATTCAAAGTGGATTACATCATTTCATACTGAAAATGATTTAACCCTGGTGATGTATGGCTGGGCATTTATGGTTGTATGACTGTAATGCAGTGAAGTCCCAGGGCCTCCCAAGTTATAAAGGGTTAGTTGTTCCTGTAATACATGCTTCCCCATGGGGGCAAAAATCACAGCAAGATTTGGCTTTGCCAATAGAAATTCTAGAGTAAACTGCAGAGCTTGGAAAAGAAGAAAATTCAATATCAACTGAGTAGTGGTACTACTCAGTGGTCAAGGAGAGAGGTGAGGAGGGAGTTGGGCGGTAGGTTCCTCAAAGGAAAACTCAAAGCAAGGAAAGATTCTATAGTCCTTGAGTTTCCTCTCTGTTTGGCTTTATCCCAGAGGTAGAAGAAGTACAGTAAGGAGAGCTTTCGACTCACATCTTACATGAAATAAGGAAATTTGCTCCACAGAGTTAATTACTGGAGTTAAGGTGGCAACTAAATAGCTTTGTTCTGATAAGGGTAAGAGCCTGCTAAAGATTTCTTCCCTGGGTCTTGTTAGAGCACAGGGGTGTCAGGCTCAGAAGCCACACAGCTGGGATATACAGATACACTCCTCTCCAACTGTCTCCTGCCCCCCAGAAAAAGATTAGAATAAACTTGAAGCTGAAGTGGGGGAAAATAATCCATGCTAAGCTTTAAAGTGATTATATTGTGTGCCTGTTCTTGGGTGCCTGTACTTCTTTCATTCTTGCTCTAAATTAAATTATTTTTCTTAACAAACATTAACGATTATAATTTGTATTTAGCAAGTAATTCACACTGATATTTTTATAAGACTCTAATTATGGAGGAAACATAATTGGCTGGCTCCAAAACTAGCCTCATTCTTTTCCATTAACCTCTCTAAGAACAGTCAATGTGCTTAGCTTTATTCCCTGTACACAGACACATCTCTTTCCCTCAAAGAATCTACCAGATTACCTTTGAGGTATTATTCAGCCTTCCATTTTGTAAAATTCCACCAAATAGGTGTCAACAAAGCTGTGTTTTTCTGCCTATTGGTAATTTCCACCACCCTATTGAAATTAGAGCAAATGACTATAACCTAGCAGGCACCGAACATGGCAAGGGAAAACCTCCCCATTTATGTTAATGCCAAATTTTGACTCAATGGCCCTGAATAGCTCCTCTACCAGTGGCAAGACTCCTCAAATAAAGTACAGGCCAGTTTTAAAAGAAAAAGCTCATTCTTGGGGATCCTTGGCAATCATTCAAATTATTTTATGTTAGCATTACATATATATATATACACACACAAACATAAAACTAGCTACAATCCTTTTATACTTATGGCCCTCACACAACCAATACCCATTTAGAAATTAAATACAAATAAATATAAATGCTGTAAAATTTCAATAATATTAATTTAATGTGACAGCTGATGCTGCTTGGTTTAAATGAAATTACCAGTCCCATAGTAAACATTAATACTCCTGACCTCTCTGGCCCAGGTTCTCCTGAGGTCATGATGCTCATACCTAACTAAGCTTGCTGTGATTTTAGTCTCTACCCGCCCGCCCCCACACCCCCCTCCCCCTACCAGTTTTCTCCATTTGAAATCGTGAGAAAGCTTTGTCTTTAAAATCAGACTCTGGCATCATTTTATTTTTTGCTTGATACAAATGCATTTCTTATGTTCTCAGCCTGGGTCTGCTCTTTTCTCAATAGTCCTTACCAAATAAAGTATGACAAGATTGTTTCCCATGAACACAACTCAACACAGGCATTAAAATTCTATAAAAGTACCTGATTATTGGGTGGTCAAAAAGATCATTCGGAATATGCTTGCATTATAATTTTTTGAGATTGTCACTGAGATGAAATATACACATTCACCACCACTCACAGAAAACTCTCAGACCTCCAAGAATATATTCCAAGAATGCACCATTTGTCTTTGTGAGCACAAGCAGCTTAATCATCCAGAAACCACAGGTCCAGATAAAGCGTGTGGGAAAATGAGGCTTGTCTAGAATGGTGGTCATGACTAGCTTTTATTATATTTAGCACTTAGCTAACATTATCATCTTGGCCTTTTCATAAATAGATTCTCAACATTGTTGAAACCCTACCTTGGGTATTAGATGAAGCACATTCTACTAAAGATACCTGGCAAATTGAGATAATGCCAATTATTATTGCAGACCTTCATTGTCAGCTATTTGAGGGATAGTGTCTGAGACCCAAACTACTTTCTCTCAATGCCCTTTTATTCCCAACTCTCTTAAAGGTCAGCACGCCTATAAAGTTGACTCACCCCAAAACCACTATGCAAAGAAAAATAGTTAGAACCTAGGAATATCTTTTTTTTTTTTCTTTTTGAGATTCTGGGCATGCTCTATTATAAAACATATCAATACACTTCTACATGTAACTTTGCATATTATTAAAAACCCTAACTCTGAGGTCATACTACACTAAGCAGCATTGCCTGGCTCACCTGACCATACTTCTCTTCCTTCTCTAAGACGGAGCCTGTTAACACTTATTTCCCAAAGACAGAGACCCCGTAAGTAGCTGGGTCTCTTCTGGCTGCTGCTTGGACTCATCTGGGCAGCAATTTTGGCTCCCTACCAAGACAAGTCAATAAGACCCAGCTATTTACAAGACAGGTGGCTGCTGGGTCCCAGTCAGAATCATTTGAGGCCATTTTCTTTCTCTGGTAGAAGAGAGAGATCCACTTACAGTAGAAATGTATTCAGGCTGCAGAACTGAATTCAATTACCAAGCCTTGCAACTGGCCATAGTGCACCCTGTGGTTAGAAGAAGAGAAATGGGAAAAAAGGTTTATTGTGCTTTCTCCTTTTTTTTTTAAAAAAAAAAAAACATTATCTGTGGGAAGCTCATCCATGATAGAATAGGAATTTATTTAACGAGACCACATTTTGACAGACTGCACTGTAACGGAAAACAAACCTACCATTAACCAATCAAATAGTAAAGTTAATCCCTGTCAATTTTATGGTCACATCCTCAAAGCTTAGACTAGAATTTTCAGGACGTTAAATATCTTCATTACTTCCATAGCATATTGATTATTCCCATAAGCCCCTTACAACTGATACCCATGAAAGATCTTGCTCTTTACAGCAATATTGGGTGTCCCTCCTGAAATAAGCTGCCAGACCTTAGGGCACAAGTGAAGGGTGAGAACCCACTGGAATAGGCTTGAGTTAAGTATATTAGCTTTGACACACGGCACTTGGGTCACTTTTATGGTCCCTAAAATTCTCTAGTTCTCCGTTTCCTATTCATGAAATGGAAATAATACACTAGATCCTCACTCTAATATTATTCTCTATGGATAAGAATTTAGCATTAAAGAAAGTCTTTCATCTACTTTCAAAGAATTAATATTCATGTAAAAACTAAAAGGGTTTTACAATGAGTTGGCTTTTTCAGAGAGATTCTGCTGAAGTCCCTGATTACTCCTCAAGAGTTTACAGTTAGTTGAGCTTATCGGGGTAGGTTATATGTTTTCCCTATGTTGTGGTCAGGGCCTCATCTATTGTGGATTACCATAGATCTTATTCAGTCTCCAAAGTTTTTTCCATGTTTTATGAAGAATTAAAATGGAAGGAGAATAGATGAACTCAGAACAGATTTTGATTGTCTGTCAAAATAATTTGTAGAAAACATCATACCCATCAAGAAATGTCTTTTTATTCATTTTTTTTTTATTTGTAAAGTCCTAGGAATATAGGATGGGAGTCTATCTGAAAACTAGGCAAGGTAAGTTTTAAAGTGACTTAAACTAACGAACTACAGCTTTTCTAAATTTTAACTTCTAAGCTGATGGAATTATAATGTTAAAGCAAATCCAAATTTGTATGATATTTACATGGAAATCAGTAGGACTTCAAAGTACCTTTATCACTGGTAATTGGACAGGAACTAATAGGGATGTAGGTGTAAAGCTATCAGAGAGATAGCAATTTGGACATTCGATCTGATGCCAACAATTTTGTTGATACACTGGCTGATTTGTATACCAGGCAGTATCCTTTTATATGATACAACAGACTGGTAGTTCTTATGGTGCCAAATGCCATTGAGATCAATGGTCTAAGTATCCTTTTCATTTCAATAATAAAGGCAATGCTGCTTGACATGACAGGCTGGAAGCAGTAGAGCGACCACAAGGGAAGACATTATTTATCCTTTTAAGTGACAAATGACATTCACATGCATCCTACTCAAAAAATGGGGCCTATAATTTGTAGTATTATAGCATTGGATCTGGTTATTAGAATAGTAGAATGAGAATAAGGACACCTGGGTTTTATGTCCAACTCTCATTTGGTATTTTACCCCAAGCAAGAAATTTAAACTGGTACTCTGAAATGGGGGTGTAGATTCCACCTGATTAGTAGAGGAGAACCCTGTGTAAAATCTGAAATTTATATGATACTTACATATGTCTCAGACAAATTTAACTTGAAAGTTCAATTTATAATGACTCAGACTACTTTTGGAAAATAAGTAAACACCATGAATTGTCATTAAACCCTTTCTGAAAGGTTGACAAGAAAGAAACCAATTTATGCAGATGAATGTTATAGGCGATAACAAATGGGATAAAATCATTAAATGAAGTATTATCTGGGTTGTGAGTAATTAGTATAAACAAAAGTTACATTAGTATTTGGTCTTTCAAAGCTCCTTAATCTGGAGCTTTTTTTCTTTTCTTTTCTTAAAAACAGATTCCAATTGGAATGAGGATGTTCTTCACTAAATCTAATTATGCAAGTTTCTCATTCTCCAGTGAATGGCCCTGCCAACTGCTACCTTTTAATGAAACCATGAGGAAATGCAACTAGATCAATCAATAGCAGATGTAAACAGTGCATAAGAGTGGCCTGATTGTGGATACAAAGCCACCTACTCGCAAAATAACAGCAATATGTATAACTAAGAAGGAATTCTATCATATTTGAATCAAATTACATAGCCTACCAAACTAAATGAAAAATAAAATAAAATGAAGCAAAACATAGACCCTTTTTCTCAGCTCCAGGTATGAGGAAACATCAGTATACCTACAAAAGTGGCAGATTTGTGCAATTGCCCACAGATATATTTACATAGCTCTGTCTTTTACTTCTTGCTACATTTCTTCACCATTATTACATGATACAGTCAGCATCACAGTATGGCTTTGCTGTCTATTCCAAGAGAAGGCAGACTCATATGTTCTCTTGCTCTCTCTTTCTGACATCTCTTCTTTCCCTTGCACTCTCATTTTCTCTTTGGTTTTATTGAATAGCATTATGAGTTGTATTCAACAGCTGGAGAAAGACAATTTGACAACATCCATCTCTTGCAGAGCCCAGGCCAACCTGCTTCTTTCTCTCTTCTCTCCCCAACGAGCAGTAGTAATAAAAGCTCAACAACTCTAAAAGCAATTGATTCAGAAGTGGTGTGGAGCAATTACCAGCTGGATGGCGGCAAAGACTTCCAGTAAAATAAAGAGAAGACAAATACAGTCTCTGCAGTGGGATCAGCCTCTGTTGCACAAGCAGCGTCTGGTTCATAAAGAGGCACCACACAGTGCACAGTGCGATGGAGGAGAGGAGAAGCTGGACAGCACAGGGCCAGGGCGCTGAGATGGAACACATTAAGTTCTCTGGTGGGGTATCTTTAATTAGCTCACAATCTGGCCAGGTGCGGTGGCTCACGTCTGTAATCCCAACACTTTGGGATGGGGAGGCAGGCGGATCACTTGAGGTCAGGAGTTTGAGACCAGCCTGGCCAACATGGTGAAACCCTGTCTCTACTAAAAATACAAAAAAATTAGCCAGGCCTGGTGGAGCATGCTTGTAATCCCAGACATGGAGGTGCATGCCTGTAGTCCTAGCTATTTGGGAGGCTGAGGGAGGAGAATGGCTTCAACCCAGGAGGCAGAGGTTGCAATGAGCCAAGATTTTGCCACTGCACTCCAGCCTGGGAAACAGAGAGACTCCATCTTAAAAAATAAATAAAATAAAATAAAGTAAAATAAAAAGCTGACAATCTTGTTCTTGTAGAATTAAGTTATTGCTACTGTCCAGGTGTTGAAATGGCTTCCAGAAATGCTCCTCCCACCCTCAGTACTGTCTTACCTAGGGGTCCTCTCTGGTCACCCAAGACCAGAATTTGTACTTTGATAGAGGTTTTCCAGAAGTTATAACATATTTTTAAAATTCACTTAAATTTACCAATGTAAACTCTAAAACTATCCATAATTGTTTAGAAAGTTTGATCAACCAGGCCAGAGGAAAGACTGAATTACCTTTCTACCCTATCTGTAGAAAGGAATATTACAGAATTTTCACATGAAAAGGCATTCATAGCGAACATTATTAATTTTATAGAAAAAAGTGTTATAGAAGCATGTCAAGCAGTTAGTTGCAAAGAGCATGTTAATTTATGCATTTCAGTGATATTTGCCACCTTCTTAAAATGTATTTTTTCATTATCTTTTTTCATTCTAAATGAAGTCATTTTTGTATTTTGAATTCTTTTAACTCAAAAGTTACACACACACATACACACACATGAACACATACACAAATTGTACAAGCTTCAGGTGCCACAAAGCAGGGGACAGTGTTCTTTTTCACCCCATCCTCAGGGATGCAAGCTGCCCTGGAAGCCCCTAGCATGTATACTTTTTCCAAGTACATACAATAGCCCTCTGACTACAAAAGAAGCTTAGAGTAACAATTTATCCAACTACTGTTTTCATACAAAGCTTTAAAACTACAAGCAAACATCATTTTATTGAACTTTTCTTTATTGCACTTTGTAGATATTATGCTTTTTACAAATTGAAAGTCTGTAGCAATCTTAAGTCAGGCAAATCTATCCACACTATTTTTTTCAACAGTATGGGCTCACTTCACATCTCTGTGTCACATCTTGGTAATTCTCACAATATTTCAAATATTTTCATTATTATTATATCTGTTATGGTGATCTGTGATCAGTGATCTTTGAGGTTACTATTATAACTGTTTTGGGGTGTCACACACCATGCCTACATAAGATGGCAAACAGGATTGATAAATGTGTGTTTTCTGACTGCTCCACTGACCAACCACTCCCTAATCTTTTTCTCTTTCCTTGGGTCTCCCTATTCCCTGAGACACAACAATATTGAATACAGGTCAATAATAACCCTACAGTGGCCTGTAAGTATTCAGGGAAAGGAAGAGTCTCATGTCTCTCACTTTAAACCAAAAGCTAGAAATGAGTAAGCTTAGTGAGGAAGACATATCAAAAGCCAGGATAGACTAAAAATCAAGCCAAGCACTGAGCCAAGTTGTGAATGCAAAGGAAAAGTTCTTAAAGAAAAGTAAAAGTCCTACTCTAGTGACCACTCAAATGATAAGAAAGCAAAACAGCCTGATTGCTGACATGAGAAAGTTTCAGTGGTCTGGACAGAAGATACAACCAGCCTCAATCTTTCCTTAAGCCAAAGCCTAACCCAGAACAAGGCCCTAGCTCTCTTCAAGTGTATGAAGGCTGAGAAGAGTGAGGACGCTGTAGAAAAAAAAGTAGGAAGCTAGCAGAAGTTAGTTCATGAGGTTTAAGGAAAGAAGTCACCTCTCTACATAAAAGTGCAAGGTGAAGTAGCACATGCTGATGGAGAAGCTGCAGCAAGCTATTCAGAAGTTCTAGCTGAGACCATTGATAAAGATGGCTGCACTGGATTGTCAATGCAGACAAAACAGTCTTCTACTGGAGGAACGTGTAATCTTGGGCTGACTCTCTTGTTTTGGGCTACTGCAGCTGGTGATTAAGTTGAAGTCAATGCTTATTTGCCATTCCCAAAATACTAGGGCTCCCTTAAGAATTGTGATAAATTTACTCTGCCTGTGTTCTATCAAAGGAACAATAAAGTCTGGATGACAACACATCTTTTTACATCATGGTTTATTTAAACCTACTGTTGAGAGCTACTGCTCAGTAAAAAAAAAAAAAAAAAAAGAGAGAGAGAGAGACAGAGAGAGGTTTACTCATCATTAATAATGTACCTAGTTACCCAAGAGCTCTGAAAGAGATATACAGGAAGATTATGATTGCTTTCATGTCTGATAACACAGCATCCACTCTGCAGTTCTTGGATCAAGGAATAATTTTGACTTTCATGTCTTATTATTCAAGAAATCAAGGAATATTTTCATAAGGCTATAGGTGCCATAGACACTGATTCCTGTAATGGATCTGGACAAAGTACATTGAAATATTCTTCTAGAAAGGATTCACCATTCTAGATGCCATGAAGAACATCAGTGACGCACAGGAGGTCAAAATATCAACATTACTAAGACTTTGAAAGAAGTTGATTCCAACCCTCATGGATGAGTTTCAGGGGTTCAAGGCTTCAGTGGGGGAAGGAATTGCAGATGTGGTGGAAAGAACAAGGTAACTAGAAGTAGAGCCTGAAGATGTAATGTAATTGCTGCAATCTCATGAGAAAACTTGAATGGATGAGGAGTTTCTGCTTATGAACGAGCAAAGGTGGTTTCTTAAAATGGAATCTACTTTTGGTAAACACGTTGTGAACACTGTTGAAATGACAACAAAGGATGTAGAATATTTCATAAACTTAGTTGATAAGGGAACAGCCATGTTTGAGAGGATGGACTCCAATTTTCAAAGAAATTTACTTTGGAGAAAATGCTATCAAACAACATTACATGCTACAGAGAAAACTTTCATGAAAGGAAGAGTCAGTTGATGCAGCAAACTTTATTATTTCTCATTTTATGACATTTCCACAGCCACCCCAACCTCCAGCAACTGCCACCCTGTCAGTAGCTATCAACATCAAGACAAGACCCTCCATCAGTCAAAAGGTTATGACTCTCTGAAGGCTCTGATAATTTTTAGCATTATTTTAGCAATAAATATTTATCATTAAGGTTTGTACATTACTTTTAGATATAATGCTATTTCACATTTAATAGACTGCAGTAGAATGTCAACATAACTTGTATGTGCACTGGGAAATGAAAAAATTTGTGTGACTCACTTTATGGCAATAATCACATTATTGTGGTGGTATGAAGCAGAACCCACAACGTCTCCAAAGTCTGCCTAATATGAATACTGACATGAAAGGCAGCATTTTCAAGTGTGTTAAGTTTGCTAATTACATGAATGTTGATGGGTTTTCATATATAATGAGTTCTATGAAGCAATGAGTTTGAGAACTACTAGGTTTTTGCAGGGGGCAGGAGGGAGGAGGTGGCCTTTAACTTCCTTTGCTCATGCTAAGGTATTTTGCTACAGCAGCCTGACTGGATTAATACAGGGACAGACAGAAAGATGACCTCAATCTATCACAGTCAAGCAAAGAAGGTAATAAGTCGAACACAATGTGGGATAGAATTCTTTGAAAAGCAATGTAATAGAGTAATCATTGCATTTATAGAGAGGGCTAAGGGAGAGTCAAGCCAAACCCAGCCAACTAGCCTTGTTTATATCTTAAGGTCCAACTCAATGCCAACCCTACAGAGGGTTAAGTTTACTAATTGTGTGGATGTTGATGGGTTTTCAAATATAATGAGTTCTATGAACTAATGTGTTTGAGAACTATTAGGTTTTTGCAGGGGGCAGGAGGGAAGAAGTGATCTTTAATTGCCTTTGTTATGCAAAGGTGCAATATTGGGTTGGACCAAAAGACAAGGCTAGTTGACTGGGTGCAGTGGCTAGTGCCTATAATCCCAGAACTTTAGGAGGCCAAGCCAGGAGGATTGCTTGAGCCCAGGAGTTTCAGACCAGCCTGGGCAACATAATGAGACCTCATCTTTACACAAAAATATATATTTTTAATTATACAGGTGTGATGGTGCATGCCTGCAGTCCCAGCTACTTGGGAGGCTGAGGCAGGAGGATCACTTGAGCCCAGGAGGTTGAGGATGCAGTGGGTTGTGATTGCATCACTACACACTAGCCTGGGTGACAGAGTGAGACCCTATCCTCCAAAAAATAAATAGAACAGGCAAACAAAAAGCAGGGCTAGTTGAGTTAGTCAAGGGCAGTGGGGGAAAGAGGAATCTCAGGGGCAGACAATCTGAACAGAGGAATGAAATTATATGTTTTTGTTTATATCCATATGCCATGTTCCTACCATAATGGCTAAAATATAATAGATACTCAAAATGCTTGTGAGCTGAAGTCATTTCATTTTTCTATCCACCTATTCTTTAAGCATTTTCTTTACTCAGCTTTCCCTTATGTAACAATGGAATTATACTTGTCTGTGCTTACCTCTCAGAGAATAATACACATAAAATCCCACTCAGAGAATGAATATGCTAAAGAATGGAAGAGTCTGGACATGTTTATAGGTATTGACATTAACAACAGATACTGCACAAGGGCCTCCTGATGATGTTCTGTGAAGGCCAAGCATTTTCCTCTCCTCCTTGGTACTGCAGATTAAAATGGTGTCTGTGGTAGATAATGTGATAATGGTCCCCATCCACTCACACCCTGTTGCTGAAGAGGGGCCTGTGTTCTCTTTCTGGGGCAATTTGTATTTCTCTTTCCAGTCTCCATTGAGGTTGGCTGAAAAGTAAAGACACAAACAGCCCCAGTGACAGCAGCAGAAAACAGAGGTGATAGATTTCTAGGGTTATTTTAGTAGAGCAATTTGGCTGAAAACCTGCTGTAGAGATAAACTCAGAAATTATGGTTTGCAAACAAAGCAAGTTAGCAAGACGAAAATACATAACAGAATCCAAGTGTGTGATATCTCCAGCAACAATGAAACAGCACCAGCTGAAATGAAGACAAACATAATTTAGGACTATACCAAGCCTCCGAACTTGCTATTTCCTTTCCCTGGAATGCCTCTTTCATCTCCTTTTCTGACAAACTCCTACACATCCTTCACCACCCAGCTGAGAACTCACCATCTCTGAGAAGCCATTTTGAAATCTAGCAGGCAAAGCAAATGGTTCTGCTCTCTATGCTTCCTTGGTAAAATGTATATATTCCTATTATACTAGAGTAAACTTATTTTGTTACTATATCCAAGACTTACATTCTGAGGTCTCGAGGGCAAACACTGAATCGTCCTTCTCTGTATTCCCGGCATCTCATACATTGCCCGCTACCCACATATACACTCTGAGCAATGCTACTTGTTATTAGGGTTACTTTGCAGGATGAAACACCAAGTATTGCATATAAAGTAGCCAGTTGGGTACCTGACATTGTGTCTGTTCAATAAATCCAACCATACTATAGTCTTGCCCTTCCCCAAATGCTGTCTCATCCATGTTATCTGTTTTTCCTTGCTATTTTTTGAGCACATCTTACTTTTGACTGGAATGACCTCTCCTCTCTTTTCCCCCCATTCAGATCTCAGCAATGCTCAAGGCCCAGCTCAGACCTCACCTCTCGGTGAAGGCTTCCCTGGTGACTCCAGACTTACTGAAGATTTACTTCACTGAACACATAAAACAATGAGATGAGAATCACCTATTAAAACTGCCAATAGGACCTGAATGTTTCACTCTTGACACCCCAATATTTGTTAGCACATAGTGTACACTTAATTTGGTGATGTCATAGCTATTCCACATGCATGGGAATCAAGCAAATCACCCAAACTACATCAAATGAACTCCCTGAAGGAGAAAGAAGGGCAGGACATGCCACTGTGTTGCTCATAAAAATTAACAGTTAAAAAGTACCTCTTACTACTAAGACTGGGAGGCTAGGAATATATTTTACTTTCTCAGTTACCAATAAAGTATAAATGGGGTGCTGTAAACCTGTTCTTTACAATGCCTCAAGCCTAGCCTAACTTCTAGAATTCTCCTAAGAGGCAATCTCATGTTGGGGGCTGAGTATCAAGGTACCCTGTGTGACTGCCACAGAAGAGACGCTACTTCCGGCTTTCTTCACTTTCTCGTGAGGATGACTGCTGTTTGACCCAAGTAGTACACTAATAAGCATTGGCTACTGGCTATTTCCTCAGATGGCTTTTAACCTGACTCTATAGTCTGGACCAAAGTAAGCAAGTAAATGTGGAGATTCTACTTATCTTCAGTCTCACCTTGAACTGTGGGAGGAAATGCCTAGCTATTCCCACGAGAAGGAAATAGGTCTGAGTATTTGAAGTATCTCATGCTCAATAAAGAACTAAAAGCACCACGAAATGTTTGGCAGAAAATTAATAGAGTAGACAATGTGTTTCAGCAACCGTAGTTTCCATTTTACAAGCCTTCCTTGTGAATTCTAGTACCTTCTCCCCACCCCGTGTCCTGCCTTTTCCCTACCAAGTTTGTGTTCACCACATGCAGACCTTCAGGAATCCTCCGGTGTCCTTTGGCTAACTGACCAGCCATCTCTGTTGTTTATTTGGAGTTTCCTTCTTGAATTATTCTCCCAACTTCCAACCTTTTGGATCAAACCTCTTTCCCGACCACCCTTTTCCAGACAAAATTGGTATTTTACATTAAAATATAGATAATGCGCATTACAACTGATCTTTCCTGGGTTTCACTTCCCCAAAGCCTTGCTTTCAGCTATGATATAGATGACTCCATCATCAAAAATTAACCCTGCAGCAGAATTCCCAGTGTAACATGTTTACATCTCAGTCGAGAAGTTCCTTGCCCAACAAGTCTCTCCTGTAATTGTGTTGTGTTTGTAAAAACGAAGATAAAGAGAACACAAGGAGACTTAGAACATTTTTCACAGTTCAATCTAGGTGGCTAAGATGAATAAGATGGGGACTCAGTGAGGTGATACTAATTGAGTCTTAAAGATACATCCAAATGTTCTGCCACTGCCCTGTGGCTTTAGTGACCAGCTATGTTCTAAACCCAAGTATAAGATCCAGAAGTGTCAGCACCACCTTCCTTCTTCTGTGTAGATACCATCTGTGCCACCTGTATGTGCTAACTCTCAAATGACAGTGCAATAGGCACACTAGGATCCCACTTACCAAATGCGTATGTGCATGTAGTTATCTCACAATAGAGGTGGGAGTTAGGTGGGATTGGGTGGGATGAGATGGGGTGCACTAAGGAACTAACTATAAGTAAACAGTGGTTTTAGTGTCTTTGAAATCAGACCTGGGTGTAATTTTTGACTGAACGTCCTAGCAGCTGTGAGCCTTTGGGCAAATTAAATTATTCAACCTTCCTGAACCTCAATTCTTTATTTTCTTTCTTTTTGTCCCTTCCCTTCCCCTTCTTCCCCCTCCCCTTCCCTCCCTCTCTGGTCCATTTCTTGTAAGAGGAGCTTTCAATACTGATCAGCTCACGTAGGTCAAGTAAAAATGTTAGCCCTTCATATTACAACCATACTCAATCTTCATGACCATTGTTGAGGCTCAGAAAATGATACCCCAAAATATGGTCCTTTGGCGTACTGATTGCTTTGAACAAAGGTTGAAAGGCCTCAGAATCAACGTCTTTCTCTGACTTTCTCCTGCACAGCTTTCCCCACTCTCCACATTCCTTTCCTAAGTGTAGGGAGGGGCTCTCTCTGAAGTTCCCTCACCAGAAGAAAGTTTATCCAGAAGGAATGCAATGGTCTTTGACCGCTCCCTGAAATCTACCCTAACCCGAGAAGATTAACTCTGATGCAGGAGAGATAACAAGAAGTCTCTACCTCCAGGGCACCCACACCACACCCAGACAGACCTTTCACCTGTTCTTCCCATTGTTCTTCTAAGGGCCATTAACGGAGAGACTCTATCTGTATAATAAAACAACCTCTGTTTGAAGTGCGGTTCTAGTCCCTCACTTTCCTATAGCTCGTCATCACCTGTCCCATAGTGCAGAGGAACTTTGTCCCAGGCCATCATCTGTTCTTCCAGGCCACTCATCTCCTCTAAAAATGATTTACTCTTTCTCTAAAATTGGCAGTGTCCCCCATTTCCCTTTCCCCTATGAAAAGGGTATTTAACCTTCAACTATCTGGCCTTTGAGTCTTGCATTTTGTGTGGATCCTGTGCACATTTGCATGTTAATAAATTTGTATGCCTTTTCTCCTGCTAATCTATTTCCAGTTTATTTCAGCGAACTTAAAAGTCCCTTTATCCCTACACACCCTATTAGCTGCTATTGTTAACTTCGTTTACGGAAATAAAATAAAGCTCAGAGTGTTTAAGTTAACTACTCAAATTCACAGAGATAGTGAGGAACCTATACTCTTTCAAAATGCTGGGCCACTTCCCACTGTAACATGCAGTAGTCATATCAGAACACCATATGTAGCTACAATGAGGAAGACATTAAACATCTTCTATCAAGTAGCTCTGTCATTGCCTGGAACATAGCAGGTACCCAGTAGATGTTACTTCCTTATTCTTCTCCTGTCTCATAGTTAATGTGTTTTGCTATTTTGATTCACTGAATAAACAAATTGAAAACAACAATGTGTATTTGTAAATACATGCACTGAAGCACTCTTATCAACAAATTGAAGAATACTGCCAGTTCGGCTTTGCCATTTCTAATGAACCACAGGAAGGAAGACTCCATATACAGGGGTCTACAAGGCTCTCTGTCCAAGTAACTGGGAACATCTGGGCTACTGACGAAAAGTAGTGGAAACCTGGTGTGTCACCTGGATGTTGCAGGAAACCAGACAGTCCATGTCTCTTGGTACTGTAGCTTCTTCTGAAATCAAATGCCAACAATGATCTGGTGCATTTTTTATGAGCTGTGCACTCAGCCATGCCCAGAAACACTAGAAACTTCCCTAGGGATATATTAGCAGTACAACTTACCCCCCTCCCTGTGCTTCCCAGGGTGTGCTATTCCCCTCCCCTCTGCACATTTCAGTTTCACTGAGAACAGCTTCTGTTCAAAAGCCAGTCCCTGGGGCTTGAGCTAAACACTGGAGTCCATGCCTGTCAGAATGAAGACAGACAGCTCAGCAGCTCAAGCTGCACCCTAGGTTCCTCACACTCTTGACAAAGAAAACATAATCCTGGTGTGTTAAGAAATAACCATTCAGATTTTCTTAAAAGAGAGATGGAAAGAGGAATAAGAAATTCAGAGAAATGACAACAGAGTAATCATAGCCAATGTTTCATTAAAGCTATATTTTCCACCGAATCCACTAACATAAAATACTGCTGCTTTTTCTGGTCCTAGTAGGAGACAAAATTATTTCAGAGACTATTAGATTTGTTGTTTTTACTATTTCCATGTTTTGTTTTGTAAACAAGCCCCTGATTCTCATGCTCCTTCTCCCTCCTTCCAAGATGTTTCCAGTTCTGAGCAGAAAGTTATGGGCCAGGAAAAGAGAGAGAGTGAGAACGGATGGCAGTAGATGAGTTAATATTTATTAGGCACATAAGAAATGCCATTCACTATTCTGAACATTTAAAGGAAACTTCTCTTAACAATCCCGGGAGATAACAGTGATTGAACCCATTTCATAGCTATGGAAAACAAGACTCAGAATGCAAGCGGCTTCTTCAAGGCCGCCCAGTTGGTAAATGCCTTAGCTGGGACTCGAATTCATGTGTGACTAATTCTGATGCCCAGGCAAAGTATTTGGCTTTGTATTAAACCCCACTTTGGGAACTTTTGTTTATGTCTCCCTCATCCCAATTATTTGTGCTCATTTCATACTATGCATAATTTCAAGTGCTTTATAAATATTAACTCATTTAATCCTCAGAACAGCCCTATAAAGTAGATATAATGATTACTCCTCGTTTTAGTGTTGAGGAAACTGTGGACAAAGAAGTTGAGCAACTTAACCAAAGTCACGTAGCCAGCAGATGCCTTTGCTTGGGTCCCCCTGTCCAGGTGATTCAATCTCATACACTCCTGCACATTCCGAGTCTTGCCAGCATGTTCCTTCCTTGGCTGCCCTTTCTGACTTTCCTGAGCTTTAGTCACACTCACAGTGCAGGGGACCTCTGGACTACTCTGAATGCTCAGGTGGTGACCAAACTCATTTCAATGTGCTTGAAAAATATTTGTCAAGTGTCACTTTTGCATTCAGTGTTGAAGACACATCTCTGAAAAAATAAATACAGCAACTGCATATGTGGAGCTTATAGTTTAATGGAAGATGCAAACAAGAAGGCAGCGAGAAGGTGCTATAAGAGGTCCTACAGAGCTCAGAGGAAAGGGAACAGGAACAAAGGATGGACCCTTCCCAGGGAATGAAATGGAACTCCTGGAAGAACAGTTTCCTTTAGTGGATTTCTTAGGAATAAGGGTATCTTCCAACTGAACTTTAAAACACAACATTGAGGCCGGGCATGGTGGCTCATGCCTGTAATCCCAGCACCTTGGGAGGCCGAGGCAGGCAGATCACAAGGTCAAGAGATCGAGACCTTCCCGGCCAACTTGGTGAAACCTCATCTCTACAAAAAAATACAAAAATTAGCTGGGCGTGGTAGGGTGCACCTGTAGTCCCAGCTACTCAGGAGGCTGAGGCAGAAGAATCACTTGAACCCAGGAGGAGGAGGTTGCAGTGAGCTGAGATTGCGCCACTGTACTCCAACCTGGTGACAGAGTAAGACTCTGTCTCAAAAAACAAAAACAAAAACAAAAAAAAACAAAAACAAAAAACCCCACAACATTGAGAAGTAACCTGTAGGAAGTCAGGATGTCACAGAGCAACTAAGTGGGGCTATTGAACTTTCCCAAATCAACCTCTTTGCAAGAAGATCCATCTCAGACAATCAACTGCAGAGCTCCTCGGTAGACAGATGTGGCCCAACAGGAATTTGAGGATTTGCTGGGCCACTAGATAGGTCATAATATTGGACATATCACTTTTGTTAGTAATAATTCTGCATTTTTTAAGGCAACAGTAAATGCTGGCCCCAGGGACCCAGTGACTAATACTGGGTCTAATGGTGAATGTGGCTGTGGATGGGAAGCACACCAATACCAAGGGTAGGCTGCCCCTGCTCACACATTTTGGTGTTTGCAGAGCAGAAGATGTTGACCCAGGATTGCTCATTTCAGCGCCCTAAACTCAAGCATGCTCGTGTAGAGCAGGAGAGTTGAAAGATGGAATATGTGTTGGTGAAAGGAAGGAACAAGCTCAGGGAAGGAATATTTGTGGAATATTTTTCATTTCCTTACATGTATGCTATCTCATAATGCCCATACCAACTTCATGCAGTAGGTGCTGTTAACCCCTTTTCTATAGACAGGCAAACAGTACCTGGGGAACTAGAAACTGCCAAAGATCTCACAGTTGGTAGACTTTATTAGACCCTAAATCAGCTCCCTTTCTATTACATCAAAGCTGCCTTTCTTTGGAATCTCCCAAAGGGAGTCTTAGTTTTAGGTTAAGAGGTTTTGTCCTCCGTTTTTTGAAATAAAACCTATCCCTGGTTGGAGAGCAGGCAGTGGAAACAATGCACTAGCTCACAGATAAATGACCCACGATTAGCAAAAATTAAAGAGGGAAAGCACTGAATTCAGAGAGCACTCCTCATCACTCCCCTGACAAAAGTCACTTCACACATGCTAGTTATTCTGTGTGCTGATCACAGTGGAGTCCAATCTCCAATGAACCTAACCTGCCACTATCACCTAATCCTCCACAGGACACGGTTAGGTGATTAAAGTCAGCATAGGAGATTACTGAGTCAAAAATGTCTTTGAAAGTCTCCAAAATGGTCCATTCCATGCAGGGCAATGTCTGTGCTCAGGAAGCATGACACTGGTATTTTGCCTCTAGTAGACATCTCTTTGTTTCTTTGCTTGGGCACCAGATGAAGTTATTTGTGTTTAGGGATCCTGTTTTTTTGTTTTTTGTTTTGTTTTGTTTTTGTTGTTGTTGTTGTTGTTTTTTAATCTTCAAATGTACTGTATCTTTAAGGACAGACTTATTTTCTATTCAAGATGCTGATGCCCTGAGAGGCCTCAGGAACACAGAAATTTGCAGCTTGGTAGATTTAAGGCTCCCATTCACTGCGACTCCCAGGCATAAGCTCATGGAAGGAAAGGGTGGTTAGAAATGCCACACCACCTAGTAATGGGATTGCTGGGTATATACCCAAAGGATTATAAATCATCCTACTATAAAGACACATGCATGCTTATTGCAGCACTGTTCACAATAGCAAAGACTTGGAACCAACCCAAATGCCCATCAATGATAGACTGGATAAAACAAATGTGGCACATACACACCATGGAATACTATGCAGCCATAAAAAAGAATGAGTTCATGTCCTGTGCAGGGACACTGATGAAGCTGGAAACCATCATTCTCAGCACACTAACACAGGAACAGAAAACCAAACACTGCATCTTCTCATTCATAAGTGGGAGCTGAACAATGAGAACACATGGACACAGGGAGGGGAACATCACACACTGGGGCCGGTCAGGGTGATGGAGGGCTAGGGTAGGGATAGCATTAGGAGAAATACCTAATGTAGATGATGGGTTGATGAGTGCAGCAAACCACCATGGCATATGTATACCTATGTAACAAACCTGCACATTCTGCACATGTATCCCACAACTTAAAGTATAATAATAAAAAAAAATTAACAGTAAAAAAAAAAGAAACAACACACTACTTCAATTATTCTTGGCTTCTCCCACTGACACTTCCTCTCGCAGCCTCTTCTCACCCCTCCTCCTCTGCATTGCCAAAGTTGCCTAAGTCAAAGGACAACTGCATCAAGTCCACTGTGTTTGCATGGATAGGGGAGCCCTGGTCATGCAAATTCAAAACAATAGGCCATCAAAGTCTCTTTCCAATTAGTTCTGGAAGGTATGTGTTGAATATATCTCTGTTTAAAAACAGGTGCTTCTGTGCATAGGAAATTTAGAAGCCACTCAGTGAATCAATGAACCCATGCTATAAATCTCTCTAGCTCCCCAACCTTCTTACCGGTTCTCTCCTCACTGTTTTCTACTCTATGAACCCTATCCCCTCTGAGCACCAGGATGCAGTAAAACTGGCCTCTGCTGTGCTTGCTCCTTCCCAAATTCCTTGGAGAGAAGAGACCTGGAATGAGGAAACATGAGCTTAAGATCTTCTCTTTTGGCTTAAGAGGCAACTCATTTAATCAACGAAGGAATAGATAATGTCAATATAATTTGAAGCAAGATTTGGCTTGCTAATTAATTGAATTTAGATTCTTCAATATTTATTCAGTTTTCAGCATATCTTGTGTGTGTGGAGTTAGCAGCTTTGTTTCTATTTGAAGGTAAATTTCTAGGGGACATGCACAATGTATTATCTTCATTTTGTTTAGTGTTAAAAGAAGATAAATGGAGTAATACAGTACAATTCACGGCCATGCCTTCGGAAAAAGATTATTGCACAATTTTCCACTGCAGGATACAATTATAAGTACTGATGTTTTATAAGAGCACCCAATCTTCAGAAATAAAAGGTTATTTAATGTCTCATGGCTCCAGATTGAGTGTAGAGGGGGAAGTGGGCATGGACACACTGTTTTTTATAGCCATGCTCAGGGCCTGGTCTATAGGAGGGGCTCAGCTAACTGACGAATGAACACATGGGAATCAGATCATTAAGAGGGAAGTTGGTAAGTTAAGGAACTATCTGATCAATATTTGATTTCTGGCAATAATCAGAGCTTTTCCTGGTTGTTTTACACCTCTCTATTATTTAGGCTTGACTGCAGTGAATGGCCATTCCGTTGAATGACCTTATTCCTCTACCTGTCTGAGTCTGCTCCTTTCCCCGCAGCAGGAGCAAATGAGCTCCAGTTTTTAAGAGTGCATAATAAACACACAGCCTGTCAGGCTTCAGCTGGGGTTATTGATGGAAAATGACTTGATGAACAGTCCTTGCTTGAGTGATAAACATGTATATCAGGAAGTAAATCTAGTGGAAAAGAAAATCTATCCACCACTTGTGCTAGCAGTTGGAAGACTCATATTGACAGTGAGGATTCATTTTCTTAATTCTGAGTAACTCTGAGTCTTTTTCTAAAAACCCATCTTCTTTTCTCTATTACTACCCAAAAGGGTGGTGTTACCTATTTATTAAAAATAGCCATACTACTTTACACGTACAAGTCACTTGTTCGTCTTTGAAACCCAAACATCTTACATTTGCTTAATGCAGATACCCTAAGGAAATGTTATTTGGCAGTAATGACAACGCCAAAACACAGAGGCTGGTTTCTTTAACTGCGTCTACTCAGCAATCTGAAATGAAACTTAGGATTTTAGGAAGTAATAACATCATTTATTTTATTTCTACTATGTATCAGGCACGTTATTTTATGTAAGCACAACAACTGTATGAGGAAAGTATTTTCTCCACTTCAGAATAAAGGAATCTATGGCTCAAAATTGCGTAACTTGCAAAAAGTTATTACATCTATATATTAGTCCGTTCTCATGGTGCTGATAAAGACATACCCAAGACTGGGCAATTTACAAAAGAAAGAGGTTTAATTGGACTTGCAGTTCCACATGGCTTGGGAGGCCTCACAATCATGGCAGAAGGCAAGGAGGAACAAGTCACACCTTACACGGAATGGCAGCAGGCAAAGAGAGCCTGTGCAGAGAAACTCCCCCTTATAATAACCATCAGACCTCATGAGACTTACTCACTATCAGGAGAACACCCTGGGAAAGACCTGCCCCCATGATTCAATTACCTCCCACCAGGTCCCTCCCACAACACTTGGGAATTCAAGATGAGATTTGGGTGGGGACACAGCCAAACCATATCAATCTAGTTAAGTGCCAGAGTAGGAACTTCAACTCAGGTTTGTAACTACAAAGCTTATGTCTTTACCAATGAATATTACACAGTCTCTCCAGGACATAGAAAGGTAGTTTAGTAGTGTGGAGAAAGAGGCTATATATTACATTTTTCATCAGGCTCCATTTCCTAGTGAAGAAGAAAAAAAAAAAAAAGAAGAAGAAAAACCAAGCTCTGCAAATACAATCTCTTATGGTAGACAGAATAATACACCTCCCCCCATCAAAGATAAAACATATTCTAATTCTTGAAGCATGTGAATAGGGTACCTTCTATAACACAGGGGAATTAAATTTGCTAATCAGTTGATCTTAAAATAGGGAGCGTGCCTATCATCCAGGTGCACCCAATGTAATCACAGAATCCTTAAAGGTGAAAGGGGAGGCGGAATAGTGAAAATAAGAGAGACAGCCCCTAGAGGAATACAGCCGAACGTTCATGTTTAAAAACAACATCTGCATTTATAAGAAAAGGGCCCACAAGCCAAGGAAAGCAGGTGGCCTTTAGAAGCTGGAAAAAGCAAGGAAGCAGATTGTTCCCGAGAGGCCCCAGGAAGGGATTTGCTCTAATTCTGACACCTTGATTTTATCCAGAGATACCTGTATTGGACTTTTAACCTTTAGAACTCTCATAAATTTGTGTTGCTTTAAGCCATGAAATGTGTGGTAATTTATTATAGCAGCAATAGATAGCTAATACAGAAATCAATGGGGTTGAAAACAAGTGGAGAACAGACACATGAGTGAGAAAAAAAAAAGACTAAAAAATCCAGTCAAATAAGCAACAGTTCCTCCAGCTACATGCTATCTTGGTTGTCTCTACTACAGCTCACTGGTAAGACTTCCTTGTCGAAGAAACTATGAACATCTCTAGACCTCAATTGTGGGTTATCTGAGCTTTCCCCCTCTCCCAAGGATAACAGTGTTTCCAAGGCTTTGGCACGCATTAAATCACTTGGAGGGCTTGTTTAAAACACAGATTGCTAGGACTCAGCCCCAGAATTTCTGATTCAATAGCTCTGGAATGAGAATCAACAATATGGATTTGTAACAAGTTGCCAGATGATGCTGATGGCCAGAGACTACACTTTGAGAACCACTCATTTAAGCAATGATTCTTGGGAGAGTGATCTAGGCTCTTTGTTCCTTAATACTGTTGATTTCAATTCATAGAACTATCGAAACCCACTGCTATATTTAGAACCAGTGTCTTAGGAGAGCTGTTTTTCCAAAAATGTCATAGATTCTAGAATTCCAGAATCTGAAGGCACACGACTTCTTCTTGGTTCTACCTATTGATATCTAATCTCATCCAACAGAAACATCCATCTAGCAAGTCACATGGCCATCATGCTGCTTTTCTATTCTCTCTACTACTGACCATTACTAAGAGGAGATGCTTTGAAGAAGGAAACAGAATCATCACACTTCTCAGGGCCCACTGCACACTTGTTTAGATGTTATCGTGGCATTTTTCCTCTAATGCTCCAGTGTATGGAAACATAATACTCTCAATGAATTTATAAACTTTTCAAAGGTAGGGAGCCTGTGCTCTGCCTACTTTGTGTACCTAGTATTGTGCTATCCTGTAGCGCTTGTTCAATGACTCAGATCCCCTGAGGCACCATTACTGTTTAGTTACTGACAGAATTGAAAGCTCAGCTGTGTCCCTTAATTCGTCACCCCAGCCAGCCCCATGGGGGCGCTGTGACATTTAAGAAGTATTTTTATTTTTATTTATTTATTTTTTTGCCTAACTTTTGTATTTGTTTTCTCTGTTGGGGATGAGATTTATAATGTTTCAACACTTGCATTCACAAAGCCAATCCATAGATGTTAGGAAACAAAGAAACTGGATGTTAACACCATTAGCTCAAGGTTGCAAAAATGGCAGCTCACACATTGTTTGGTTTGGACCCCTTAAGGGCATTACTTAGATGCCAGAATCAGAGAATTTAACATACACACCAGACTGTTGGCTTCTCTTGAAAAGCTGACAACTCTAAACTCACATCTCTGCACAATTATAATCCAGTGGCAGCTGACTGGCCACTGTGTACTTTGATTGGGGCCTGCACTGTCCAATTTGCCACCTGGCCTGCTTCACTCAGGCATATTACCTGTCTGGTCCCTGTAGAAATTTGAGGTTGCAGCCTCTGTTTTCAATGTGTTTATTCACCTCTGCATCAGTTCCAAATTTTTCAAGGTCTGAGCTGGCCTGTGCCAATCTTGTCATGCCAAACACAGCCGACTCTCCAGTTCACTCTGTGGCCATAACCAACCCAAGCCCAATCACCCTGATACCCAAGGAGCACACATGGTCCACTGGCATTTCCACAAGGGAAACCACAGGCCCTAGAACCTGCTAACACATCCATCTCTCTGTCAGGGGACTCTAAGCATAAACAACTGACCTGGAACTTGCATGACACTGGGAAGCCTCGCTGACCATCTCCACCCTTGGCTTTGTTTCCGATCTCAATGGTAGAAGACACTGTGTGCAATTGGTCTTCTGATCAATTTAACAGGATGCTGGACTATGTCATGAAAGGTGCTAACCCTCCCCTCTGTTGCAACAGATAAGTAACATTACAGATGAAGGAAGAGGAATGATTTCTTCCTGACCTGAGTTGGCAATCAGTTGATGCCTTGGAAGATGACAACTGGCTTGTGTTTGTGATAGATATCCCAGTGCTTGCATGTATGACTGACATCTGCCAGAGTCACTATGCTGAGCAATTTGCCTTCATAAGAGTCTACAGAAGTCAGTATCACAGGCTAATTATAAGTTAGAGGAGAAAAATATGTCCTTTCAACTGAATAACTGTGTCTTTAATTTTACAGAGTCCTTTTCTCCTTGGGACTATGGGGAGGGAAGAGACCTCTCTTGTCACTTGTCATTCCGAGGACCACTAGCTATATCACACTTTGCTTATTTTTTTCTTTTCTTGCCACACCAAAAAAGTCACTCACTTTTTTTCAGAGAAGCCTGCTGCATAGTTTAGTTGGCTATCCTTGCTCTCCTACGGCCCTCTCCTAGCTCTGACTTCTTTTAAAAGCATAAATCTCTAACATTGAAGATTGTTTGTTCTGAAGGGATCTTTGTCAAAAGAGCATTCAGGGTTCTATCACTTGTTTATTGTTCATTAAAGAGAATTACATTTGATTCACCTCTAATATTTAAATAGATAAGGCACCCCAGGAAAGGGAGCGAGAAAGCTTGCAAAGAGGACTGTGGGGTCTTTCTTCACAAGGATGCTTGTTGGGCAAGGCCCTGCAGGGAGATGGGAGAAAATGCTATTACAACTATCAGATGAAACAGCATACCAGACAAGGAACTATGCAGTTAGTTCCTCTTGTCTTTAAAATAGATACGGCCCAACATGTGGGTCAGAAGTAATTTAAGTCTAGACAAGGATGCTCACATAGGCTAAGAAAGAATGTTCTTTTAAGAACACATTAAGACTCTTATTATGGGTCTTACAGGACAGTCTGAACCTTTTGGTTGATGTATTTTATTACAACTGCTGGAATTTTAGGCATGCTCATTCTTATGACTTGGTATTGAAAAAGAAAAACAAAACCAAAGAGCAGCCTGTGACATCTGGAACATAACCTGGCACTCATGGCTAGATCTTGTTATTCTTCTATTGCACACGAGCAATGTCACAGAATACCAATCTCAGAAGAAGTCACTCTGAGACCATGATAAACTGAGTCAAAACAAAGCTACGTCTTCATTTCATCAATGCACAGAAAAACAAAGTCACTGCTTCACCCACAAAATAGCAAACAGTCCCCTCTCTTGGCTAGTGATGGCTACTTCTTTACCATTTACAACTTTATCCTCACTCCAGTGTTCCATACAGAGAAGATTTAACCAAGATACACATTTTTAGAATTGTCTCTGCTTTCTGACATCCTCTGATCTAAAGCGAACTAGGCTTTCTTGGACCTTTCCTCAAATTACCCAACCAAAGTCAAATTCCTGTAATAGGTTTTCTCTAACACCCTCTAGCTGAGACATGATGGTTCCTCATGATGTGGGTCCTCATCGAAACAGAGTAACAAATGCAACTCCATCAGCTACAGGTGGATTTCTGATAGTCTTTGGCTAGAGGCATTAGGAGTAATAATTATTTTCCAGACATAGATGTCAATTTCACAATTAAATTTCCAAAGTTTTCCTGTGTCTCTCAAGACATGCCTTGTCAGGTACATGAGTGTCTGGGAGACTTTGCCCTGCCTCTTTCCTATCTCATCAGGTCTATAGCTCATCTTTATGCCTTGTGGTGGGTTACATAGTGTCTCCCCAAATGATATGGAATGTATGAATGTGTCATTATTTGAAAAAAGGGTCTTTGCAAGATGGAATTAGTAGAGGCTGTCTAGATGAGATCATCCTGGATTATCTAGGTGGGCTCTGAATCCAATGGCAAATTTTTTTTTTTGAGACGAGTTTCTCTCTTGTCGCCCAGGCTGGAGTGCAATGGCACAATCACAGCTCACTGCAACCTCCGCCTCCTAGGTTTCAGGCAATTCTCCTGCGTCAGCCTCCTGAATAGTTGGGATTACAGGGATGCGCCACCACACCCGGCTAATTTTTGTATTTTTAGTAGAGATGGGGTTCACTGCATTGGCCAGGCTGGTCTCGAACTCAGGTGGTCTGCCTGCCTCGGCCTCCCAAAGTGCTGGGATTACAGGTTTGAGCCACCGTGCCCGGCCTGGCAAGTGTTTTTAGAAGAAGAGAAGATACAGGCAGAAAAGGAGAAACGCAGAGAAGGCAATGTGAAGACAGCCAGAGATCAGAATGATTCGCCCACCAGCATCAGACGCTGGGAGAGAGGCATGGACGGGATTCATTTTCAGAACCCCCAGAAGGAACCAGCCTTGCTGACACCCTGGTTTTGGACTTCTGACCTCCAGAACTGTGACAAAAGAAAACAAAAAATCTTTGATTCCCCTAAGTTTGTGGTCCTTTCCACGTTGGAAAACTCAGACACTCCTCCAGCTATACAGAGCCACTTGCTCATCCACACTAACCTCTTAGCCAGAAATGTTTTTTTCTCCTATTATCTACCCAGTGGTATTTAAAACTCAGTTCAAAAGTCATCTCTCCTGAAAAGCCTTCTTGAACCTCCCTCAATCTCATTTACCTATCCTGTCTTGTGTTTCCATAACAACCTGTGCTTTCCTTGAACCAGGCTATTTTACTTTCGTATTGTAATCCTGATTTACCTATTTGTCAACCTACCTAGGCTGTGACACTTTTAGAATAGGAACCATGATTGGTCCATAAGTGCAAAGTTACAGTTAAATGGAGGGAGTAAGCTCCAGTGTTCTACCACACAGCAGGGTGACTATGGATAACAATACTGTATTGTTGTATTTCAAAATAGCTAGAAGAGAAGATTTTGAATGCTCTCACCAGAATAAAATGGTAAATATATGAGGTGATGAATATGCTAAACATTCTGGTTTGATTTTTACATAATGTATACATGTATCAACCATCTCACTGTGCCCCATAAATATGTACAATTATTATGTGTTAATTAAAAACAAAACTTAAGAAAATATTTATACGTACAATACCCAGCACATAATAAATGCAAGCTGAATAAATGAATGAATAAACAAATTCTTTTGGTCAGAGAGTTGTTTTAAGTCTCTCATCCTTCAAAGCAATCTTTCTAAGGCATCTTTTACCCATTCAAGGGAATACAGACTATACTAGGAAAGCATAAAATATTGCCAGAAGCCTGAATAGACTGCTTCTATTCATTAGAATTGTAATTGCTTAATATGAGCTTTGGGAATTTTTTTGCTCTCCTTCTCACTCCCCTCTACTCACCCACATGACCCATTTCTAGGTGTTTTGCCTGTTTCAATGGAACTTTGGGAGAAGAAAAGTCCCCAGAAAAACAGCAAGACACTGAGCGGTAAAGAGGAATACCTGGATCTCAGGTAAGCACCAGACAGGAACATGAGGAACCAAGGAACAGGCAAGAGAAAGGGCAGAAGAGTCTTTGTCCATGCAGAGCCACAGAGAAAAAAAGACAGAATGTGCATTATCTCCTATAAGTGGCTTTCAAATAGAAAGTTATTTATTTATTTGTTTATTTACTTTTGCCAGAAGACACACAATTATAATGAGGAATTTGAGGCAACTCATAGACTCAGCATTATGTTATCCATCTTTTCTCTAGTCTTTACGGGTAGCAATACAAGAGAAGGAGGGGAGGTGAGCTATGTCACAATGCTTTTAAGTGACACTCAAATAGCAAGGCTCAACCAGTATGAATTAGACATGAATCTGAGAGAAAAATAAATAGGGCCTAGATTATACTTTTAATAACATCTATTTATATAGACATTGCCCTGTCCTGGAAGGATTTGAGGCAGCTTATAAAACAGCACAGGAAGTCTGTTCGAAACCTTCTTGCTTTGACCAAGAGAGGTTCTGAGAGTCAACAGAGAGGCAGAATAGCAGTGATTAAGGACGTGAATTCTGGAGCAAGGCTGCTGGATTTAAAACCTGTCTTGAGCTGGGCGCCTGTTGTCCCAGCACCTTGGGAGGCCCACGTGGGCGGATGACTTGAGGTCAGGAGTTCAAGGCCAACCTGGCCAACATGGTGAAACCCGGTCTCTGCTAATAATACAAAAAAATTAGCCAGGCGTGGTGGTGCGTGCATGTAATTGCACCATTACTGGGAGGTGGAGGTTGCAGCGAGCCAAGATCATGCCGCTGCCCTCCAGGCTGGGTGACAGAGCAAGACTCCATCTCAAATAAACAAACAAACAAAACCTGTCTCTATCACTTTCCAGCTGGATGATCTTA
Organism: Macaca mulatta; assembly: GCF_049350105.2. Lineage (NCBI taxonomy): Eukaryota > Metazoa > Chordata > Mammalia > Primates > Cercopithecidae > Macaca > Macaca mulatta. Next base: position 152,796,804 of record NC_133412.1, on the reverse strand, counting down.
GGTAGGTTATTTAATCTCTCAGTGTCTCAGATTCATCGACTGTAAAATAGGGATAAGTTCACAGGATCACTTGATAGACAAAATGACTAATTGCATATTAAATACTTTAAAAATGCTTGACTTAGAAATAATGAATGGAAAGCATGTAAGTATTGATAGATGAATCAGACATTGTAAATAATGTGGTTTCGTCCTAACACTGTCCTTCAGGAATTCCCCCCATTTTACAGATGGAGGGATTGACACTCAGACCAAATAACCTACCCAGAGTAACAGTGGTAAAAATGGCTGTGATTGGCAAAATAAACTATCCTCATAGTGAATGGGCAACCTAGAGAATGGGAGAAAAATGTTGCAAATTATCCATCTGACAAAAGGTCTAATATCCAGAATCTACAAGGAACTTAAATAAATTTACAAGAAAAAAACAAACAACCCCATTAAAAAGTGGGCAAAAGACAAGAACAGACACTTTCAAAAGAAAACGTTTATGTGGCTGACAAACATTTTTTTCAAAGATGGAAAAAAAGCTTAACATCACTGATCATTAAAGAAATGAAAATCAAAACCACAATGAGACTCCATCTCATGACAGTCAGAATGGAGATTATTAAAAAGTCAACAAATAACAGATGCCAGTGAGGCTGTGGAGAAGTAGGAATGCTTTTACACTATTGGTGGGAATGTAAATTAGTTCAACCATTGTGGAAAACAGCGTGGCAATTCCTCAAAGATCTAGAACCAGAAATACCATTAGACCCAGCAATCCCATTACTGGATACATACCCAACGGAACGTAAATCATTCTATGATAAAGATACATGCATGCATATGTTCATCGCAGTACTATTCACAATAGCAAAGACATGGAATCAACCCAAATGCCCATCAATGATAGACTGAACAAAGAAAATGTGGTATATATACTCCATGGAACATTATGCAGCCATTAAAAGCAACAAGATCATGTCCTTTTCAGAGACATGGAGGGAGCTGGAAGCCATTATTCTCAGCAAACTAATGCAGGAATAGAAAAGCAAACCCTGCAGGTTGTCACTCATAAGCGGGAGCTGAACAATGAGAACACATGGACACAGGGAGGGGAACAACACTCACTGTGGCCTGTTGAGCAGGGTAGATGGAGGGAGAGCATCAGGATAAATAGGTAATGCATGCGGGGCTTAACACTTGGGTGATGGGTTGATAGGTACAGCAAACCACCATGGCACACGTTTACCTATGTAACAAACCTGCACATCCTGCACATGTATCTTGAAATTTAAAATAAATTTTAAAAAATAATAATTTTTTAAAAAGAAATATTTCAAAAAATGACCGTGACTGGATGTAAATCCAAGTTCTACTGGCTTCAAAATCAAGCTCTTTTCATGATTCTGCTTTGACTCCATGATTTTCACTCATCCACCCCTAGAGCTAAAATCACCAAGGTTTTGCAAGGTGCAATGACATTGTCATGGATCACACATACTTATGATTTTCCATGCTCTGTGTACCCCTCTTTCTTCATTTTATTCCTCCTTCCTTTCTATATAGAGTCCAACCTATGTCATGATTCTAGGAGAGACTGTAAATGGGTCCTATATTTCCTTGTTTTCATCCTCTAAAGTTAAACTCTTTAGGCAACCCCCTCTGGGGAAAGACGTCACAAAAGTAAAATGCACCATCCTCTCATCAAACACATTTCAGCAAAGATGGTCGAGCTTCTGCTCATTTGGAGAGTACGAGGGTCACCATATGCAGCAGATGACTGTGTTCGAGGTATCTTATTCCACCTAAATCCCACTGGGCTATTGATAGCACTCCAACATGCAACTGAATACAGAACACTCGTCCTAAATGCACACATATACCTTCTGTAGTCTTGTTATAGGGCCAACCCCAACTCAACACAGTAGACCTGCCGTAGAAGGCTCTGTGGTGTCCTGCATAGACCAGAAGCTCCTAGTCAGACAACCTGGGGTATGTTAAATCCTTGTCATCATCACTTAGTAACTGTTCAATTTTACCTCCATGAACTTCAGTTTCCTCAAGTGATACTGATGGATGCCTTTCATCACATGATTGCTCTGAGGGTTAAAGATGATAAAATAAATAGAATGCCTGGGATATAGCAGGTGCCCAATGTGTGACAGGTATTAATGTAATTTATTACAGAAAGGTATAATGCCTGCTACAGGAAATCCAAAATAAATGTTCCTATACCAATTGGAGGGAGGAGAGAAAAAAAATAAACAAAACTTAAAAATAGGAAAAGAAAAGTTTCCTCCCATCCTCAAAGCAGAAAGCACAAACCTTTTACTCTGGAGGTTTCAATAATGAATTTCTATTTTAATTGATGCTGCAGCCGATCCATGCTTTGCACTCACAACACACTCATTCTCCCGGTGATGCTACGCGGGAAGAAGCTTTTAAATCAGTCAGTGAGCATAATGAACTCCAATTTTTCTTTGACAAGGGCAAAATTACAAACATGCTTTCACTTCCAGACAATTAATTAATTTGTTTACACAATTTCTTTGCTTTGTTTTATTTCATAATTCTTTCCACTTGCCTAATCTCAAGTGTTTATTATTAACTTCTTCAGGTGTTCCTCCACGGTACAGCAGAATATAATGTAAGGGGCACTCTTAGCTTTCATGAATTTCAGATCAGGAATGAAGGAATAAAAGAGACCTCAAAATAGTTTTAGAAGACACTTTTGACAGTTTCCACAGGTATATATTAAATTCTTTCTTTAAATGTAAGATGGCCTGTCGTGGTACACTTCTCCTACCAATGTTTAGAAAGGGACCAATGCTTTTTACCAGGATGTCAGACCACAGGAAAACTCATGGGGTGATGCATGTACAGCAACTTGAATGTACCTTATAAAATCCCAGGTTTTTCATCTTCTGGTGTTCCAGGACATTTCCTGATTCATCGTCATACAAATTGTGTTTTTGCACAGATGATCATCGCCATGTTTCTATTATATACTCATATCTCCAGGTTTTCAATTGCTAACAAGTCACTCTTGGCAGGCAGGGTCTTTTCATAATTTTTTTTTCTGGTTTGTTTTTGTCTTTTTTGGTTTTTAAACCTTGCCATGTTTTTGATTGGTTTGGGGCTCTCCTATAAATCTGTTTTTAAACTTGGAATAGAATTCACATAGGTTCCCCTAGGAGAGTTTTGTTTTAAAGGGCTAACACAAACAGCTATGCAAATTTCTGATCTTTGCATCACTCAAATCATTCAAATAGAATTTAGAGAGGCTATGTTTGAATGTTCGCTTATTTGTTCTATAGATATAGTGCCTCCTCTAGGCCATACACTGTGCTGGATGCTTTAGATATAAAACCTCTTTTAATGTATTAAGTTGATGGGATTAGCAGTCTTAGAATTCTTGTGCCCTCGGTCCCCTTAAAATGAAGGAACAAGATGTAGTTCTTTATACAAAAACATCATATTTTGTATCATATCATGTCCCAGGCTTGGCCATAAATTGGGCAGCTAACCCAAGTATACCAATAGACATTCATGCTGATGGCTAGAGAGTGGAATAAACCAGTGGTCTTCTCTAAGATTCAAAGTTTTTATCTGTAGTTTGACACAACCAAACTAGAATAATCTCTAAGCTCTTTTCCAGCTCCAACAGGCCACATTCCAAGATTCTTTCTATTTTTTTCCATGGAAGATGGAAAAGAATGGGAAGAAGAATCCAAGAGTCTCCAATTCCAGACTTTTGCTTTGGAGAAAAAAGTGTATTCAAAGTTAAGGAGTACATTTGCAAATTAAGTGCATTAGATCTTAATTGCTACAAGTTGTTATCAATTACTATTAATTACTATAGAGCATTAAGTAAAGCTGAGGGTTTTTACTTGAGTTGTTTCCTTAGCTCTGGCTACTGAGAATGGATTCTGATTATCTATCCACTCTTTTGCCTCTTTTTTACATGTGCAGTCCTTATTATTCATATAATGGCCACATTATTTCACTACCAATAATTGTGATGATTATTGTCAAATGCAATAAAGTGATTTGTGGGGCAAGGAGGTTTATGCAATTTTGAACCTTATCCCAGAAAATCAATATGCCAAAATTTTTTGGATAGAACATGGATTTACTGGGAGTATTTTTATTGTTTTTCAGACACCAAAACGCTCTTACATGGATGTGGAATCACCTGTCAAATTAAAGAGGTGGGAACACAGCAGATGATGTGTTTTAGGAGATAACAGCATAATTTTTACTACCGAAAAAGAGATCTGGGCTGTGTCAAAGTAAGCTCTTAAAACCCCAAATCACACCTCTTGCACATAACTGTCGGTAGTCAAAAAGCTGTTTTCTTTGAAGTAATTTTTGGCACTGAGGTAGAAGATGACACTTTGCACTGAATGAAACAAAAATATCAAGCTGAGAACTTCACCTTCATACAGTTAAAAGGAGAGAGCAGAGTCCACTGTTTAAAAGCCCAGGCAACATTGGACTGCTCACTTGAATATGAGTTCTACCACTAACTAGCCAGGCATCATGAGAAAGCTCTCTTACGATCTCTCTCAGTTTTCTCATCTGTAAAATGGGTATAAAAACAGTATCATTTCATAACAGTTTTGAAAAACTAATGAGTAAATATAGGTTAAATATGTTAAATACATGGCATAGATGCTTGATAGGTATAAGAAATTATTAAAATTTAGTTTTTTTGTGATGTGGACAAATATTGGGCTTTCTCAATTGAAATACCCTATACTTCAATAGAGTTTAGTTATAAATTTTCAAGTTTTCTCTTTATATCATATCCTTCGGGAATAGAATTTAGGCTCCTAATGGGAAAGATTTTGAGGGTTGCTAGGAAATCTTCTCCTGTGCCAAATAAATAGTCCTCCAAAAGAAGACATATTGAGAAGTGCAGAAGTGCCTCAAGTGACATTTATTTATTAATTCGACAACTATTTTATTTGCTTAGAGTGTCAGTCATTTCAACAGTTTCTTCTCAGTTTTTTGTGAGAATAATAACTCATTTGTGGCAGGACTTGGAGGAGAGTGGAGAAATGAGTATAGGGAAAGAAGATCTGGAGTGTAGGGATGGTCACATTGGATAGTATCCTCTGATACCTAGACCTACAGTACTTCTTCAACTTTTTTCACATCATGGAATACATTGAAAATGATATTATTTGCACAGTCCACAGAGTATGCAGTCCTAACGACTGATGATAACTCATCTAGAGGCTCTGGCCTCCTACCTCAGCAAACCACCCCTAGGCTGAGGGGCCTGATATCTCAGCCCACTGAGTCTCTTGCTGACATTTGCTGGTTAGGACACTAGCTTTTGAAGCCTTCATGAAGGTACAAGTATGGAGCTCTAAGAAAGAAAACTTCAATATTTCTCAATTTCCTCTTAGAGTAGCATAGTGGTTTTGTAACTTATACTTTCTAAATATCAAAATTAATGATCTGTTTACATGATCAAATTTAATTATTAGTGGAATGCTTAACATGTTGCAATAGTCAGGATAGGTATTATAGATAAGTATCTGTAACTTACACACACACAGGCATACACACGTGTTCATTTCTTGCTCCATATATGCTATAAATGCTAATGTGGGTTGGGACTCTATCTCCATCTTATGCAAGTCCCTTTAGAACACAAGATTTTCACAGCACTGAGAAGAGAAGGCAGGGAAAGAGAGTGGTGAAGGAAAGGTGCAAATGACTATAAACTGCCTCAGCCCAGAAGTGACACTTTTCACCCCTGATCATGGAACATTGCTCAGAATTTGCTCCAATTCTAACAGCAATAAAGGTGAACAATATGGAGTGACACATGGCTGATTTATGAGAACAATTTCTGCTCTGCTTCATCAATGTACTCTCAATTTTTATATCATATGTTGCGTCTATTACCTTACAGTTGTTTTTCTCTTAGCAAATTAAATCTCAAGCCAACAGGGACTCAACAGGTGTCCATTAAGTGTAAAATATCATAGGATAAATATATCTAATTACTTAAGCTCCAAAATAGTATTATACTAGATATCATGGTCCAAACCCATCTCACAGCTAGAGTGAGGCATCCTTAGTGGTTTTATTGATCATACTAAAGATCATGCCCTAGACATATACGATCTTATAATTTTCTTAATACTGATTCATATTGCCTTTTCTCTGACCTTATTGGTGTTTGCCAAGCCTGAACATAACATTTTCTGTGAAATGTCATCAATGTTTGTCTTTTCCCATAAGCATGCTTTATAAAATTAACGTACTCTAAAAATCTCATAACATTATCCCTATCCACCTTTTCCATACCTGGATACTGTGACATGTCATAGTGTTCTATTATTAACAGGTATATATCTCAATGTTCTACCCTTCATTAAGTTGATTTAGATTAATTTTGCAAGATGAAAAATAAGCAAATGCTTTAACTGAAGCTCAAATCCAAAGCAACAAACCCCATGTCCTCCATGGAACAAAATGCTTCTGTGGATCAAATATCTAGACTTCTTAGTGATCACATGGGCAGTCATATCTGTGCTTTCTACAAAGCTCAAAAACTAGGGTATAAGCATAGTAGCATTAGCTAAACGGAAGCATGGGACTTTACTACTTCAAAGAGGATTGGGAAGGAGGATGAGTACAGCTAATTAAGCCGGTATTTAAATACAATTGCAGTAAACGGGACTAGAGGGCTGAATTCTTATCTATCTAAATTCTCAATCCAAATGTGAGGACACTGAAACACTTCTACTGGGAGATAAAAGGAAATGGGGCTCTGAGATCAAAAACATTAATGAAGATATTTATCCATGTTTCCATGAGATAAACAATAAATTCTAAGGACAAGTCATTTCAAGAGTGTCGACTTTGGTTTGTGTTATTTCTATATTTTCCATCAATTCAAGAAAAAGGGAGCACAGCAAATGGTTTGATAATGCTGTACCTATTCATCCCATTTTCCATTCTAAAAGGAGTCCCAACAAAGAATTTTTTTGTTCACAGGTATTAAATCTGCCGACTCTGCACAAGAGGAAGAAGCAATCCCATTTCCCCCTCCTTGGTTTCACGCTAATTTTATTTGTCTTATTTCTTTTCTTCAATCACAGCTAAAATTTTGACAGTCTATTCAAAAAATAAAATAGAGACAAAAGAAAAAGGAAAAAAAAACCCCTCTTTTTTTTTCAAATTCAAACAGAGAGCGCAGAGAAAACAAGCACAGAGAGAAAGCTGAACTGCCCATGTAGGATGGTATAGAAAACATTTCCTTCTCCATCTTTGTCCAGGGGGCATCTGAAGCATCTTTCGGAGGCTCCTGTGTTCATTTATTCCTGTTTACCCGCCCCCAGAGCCATCCCTCCACCCATACCCTGGGACACACGTATAATTACAATATTTTAAATTGTGATTTAAATAAAAACAATCCCAAGTTATATAGAGTGTCATTTTGCTTTGCTTTTTGTTGTCATTTAAATCCTCACTTTAAATGTGGCTATGTATACACTGCTGTTTGTCCTACACTGGCCTTCTGACAATTATACTAAAGTTCTCTGAGCACACAATTATAGGGGAGTGCTCTGGGCAAATGCCTGTGAGTTTGGAGATTTGCAATCATTTCTGTTAACACTTAGAGATGCTAACAAAACTGAGAGACCACCTAAACATGTTACTTTTAAGGTATATTCAAGGTGTTTTTAGGTATTTCCAGGTATTTCCTCCTCCTACCTCCATTCTGGACTACAGAAAATAAACATGAAAGTACAATTTCAAAGCAAAATGGGATCAATGGAGTGAATATAAGTTATTATAAACCAAACAATGAATTACTTGGAGTTCTGTTTGTTCAAACCATGAGACTGAACATAGGCTGGCAGTTTTCGACTTTGCTTGGCGTGATTCCGCAAGCTGACAAATTACCTTCATTTTTATTTGATTTGACTAAAGATTCAGTGGGATGAAAACTGACTTAAATACACACATCCATCAAACACTAGACCTCATTCCACTTTATATCCTTTTCAACAAATATTTAACAACAAAAATTCAGAGGGATAACTTTATTTTTCTAGTAAAGTCTAAATGAATTTACATATTTTAGAGATTTTTGGAGTCTCAAAGTTTATTTTTAATGTGTTTTCACACTTGAAGAATTGCTATTTCTGGTAAGACATGTGTTTTAATACTCAGTTAAGTACATGACTTAGCCATATTTTCTCTTTTCTCACATACGTGGGAGAATGGTCCTCTGGTAAGTGCTGTGCTAGTCACTTAACACACACGTCCCCATTCTCAGCTTTCTAAAGAGAAGAACGAGACGTACATATTAAAAAACTTGTTCGGGATGTGATCATTAATGAGAGATGAAGCTGGGATTTAAACCAAGATCTGTGTGAAACCAAATCACACTTTCTCAGGATGCTGCTCTTCACTCTTTGATGACTGAGCTTATTATATCACATATTAAGCTGAAGAAGAAAACAAAATCATCCATTTTTTTCCATGACACAAAGGCACATGATGTTTAGGAAAAGCTATCTGTAATAATTTTGGTCCACTTGTTTGCTAAATCATTTTCTAGTCTTAGAAATTTAAAAAAAAAAAAAAAACTACTCTTTTTTTTAACCATACACATTTTAGAAATAACGTTAAACAAACAAACAAAAAGAATCAAAATTATCTGTAATATCACTACTCACTGTTCACATCTGAATATATTGTGTATATATATACATACATATATCACTCCAGTATTTATTTGATTTAAACATACTCCTATAGAGATGTGGCTAAATTGATCTTGAATAACTTACTCTACTTTTTGCTCTTTATTTTACAAACATCTGTTGATGTAATTCAATAGTAACCTAAAAAAGTATTAAGTTATTCTTCTAAAATATTAGATTGAAGTATGTGACAGTGTTTATAATATCAAAAAATTTAATCTTATCTCTCTTTACTTCTCATACAAGAGCATGACAATAGTAACAACTGTTATCAAGTACAGCTATGATGAATATCTGTGCTAACCACTTGAGTGTACTTTAATCAATCTGATATTGTTGAGCATTTATCTTCCTTTCAAATTAGAATGTTCACAAGAAACTATAATAAACATCTCTGGAACTAAATCTTTACCAACTTTCATGACTATTTCTATAGGATAAATACCCCAAAATGGAACCTTTTGGTTACATGTGCAAATAGTCTTAACAGTTTGATCTGTCTCCTAAACCCGCTACTAGGGAGACTATAGCAATTGCTAACACCCTCAACCCCATCAGCAAGATATGGAAATAAATGCTTGCCTGGGTTGCTGCCAATGATAGGTTTTATCTGTTACTACTATTACTCCTGTTACTACTGCCATTACTTTTTTCTTTCTTTTTTTGTGAAAGAGTCTCACTCTGTCACACAGGCTGGAGTGCAGTGGCGCAATCTCGGCTCACTGCAACCTCTGCTTCCCAGGTTCAAGTGATTCTCCTGCCTCAACCTCCCAAATAGCTGGGACTACAGGTGCATGCCACCACACTCGGCTAATTTATTATTTTTATTAGAGACGGGGTTTTACCATGTTGGCCAGGCTGGTCTTGAACTCCTGAACTCAGGTGATCCTCCCACCTTGGCCTCCCAAAGTGCTGGGATTACGGGTGTGAGCCACCATGCCCAGCCACAATTTTTAATTCTTTCTAACATGACAAGCAAAAAAGGAAAATGTTAAACTACCTTTTTAACATTATTTACTTTCCCTATATAATTGATTTTTCATAATAGCTTAATATTTTTTTATCTTCCCTGATCCTAGTATTTTTTCCAAGCTTCTTCTTCTGCTTAAAAGACCACTTTCCATCCACAATCCCATCATTTTGGGATCCTCTAGAAAGCCTTCTCTAACCACCATACCACTATCCCTAACCAGCCGCACTTCTCTTCCTTAAATCCTAAAGCTGTTGTTCTATTTTATTTTATTTTTTTTTTTTGAGACAGAGTCTCACACTGCCGCCCAGGCTGGAGTGCAGTGACTCCATCTCAGCTCACTGCAACCTCTGCTACCCTGGTTCAAGTGATTCGCCTGTCTCAGCCTCCTGAGTAGCTGGGATTACAAGCTCCTGCCACCGTGCCCAGCTAATTTTCATATTTTTAGTAGAGGCAGGCGTTTCACCATCTTTGCCAGGCTGGTCTTGAACTCTTGACCTCGTGATCCACCCACCTCGGCCTCCCAAAGTGCTGGGATTACAGGTGTGAGCCACTGCGCCTGGCCAGCAGTTATTCTTATTACTACTACTTCGATAACTAACTTTGTATTGCCTTGTGGCATCTCTAGGTTCTGTTATGTTTTGCTGTCGTAAACTGTGGCTTAATTTTGAGTAATTTAACTCCCAATACCCTCCCACGAGGCTTTTTTTTTTTTAATTTTGTAACACACATACCTAGTAGATATAGTGGAGTGGTTTGCATTTAAATTCCAATGAGTATCTCTCACATTTGTTTCTTTCCCAGCATTTTTAGCTGTACATTGTTACATACATTTATTTCCTTGTTTATTATCTCTCTCCCTCATTAGAGTCTAAACTCTAGGACAGCAGGTATACTGTGTCTGCAAAATTAAGTGCCTCGCTCTGTATCTGGCACAAGGTAGGCAGCTAATAAATATTTGATATTGGTTGAATTGGCGGAACATATAAATTCACCATGGAAAATATGCTCCTCCTCAATTCTAATGAATACATGATTAGGAGCAAACTTCTTAGAACTAGATGAGGCCAGTGCTAACATTGTATAGGATTAAAAAATGTTAGCCAAATGCTCTGGGAAACCTAGACAGGAGAATCACTTGAGGCCAGGAGCTTGAGACCAGGCTGGGCAATATAGCAAGATCATCTCTCTGCAAACAATTTTTTAAAATTAGGTGGGTATGGGGCCAGGCGGTGGATCACGCCTGTAATCACAGCACTTGGGGTGGCCAAGGCAGGTGGATCACCTGAGGTTGAGAGTTTGAGACCAGCCTGACCAACATGAAGAAACCATCTCTACTAAAAATACAAGGCATGGTGGTGCATGCCTGTAATCCCAGCTACTCAGGAGGCTGAGGCAGGAGAATTGCTTGAACCCGGGAGGTGGAGGTTGCAGTGAGTCGAGATTGCGCCATTGCACTCCAGCCAGGGCAACAAGAGCAAAACTCCGTCTCAAAAAAAGAAAAACAAAATTAGGTGGGTATGGTAGCATGTGCATGTGGTCCTAACTACTCTGGACGCTGAGTTGGGAGGATCCCTTAAGCCCAGGGTTCAGAAGTTGCAGTTAGATATGATTGTGTCACTGCACTCCAGCCTGGGCAATAGAGTGAGACTCTGTCTCTAAATAAATAAATAAGTAGAAAGCTCCTAATAATTCTGCACAATTCCCTGCCCCAAATGAGAATCATATGCCAACTTTAGTCTGCTAACCCAACACCTCTTCCTAGCAATATGTTGACTTAAAACATTTATAGTGAACATAAGACAGAGATTTAAGGCAATAAAACTTAATGTTAATGATGGGAATCTAGCAGTCAACACTACTTCACAAATCGAGTGCAATGCTAAAAGGAAAGTGAATACCATGCAATGAAAACAGAACACTTAAAAGCTGACCAGGAAGAGCCCTTTGGTGATATGCAAAGGGTATATTTTAGTCTGAGCTGACTGATTCATTTGTGGGGAATAGTTGTGGCTGCATTTATTTTATGGCTGCCAGCATTAATAGGTTTGCAGCTAAAAGGAAAAATAAGTTTCTAGAGTGTTCGATTTCCAGAAGAACAGAATGGAATTCATTAAATGACCTGTGGATCCCAGGAAATTCTGATCATGAGTTGGAGATGTGGGCCCTTCATGCAGGCGGGGAACTAGAAGTGGAATTTTTTAAGTCTTGCATTGGAACTAGCACCAATAATTAAATGGACATATAAATAAAGGAAACATGTATTAGAAGGTCTTTAAAAAATTTACCTGGAAACCCTCAAGGTGGTGTTGGGGCTCAGTAAACAACACTCCAAAATGAAGACCTCAGAAGCAAAAGTTTTTCTGACCTTCCCCTGCCCTCCTGTTTCGCAGTCCCATTCTTCCCCAGTGCTAGCCATAGAAACTAGGATCCCTCTTCCTCAAAGCTAGTCATAACACCTAAAAATATTACTCCAATTTCCCTCTGCCTTTCTGCGTAAAAACTGACCATGCAGAAACCATCTGACTACTTGTCTGACTGTAGGTCATAAGACCCCCGTTTCAGAAAAAGTCTTGCCCTCTACTCAGAAAAAAAGGAATGCGGGCTCAGAGAGGCCAAGAAAAGTCTACACAGCCAGGCCTCGCTGGGTTTTCTGCTTCAGTCCATTACCATTAGATCATACCCTTTTTGTCCAATCATATTTCTATACAGCTGTCCACACTTGGTTGAACCTAAGCATAAAAATGAACATTTTCTCCTACATCTTTGGGTCTTCATTTTGAAGGCTCCTGTGTATACACATTAAATAACGTGCATGTTTTTTCTCCAATCAATTGGCATTTTGCAAGCTGATTTTTCAGAGAATCTTTGGAAGGCCAAGGGGAGAATTCTCCTTTGGTCCCTACGGTGATATCCAGAATAATTCTGGGGAGAATATTGTCCAAGTAAATCCTATTGCCTGTTTGCAGTGGCATCCATTTTGACAGTATCCTCTCCAGAATTATTTTTTGTTGGTTATAATTATGAACATGACCTTTGATTTCTTTATTGTCAATCAACATATCCTTTGTCCAGAACTGTTTCAGGTACCTGTGAAGTATGCAACAAGTGTGTAAAATGGAGCTCTTCATGCCTCAAGGGATTTGTTTTCTACTTAGAGAAGTAAGGTCCACTTAGAATAAGTTTTCCACACTGACAATCTGGTTCTTAGTAAAAACAGAGCTTGCTGGAGGGAAAGATTGTATAGTTCTGGAGAAAAGGCCTCGAGCTTTACTGGTTTTCTTAGAAATTTAGAAGAAAAGACAACCATGAGGTTATCCCTCCTCTAGTTCCTCCTTCCATTGCAAACACAAAGCGAGTCCACTGCCAAGGTCCACTGGTAACATCACACCCTGTTTTCTCCTTAGATCTTGGCCTTTGTTTGCTGAAGGCCATAGGCATGCAGGTAAGACCTGACCTCTCCTCCACAAGATAGTTTTGTCAAGGATGTTCTCATTACCGATTATTTAGATGTGCAGCCACACAGTGTATGCTTCCTGTCCAGTCTCAGTATCAGTAATATCAGAACAGAAGAAGGTCCTACAGCAACTGGTCCCTTTGAAACTTCAGGGCACAAGAATGTGAACGTGACACTTGAGTTCAAAGGGCACCACCATTGCAGAAGGGTCTTCCACTTTAAAGAAATATGAAATAAGAGGATAGTGAGATTCCTAAGCCCAGGAAATGCCACTGTAATCTGGATATTAATCTGCTCTGGGTCTAAAACAGATTCTTGGGAAGTTACATACTTACACAACTGCGTTAGTCCCTAAATCTCAACTCTGCCTCGCCCCTTCATTACCCTAATCAAGTTGCAAATGATTTGAATTCTGATGTCTCTACAATGTCTCTCTCCTTTTTTTTCCCTTACATTTTGACAAGAATAAAGCAGTTCCTGAAATGACAAATGGCAGCAGGGCTTTGCATGTGCAGAATCAGCTGTCGATCTCAGATCCTGAGCAGTGAATGCCATTTTTTCTTTAGTGGAAGTGGAAGGGAAGCATTTTACTCATACAGTGATTAGAACAGATTTTTTTTCCCATCACTACATTTTCAGGGAATTGGCTGTTAAACAGCATGGTGGACAGAATCAATTAACATCTTCAAAACAAAGCTTGCCTCATCTATTTTGTATACAAACATAGCAAAAGTCAAGCTGAGACCCCATTAAAGCTTTGCTCCTTTAGGTAACAGCTCTCATCATGAGAATGATGAAATTCTTATCTGTTAGAATGCAACATATTTTTATTTTGTACTTACTGAAGATAGCTGCATTTGGGGTATTAAGAACCATGTGGTTACCTGAAATTGCATTAAGGAGATGGCAAAAGATCAGGAAAAAAAAAATCTCCTAATTTCATAGTTTAACCAATGTTAGTCCACCAAGTTTGCAAACAGTGTACATGAGTATGTTTTTCATCTCCAGCCTTCAATGGAAATTCCACAACCCTGTTTCTTTTAGAAGTGCAATGCTATTCAGCTGGGAAAGAGAGAAAGCAACCAAGCAAGTAAGCAAGAAAACAAGTAAAAAAGAATTGAGAAAGGAGTTGGTTGTCTGATAGTGACTGTTTCTGTGATAGAATGTAAATTTGCCTGTAAAGACATATTTTGCATATAGCTGACTGAAGATGAAAGAGCAACAAGTGGTATTTAACACGGAAGTTTTTACATATATAATGTTAGATAAAGAATTGTGCTCTGAAACTAGTTAACTATGGCAGCTCCCGCCTGAGTGAAGTATGGAAGGTCTCCAAAAAGTAACTTGAAACTGTGAGATCACAGAAAACTCCCCATGGAGCAGCTGAGGAAGGAAATGTTTTAGAACTGTAGTGAATATCAGCTAGATTTGTAAAGGTTTCCATGGGATCCTCGGAAGAAAGACAGTTCACAGATTACAGAGGTGCAAGTATATATACCCAAGAATTGTAATTACTTATTTTTTCTTTTTTAAAAGTGTGTCTTCTTTATCTTTTAAAATGATGACTAAGATATCCCTAAGTCTTGCTATCTCCTGCTACATTGGAAGGTAGTTAGAAATATGGCCCTAGTGGCTGGGCTCAGTGGCTCATGCCTGTAATCTCAGCACTTTGGGAGGCTGAGGCAGGCGGATCACGAGGTCAGGAAATCAAGACCATCCTGGCTAACACAGTGAAACCCCATCTCTACTAAAAAAAAAAAAAAAAATAGCAGGGCGTGGTGGCGGGCACCTGTAGTCCCAGCTACTTGGGAGGCTGAGGCAGGAGAATGGCATGAACCTTGGAGGTGGAGCTTGCAGTGAGCCAAGATCATGCCACTGCACTCCAGCCTGGGCAACAGAGCGAGATTCCATCTCAGAAAACAAAAACAAAAACAAAAACAAACAAACAAAAAAACCAAGAAATATGGCCCTAGCATAAAAATGAATTCCATTATTATTTTATAAATGTACTCACTTTCCTATATAAGAAATTCTGTGTCTGTATTGTAACAACAGAGATGAGGACTCAAAGGCTCCTTGGAAGAGAAAACTCATATACCCCTGTTCACCCCTCTTAATATGAACAATTACAACTGTATATCCCTTTCCTGCTTCATACCACTCTGCAGCTTTAGATTGTTGTCCTGGAAGCAATACCGACTCCTTGGTATGTCAAGTTCTTCTTGCTCTATCTGCTTGTACTTCTCCTGTGTCAGCTTGGATCTACCTTTTTCCCCAGGCACTACAGTCAACTACCTGTTCCACAGAAATGCCATGATGTTTTTCAATTCCATTGTTTCTGCCTGGAACCATTTCCTCTGTCTATGTTTCCCTGATGATCATCTATCAGAGATTAAACACAGATAATGCCTCTTTAAGAAAGGCTTCTCTGATTCACCAGGACTGTATTAATACGTTTATAGACACATCCTCACAGCAAAAGGAGAAAATGACCCAACATTTTATATCCAGCCAAACTATACACAATGATAAAGTCTACAAATGGTATTTACCTTCAGGAACACTGAGGATATTGAGGAAACTACTAGAAAATGACTTTGGTCAACCGAAACGTGATTAGAATAACTATGACAATGAAATTGAAGGTAAGCACAGAGTATAGTTTTTAAAGAAGAACTGTGACTAACCTAATGGGAACAATATGCTGCAGACTAGAATGAAAATGGAATAAACCCTGACAATACAAAAGTAATACAACTAAAAATAGTAACGAGAGGAGAGAAGGTAGGAAGTAAATTCTCTGATTGCTAGGAGTCAAAGGATAATATATAAAGTATCAACTCAATTAATTTTAATACGTGCATGTTTTTTCTTTATTAAATATTAAGAAAGATGATTCACTGCTTATAGTAAAGAGCTAATGCATATTCATTAACGTGACATTTCCCAGTATTTTTCAAATGATAGCTCAAAAAGCAAATGATATATTTGTCGAGACTGAGAGAAGCAGACAAGATTCTTCATGGCCAGAGAGTCTATCCAAAAACCCTAAGAGTGTGCTATATTGGATGAGAAGCTCTGGTTTAAATATATTGAGCACTAAAAATATAATACATTATAACTGTAAAAATGACCACAAGGGAGATAATGCAAACTCTTAAATAGCAAAGCATACATATAGACATGCATAGAACAGATTACAAATAAGCAAACAAACAAAATAAGAAAAAGAGAAAATATATGATAAAGTAATAGGAGAGGACCAGGAACAAATATATCTATCACATAATTATATATAAATTGGCTTAATATACCTATTAAAAGACAAAGACATTCAACTTTCGCAATAGATCACAAAGCAGAACCAACTTTGTGCTATGAACAAGAGACTTACTTTAAAAAACAATTCATTATCCAGTCTATCATTGATGGGCATTTGCTATTGTAAACAGTACTGCAATAAACATACATGTAAATGTGTCTTTATAGTAGAATAATTTGTAATCCTTAAGGTATATACCCGGTAATGGCATTGCTGTGTCAAATGGTATTTCTGGTTCTAGATCCTTGAGGAATCGCCACACTGTCTTCCACAATGGTTGAACTAATTTACACTCCCACCAACAGTGTAAAAGTGTTCTTATTTCTTCACATCCTCTCCAGCATCTGTTTCCTGACTTTTCGATGACTGTCATTCTAACTGGCATGAGGTGGTATCTCATTGTGGTTTTGGTTTGCATTTCTCTAATGACCAGTGATAAAGAAAATGTGGCACATATACACCATGGAATACCATGTAGCCATAAAAAAGAATGAGTTCATGTCCTTTGAAGGGACAGAGATCTTAAAATCAGAGAAAGTGGTATTCAGGTTTTAAATAATTGAGAAAAGATCATTTTGTTTAAAATGCTAAAAGACAAAATTCACAACGAAGATGTCAGAATTATAACCAGCTATGAACCAAATAAAATAAAAATAACATTCAAAAAACAGAAAACTAAAGAGTTATCAGAAGAAATATTCAGCCAAAAACCAGAAATAAGACACTTTAAATCATCTTGCTTATTCAGTGATACATGAAATAGCCAAAAGACTATAATTGATTCAAATAGAATAATTAATAAGGCATATCAAACAATACACTTAAAGATTTAGGCATTGAAGATTAAAAACAAGCTTTTTAAGAATCCACATGATAATCACAAATGTAACTCTATACAGTCCAGAAAGAAAACCACAACTTTTTCTTTCAAAAAAAAAAAAAAAAGAAATACTATTGTATACATTTTCTGATCACAGTGCAATAACTAGATGTTAACAACAAAATCAGAAACAGAATCTCATTCTAACTAGAAATTTTTAAACTCTCTCTTAATTCTTGGGTCAAATGAAATACAGGCCATTTTGCAGGTTTCCTAGAACAATAAAAATATAAAAGCACTCATATTCTATAATCTACGGGAAACAAGAAAAGCCATGCTTAAAGGAAATCTTTGGCCTTACATATTTATATTGACAAGAGAAAATAACAAAATCAATTCAAATTTTTAACAAAAAATTTTTAAACAAACATAAAATATGTTTACGAAACACAGGGCCAATTCATATAGGTAAAAGGAGAATTTAATATTCTAGGAAATGCAAAAGTGGTAAAATTACTGTATTTAAAGTTTCTGTTATGAAAAAATTAAAAAGGGTAAACATAAGATTATCTCATCATGAAAAAGAGGAAGAAAATTGTAGATACATAAAATTTAAAAATAGTAAGTGGAAAATAAGCACAGGAAAATGACAGAAATAGTCTTGGCTAACTCTATGCAAATATATATGAAAACTTGAGGAGATAGAGAATATTCTAGAAAAATGTAATTGACTAAAAATAATTCTAAAGGGGATACATATTCAAAACCTATTCATTTCCATTGATGAAATGGAGAAAGTTCTCTGCCACCTGAGCCACCCTCAGAAAAAGAAAGCACTAGGCCCAGAAAAGGTCAGTGAGAAATCATGCCAAGCTTTTAAAGAGCAGATAATTTTAATGCCAAGTTAATTGTTCTAAGGCATAGGTAAAGAAAATAAATAATTAAATTATTTACAAATCTAGTTCTATATTATAAAGACTACTCAATGCTAATGGGATTTAACCTGAGAATGTAAGGACCAGACCATTCAGTGTTAAGAAACTATAGGGATGTATATGTTTGCAAAAGTCAGCTTCCTAATGATTGTGGAAACATCAGAATCACTCTTACTAAAGTCAGGAACAAGGCTAAGGTATCCACAATATCATTGTTATAGTATTAAACAGGATTATTAGCTAATGCAATTAAACAAGAGAAATTGGAGATAGAAAACCAGAAAGATTGTGATAAAATTATTTCTAGATGAGATGACTGAGCACATGGAGTTCTCAGAAGAAACAACTAAAAATAACTACTATTAACAAGAAGATTCTGTAAGGAAGCAGGGTACAGAATTAGTATGCCTTAATTCATGATCTTCATGTATATATAAACACAAAGCTCACTAGTAGAAGTAATAACAGAAAAGAACCATCAGAGAAGAAAAAACTGTTAGAGATAAACCTAACAAAATATGAGACGTATGATATTATATAAAATAAAATTTAAACAAAAGGAAAGACATATCATGTCACTGAATAGAAAGACACATATAGGTCATAGAAGTTATAGCTCTCCTTAATTTATAAATTAACATTATCTAATTTATATATACATATGCTAACATATACAAATTATTAAAAGAAACTGCTTATATACTCTAATGCTTCTATAACAAAAAAATAAAAGAAAAGTGGTCCAGTGGCTCACGCCTGTAATCCCAGCACTTTGGGAGGCCGAAGTGGGTGGATCACTTGAGGTCAGGAGTTCAAGACCTGCCTGGCCAACATGATGAAACCCCGTCTCTGCTAAAAATGCAAAAATTAGCCAGGCATGGTGTCGCTCGCCTGTAATCCCAGCTACTCAGGAGGCTGAGGCAGGAAAATTGCTTGAACCTAGGAGGCGGAGGTTGCAGTGAGTCGAGATTGCGCCACTGTACTCCAGCCTGGACGACAAAGTGAGACTCTATTTAAAAAAAAAAAAAAAGGAAAGTCAGGAAAACTCTGAAAGAAAAAGTAATAAGGGAGAATTAGTCCTTTTAGATTCTGAAATATATTGTACAGGTTTAAGAACTAAAAAGTGAGCACTGACAGACCAATACAGCAGAATAAAAGTGCAGAAATGAACTTAAAATGTCATAACAGAGGCTTAAATGGGAAATGATGGCCTATAGCTATTGAAATAATTGGGTAGCCACCTGAAAAAAATAATAAATTTGTATCAATACCTCACATCCTCTACAAGAATACATTAAAAATAATAAAAATGAATAATACAAAGCAAAACATGGTAGTGCTAAGAGAAAATTATGAAGAATTACTTTACCACTCTAGAATATAAAGTCCTCCTTTCTAATTAAGTGTCAAAATATGGATGCCATAAAAGTCTGATAAATTCAACATTATAAAATCTAAAAGCTGAGGGGCAAAAGCTGTAAGGAAAATCAAAAGGCAAACAAAAAACTAGGGGAAGAAAAGGATATTTGCAACCCATTATCATGGAGATTAGTCTCTCTAGTAGAAATCAATTAAAAACAAAAGCAGTAAACTACTACAAAAGTGGTCGAAATATATCAATAGAAAGTTCATACAAATGATTTCTTTTTTTTTTTTTTTGAGATGGAGTCTCCCTCTGTCACCCACGCTGGAGTGCAGTGGTGTGATCTCAGCTCACTGCAAGCTCCGCCTCCTGGGTTCACGCCATTCTCCTGCCTCAGCCTCCCAAGTAGCTGGTACCACAGGCGCCCACCACCATGCCCAGCTAATTTTTTGTATTTTAGTAGAGACAGGGTTTCACCATGTTAGCCAGGATGGTCTCGATCTCCTGACCACGTGATCCGCCCACCTTGGCCTCCCAAAGTGCTGGGATTATAGGCATGAGCCACCGCACCCAGCCACAAATGATTTCTAAAATGTTCCTAAACATATAAACAGATGTACAATCTTACTCATCATAAGGAAAAGAAAATAAAACTACACTGAAATTCCATTTTCACATACCAGATTGACAAATTTCCAAAAGTGTGACCACAGTCTCTATTGGTGAGGTGTGGGGAAGCACTCCCATTCACTGAGGGTGGGCTGTACATTTGTGTAATACTTCTCAAGGACAATTTGTCAGTCCTTCTGTCTATTAAACTACAAATGCATACACCTCCTAACCTAGTCATTATACTTCTGAGATTGTATTCAACACATACTCTCAAACATGTGTAAAAAATGAAACATATATGAAGTTACCTGCAGTATTATTTGTAACAACAAACAGTAGAGGAATAGTTAAGAAAATAAGGCATATTCATTCAATGAAATATGACATAGCTGTAAAAAAAAAAAAAAAGGTTCTCTTTGTTTTGATATGGTAAGGTAGCTGTGATATATTAAAAGAGAAGAAAAGCAAGATGCAGAATTACATACACAGTATGTTATTATTTGTTTAGAAGGCAGGACTATGAGAATATGAGATTATATACTTTGCTTGACATATATCAGAAAACTCTGGAAGCACACAAAAAGAATAACTGGTTTCTTGAGTAGATGAAGAACAGAAATGAGAGGCAGCATTAATTTTTTTTGCAATCATCTTATCTATTCAAAAATTTTAAAAGCACACTGAATTTAAAAACTAAAAATCTCCCATCATAATAGCCAGGAGAGAAAATTGTAAAAATGCAACATTCCCCAGATGAAAACACATCTGTCCATCCAGTGTCTCATACCTTGCAGCTTTCTGAACACTCCTGCTAGTTGAGCAGCCAGTGACAATTTTTAAATCATATTTATAAACTCTCTTTTGGTGACGAGAGAGAACACCTGAGTCCAGTATCTGCCCCGGGCAGTGATTGAGGTTACCTGGAAAACAGGCAGCATTAACTCTGCTGCAAGCTGGGGGCCTTCTAATTCAAGTGGCTTATTGCCATTTGCTCTAACTCTGGTACCCTGCTTGCCTTTGTGTTGGTTGGGGCAGGCCAGCTGGCTCAGCCTCCTCATGGAAATCAACATTCATTAGATGGAGCGCTAATGACTTTAATTGATCTGCAAAGACCTAAGCTTTGTAGTGCCCCAGAGGAAAAAAGCCAGAGCCCTGGCTCACTGGAGTCCTAAGGCATCTGTAAATTCAAATATGTCTCTCCTTCTCTAGGGGCAGTTTAGCTTGAAAGGTCACAGCCTACAAGGCCCTTTCCACGTTGGCCCTTCTTTTACTCTTAGCCAAGCTTTCTTTAGCCCAAATGTGTGGTTTGAGTTTGTGGGCCCTGATTTAAGCACATAAATCCCCCAGAAAGGAAAGAAGCCGCCTCGTTAGATAGCATATGCATTTTATGCCAGGCTAAACACTGCTACCCACTTCCTGCCATAGTTTTCCCCAATGAATCAATGCAGAATTGCTCACTCATCTGTCAAAGTGTCATTATCTATTAATGGGGGAAAAAAGCCTCCTTTTTCCCCCTCATACTTGGCACACTACAGAATTATGGAGGTTTAATTCCATAAAGTAAAACAAATTCACAACAAGAAGAAAAAGAAGAAAAGGAAGGGAAAGGAGGAGGAAGGCAGGAAGGTGGGAGGAGGAGAAACAAAAACAAGGCTAAGGAGTACGCACATGTAAGAAACTAGCCTTTGTGACTGGGGACTGTGATGGTCACTGTGATGTGCCATTTTCCTTCGCTAAATTTCCAGTTGCCCTGCCTCCTAGGAATACTGTTAACAGATGCCCTGAGCTGCCAGCCTCTTCAGGGTTAGACTTAGCTGCACTGACCTTTCTTGCTCAAGGTTGATGCCCTGTTCTCTTCCTGAAATGACCCCATCCACTGAGTGACCATCATGGGAACACAAATAAAATTCTGGCCTCCTCAGCCCAACTCTGGACAATTCTGAAGAGCCATTTTAGCTCCAGAGCTGCTGGTGAGGTTGGCTGGGCTGCCTGTGGCAGTCCACCTTTTCCCTACGCCTCATCTGCTTTCTTTCCCTACTTTTCACAGGTATTGATCTCAAGGACACACCTTAATAAACATCCTGCATGCTAAACTCAGTCCGTGGGTCTGCTTCTCAGGGAGCCCTCCCTGTAACAGGCACCAGTGTGTCATTCTTACATTTAACTCCCTCAATCCTCTGAGGCTCTGCCATAGATAGTATCTCTCTTTCTTTTTTGAATGAGGAAAGGAAGACTGAGGGAGTTAAATAATTCTCCCCAGAGGGTGCAGTGAGTCAGCTGTGGAACTAAGATTTAACCCTGCAAATATGTGACTGACTAACACTTAACTTATTGCACCCTAGCACTCTGCCCCCTAGATGGAATCGGTGAGAGAAAATGCATCATTCCAACACTTTTTGAAGAGAAGCAGTCATTTGACTTCCACCTACCACACAGTGACCTCAGCTCTGATCCCTGGTAGGGAGCAGCAGGATTCACATTGCCTGAAGCTTCTATTGTGTTGGCTCTCCTACAGCTACCTGACCAGGTGAGCCATGGTTCTAGCTTAGCACCCATGATAAAAGTATTTAACCTGAAAGTTGTGACGCATGTAATCACTCCTAAGTCTTTAAAATTAAAATTGATTAAATTCATATATTAACAGAATGGTCAATGAATCCCCAACATGATGCACCCGTCTCTACATAAGAAGAGTTTAGGATTAAGGGTTATTACCACAAAGAAGTTAATGGAGATGTTCTAGGTCTCTCTTTCTCTGAGGAAGCATCTGCTGTAGATCAGGATCAGGTAATAATGGGAGGAAAGAAGCAGAGACCAATGATGTTACTTTTGCAGGCCTAAGCTGAGGAAAATGGCAAGCAGAAATTATTCTGCTTGCTGCTGAGAGGACAGTGAAATTCTGTAATCTTTTAGAGAGAGGCTTGAATTTTAGGCCAGTACTGAACTCTAAAATGCTGCTTTGTGTTTCTACCGCCCCAAGAATGGGAATGAATAAAATTGTTGGAGAAAGAGAATAAGTGTTTAAAGCAGGAATGCTATGGTGGGGAGGTAGGGGGTTGGATAAAAATACAGAAAAAGAAACCATTGCCTATATCTCTATCTCTATATATTTATATACGTTTCTACTTGACTCATTTAATCTTTCCTGATTCAGTCCTATGAGAGAAACACTTGTTTAGAAGCAGGTTGCATGATGTAGTCTATTAATTTTCTATATTTCCCTGTATTGTATGTATTAATTTGCTCTATATATTGCTTTATGATTGTCTATTGTCCCTTAGAATGTAAATATTAATTTATTGGTATAGTGACACTTTAGATTTTTGAACAACATTAAACTTAGAAATGTCCCTATGTGCTGCCAGCAGGCTAGGTTTCTTGCAAATGACTAAACAGGAGGTCAAATTATTTTGTAGAATTTGCACTCACAGTCCTGTGATGTGGTGGCAAGAATGTTATCAGCGGAGTCATTAGTGCCATAGTAACCTCTGTCTTTGCACATTTGCAAATTACAGATTCACATCCTTGCTCTGATTAGCTCCTGAAGTGCTGAACAAGAACTTGTAATTATGCACTGCAGTCCACTCTCCTGACAGACTGACATTACAATTTGTATCCAAGCCCATATAGCTACAGAATGTAAAAGTACTATTGAATGAAATTAGCTCATTTGGATCCACTTGTATTAACGGAATGTGTCATTTATTTTGTAGAACTGGTTTTGTCTTCTTTTATTCACTGCTATGTTCAGCCTCCTGTGCTAGGGACAGATTCTTCCCTCACTGCACCAGACTGAACAATTGCTTTCACTGGGAGCTCATGGCAAAGGCTGGTTTAGTGGGTGATGAAATGTCCTTGGAGTCAGAAAATCTAAATTCCTGTCCTGAATGCGCCACCAACTCTTGATAATTCTAGACAGGAATTCTCCTACCTGGATACATGAAACCAACAAATAAAATGTCTGAACACCTACTCCATCAGCCATTACTGCACAAGTCAAGAAACCCTGCATATTCCAGGGAAAGCATTAGATTGCAAAAGATAACTTTCCAATGTTTGAACACCTCAGAAAAAAACACAGTTTATGAATTACTAATGATTCATTGACTTTTCTTCTACATACACCATCCTTAGGGGGTTATACCCCAGGTTACCCAGCAAATCCAGGCCTATTTAATTCATTTTAGTTTTTCTACTATGGTATTTTGGCATCATTCCATGTTAATAATTCATCTGCAGATTCTTACATATTAGCAAGTTTTTCCACGACATTTCATTAGATCATCACAGACATACCTAAGTCAATAAATATTCTCTCCACCTCTTTTTGGAAAAGTATATAGGTGCTGTGCCATACAGAACAGGTTACATAGATGCAATTGCTGATCTGTGGGAGTTTTCATTCTGTAAGAGATGAACTGTGGAGTAAATGGAGGAATAATGGTGGTGATAAAGAATGGAAAGATTGGGGACGACACATATAAATATATTAACTATACCTTTCAAAGTGGTATACATATTCTAGGGTCTACTGCAATCCCACTATTGTGGACTAGCCTTGTTTGTCCAATCTGTCAATCTTAAAATCAATACATTTCACCATGAATAGCATTGTTACTATCTGAAATAAATGTACATTGTAAGAACCATCAAGACCAATTTTATTATGTTTTGAATTGAGGCTTCAACATTGATCTGTCATTTTAACTACTATTTTCTATTTCTATATTTTCATCATAATAATGTTAAATAACATTTTTTATAGAGTACTTATTTTATGCCTGACACAGTGCTGTGAGTTTTATATGTATCATCTCTTCCTAATAGTCATCAGGAGGAGGTCCTACAATTATCTCCATTATATGGATAAGGAAACAGGAGATCGGACACATTAGGAAAATTTCCCCAAGATGAGGCATAATTTCCCTAAACAGTCAAATTCTAGAGTCCACACTCTTACTAACTATTGTTTTTGGTGCTGGTAAGCTACAATTGACAAACCTATTTATTATAAGGCCATGCACAGTGGCTCAGGCCTGTAATTTCAGCCCTTTGGGAGGCCGAGTCAGGCAGATCACCTGAGGTCAGGAGTTTGAGATCAGCCTGACCAACATGGTGAAACCCCATCTCTACTAAAAATACAAAATTAGCCAGGCATGGTGGCACACACGTGTAACCCCAGCTACTTGGGAGGCTGAGACAGGAGAATCACTTGAACCTGGGAGGCGGAGGCCACAGTGAGCTGAGATCACACCATTGCACTCCAGCCTAGGCAACAAGAGCAAAACTGTCTGAAAAAAAAAAAACCAAACGAAACCAAACCAAAACAAAACAAAAAACTATTGATTACAAGTTTTTTCCTCTAGGTGTTGTTTTCCAAACTTGTAAAAAAAGTGAATATGTTGGTTTAATAATGTTTTTTTTAACACTTATTTGTTCTGAACTTGAAAAGTTCATCCAGTTGAGGCAAGGGGTCTGAAATCAGATAAAACATAGGATATGGAGCAGGCACAAACCATGGTCCTCAAATGTAGGTTGATTCATTACTGGGTTGATGGAGTAGATTTAACAACGAAATGGGGACAAGTTTGCAAAGATTGACTAAGAGCGCTCAATGGTCAGACTGAGAGAGATGGGAGGTACTGTTTGGAATTATTTTATTAAACAGTTACCTAATACAAAGAAAATCTAAGCTGAACAGCTTCAAATGAGGATTACTGTTAACAGCAAATAGTTGGTCCTCTGACAGCATGAGATAGCTGGTGGTAAGGGAATTGCTTAGAAATGCAATGCTTCTGCACCTAGAGCATGGGGATCACAGAGTAACAGCTCAGAGACTCAAGCATGTCTGGGAGCTAATTCCCCTCTTGTCCTTCCCTTGACTCTCTCAGATCCTGACATGAATGGTAGAGATGTTCCTGGGCCTTTGCTTATATCTCCAGCAGTTGTTCCTATAGTGCTTTCCTTAGAGACGTGCTGGGGAGCTAAAACTTGGGTATAATTTTCACATCACATGTCTGCACACTTTTACCACTTGCTATCTTTCCAAAGAAACTGATCAGACTGCCAAAGTGATCAGATGACCATTTCTGCAGTAGAGCTGGGTTCATTTTTCCTGTTTGTCCCTGTCTTTTTCGTCTTTTTCCTATTTCTTCCTCTTTTAGCAGAATCATTAAGAATTCTTCGAAAACCTAGAAC
Source organism: Macaca mulatta (assembly GCF_049350105.2). Lineage (NCBI taxonomy): Eukaryota > Metazoa > Chordata > Mammalia > Primates > Cercopithecidae > Macaca > Macaca mulatta. Next base: position 152,770,401 of record NC_133412.1, on the reverse strand, counting down.
CCCATGCCCTTAACGTTGTTAACATTCTTTCGTTATCAACTCAAGACTGAGTGCAACAGACATTACAGTCTCTCGCTTAGCAGCTGGGGTCTCGCTGGGCAGCCTGTGATGGGAATACAGATGAGGCAGGGACAGCCCTCTCCTTGCTTGAGTTGGGAGTTATTTTTAATTACTCTCAGTCTCCACCTCCCATGCCATGCTGCCTTGAGACATGACCAAGATGGAACAGCTCTTATTTCTCAAAAGGCTTCAGTGATATATATTGGCAGGAAACTGTTTGAAGAGGTTCCTCAGAGATTAATGGTAGACTGCTTTAGGCAGAGTCAAGGCATTGGAGAAACAGACTTTTGGGTATTTCAAAGACGGAAGTGTCTCTAAATCTACCCTCCTGGGTAGTTCTAGATAGTTAACGCTGGCTCCAAAATCACCTTGTTTATTTCTCTCATTCCTAATGTCAACTTCTTCTGGCCACATCTGTCTTCCTATCTGGCCTCAGTTTCTCAGTTAATGTAAAGAACACACATGTCCTGTCATGCAGGAGTGTGGCAAGGTATTCTGAATGGGTGGGATAGGTGTTTGCTTCTTGTAACCTGCTGGTAAGTCTTCCCCAACTGTGCTTAATTTTCTGTGACATCCTCTACACATGCTCTTTTCATGAGCCTATCAATTCCCCTGCTGCGAGCTGTATCCAATTCCTAAATGTGAGTGCTGATCTTTCACACGAGTGTCTGACTCCAATGGCATACAGTGTATCTCCACTTAATTTTTCAGCCATGGCATCAAATTCAATGCATCCCAAGAACCCCTAGATCCTCTTCCTTAAGAAAACTTTTTGACACTTAACTTTGATTCTCTTAGACTAAAGCCTCTGAAATTATCTTAGGTAAATGGAAAAGAAGCTTTTGGTTTACAATTACACGCTTTCTAATGGCACGTGTTTTGGTTTGGTCAGTGCAACTGGTTTTACAGTTCCCTATGGACTGTGATGTACACAGGTATTCCCCACATCACTCAGTGACAGGCTGTTTGAGATCTACTGTTGATCCCTGAGCTGACTGCAAGGCAAGGCGTTAACTGTGACCTTCTTCTTTTCTTTCTTTTTTGGCGAATGTTGTTTTGTGGTCTTGTTTTCCAAAACCTTCAGTTCATTGAGTAGCAGAGAAACTCAATATGTGTCCTAACTTTGATTTTTTAAAATACAAAATAATAAAATTGATTATGTCTCCCTTTTTAAGATTTTATTTTTAGTTGACTTACAATTGTATATATTTATGGAGTATGATGTGATGTTTTGATATAGGTTGACATTGGGAAATAATTAAATCAAGCTAATTATTATAACTGTCACCTCACATACTTATCTTTTCTAGTGGTAAAACATTTAAATTCTGCTCTTTTCATATATGTATATGACAGAGTCTTCCTCTGTCACCCAGGCTGTAGTGCAGTGGTGTGATCTTGGTTCACTGCAGCCTCCGCCTCTCTGGTTCGAGCGATTCCCCTGCCTCAGCCTCCCAAGTAGCTAGGACTACAGGCACATGCCACTACGCCGGCTAATTTTTTTTTTTTTTTTGGTAGTTTTAGTAGAGATGTGGTTTCACCATGTTGGCAAGCTGGTCTCAAACTCCTGATCTCAAGTGATCTGCCCACTTTGGCCTCCCAAAGTCCTGGGATTACACTCTATTAGTAATTTTGAAGTATACAATGCATTGTTATTTATTTAATTAATTTATTTTATTTCTGAGACAGAGTCTCGCTCTGTCACCCAGGCTTGAGTGCAGTGGCGCCATCTCAGCTCACTCCAAACTCTGCCTCCTGGGTTCAAGCAAGTCTTGTGCCTCAGCCATCTGACTAGCTGAGATTACAGGCCCACACCACCACAACTGGCTAATTTTTGCATTTTTAGTAGAGATAGGGTTTCACCATGTTGGCCAGGCTGGTCTCGAACTCCTGTGATCCTCAAATGATCTGTCCACCACAGCTTCCCAAAGTGCTGGGATTATAGGCGTGAGCCAGCATGCCTAGTCAGCACTGTTATTTATTATAGTAACCATTCTGTGCTTAATTTTTGACCATTTATTCAGAGAAGGAATTCAGCTTCCTAAAATGTAATCAAGCCAGAACTAGATACCATGGTCAAAACACTGAGCTGAAAATAAAATTGAATCCTGCTATTTTCCATCCTTTTTGACTGAAAGGACAAATAGTAATGAGTATGTTTCCTTAAAAAATCAGTTATTGGCCAGGCACGGTAGCTTACGCCTGCAATCCCAGCCTTTGGGAGGCTGAAGCGGGCAGATCACAAGGTCAGGAGTTCCAGAGCAGCCTGGCCAACATGGTGAAACCTCATCTCTACTAAAAACACAAAAATAAGCCATGCATGATGGTGCATGCCTGTAATCCCAGTAACTCAGCAGGCCGAGGCAGGAGAATTGCTTGAACCTGGGAGGTGGAGGTTGCAGTGAGCCAAGATCGTCCCACTGCACTCCAGCCTGGGTGACAGAGCGAGACACAATCTCAATAATAATAATAATAATAATAATAATAATAATAATTTACTGTTTTACAAAGAAAATTCAGTTCTAAAAATGATATCTGCTAATGGTCATAGGGCTGTAGTCACTGGAAATCACTGGAAACCGAAAAGTATAAAATCAACAATGACTATGACAATAGTTATCATTTATTGAAGGTACATTAGGCACCAAGTTTACTGTTAAATATTTCATGTACATTACTTCACTACCTCCTGTTGGCAGCCATATGTGTGAGGTATTATTAGCCCCATTTAATAGATTAAGAATCAGGACTGTAGAGAGTTTCAGTGATTTGCTGGAGGTCATGCAGTTCATAAAGTGACACAGCCCAAAATAGAGTCCAAATAGATATGAGTTCAAATCAAAGGCTCTCAATTACTCCATAAGACATGCTGATGACAAAGTATTTGCTCACCCCAATAACCCAACACTATGAGAAAGAAGACACAGAAGTCTCTGAATTAGAATCAAGGTGAATGTGCTCGGGCCCAGGCATCCCAATAGGACATCACAAATCTTGCAAAGAGTCAAAGAGGTAGTTCATTTTCCACACTATATACTTCTGTCTGCAAGCCTGCCTGCAGACACAATTCTTTAGGGAATGAAGGCCAAGGTATAATAGTCAAGTTGGGATAGCTCTTTATCCCAAAAGAAAGATCCAATCTATAAAGTCAATGATGCAGAGTGCCCTTGGGGGCATGGTTTAGGCTTTGACTGAGGCAGGGCCAGCAAAGATAATTGAAAAGTGACAGGCAATATGCAGCTAGATACCATGTGCTAAGGTCCTGCCTACTCAAGAGCTACAGCAACTGGAAATCCCCATTTCTCTTTTTCTTTCTCTCTTTCTTCAGCTCCTTCTTTTCCTCTTCCTGGTATTTTATTAACCAAAGAATTTGTATTCAAAGAAACATATGTATTCAAAGCATTTGTATTCAAAGAAACAATTTTACCCCAGTTGCTAGACTTTTGCAAGGGGAACACTTCCCAGCTCAATAATTTGTTTTGTTTGTATATTTGCTACCTTTTATTTTAAAATAATTTTAGACACATAGAAGTTGCAAAATAGTACAGAGAGTTCCTATGCACCTTTCACCAACTTGGTAGTTTTAAGTCATGCCAAATAGTAAAAATCATATAAAACTTCAAGATAGATGAGCTAATCTAGGAATAAGTGCCTTGAAAAGAAAAGCGGCCAATTTCACTGAAGTCTATTCTATTCTTCTCTTCCTATAGCTCAGTGTCATTTTTCCTTCCAAGTTAGCTTCGGTGTTAAAAGTCCAGGAATATAGGAACGATTATCCTTGTATTTTTAGCTGTTCACAGAGCCAGAAAATATCTTCAGAATTTGGTTTTCCTTTTTAGAAATGTGACTCTGTCTATTAGAGCTGTTATATCTTTCAGTTTGATGCCCTGAACCTTTAATATCTGTGGGACTGCATCATAGATGTCCTGGAAGAATTAACCACAAAAAGCCACTTTTGGAGTTTCAAAGAAGGGGTCAGATTAGGCAGGAAAGATCTTTCCATAGTTGATATATAAATAAGCAGCTCTGATTCTCTCATATTTTCACCTCTCAGGAGATCTCACTGTGGAAGAAGAGGTATGGGTGATGCCCCCCAATGCAAATTGAATGTGTCAACTAAAATCTCATTCTAGAGCTTTCTTTTAGATTTCTTTCCACTAGATGAAAGGTTATGGGGTTGTCTTAAAGGACAAATGAAGCTAGAAGGGAAAATGTCAAACAGAAAGACTAAGGAGAAAAAAAAATGAAATTCAATGCTGCCTAAGTTAGATAGAAGAGTAGAGGAAAAGGGAGCTAGGAAAGACAAAAATTTAAAATGACAAAGGGGTTTCAAAAATACCATATAATGATGGCCTTAAGGTCTTATGAGAATGAACCTTGTTAGTACCAGCTTCAAGATGGTCCCACCTTGTTCTGGATCCAATTCTAAAGATGATTATGTGGTTAAGGTTGGTATCTGTGAAACTTAGCAAATATTGTTCCTGAGCATTGCTGATTTTGCTAGCATAATTACTAGCTCTTGGCAATAAGGAACACTTTTCTCTTGAGATCTTTCATAATTCTCTGTAGTTTTGTGTAAAGAGCTATGTTCAGGTAAAGTGGTAGTTCTCTGGAATACTCTGATTTTTTCAATCATTTACTGTGGCGGACAGGTTCCAGTGATCCTGCTTCTGGGTAGTCATTCTCTTGTATAATTCCCTCCCCTTCAATATATATGAGACCTGTAATTTGCTTAACCAATATAACAAAGGTGTTGGGATGTCACTCTTGGAGTTATCTTACATTATTATATAAGACCATCTGGCTAGATTTGATTTAGTCTCTGTTGCGGCTTTGAAGAAGCAAAGCACCATGAATTCTTGATTCTTCAAAGAATCATGCTGCCGCAAGAAAGTAAAATCTGACAACAAACTGAGCTAGCTTGGAAGCAGACCCCTCCCCTGTTGAGTCTTTAGATGAGAAATACAGTCTTGACCAATGACTTGATTACAGCTTTGCAGGGGACCTAGTCACACGGTGCCTAGACTCCTGACCCACAGAAACTGTGAGACAATAAACATATGTTGTTTTATGCCACTAACATTGTGGTCATTTGTTACACAGCAATAAAAAACTAATACACATACCAAGAGCCTAATCCATCCAGACTTTTATATTTTATGCTGTTGGGCATAGGAAAGTAATATAAAACATAAAACATCTGCATAAAGAGCATTTGCAACTCATTAGTAAAGACCATGTCCAAACCAAAAATGACTTTGATAACTATGTAAGGTAATATATATAAGACATCTAGTTCTTCAGTATAACCATTTCCTCTTATTTCTGGGCATAGTCTGGACTACATTTCTTAGTCACCAGTGAAGTTAGGGGTGTCCATGTGGTTAGTGGAATGTGAACTGAATTAACATGGACTACTTTCATTCTTAGTCCATAAAATCCTTCCATATGAACCTATTCAGGTTCTCTCTGCCTTCAACAGTTGGATTTTGATACCAGGAAGCTTTTGGGAGACATGCTGAAGATGGTAGCATCTCTACTGGGCAACTCTCAGAATGACAACCCTCACCCTCACCAACTGGAACCATATTGGACTGTATATGCGAGTGAGAAAAACTTCTTTTACGTTTGGGGTCTGTTGTTACATAGCACATGTGGTCTACCCTATTTTTCACACTTTTTGTTTTGAGATGGAGTTTCACTCTTACTGCCCAGGCTGGAGAGCAATGGCATGATCTTGGCTCACTGCAACCTCCACCTCCCGAGTTCAAGTGATTTTCCTGCCTTGGCCTCCCCAGTAGCAGGGATTACAGGCATGCACCACCACACCTGGCTAAGTTTTGTATTTTTAGTAGAGACGGGCTTTCGCCATGTTGTTCAGGCTGGTCTCAAACTCCTGACCTCAGGTGATCCACCCACCTTGGCCTCCCAAAGTGTGGGATTACAAGTGTGAGCCACTGCACCCGGCCATTTTCACACCTTTCTTTTTATGTTATTTGATATTTCTAAGTGAATTAAATATTATGACTACAAACAAATCAAAATGATAATAATTTTACTTTATGCTTTGCAAATTTCAAAACTACAGAAAAACCCTAGAGTTGATAAGGGAGAAGTGGGTTTCATACCCTTAAGAATTCTTGATTTATAAACCCAAATAAACTATCATTTTCTATTTGAAACGCTTTTATTTCATCATGAAATGTCCTAAATATATAATTTTTATATATATATTTTAAACTTCATTTTATAATGGAAGTTTATACAAGGAAATTAAAATATCTATGGGCACTATAAAAAGGGCAAAATCAGGGCAAAAATATTACAGTGTCCCAAATCTAACCTGTAGTAATATGAAGTAATGAAATGATGATTCAGTGGTTGGTTTAATCCTGGTAGTCTTTTTGGAAGATAAGTTTATAACTTGGAATACATAAAATTTGGAATAAATTTGGAAAATTTGGAATAGATAACAGAATATAATTATAATTATATAAGGGAACATTAAAATAGATAAAATTGTGCATTCCAGTCTAAGCAAAGTGAGGACTCCTTTTGGATGATGAAGGATTGGCCATTCAGAGAATAACAATCTGTCTCAAAAAAATGTAACGGATAATACTGAGGAGTAAGGAGCATTGAGACAAATGGAACCATTTGTCTTAAGTGCTTAGAGTAGAGGTTTGGTCTTCATCTAGTAGGGAAGCCAGTTCCGAATCACTTCAGAGAGGTCATTTAGTAGAAATGTGGTTTCAAACAACTGATTGTTTGAAACCTGGTAAGAGTGGACACTATAGTAGGAATATATAGAAGATAGATCCACTAGGACACTGTTGCAGAACTCTAAAACTGAGATGAAAAGATTCCAGATTAGACTGGTAGCTATGGAAATTGTACCTTCATGTTCACAAAGGAAATAAAAATGGAGAAATTACATGCCAGGTGAGAAGACTGCACAGGAAAACAGAAATCATCTTTTAAAAACATTGTCAGATTGGTTGAAAAAAGAGGAACAAAGGAGAACACAAGCCCCTGGACAAGTTTCAGGCGCTGGAGAGAGTAAGTGGATTGATTCATCACCTCATTCAGCTAGATTGAATGCGCCATATGTCCCAGAAGGTCTATGAGACACTGGGAATCCAAAAAGGAATAAAACTTTGTTCACCTCTTGAAGTTCTCCCAACTGAGTGGGCTGGAGTGGCAGGAAGCTGTCACAGGGATATCAGGAAAGTACCATGGGGGAACAGAAGGCAGAACATCTGACTTTGCTCATGGGCATCTGGGAAGGCATATCACAGCACGTGACATTTCTATTAGGTCTTAAAAGATTAGTCTAAACGTGTCAGGTGAAGCAGAAAAAAAAAGGCATTTCTGGCCAAGGAACAGCATGTGCAGAGGCAGAGAAGTGTGAAAGAGTCTAGTTGGCTCCCCTGGTAATACGATCCCTGTATGTGAAGGTTAGGATGAGTCGGGAAGAATGGAGAAATTAGAGTCCAGAGATTCGGATTTGCTTCAAGAAGATCTGTAAATTCTATTTATGCTGTGTCAGTGAGGTTTTAAGATTTGTTTCCAAATGGTGTTATCAATTTACAGGCAAACTGGGATCTATATTATCTTTGGAAACTCGTCTCCCTTCCATGTATATCCCGAAACAAGATATACAAAACAGAAATCAACAAAGGGGAAAATTAAACTAGATATAATAAAACACAGAGGGAAAAATCAGAGATAGGTAAGTAACTATTAAATTTCATAGAAGAGATGTGTGCACTGTCAAGTGATAACCAAATCACTGAAATACTAAGGAACTGTGACTGCAAATAAGCAAACTTAAACAAATGGTCAAGCCACCATAACTGCCGAATGCCATGTCACTTGGCTAGGCAGGCTATTTTATCATTTGAGGATGGGTAAAGAGAAAGGAAGCGGCCTCATTCAGTTTACTTAGCTGCTCCCATCTGATTCATTCTTTGATGCCATAAGCCAGTTACTCTAAATCTGATGGCAAATGAGAAATGAGCATGGGAGAGCTTGCAGTGAAAAAAAAAACCCAAGCAAAGATAGGTGAGAAGGATGTTAGCAGTATGCAGAAAAGGTTTGAGAACCAGCATGGCTATGATAAAGGGGTAGGGAAACGAAGGTCTAGTCCCTTCTGGGGTAAAACAGTAAAAATCAAAATTAGGAGAAAGGAGGCAGATACAGGCTCAGGTCTTTTCCAGAACTCAGGCCAGCTGCACAGAACATAAAGAAAGCCTACGCTTCTATTAGATACTGATGAGACGGAGAGGGAGAGGGAGAGGCAGGGAGGGGGGTAGGAGGAGAGAGGGGGGGGTGGAGAGAGAGAGAGAGAGAGAGAGAGAGAGAGAGAGAGAGAATGAGAGAGAGAATATGAATGAGAACTGCTTCCAGTTTATCTTGTTTTTTTCTTATGAACAAAGATCTCTTTCTTAGAGCTGTTAACTATTCTCAGAACCCTAAAGAGGTGTGTCAAACTCTTGCTCAATGCAGAGCAGGCTCAAATAAGATAAAAAGGTACTTCACTCAGAGGGTCTGCCCTCTCTCTGCACTTCTTAGGAGAGCAGAGGACAGCATGCATGATACTGCTGCTTAAGGAGCAATGTCACCTTTCTGTTTTAGGGGAAAGTTGTGAACATTGTGGCCTTTTAAAGAGGATTAGAAAAGATAGCTTGCTTCCTAAGAATTTCTCTTCCCATTGTTCTCTCACTTTCAAAGTGCCAATTCCTTGTGATGCTCATGCCAGACCTGCAGTTGGTCAATGAGTGTCATTCACTGAATACACAAGAATCAGGTTTTATGACAAAGAAGGACAAGTGCTTGCCCTCACAGACCTCTTTTCTGAGGATCTCCAAATACAAGAATCAGATATGCACTCAAGGATCAACATCTAGCCTTGTGCCTCTACACCTTTTTTTAACAAGTAACAGAATTGGTTTTTCCAAACAAATCCTTAATACAATTTCAATATCCCAATCAGATAAAAGTATGACGAGGTAAAGCCCCACCTCTGTCCTTCCTCTCTGACATCCACCCCTATCACAGTAGCCTTCCCAGCGTTTCAACTGAACCCAGGGACTCAGTTTTAGAGTCCCTGACCTCACCTAACATGCTTTTTTGTTGTTGTTGTTGTTGTTGTTTGTTTTTTGTTTTGTTTTGTTTTTTCCCTAGAGGGAAAACTAAAGCTCAAAGAGGAGGCTAATTTGGTTGTAGGAATCAGGGAATGGTGTCATAGGAAGAATGTAATAATTGGAATCAGAAGATTTCGTCCAAACTCTCTCTGTAATTGACTATTTGATTTTGGAAAGTCCCTCAAGGGCCTTTGTCCCCTCATTTCTGTAGCTATCAGGCTGTGATGGAGGACTTCCAGTGGCCCTTCCATGTACAATACTTTAGAAATCTGTTGATTTTCCTAACCCTTAGCTTATGCCAGAATAAGCTTCATCAAGTGAAACATTCCAATGCTTCAGAAGTCAGGTTGGTGACAGCTTAATTGACGGTGCATAGTGGTAATATCAGAAAGGGGGAAGATGTACGCTTAATAATAAAAACAGGATGAGATCTTCATCACAGAATACCTCACACGGATCTCCGTCTCTCATAGTAGAAGCGGGGGAGGGAGGGGACAATGGAAATGTTCAATGTGGGATTTGTTGGGAGCATTTTAATCAAAGCTTAATCAAAGAAAGAGACCCAGGCATTAACCCAGTCTGGAAAGCATCAGACAGACATACAAACAATTCATTGAATATTATTCATACCAAGTTCCCCAAACTTTGCCTGGTGATCAAATCCCCTAGATTGTTTATTAAATATATAGATTCTTAGGCCTGTTGGGACTTTTGATTTCGTAGGTCTGTCGCTTATTTTTCTCAGGCGCCACAGTTGATCTAATGATCAGGCAAGTATGGGAAATGTTGTGTTAGTAGAAACCCTATCTCTTATTATTTATGAAAAAAAGAGACCAATATAACTTATGTATTAGTCATGTTGTTAATCAAAGCTATTGGTGATTGCTGACAGATACAATAAAACTGCCAATGGCTTTACCTAAGGTCATATTAAGAGAAGTTTCCCTTTGTAACTGAAGTTCACAGATGGTGTATATTTAGTTCTAGGATATATGTATTTTTAATATCTTCTCTGCTATTTGACTGCATCTGATTGACCTCACTGCAACCCACAGAGGAGGCAGATTTAGAAGCAAACCAGTATGACAGGGAAATAGCCCAATTATGCCGAGCCTTGATGTTCTCTTAGCAAAGCAGATACATGCAGCATATTAAGACACAAAGGAAAGTGGGAGGTACTGGGTGAGCATTGTTAGATGGGAAAGATGAAAGGACAGCAATTATTCTAATCATCTATGGAGAGGGTGCCGTAATGCTTCCTATAGTTGACAAGTGATGCATAATAGCTAATAATTTTAACTGGTCTTTACAAAATATTTCTGGAATAGAAACTAACTTTTCTTGGGCTAATGAAAAGTATTAATCGTTCCCTGATTAAACAGTAGGCAGCCCAATCTTTTTCAGTATCCCTCACTCAAGATGAAAGAGAACAGGGATTACCAGAGGCCCAATGTCTAACTTTGAATGGTATCTGTTTTATTTGGGTAAATGATCATTAGTCTCTGTATCATTTCCTATGAGTTTTTTTGCCTTCTTTTTCTCCAGATCTCATTATGTTAAAACTCGGATTTAGGAAAACTGCCCATACGAGAAATTCATCTATCATGACTTAAAGATAAATGTCTGTAAAGAGACTTCCGGTAAACAGAAACAGGAGCACCTTTCTTTGTAGTTTCAAAACAATATGCACATAAGTCTAGATTTATAACCTTTACTAAAAAACCACAACATTTCTTACATTACGTTAGTTTATTTACCTTATTCCTCCTTCAACACACACACACACCCCTAAGATAACCGACAGAAAACCAAACATGGGGGGCAAAGAAAGTCCTCACTACATGTCTGATGAGTGAAGAATGATGAAAGAATGAATGAACAAATAAACAAATGAGTCAATCCATAGCATGACATTACCTTTTTCCTAGAAGCAAATTTTCTTTTGGTATTCTAGTCCCCTAGATTAGGGTGGCTGGTATGAAGGGAGACAGATGATCAAAATTGCACTGGTTATCATCTCTAATTTTCATCTAGATGTCACAAAAACATTCATTGCTCCAATCCTTTATTCCTTCATTCAGTGACTATTTATGAAGGGTTCACTATGAGCCAGGCAGTGTTTTGGATGCTGAAGTTATAGCAGTGATTTAAACAGTAACATTCCCTTTTCCTTTGATACTTTCATTCAAAAGTGAGGCAGATATTAAACAAGTAAGCATATGATAATTACAGACTAATACTGGACAGAATGAAGAGATGTGGGACAGTGGTACTGGTGGAGGGAGAGAGCTTACTAAGTTATGATGATCAAAAAGGTCATTTTGAGGAGGTAACATCTGAGCGGACATCTCACTATAAAACAAGGAAAAGCCAGCTCTGGTGCTGAGGGAAGAAGTCTCCCAGACAAGAGAAAAGCCCAAAGCTAGAACAAAGCAGGCATGTTTGACAAACTGCCCAGGGTGTGGTAGATGTGGAGGAAAGTGGTAGATGAGAAGGATGTTCCGGAGGGTATTGAGAGGTAGGATCAAACAGGGTCTTCAAGGCCTTGGTAATGCACTGAGAGTGGACTGGTAATACAATACAAAGCTACATGAGGATTTTAATTGGAGGTGGCGTGGTAATAAAGGCTGAGTACATTTTTTTAAAATACCATTCTGGCTTCTTTGAGGAGAAAATATTGGCAAGGAGTGGGAGTGTTAGAAAAAAACCAGAAAGAGGAATTCAACACCACCCTGGGCAACATAGTGAGACCCCCATTTCTACAGAAAGAAAAAAAGTTAACTGGGCATAGTGGGGTGTGCCTGTAGTCCCAACCACTCAAGAGGCTGAGAAAGGAGCATTATTGACCCTAGGAGTTTGAAGCTATAGTGAGCTATGATTGTACCACTGCACTCCAGCATGGGACACAGAGCAAGACCCTGACTCTTAAAAAATAAAAATAAAAGATTGTAAACAAACATACCAGGTGGAAAGTGTCTGCAACAATTCAGGTAAGAGATGACTTGAGTGGCTTCCAGTAGTAGAGATGGAAGTGAGGAGCATGGTATTGAGTTGCAGTGAGAAGTGGTCGAATTTGTAATGTATTTGGGAGGTAGATTCTATAGAACTTCATATGAACAAGCTGCGGGCATGAGGAAAGGGAGGTATGAGTTCCAAGTCTTTGGATCATGCAACTGATGGATGTTGGAATTACTGAGACAAGGATCACTCTGTAATGAGCAGGTTGGGGAATCAAGAATTCCATTTTGGACCTGATGCTTTTCAGATGCCTAGTGGGTATCACAGTGGAAGCTGTTCACATGGGCAGTCTCACATGTGAGTCTCCCGCTCAGGTGAGCCAAGGCTGGCAATCTCAATCTGGAGTAAGCAGGAAGGAAATGATCATTTCATAGACAAACCTTCTCCAAGGGATCCTCGATAACAGCATCTCACCATGTATAAAAACCCAATGCGCAATAATAACACAGAAGTTAATAGTTCCCAGGAATAAGTAGGTTTATGAGATGAATTAGTGACTAATGTTTAACTTGAGTCTTATTTTAGCCCTTTTCTCATAGAATGCATGCTCATTATAGAAAACTTGGTAAATGTGTATTTAAAAATATTATAATCCTGGCACTCAGATATAACTATTTTAAACACTTTGGCATATGTTCTTTCTGTTTTTTCTTTTTTTTTGAGACAGAATCTCGCTCTGTTGCTTAGGCTGGAATGCAGTGGCATGATCTCGGCTCACCACAACCTCTGTATCCAGGGTTCAAGTGATTCTCTTGCCTCAGTCTCCCGAGTAGCTGGGACTACAGGGGTGCACCACTATGCCCAGCTAATTTTTGTATTTTTAGAAGAGACAGGGTTTCACTATGTTGGCCAGGCTGGTCTCGAACTCTTGACCTCATGATCCGCCCACCTTGGCCTCCCAAAGTGCTGGGATTACAGGTGTGAGCCACTGTACCCCGTCTCATTCTTTTTAATTCACTAAATCTAAAAGTATATATTAAACTCAGATGTCATCACATCCTAGTTTAGGCATTGGACATTCAGTGGCAAACAATATTTAAAAAGTCACTGACGCCTGGGAGCCTATGTTCTAGTGTGGGGAGGCAGACAAACAAACCACCAAAACCCAAGTCAAAAGATATTAATAGTATGGCTGATGGTAAAATCTGTGGGAAAAAGTAAGGCAGGGTAAGGGAGGAGGAATTGCAGGGAGATGGGATAAGGAAGAAAGGCTAATAAAACTGAATGAGCTAGGGAAGTCTTCATTAATCAGGTAACGTTTGGAGGGAGGTGGGAAAGGATTGAGTGGAAGGGCCATACAAAGGTATCCGGGATGGGATGCTCAGGTCAACAAGAGCAAAGGCTCTGAGGTAGGAACAAGATCAACCTGTCTGGAGAACAGTAAAGAGGTCAGAATGGTTGGGGGATCATGGTTCCTTGGTTCACGAACAAAGGAGTCAGGATAAATAATTCTGTTTACGCTATGGCTTCATCACCTCCAGCAGCATAGGCAACAGATTAATTGTACCTCCTCTTGGTTCCAAGAGAGTGAACTATTGTATGTTGAAATCTTCTCTGGAATACTAAGGTTAGAGTTAAGAACCCAAGGTCCGGACCAGGTTTAAGCTCTGCTCTGCCACTTATCACACATATAAGCTTGTAAAAGTTACTGCAGTCTTCCAGGCCTGTTGGCTCCCCTCTCACCTAAGTCCCAACTTTGTGGGGTTATGGTGGAGGAAGTAAATGGATTAATACCCGTAGAGTGTTTAGAGCAGTGTTTAGCACCTGGCAAAGGCTCAATTCATATCCACTGCTATTATTATTGCCATTGAAATGCCCTCTCCCATGCTGGGCTGTAACTCCTTGAGGACTTCATCTGCTTTTGGATCTCCAGGACCTAGTCCAAGGCCTGACAAGAGTCTGGTGCTGAGGACGTGTTAGTTGAACTAATCTGAATTCTACGTGGAGCCACATAGTCAATCTAGTCAACTAACTTACTATCACAGTTTTACCTCTAATTTTAACTCACTCCAAAATCAACACTTAGATTAAGGAACACTGCTCATTAGGCCCATCAATCTAAACACACTATAATTACAGCAAAGGCTGTTTCACCCAGTGTTCTGTAATTGGGACTCCTATTCACTAGCACTTTTTCACATTCTTACAATGATCACTGATGTTCATAATGACAGCCCTGGGACAAAAATCCTTCCGATTCACCAAGAATGACTACATTGTGTTCTATCTTGCTGAGGGCACTTCACTGTATTTTCGGTCTCTGAAAATATGTAATCCCTGGATGGTATCCAGGGAGAATCTATTTTCACCAAAGATCAGATTTTTTGGAGTATGCCACTCTTTGATCAGATCAGACAACTGCTGTTACTGTGCTAGTAACTAGATGACCAAGGATTTACAGCTCACAGTTGTCGCGCGCGCGTGTGTGTGTGTGTGTGTGTGTGTGAGAGAGAGAGAGAGAGAATTAAGTTCCAATTGGGCCTGTAAAGGGAATTGTTATCTGATTTCTTTTCCTTTCCTTTTGTCAGTAGAAAACTTTGTAAATTAATCTACCAAAAACATTCTTCCTTCCAGAACAGTGGATTACAAACATCCTTTCCTCCACCTCTTAAACCCAAAATTAGTGCAAGGTAACAAAACCCCAGCATTGCTCAATGTTTGCCCTCAAGCATTTAAATTTCAGTTGCCTATTATTTTTTTAATTATTATTTTAGTACTTGACTACTTGATAGAGATGACACCTTTTAAAGATAAAGTAAATACCATCAACTTTGATCACTGGGTTTATGGCTTTTTCTCAAGACGCCAATTTAATCTGGGGTGGAAATGGAATAACACCATCATTGTAAAGGTCTTCATAAATTATGTAAATTATTTATCAAAAATACTATTACCTAAATAAAAAAGCTTTTGGAAGATTATTCAATTACTAGCTGTGCAACTTTGAGCAATTTTCCTATCTATTATGTGTTTCAGTTTTCTTATCTGTAAAATAGTATTAATAATCAGTCCTACATCACAGGTTTGTTGTAAGGATGAAATGTAAAATGCTTAGAAGAACAGTATCTGGCATGTAATAGGCACTCAATAAATGTTAGGCATTATTCATATAATTTGCCCCTGAATGTACATACTTTAACAGGGGTAATGGGTCTTTTGAGGGCCCTTTATATTATATGTAATTAGGATTCTGGATTGCTAGAAGATGTGGAGTTTCAAAAAGAAAAAAAAAAGTAGAAAGAAAGAAAAGAGTTCCCAACTCCAGCTGCTGCATCTGCCTGTTCTTGATTTGAGAATCTGAATTCAGAACTCTGACTAGGCATGCCATCCTTGTTCCTAAGGGATAAAGGAAGCTGTGTTAGTTCTGTTCTTTTTTCAACACATTTATCTTTGAAGTGGAAGTGGTGCTTCTTTTTCTTCAGTGGGAGTGATCTCAGTTGCTTGGTGACAAAGCAGAATCAATGACAAGGCAGGCCTTGGTGGCCTGAGCACATGCCATACCCTGGCCCTCCAGCCTCAGGAACAGTTCTGGGCTACTGTGTCTGTTTGCAGATTTTTAAAATAATGAGCCCAAAGTAGTAAAATATCCAATGCATAAATCAGAGTTCATAGCCAAGAAAGTGACTGATGCCCAAGTTCAGTGGAGAAAGGAAAGTTAGAAAAGATGGTATTGATCTGACAAATATAAGTTTAGATAATTCTTTCAATTAAAAAGTATTTGTGGATTATCACAGATTAGAAGAAACTAAGGAGACAAGACAACTACATAAAATGTGGTATACTGGATTGGATTCTGACACACACCAAGGACAGTAGTGGAAAAACTGGGATTATCTGAGCAAATTGCATGGTACAAATGTTAATTTCTTAGTTTCAAACCATATATCATGGTTACATAATATTTTAATGGTAGTGGAAGCTGAGTGAAGGGTTTAAAAAAACTATATAATCTTTTCAACTTTTCTGCAAATCTAAAATTATTTCATGATAAAAAGTTTAAAAAACTATATTTCTGGGTGAAATATATTTCAGACTACATATATAAACTGACCTTCAATAAAAGGGCAACTGCAACCCCTGTTTTTGCTATATTTTTGAAATAGTACCCTTTTTGGTCCCTTGCATAAAAGATGCATCTTAATGACGTTTCATGCAAGGCTAGTAAGAAAGATGGTGTTGGAGGATGACCATGTTTAATGAAACTGCAACCCACTTTTCACCTCTCTTGCTCTCTGTATATAACCAGTTTTCAAGTTTCTGGGAGATTCTTTGAAATTTTCATGTAATAAGAATAGTCTTCCCAGAGTTACTGACTCCCTTTAGGAGTCAGAGTTTCTGAAAATGTAGCCATTTCTCAGATGAAACAGGGGGCTAATGAAGACAGTCCAATCTATTAGGGTAGACAGTGATTATTCATTTTTATGTTAGGAGGCAAATCTCTTGATGTCATAAAGAAAGGGTTTTGTTTGGTTTTAATGATCTATATCTGTAGGTTTACCGTTTCAGGTTCAAACATAGTCAAATTTAAATAAACTGGTGAGAGAATTAGTATCAAACACCAACTATACATTTAATGCATACTTGTTAAGATTTCAATTAAAATACACTTTTTATACATTCATTCAAGAAACATTGATGGAACACCTACCGTATGTACAAGGATGGGCAAGAAGACTAGGACCCTATATTCAGGGAGCTTAAAGTCTGACAGAGAGATCTGGAGAAGTAAGCAAATCGGAACAAATTGGTCACTACTATGACCAGCCTTTGTCATTCAGTATACAGCAGAACCTTTGTAAAATTAATATAGACCTTGTGAAAACCTTTGTTCAAACACAATGCTAATACTTGCCTTATAATATTAACCTGAGTAATGATATTCAAATGATACCAAATTTCATGGGAATTTTCAAGGAACGAAGAGGCTTTGAGTTGACATTCCAAAACTGCCTTCCTATATATTATTAATGGCTGGAGTAGTCACTTTTTACAGTCCCAGAAAGCACAGTATATCATAGTTAGAGTAAAATCTATACCCATTCATCCCATGGTAGAGTGTATTTCAGACTTCATTTGTAAACTAGCTTTAGGACAACTTCAGGCACTATGCTTTTTTTCTATATGTTTGACTCTCTTCTAACTACCCAGCTATGCTGGAAGGCATACCTCATTTGTTCAAATATTTTTGGATACTTGCCCGATAGAAGATTCCAGGATGCATCTATCAAGGAGACATTGTCACCAGTGTAGCTCCTGTAGGTACTGTCCTGGGCTAAAGCCCTTCTGTAAATCTCTAAATACATTCTGAATGTATGGCTTTCAAGCTTTCAGATTCTATTCCCTTGCTTTGAATTGTCTGTTGTACTCATTAATTACCTTTTTGTGGAGGGGGAAAAAAAGAAATCTCTATCAATTTCCCTAAAGCCCCAGCCCTTTCTTAGGATTCACCAAGAAAAGCAATTATATTTTTGTGTGGTATTGATCTGTCTGGACATTGCCTCCCAGTGGATCATCCATTTAGTCCTAGAATTTAAAAATCTTCACAATGCCAACTTCTGTGTCACCACTTGAATTAATGTCGATTCCTCATCTGTTGGCACCCCACCATTGATCCAGTTCAATATCGCATTGAGCTATCTCACACCGGCATCTTACACACGAAGGTAAATACTTTGCTGTTTGTGTTGCGCATATTTTTGGCATTTCTTCATTTGACACCAGTTAAGACCCTAAACATTTACTAGCCAATGAATCTCCAACATTAAAATGTGCTTTCTGGAAGGAAACAGGTGAGATGCTTGAGTAAAGCATGGTAGAATTGATGATGTCAGAGTATTTCCAATGCCTGATTGATAGAAGTGAGGGAGGAGTATCTGGCCATGGAAAGTGAAAAACAATCTTCTGAGATTTTACATAATTCACCATACCAAGAAGGTTCTTTGAAAATTTCATTGATAAATATATTCTAGAAAATGATACATTAGCCAGGCGTAGTGGCTCACGCCTGTAATCCCAGCACTTTGGGACGACAAGGCAGGTAGATCACTTGAGATCAGGAGTTTGAGACCAGCCTGGCCAACGTGGCAAAAGCCCATCTTTACTAAAAATACAAAAGTTAGCTGGGCATTGTAGTGCGTGCCTGTAATCCCAGCTACTCAAGAGGCTGAGGCAAGAGAATCACTTGAACCGAGTGACAGGGGTTGCAGTGAGCTGAGATCGCGTCACCGCACTCCAGCCTGGGCAACAGAGTGAGACCCTGCTCCCCCACCCACCAAAAAAAAAGAGAATGATACATTAGCATTAAAACTGAATATGTTGCAAAGTCACTTTGAAAAGACAGTGCTGGAGAATAGGGACCTATTGACAAATTTAAGTTTTTCCTTGACTTACTGACACATATAATTATGTTTAGGGTGATTTTTCTAGCTAATCAACTATTTTTCTCAGTATTAAAATTTAAACTAAAATTTTAGTTAATTTTTTTGGAGTTTGGATACCCACTAACTCAAGAGTTGAGAATTCTGGATATTCATTCTGATTTGGCCAAGCAAATTTAACAATAACAAAAAAAGAGTGGTACCTTCCTGACGTGGGCTTTCTAGTTCAGTATGTGCTAACTAACAACTTATAGGCATTCATCTATCAGAAAGCAGGAAGGTGCTCACTTAGTATTGGTCTGAGTCACAATTATAATTTGTAATTGCCAGTTGGTTATGTTTGTCAGAGAATTGTCTTCTAGAGACATTTGTAACTTTAAAATGATTTTTTAAATAGCAAAACAAATTGGAAGAAGCAATATTTAAACAGAATAAGATTCTTCTTAATGCTTACATATACTGTAACTGAATTTACTATTTACTTCATACAAAGGAGATTGCCCTGCCTAAACCAAATTACATATTCTGTGGAAAGTCTTGCCACTAATTGGCAACACTTTGCTCATTGGCATTTGCTCATTGGTATTTGGAGACAGATTCATTCTTTCTCTCTCTCTCTCATACACACATACACACACACACACACACACTTTTTTATTTTAGGGTGAAAAAGAGCCATTTCTTTCTTTCTTTTTTTTTTTTTTGAGACAAAAAATGTCATTTCTTTACAAGGCACATTAGTGCCTCATTGGAAAAATATTGAGGTTCTGCTAGTAAGATATAAGTCTCAAGATTTTACCAACTAAGCACCAATGGTTTCCCCAGAATGTACCTGGATTTCTCTCTTGTTAGTAAAGGTAGAAATCATTTAAGACATGTGAATGGAGAAGCTGTAAGACAATCTCTTGATTTCATCTTACCACTTTCCACTCTAGTGGCTAGTATGATACAAGGGTGCCATAGAATAGAAAAACATGGAGGCTGAGTGATTCACTGAGCAGATTGTGTAGGCATCAGGAAATCCCGGATAGGAGAAGGAACCTGGGCTTTGGCTCTAGGCAAACTGGATTCAAATTTTGCCTCAGCTACTTTTGAGCAGCAAGCATGGTGGCAAGTCACTTAACCTCACTAAATTTTGGATTCCAACTTGAAAAATCAGGACAATAGTTCCTATCTTTGCAATCTTTGACGGAGTTACAGGAGAAAAAACAAACAAAAAAAAAAACCACATACACACACATACTCACATACATATCACCCTGGCACTCAGCCAATGCTTGTTAAGTAATAGTTATTTTTAGTAACAAAATAGCACATCATTCGAAGGATGTTTTCATTCTTTTTTTTTTAACTTATGGGTACATAGTAGGTGTATATATTTATGAAGTATGTGAGATGTTTTGATATAGGCTTGCAATGTGCAATAATCACATCATGAAGAATGCAGTATCCATCCCCTCAAACACTTATCCATTGAGTTGTAAACCATCCAATTACACTCTTTATTTTAAAATGTACAGATGAGTTATCGACTATAGTCATCCTGTTGTGCTATCAAATAGGTCTTATTCACTTTTTCTATTTTTATTTTTGTACTCATTAACCACCCCCACCTCCCCCAATCCCCACTTCCCTTCCCAGGCTCTGGTAACCATCCTTCTATTCTCTATGCCCATGAGTTCAATTGTTTTGATTTTCAGATCCCACAAATATGTAAGAACATATGATATTTTTCTGTCTGTGCCTCACTTATTTCACTTAACATAATGTTCTCCAGTTCCAGCCAATCATTGCAAATGACTGGATCTTATTCTTTTTTTATTACTGAATAGTACTCCATTGTGTATATGTACCATATTTTCTTTATCCATTCATCTGCTAATGGACACTTACGTTGTCTCCATTCATTAGCTATTGTGAACAGTGCTGCAACAAACATAGGACTGAAGATATCTCTTTGATATACTAATTTTCTTTCTTTTGGGTATTTACCCAGCAGTGGGTTTGATAGATCATATGGTAGCTCAATTTTTTAGTTTTTGAGGAACCTCCAAACTGTTCTCTATTGTGACTGTACTAATTTACATTCCAACCAACAGTGTTCCGGAGTTCCCTTTTCTCCCCATCATCACCAGCATTTGTTATTGCCTATCTTTTGGGTATAAGCCTGTTTTTATTCTCACAGAATATTTGAATTGAGTTTGTACCTCACTTGGAGCTTTCTAATGAAAGAGAAATTACTAGATATTTGAAGGGGTATCTATTTGCTTCTGGTGAAGGGTTTTCCTCCCTTCGAGGTTAATTATCGCCTGCACTCCAGCTCATTTCCATAAATGTTCACATTTGTGATCAATTATGTAAAATACAATAAGGAGGAAATTCAAGAAGGGTTTTACAAAAACAAGACTCTGAAAGGAGGTCCTTCATGCTTATTCTAGGCTATCCTTTGAGTGAAATGAGCCCGGTGTCTGTAGTAGGAAGTTCCATACTAATACAAATGCTCAATTACTTGGTATACCTGTGCAAACTCCACAAAGATTTTTTCCTTCTCAGCCAGAAGCAAGGCGTGCCTTGAGGGCCACCCAATTGGACTGGTGTGCCATTGGCACCAATTCAGGAGCAGAGGAAATACATTATACATCCTTGGAGAATCACTTCCTCTATGCAGTTCATTATATAAGCAGGTACGAAAGCGTGAGAGGAGAAAATATAAGCCATGAGAGCACTGGGGCTGAAGACATACCTTGGAAGGAAAAGGGTGTGGACACTCGTAAAGAATATTATTTAATCTTGGTACAAGCAGATAGGCCAACACAACCAAGTTTCTAAATTGGACACTGTTATTTAACAATCCTACATGTTTTATGCATTCTCTTTCATTATGTTCACTTTTCCAAAATAATGACAGGCTATGTGCCAAACATGGCGTTATGCACACTGCATATGTGATCATATTTAATTTTCATAACATGCCTACAACATATAGATTATAACCTTAAAGTACTGATGAGTAAGGGATGGGCATCTATCTGCTTAAGGGTACTCTAGGAGGAAAAAAGAGAGAGCTAGGTTGAAACTCATGTTGTTCTGATTCTGAGATCAAGATAACATTGAAAAGATGCCTTGCTGACTTATTTTGGGATCCCCCAAAGAAATCATTCTAAAAATCTTATACTTCCTTCAAGTCCCTAAATCTACTCTGCCCCTGTTGATTAATGATCTTAAAATTTTTTTTACTGAGAAGTTTAAGACACTTACATGTGAATTTTCTTTAATTTCCTCCTCAGAGTTTCTGGTCAATGACCCAATTCTTGCATTCTTTCTTGCTCCATAGGAAGAGCTCCAAATCATCACCAGCATCATGTCATCACCAGCATTTGTTCTGGTGGTGATGACATTAAACCATCTACTGTTGTTTTTCTCTCACCCTTCCCTGCCTTCTTCTGCCCCAGCTTGGTTAATTTTATCCACTTCTGCTCCCATGCGTTGTCAATTTCTGCCTTTGTACTGGCTCCTTCTTTTGCTTCAAAATATTCTTGTATTTCCTTTATCGTCAGAAAACACACACACGCCCTTGTTGCCACCCTACTACCTTGGAAGAAGAGGTATTTGAGTTGCAATCTCTTGTGACAAGTAAGACATATGTAGTTCCCATTTTTCTCATATTAAAAAAAACTGTCACAAGTTAAGTAGCTCTTCATCAAGACCCTATAGCTCTGTGATGGCAGAGCTAGAAATGAAACTCAGATCTTCTGATACTCAGCTCAGAACACTCTTTCTCTATTCAAACCAATTGCCAGTCAGTGTCCATGGGTGACCAGTTTTAAGATGACCTCTTTCAGGTAAGGTGACTGCAGCAAATTCTACTTCACTTTTGTCTCTGGAGCATGGAGCTTGCCTCATATGTGTAACACAGCTGCTATGATCAGTGATGTATCTCTATCACATCTCCCAGGCATGGTAATCTGTCCTCCCAGGTATGAAGGCCCATTAATAACCCTCTGGGGGAAGGAGGCAGTATCCCAGATGCAGTCCTGTTGCATGATGTGCTCTGTATACGAAGTTCCCAAAATCATAGCTAACATGCCATCTAATGTGTTGTAACACTCATTGTTTCTCAGCCTCTCACAATATACAACCAGCCAGCAAATCCCTTATCATTTAATAACACTCCTTGCTTGATACTGAAAGCTGGAGAAAATGGAAACACTCCAAGGGAGTGGGAAAAGTTAGTCAGGTGCAGAAGCTACTAAGGTTGTAACACAGGCTCTCACACAACTGAGAGTTCAGACAGATGAACAGATACCCCTGTAATCCTGCAGCTGCCATTATCCTCAGACTGGGTGGACTTCTGGAGGGACAGATCCCCCATGCACAGAGAGGAGATGCTTTGCTTTGGGAACAGGAAGAAAAAGGAAACCATGGAATCTGTGTTGGTGCTCAGCTACATAGGGTTTTGAGTAATAATTTTCATCTTGAAAGGAAATGCAGTTTGATCTGGGATACTGAATTGGGAGTCTGCCTTGGGATTCAGGACTGATTTTGGCCCTAAACACGGACCTCAGTGTATGTTTTTGTGAAGTGGGTGGGAAAATGCCTTTCACTGTGTAGCACAGGAACACATTACAGAATGAAATGCAATGCAATGATATGACAGACTGTGCTTAAGCTTTCAGGAGGAATTAGAATAAAATAATAATAACAGCTAACATAAAAAGGGCCATTAGCGTGGGATCAGGCAGTGAGCCGAGGGCTTTACAGGTGTCATTTAATGCTCACATCAACTCATATGGAACTTTTTTTATCCCCAATTTCAACTGATGAGGAAACTGAGTCATAGAGAAGTAATTTGCCTAAAGTCTGCTATTCAGTGATAGGGTCAGGATTTGAACCCAGGCAATCTGGCTCCAGAACCTTTGCTCTTCTTGCTGAAGATGTTTGCTATTGAATCAGAAGCTTTGGATTTTATCTTGGGGTGTGTGTGGGAGAGAGAGTGAAAAAGAGAACCCGTAAAGAGAATTTAATAGAAGGGGGCACAAAAGAGTAGAGATTACTTAGGCAAATAATATTTCACCTTGGTCATTGATTCACCCTCTCCTTCTTTATCATTCATTCAGGAGCTCAGTCCCCATTTTCCTGATGTCCCAGCTAAAACAGAACACTAGGTATTTTGTGCATGCGTTGAAATCTGATAAATTAGAAGGCTGGTATTTTACACCCAGCTTTCTCATTATCCAAGTCTGTAACCTTAGGTAGGTAAGTCACTGCACCTCCATATCTTCATATCTAAAATGAGTGTTTGAACTAAATATTATCTTACTGGCTCTGCAGTACATAACCATTCATATTGGGCTTCCTCCTGGGAACTGCTGAGGTTGGCGGCTCCGTTTGTCACCACAGTGTCCCCACCAGAGCAGTGGTCTCCAAAGTGGGGTGGGCATCCACAGGGGTGCCAAGGTTGGTTCATAGGAATTCAGGGAATAACACTCGGACATCTATGTATCTAATCTTATGTTTTAAAATGCCTGGTGTTTCTGTATGTGTGACAATATAAGCAATGTGTGTATACTACATACATATATACATATTTTTAATTGGTGCAGAGTTAATTTTTTTCTAGTATGTGTAGACAGCCAAAAACATTTGGAGACCCTGGCACTAGGGAGTTAAATTGGGCCTTGGCTCTTTGCAGGGCCCCAGAGGCTGTTACTCAATTTACCATATTGACGCAATACAGAAGGACCTGGACTAGAACTTAAAGCCAGCAGCAAGATGGTTTACATGGCAATTGGTTTTCTTCATTGTAAAATTCAATGTTTAATGATGTTTCTTAATTCCAAGCCACAAAGACAGGTCTAATAATATTAATATTAATAACAATAACAATAATACAGGTTTAAGAGCTCGTGTACTATGGAAAAAACCATCTTATTACATAGCCATATTTGAAGCCTGGATTTGTAAAGAAAATCTTACTCTAAAGGACAGGTTCAAGCATCAAATGGAAGCCAAAATTCTCTCAGAGAAAAATCATCATTTCTCCCTTAAGCTTCCGGGATTATTCTAACAGTATGTTAAAATACGTGAAAACATGTTGACAGTGCCCCGTTAGCTTTTTCTACCATTTTGTCTATTTTTCTGAGTCACAAAATAGATTAAGTTCAATTTCAAGGTAATCCTCTCCCTTGATTTCCCTCTCTAAAATCTGATACTCACAGTAATACCCGGGATATGATGTGCGATTCTGACCTCCCTAGTTTAGGAAGGATATTAAAATATCAGAGAAGCTACACAGATAGGCACGCACTCACACAAAAGGAGTGCT
This sequence comes from Macaca mulatta, assembly GCF_049350105.2. Classification (NCBI taxonomy): domain Eukaryota; kingdom Metazoa; phylum Chordata; class Mammalia; order Primates; family Cercopithecidae; genus Macaca; species Macaca mulatta. The sequence continues at coordinate 152,745,475 of NC_133412.1, read as the reverse complement.
ACAAAGGCTGGAAGATAAAGCATGTGAGGAGAGGTGGTGAGAGCTAAATTTATAAAGTCTGGCAAAGCAATGACTCCAGGGGACTTGATCACAGCCTATAAATACCTTCAAGGTAACAATATAATTGAAGGGAAAGAATTATTCATAGTCTCAGAAGATGATATAACTTTAAGCAATGGCCTAAAGCAATGGAAGAAAAAAATTTAGTTGAAATTTTCAGGAGTTGGGGGGTGGTGGGGAGAAGAAATTCTTTACTCTCTGAAGGATGAAACAGGCAAAGCAATCCCTAGAGGAAGCATTTGAAGCATTTTGATACAGACAGTCCAAACCCCTGGAATAAAAAGCAAAGATTAAAAATGGTGTTCCTTAATATTCTTACCAGAATTCAGAGCTCTTAAATGCACCTCTGAAAGACTGCCCCCTTCAGAGAACTGCTAAGTAATCAGAGATTCATATAAAGACCCCTAATTAGAGAACAACAACAACAACAACAAAAAAAATGACACACCAATATTGTAAAATTACACATTAAAATATAGGAAACACGAATATTATAGGTAACGTCATATTTTAAGAATAACCAACTTTTCTCAGAAAAGACAATAAAATGTTCATCAATAAATTACAACTCCATGCTCAGTATGAAAGATCTTAAAAGAACACAAAAAATAAGTTGAGCTACTGAGTCAAAATCATTCAATGTGTTATGCTACATAGCAAATTCTATGTACAAAAGATCTGAATATGTGGGCCCCAAATGTTTCTGAGTAGGCAAATATATTCCTTTAAGATAGTAATGTAAAAGTCAACTTCTAACCTCTTCAAAACTAAATACCAAAAATAGCTGTGACTTCGAAAACGTTCCGGAGTGCTATTTACATATAATATGTGAAGGTATGACCCCAAATTGTGAACACAAGTTCTGTGTGAGAGAAAGCACAAAATCAAATGTCTCCAGGGGTCAGGCAGATGGATGAAGCTGAGTGAGGTGACAGGGAGTGGGTGGAGATTGCAGGGCTTAAAAGAATGTCCATAAAAATGGCAGCGGCTCCTGAGCTCCAGTTGACCAATGCTATGAATAACACTGGCCCAGTAGAGTTAAACCTTCTGATTTTCAAAAAGAAACTAGACATATCACCTTGTATATGAAATATCTGCATTTAAAAATATATTTGTGCATTGGAGGAGGTTTAAAGAATACCAGCTGGGCACGTTTTCTAAGGCCCTTACATTGACAAGGGGAAGGCAAGAAGCACCCTGTACTCTAAGATCAGGAACCGGGAAGGGGATGATTGGAATCCAGTAGATGAAGTGAGTTAACTTCTGTATGCAAATCACCAAACACTCAAAAGAGAGGAGAAAGAAAAGCCTTTGTTTCTGCTCTTTTCTCCCAGGAATGTAGGAAGGAAGGATGTGCTGGGGCAATGGGAATGACTCTATTTTAGATGCTCTCATGCAGCTGCCCTGCATATGCTCAGGAATCTCCATGTACTGATCTGGTTCATGACCAGTGGGGCCAGCACAGCTGGATCAATGGGAACAACAAAAAATCTCCCTAGGAGGGAATCGAACCTTGAACTACCCTGAAGATAAAAGGAAGCACATCAGTGACTTCCATATGGACACCCACAGTGACTTAGGGTTTATTTCCAGATGGTAGAGTGTGAATAGGAGTGGCTGTGTTTTCAAATTTTAGCAATTCAATGTCCAGATTTATAAGATGGCCCTTGGTGGTTAGCTGTAGAGTTTGAGTCCACAGAACAGTGTTGTTCTGTTTAGGTTTTTTAAAAGATAGACACACACACACACACACACACACACACACATTTCCCACTGTGTGAAATGAACTGCTCTGTGTGGATCCTGTGATCTTGGCATCTGCAGCATAAAGATGTCACAGTGCACACAAAGCCTTCTGACCAACCACATCCACACAAATACATCCTTGGGAGTCACTATGACTCACAATGTGACAATATCAGCTGTTCTCTTGCAGAGAGTCACTGGAGCTCAGACTGCATACCTCAAAGAGAAATTTGATCTTCCTGCTAGAGTTAGGGTTTATACCATAGGAGAATTCTTTGTTAATATACTGTTTCTACCAAACACCTCACCTCAAGTAATCCTCCTGCCTTGGCCTCCCAAAGTGCTGGGACACCACTGGCCTTATTTATACCAAACACTTTTTAACAAAGAAGCAATTCGTGGAAACATAGGGAGAATATTCCTATCATGACATCTACATTCTCTTATATCCATTATGTAATGTGTTTTTTATTCTTTTTATTAAAAATTAATAGTCATTTCTAAGAAGAGAGCTAATGCTAAGTTCCCAGTTCCAGAACAGTATCTGTTACGATAAAGTGAATACACAAATTTGGATGAGACACATCTAACTGCTCTTTGGAGAACCATTACAAAATATCATTCTTTGAATCTCTGCAAAGACCTAGCTTAAATAAAAGATTGAGATTTAGAGAAACAAAATAAAAAGACTTCTATAGCTTTCCCCTAGAGCTGAGTTACTGTGTCTGTATTTCGGTCCAATGTTTGCATGTGTTTAATGTGCACACACAGCTTGAAAAAGGAAGCGAATTCTCTGTGTTTTGCAGTGTTTGGGTGTGAATCAAAGCGAACATGTGGTTCCATTCTGTTTCTTCTAGCATTCAGTTAAGTAAAGGGAAAAACCTCATTTGTACTAATACTGTTACCATAAGGGGTGATCTTATAAATGCCTGGGGGTAGGAAGGAAAGTGCTAGGGCAATAGACAGTCATCCAGTCTAGGCAGGCTTGCAAAGTCTTTACCAAAAACGGTGCAGTCTGTCCACCCGAGAGGGTGGGTTTTCACTTTCTTGATTTGTTTTTTTTTTTTTTTTTTTTCCCTAGGTTAGTGATGTTTAGGTGCTTTTGGCAATTTGTTGTCTGTGAAATGTAGATGGATGTTCAGAAGGAATTCTGTACAATTTCAAAATGAAATAATAGAAATGGCCATAGTCATTTCAAGAAAAAAGAAACTAGAATTGAGGGTGAAGATGTCATTTTTTTGTTATTTCCCTTTGGTGTTGAAAACAAACTAGAGTGGTTGTCAGGGTGGTAGCAATAGAAGCAGATAGTGAGAGAGCTCTTTGTGCTTTTTGATGACAGTCATGAGCAACATAGTGACATTTTGGTCAATGACGGACTGAGTAGATGAAGGCGGTCCTGAAACTGCTGTTGGAAGACACTTAACAGTGAGAAAATTATGACAGTGAAAGAGACCTGATCTAACCAACTCCATCTTGCCTTTAACCTCCAAACTTCTTTGACCTTGGTCATTCCTGGGCATGGGCCTAGCTAACTTTGGGAGAAATTTAGTTTAGAGTTTAAATGATAATAACCATTTACAAAAGCTAAACTGCTTTGTAAAACTAATGAAAGCCACCAGGTTAAGAGGATGAGAGACACCTGAATTATGCTAAGATGCAGGCAGAATTAAATAATTACCAGCCATTATTCCGGAGGCCACAAGATTTGCAACTTTCCCACTTACTCCTATAATGAACATCCCTAATTGTAGCAGCTAAGATTGGCCTTTTTGAGATGTCATTTTGGGCTTTTGCATTTCTGACAACCAGGTGTCCCTCACCTGGGCCCACAACTCTTGACTCAACCAGTCCTGTGGCCCCACCCAGAAGCAGACTCAGTGCATGAGGACCATTTTCCATATCCCATAATTGCATCACTAACCAATCAGCAGCACCCATCCCCCAGACCCCTAGCTGCCAAACAGTCTTGGAAAAACCCTCGCCTCCAAATTTTCAAGGAGACTGATTTGAGTAATAATGAAACTTTGGTCTCCCGTTTAGCCAGCTCTACGTGTATTAAACTCTTTCTCTACTGCAGTTCACCTGTCTTGATAAATTGGCTCCATCTGGGCAGTGGACAAACAGAACCCACTGGGTTGTTACAGTCCAATAAGATTATAATACTATATTTTTACTCTGCTTTTTTGTTTAGACATGTTTAGCTACACACATACCATTGCATTACAATTGCCTACAGTATTCACCACAGGAACATGCTGTGCAGGTTTATAGCCTAGATGCAATAGGCTATACCATATAACTAGGAGTGTAGTAGGGTATAACATCTAGGTTTGTATAAGTACACTCTATGATGTTCACACAACAACAAGATTGCCTGGCCGTGCATTTCTCAGAACACATCCTCCTCATTAAGTGACTCATTGAGTATATTACAATGAAAGAGATTAAAGCGGAAATTTGGCAAAGAAAGAAAAAATACAAAGATGAAAATAAAAGTTTGAAGGAGATCCTCCCAGCCTGTTAACTAGTTAATTAACAAAATATAGATGATAGCACATTTTCACAAAATTCTGCAAATTCAAGTTCTGATTGCTTGTACCTATTAAGGACTCCCCGACTAGAAAGTAAGTACCAAGAGGACAGGGAGTTTGTCTATCTTTTTCACTCTTGGATCCCAAGCACTTAGAACTACACTTGACAGATAGTGGGAGGTGGTTAAGTGAAAAATTGTTTTCACCAAAGTAAGTGTATTAGTCCTTTCTGGCATTGATATAAAGAAATACCTGAGAATGAGTAATTTATAAGAAAATGGGTTTAATTGGCTCAATGTTCCATAGGGTATATAGGAAGCATGGCTGGGGAGGCCTCAGGAAACTTACAATCATGGCAGGAGGCAAAGGGGAAGCTGGCACATCTTACATGGCTGGAGCAAGAGAAAGAGAGAGGCGGAAGGTGCTACACACTTTTACACAACCAGATCTTATGAGAACTCTATCATAAGAATAGCACAAGGGGGACGGTGCTAAACCATTAAAAATCACTCCCATGATGCAACAACCTCCCTCCAAGGCCCACCTCCAATACTGGGGATTACAATTGAACATGACATTTGGATGGGGACACGGATCCAAACCATAACAGTAAGTTACTCATTTCTGCTGGCCTGGCTAATTTTAACTTGGAAATTCTATTCTTCCCACCTGCATCTTACCTAAAACTAAGTGTATCATGTTATAGTTTTTGCTATACGCTCCAGTATCTTTTCTCAACTAAACCTCAGGGAGATTTTTGTCTTCTTTTAAGAGGTGGCTGTGCTTTGTGGATCATTCATTGCGCATTCATGGTATTTTGGAAAACCACGTCATTCACACATCACACCAAAACTCATTTTCCTCTTTCACACTCTAGTATTGAATTTAAGCTTTGCTGTTTAGCCATGCAACAAAACCAGCTCCAGTACTGCTGATCTAAGTAGCAAACATGAAAGTCTGTTAACCTCAGGAATTAGGCATCAAGTAAGGGGCAAATTAAATGGAATCTGCTCCCACTTCAATAAATGTGATTTTCAGTGTGAAGGTCTACCTTTCAAGTATTTACCGTACTCTGCTGCTAGACATTAGAAGCTAACAGACCAAGGGATGACAGGCTGTGGTCGCTGTGAAGACTCATCTGGATTTAAATTACAAATATAGAAAATTAAATACTGACTCCAGTAGGAATAAATGGGTTTTTGTGTTATTTGAGATCATTTATGTTTTTAAGCAAGAGTATTTGAGGACTTCTGATATGGCATTTATCATACACTGAAAGACGAGAATACATTTACCCAATAATCTTTTCTTCGATACACTAAATTTGGAAGTGTTTTTATTGAGATTTTGGGAATTAAAGTTACCTCTAAAACACTTATTCTACCTCACTGCATTCAAAACCTCAGATTAGTTTCCAGGCCAAGCCTTTCATTTTGGATAGGAGTATTTAAGAAAGTGGCTTGGGGTAATTTGGTGCCTTAACGTCATTGAGAAAAACAAACAAATACTGGAAAGCAAACAAATGTAACGTAAAATAAGTTTCTTTGAATCCAAAAAGAAAGTGACTTATTTCAAATTATGTATGCTGCTTTAGCCAAAATTCTGTGTTCTATTCTCTATTCCTGTTTGTCATTCTTAACTGTGGATTTAAATAAACATTACAGGTTCTGCTAAATTCAACACATCCAACATATGTTACGTATATATTATATTATATTGAATAGAAAACTATGAAAAGCAGTGTATATCTATATCTGTGACACTGGAATCAAACATGTCAATGATTAAGTCCTCTTTCCTTTCCTTAACATCTTTAACAAATGGTTACTTAATCCTCTTAGTCTTTATTTTTTACTTCATAAAACAGAGGTAATGTCACTAGTTTAACAGTGTTGTCAGTACTAAATGGGCTGATATACACAAAATGGCTAATATACTGCCTGGACAATTAAAAAAAAAAAACAGCAAATGCAGAAGTGATTACAAAAATATACACTCCATCAGATAAGAATATGGGTTTTTAGCCATGAAAAGTCAACCAGCAGAGTTATTTTCAAAAGGGTTTAGTAACCTAAGTACTGCGTTCTGCATTTAATAAAGGGCTAGATAATTTCATAACCATTAGTAACGTTTGTAGCTATCCAAGTTAAGATAATGATAAGGGTAATCAGATTCCATGCCTCATTGCACATGATCACTAGGATCAGGGGATTTGTTCTCTTTAGGAAACTGCAGTATGATTTAAATCCAAATTTCCCTTTCCAAACTGAAGCTCCAAAAGGTGAGATGCCAAGAGCTGAGAGATGAACCAGATAAGGACATCATTTGAGAACCACAGCAGCTTACAGGGTTCAGCAGTTGAGCCATTCACATTTGGGCTCTGATCTGCCAATTGCCTGGTTGCTAACCTTCCTGTTGGAAACTACAACCATCTCAGCCTCTCTTTGGTCTTCATTTCCACGTCTCCAATCACTATCTCCTTAGGTACCAAGAGCTCTGCTGAGTGGTAGGTATACCAATATTGATATAAAAACAACCTTATTTGTTTTGTAGGACTTTTCAATGATGACAGGGCATGTACACTTCCATTCTGTCATCGGATTTTTCCCACAATACTATGAGGGTGGCAGCATAGGAGCTACATCTCTACCATTTACATAGGGTAACTGCTAATTGGTGGCAGCTCTCTAGGAGCAGATGCTGGGTCCTCTGGCTCAAAGTTAATAATGCCCATGACAGAGAATAAATGCAGAATACTGGTAAGAGGACTGAAATGGCGAAGATTATACGCCATAATAAATACCAATAAAGATGAAGAAGACATCTCTATAAACTGATTTCAGATGAAAGAGGCCTAACAGGTATGGAAAAAACAGCTCTGGAACAACTTGTGTTTGGAAGTCTCTCAATTGTTTTGATTTCCGTAATACTTCACCATACAGGTCCCCTACCCTTTAGCCTTACCTTTTTCATTTTCTTCCCTTTCCTCTTTTATCTTGTAAATCTGTATATAGTTTCCAAGTTCCTATTCATTTCCCTTGAGATGTTAGCACTCCTTAAACCTTCCACTGTCACTGCCAAGCCGTGAATTCTCTAGGTCCCCACCTCTAGCCCTTACCTCTCCTCTGAGTTCATCAGGCATTTCCAATTGTAAATCTCAACAGCCTGGCTCTTGGATGCCTTATGTTTTACATCACTAAGTCAAACTCTTATCTGTTTTACTTATCTGTCCCCTGTTTTGTTTTTGGTAATGAAATCACAGCCTTCCCAATCTAGACATTCCTCACTTCTCTCCTTTTTTATCCAAACAGCTGACAACACCTGCTGATTCAATCTCTGAACTGTTCTTTGCTTTTATACTCGTTACTTTCCTATATTCATCATCATAGAATAAGTCTTTAAAAACGTTTCTCTAGAAACACTCACTCAAGACCCTGCTGTTTTCCTTGAACCCATTAAAAAACATTCTTTTAACAGAGCCAAAATAATCTCCCTAAAAATTAAGTGCTGGGCATTTCATCTTTTTTCTAAAAAGTCTTTAAATGTCTTCCCCTTGCTTTCAGGAACAATCTATCATTGGTATAAAATTCAAATCTTCTACACTATGTCCCTAAAGTGCCTGGGAAGAAAACCAAAGGAAACTCAAGAACATGGCTATCATTAATGGACTGTCCACTATGAACCAGATAATTCACTGGGCATTTTTCCAGTGAAATTGGCATTATCGCCATCTGCATTTTACGGAGTAGTCAAATAATTCATCCGAGGCTACATAACTAGTTGGAGGCAGAACCAGACCTTGAATCAGAGACCAATTGACCCTAAATCATATGTTCATTGTGCTAATCCATATGATCTGCCTTTTTTCTTATGCCATTCATTCTGGTCCAGTTGAATTCATGAATTTGAGAATGCATCCCGTATTTCCTTCGATACGACACTTATGCTGGTATCATCATTGGATGTGCTCTTTCTTCAGGTTCCACTAGTCAAAACCTGTCCCATCCCATCTATGTACACTAAAAAAAAATCTCAGCAACGAGCAATATTTTTACCTTCTTGGTATATAATTGATTCTGTTTTTAAAAAGATTCATACGTATGATTTTCATTTCCCCGCCCCCCACTAGATGTTAGCTTTCTTCACATCTCTAACAATCCCAAGTAAATTGCTGTTTCATAAGTATGAATTGAATTAAAATTATTACCACTATGCTTTCTACTCTAAAACTTTCATTAGGGGTATAATAGTAATTAAGGGTCAGAACTGCATTTGAAAGTCCATTCAGCTGTTTATTAGTAGAAGCTTTAGCTTCTTTAAACTTTAGTTGCCTCAATTATAAAATGAGGATATTAATAGTGACTACTACCTCACTGAGTGGTCGTGAGCTCATTATAAGACAGTGTAAACATAGTTCTTGCACAGTGTCTGGTACCTGGTATTTTGTCAATCAATATCAGCAGAAAGTGATAGTAATAGTACCAATATAAGGTGATCTCTGAAACACATGCTCCCAAGTAAATGTAGGAAGTCATAATCTATGCCATTAAATTACCTGCCATTTTACAGAAATGGAGGAGGAAAAATAAACTGAATTATAAGAGGTTAACTAAGGACTCAAAAATAGAATATGAGCCTTAAAGACAACTCATTTCCTGTCATCCTGAGTATGAATTGATTTCAGGATGAAGGTTAGCTTGGTCGGATCAACAGGGCCTATCTAAATGTCTGTAAGTGATTCTAGGCTCCAGAGGTGTCATCGCAGGCCAGGAAATGACAGGTCTAGCTGTCAGTACTATCTGTGAGGCTAATGCAGTTATACAGTTCCCTCTGACATCTGTCCCTGAAACACTAACAAGTTGCAACAGCAGCAGTTACAGCACCAGGATCTAAGAAACTGATTCTGTGGAGTGGGTGGCTAATGAATTCCCCCATCAATACACTGAGCTCCTATGCCTTCTGAATATAGCAAGGGATCTAAAATCCATCATCTATAGCTTCAGGGAGTCAATGAGTTATTTCTTGCCCTGTTGCACCGAACAATACCCCAGGAGTAATGACGAGTAGCAGTGTAAGCGGTGGGTCAGTGAGATAATTCATCCAACTGATGGTGTTAAGGGAGGCTTGCCATTAAGTCCTGTGAGCCCCAGCACTCATGTGATGGCACTTAGAGTTTGCCTTGCTTGTTGCATTTTAGATTCATATATCTAAAAAGCTTCTGCTATTCAGAACTTATTCAGCTAGCTTGATAACTGCAATAACACAGTATATATGCCACCCAGCTGTCTTTAAATCAGTAACATCCCAGCTCCTTAGAATTTTATATTGCTTCATTTCAAATTTCAGAGGCCTGATTAAAGTTTATTCATTGCTTAGGAAAACAAAATATAACAATTTTTTGAGTTAAAATGAGTTAGTTGAAGAAAAATCTTTGAGTGCCAATAATATCAAAATCTATCTATGATTGAAAGCTCACTATATGCCAGGAGTTTTGCAAGAGTTGTATATACATCACCTCATAATGAGTAGAAAACCTAATTTCTTGTTTTTGTAATTGTCATGGTCTTTCAAGCCTGTTCATGTTATGCAAGCCAGGGTTGGTCACAGTACCCTCAACACATAGAACTTTTCCTGACACATAATAAAAACTCAATTTATATATATAAAACAAATGATGCTCAGGATCTAAATTCTCTTCACCTTAGTTTTTCAAAATTCATATTTGTATGCATTGAGGATTCTGAAACATAACTATCATTAACTAACAGTCTAAGGGCTCTTGTATGAACCATAAATGAGAAAGACATAGCCGTTTGGCTTTTCCTTCTCATAATTTCCTATCAGCCATAACCTATTTTCCACACACTTTGTCAACTTGATTTTTTATGATTGCATTATTGTACATTTCACTTGCACAGTAAATTTATAATTCACTTTTCCTTCATGTTTTGGGGAATCCAAATCTATGAAGTATTTCTGTTTGTATTTCTGATTTTAGGTTTCCAGTTTACTTGGTGGCGAGACCTACTTAGCTCCCCATAGTCTGGCTGTACCTCCATCAGGGCTTTGGTCCTAGCAATGTTTTGTGGGGGCTCTATCCTCGAGTATATGACCAAGCCCATTGTGACTTTATCTGGTACCCAAGGAGAGTCTAAAACCATTTTGATACGAGGCCTATCTAGAAAGGTTTTGCTTTCCTGCTACTACTACTTCTATTGTTGGTAGTGATGGTCATGGTTATTGTCATCTTCTTCTAGTTCTTTCATTTTACTTATTCTCCCCCTTCTTCCTCCTCTTCTCCTCTTTCCCTCTATTCCTTCTCCTCTTCTTTCCCTGTTTTCATGTGAAGTGGCATATTTCCATTTCCCATGGACAATACAATTAAAGAATAAACTTCAGGGCAAGGCAGGTGACAATTTCACTGCTGAGTCTAGAGCCCTTTGGAAGCTTATACTAAAGAGAACAGAAACATAATGCATTATCCTCTTGTAACAGGGATAGAGACACAGTGCAATGTAATGAGACACCAAGGAGGCTATAGGGTCACTTATCCTATTGACCTAACCAAGGTCATGACCTAAATTCCATCAGAGGTAACCTGCTTCTTCACTTTATGCTAAAGAGATGCTCCAAAAGTCTTCACTGTGAATCTGGTTAATTCATAAATTTGACATTTGATCAGATGAAACAGAAATTTTAAAATTTTGCCTAAAAAGTCCCAGCAGACTTACACAAATAATTAAACTTTCCTTCTATATATGTTTCTCTAATGCAGTCATCACCTCTACAGCACCCATTTTATTAGGAAAACTACCATCCTACATTAGTGCAGTGTTTTGCTGATAATGAACTGCTTCTAAATACTTTATTTCATTTGATCTTTGAGAAAACCCTGCAACATAATATTTTATGCCAATTTATAAGAAGAGGAAGCTGAAGCTCCAAGTAGTAGAATGACTTGCTGAAAGTGTTATAGCTCATTGACCGAAATGGAACTCAAATCCAATTTTTTTTTTGTTTCAAATTAAGCACATCTTTCTACTATGGCTTGCTGTCTCTCAAAACCATGTGTGGAATCAAGGTAAACAGATTTACATGGAAATAGCATGGGAATAATAGAGATCTGAGAAAACACACACCATCTCCCCTGCAGATAGCTGCCTCTGGTCCAGGTTACATAAGTAGTCACTTCATCCAATTGTGACTTCCACTCCCTTCTGCCACCTTCTTCTCTGACTCTGCTGGGATAGCACGGCTAAGCTGAAAGCTGAAGAGACAATGCCCAGCAGGTCCTCTCCATATAAGTGGCTAATGATCTGGAAAAACTCCTAAGCCCAGAAAACCCAAAGAGGCCTTTTTCACTAAGAGCAAATAGCGATGGAAGGAAATACGGGGTCAACCTGCAGTGCACAGCACTCTATGGGAAACGAAATTGCATCCGTTGGATACCTCTGTTGTTTTCTTGTTTTTTCCTTTTTTATCTGTGTTACCAGTCTCAAAAACACCAACATTCTTCCAGAGTTCTCCAAATACAGTTCCTGACTCAAATCCAATTCTGTCACTGGCCAAACCCAGAGGTGAATCTAAGCTAAGAGCCACCTAACCTTACTAAGGACTATCCCAGCAGATGCTGATGGTTTACTGTAAATATCCCACATAGAGACAGCCCAAATGAAGCATCCAGGCTGGCAATTTGTAAATGCAACAGATGGGAGGAACAGACCATTCATCATCATTCAGCTCTACTTCCATTTATTCTACGGGACTCTCGTTGGGTGCTATAAATTATGTAAAAACAATACTACACAAATGAAAACTAATAAATATCCAATTTCCCCAAATATGACACTGATAGGATATTATCAATCTGTTTTCAAAGTTCCAGTTTTTGGAAGGAGAACACTTTGCCACCATGAAATGGGGGCCAGTCTGGACAGCAGTTCTTTGTCTGCCCCTCATCCTTGTGTATGTAAGAATCTACATTTTACGTCAGGAAGGAAATAGTTGGGGAAGGTTATAGATTCTTGTCAAACAAAACAGATGCTTTAACACATAAATTTTCACTGTTCCTGAAAGGCTCATAATTAAAAAATGAATCCAAGAGGATTTACTGTAAATTACATACAGGGAGAAAGAAATTAATAGGATGTATTTTTTACACTCAGCATTAACTACATAAAGGGAAGCTAATTATTGCCCAGTTCTCCCCGACCTTCTATTTTGTAGATGGTGAAAGGAGGTTGTCAAGAGTTTCATGATAGTAATAACAAGCACTTCATGCTAACCTCTTCTCTAGTCCTATTCAGTTTTTTCCCTGTTGTATAAATGAAGGTGAGTGTGACATGACACCCGTCCATAAAGCTTAGATGTGGAGTCAATAGGCAGATGTCACTCGTAAGTGACAGCAGCTTTTCTCCAAAATTGAGCTTTAATTCCTCAACAATTCATTTCAATGGAGGGAAACTAATATTTGAAATGGATTTTAAACAATTCCTCTACCCTAAGACACCTGCCCTTTACAGAATCTCATTTCATGCACATATACTTCAACAAAGATCTCTTTGCCTTTTTCAAACATGCCTAATTCACAATTTTATTAATATAACAGTCTATAATTCATTCAGAAAACATTGCATCATCGAATGTGAATCAAAAACAAAGAAATATTAGCTAATTTGAAGCAAGCAATTTCTAAATAATTTTTATCTCCTGGCCCTCTCTGATTTTTTTAAATGACCAAATGCCTGTGTTGGTCAACACTTTTTCTCAAAACCTATTCAACTTTCATGAGGCCTAGTTAAGTGGGAAGACTTTAGGTTTAAAAGAAAGTAGCAAGAGAAATAAAAGCCTCTGCTCCCTTGGCCAGAATGAAAGACAATCTAAGCAAATCGTGAAAAAGAAAAAATGTGCTCTTCAGCCATAAAAAAGAATGAGATCATGTTCTTTGCAGGGGCATGGATGGAGCTGGAGGCCATAAGCTTTAGCAAAGTAACACAGGAACAGAAAACCAAATACTGCATGTTCTCCCTTATAAGTGGAAGCTAAATGATGAGAACACATGGACACATAGAGGAGAACAACACACACTGGGGCCTTTGGGAGGGTGGAGGGTGGGAAGAGGGAGAGGATCAGGAAAAATAACTACTAAGTACTAAGCTTAATACCTGGCTGATGAAATAATCTGTACAACAAACCCCCATGACATGAGTTTACCTATGTAACAAACCTGCAAACCTGCACTTGTCCCCCTGAATTTAAAATACATATATTATTTAAAAAAATGCTCATAGCACTCAACCATCTTGGTGACCCTTTCTTCCTTTGCCCCAATTCAATCTAGGACACAAATGCCTTCATTTTGCCCAAGTTTTCCCATTCATTTCTACCATCCCACACAACATTGCACATCCCGAAACTAGCCATGGCCACTTTTCCTCCTTTCTGTCCAACTCTTCTATCAAAACAAATTCTGTCACAGGAGCTGACTTTAGCCTGGTATAAGAAGTATGACAATAAGATTGACTACTTTAAATGAATTAATAAATCATTCCAGGACTTGCAGTGCAACATGAGCTTAAGATACCACTTTTCCAAAGAAATTTTAATACGTAGGGATTTCAGGATAACAAAAGAGAAGAAATGGGAAAATTGGAGCATGTGCAGAGGGATAGTGTGGAGCTTAGAGCAGATGAGATGAATGTGCAGTGCACGTTCACAGAACCTCGCTTCTGCACATGTGGCAGACATGACTAATGGAAGCTAGATCTCCCACCTGTGGATTTGCCCACTGTTCTCGCAAACCTTCCTGGTGTAAAGCTTGAAGAGAGAGAGTGAGGCACTGAGAACTTGCAGGCAAGATGAAGCCTATTTGCCACTCGTGCCCTGGGACTATTCTAGAGTGGATGCTTACCCCAGGGTCAGGCTCTCTAGTGTTCTTGGAAGAGCATTTTCTCTTCCTTCAAATAAGTCCACTTGGGGGTAAAAAGGAAATATTCCAATGACAACGTTGATGTTGCTCAAAACACTTCAGGAATTTCTAGGAATTGTCTTCTTTGAAAGTTAAAAAAAATACAAACCTTCTTTGTCTTCTCCTTCTCCCCAACACACACACAAACACACACACTCTCTCTCTCTCACATACACACACACACACACACACACTTCTGTCTCTCTCTCTCACACACACACACACACATTCCACTGCCTAATTTTAGAGTTTGCACTTTGTTTTTGATCAACTTTACTAGCTTGACCACCACTCAGAAGGAGCATCAAAGTACTTTAGGTTTTTGTTGCTGTTATTTTATAATGAACACTCATACCCAAAGAACGAAGTTTTGCCCCCATGTAATCCCTTGTTGAAGCACATCGCAAGGCAGAGCCCTGTCCTCTTCCCTTATCCTTGGAATTTTTTCTGCTGCTATGTTCTGAATATGCCTCCCAAAATTCCATGTGCTGGAAACTTGATCACCAATGCAGCAGTGTTGGGAGGTATGGCCTTTGGGAGATATTTAGGTGGTGAGGGCTCTGCCCTCGTGAATAGGTTAATGCTATACTCAAAAGGGCTTGCAAGAGTGGGTTCACCCTTTTCTTCTCTTCTGTCATGTGAAAACATGGGGTTCCTCCCCTTCTGAGGATGTAGTGCTCACCTTAGAGGTGGAGACTGGGCCCTCACAAGACACCAAACCTGCCAGCACCTTGATCTTAGACTTCCCAGCCTCCAGAACTGTGAGAAATTAATTTACATTCCTTATAAAATACCAAATCTCAAGTATTCTGTTATAGCAGTAAAAAAAAAAAAAACAAAAAAAAACAAAAAAACCAGAGTAAGCCACCTGCTTTCATCTCCCCCTTGTGTCCTCTATCACTTTTTCTTTTTTCCCAGGAGGCTTCTCTTCTAGGCAAACTGTAAGGTGAAACAGTATCTTCTGCCTTATGCTCAATCCCTTCCACTTTCATTAGTGGCCCCAAAGCTCTTTCTCTCTTGAGTAATTTTCTTTAGTACAAGAAAACAAACCATTCAACAAACAGAACCACCTTTTACAGATTGTAAAAGTTATAAAAGTATCTTAATAAGTATTTACGGCTTCGTTTCCCTGATGCATCTACTTGAATGTCCAAAACAAAAAGCTGGTTTCGTAATTAAGCCATTTAGTCTTCTACTTGGATTTCTTTACTTTCACGTATGATAAGAAACCTGCCTTCTTCAGAGCAGGCAAAGAGATAATCTGCAAGGACATAAAATATGGTTTCAAATGGCTAGACCCATGAAGGGGCCCCATGCTCGAGAGGGCCATGAACATGTCAGGATGACTCTAGAATCACACAGATTCTCCACAGCACAGGATACTTTTTAATTTTTTTCTGGAAAGGTCAGGTGACATCATTTCCTAATCTAAGATTTGAAGGAAAATCTATTGGACTTTCACAGAATGTTGAAGCAATCAGCTGTATCACCCAAGTGTCTACGGTAACCCAGGGGGCTCTTTACATTTTGATATAAAATGTCTGGTAATTTTGCTCATATAAAGAAAATAATAATATACCATGTCAAATCTAATGGGTATGCTTATACAGAATACACACACTAATAAATACACACAAACGGATGTTACATGAATCTCAAAGTATGTTTAGTGCATTCACTTTTCAAAGACCCTAAAGAAATGACAGAACTTTATAATGGCATATTATAATATACTGGAATGTTCTGGTTCCTCCTAGCAGTTACCGTAATCTGCATGACAATTTTATTAAAACACTGCTGATTTCAAGTAGACCATCAGAAAACAGGAAAATCTCTCTCTTAAAAGTGGAGATGTTCTACAAAACATGAATGAGCAGGAATGGATAAAACAGTAGTACATCATTTGACTCAAAAAGATGCTCATGTCTGTGCCAAATCATATTTTTCTTAGGAAGTCACAATGAACAAAAAAAGAAGATAAATCATTGTGGAAATGCAAGTGAGCTGGTAATAATAGCCTAGTTATAGCTGCCATGAAATAGTCATTAAGTTATATGTAGCATAAATCTCACAGAGTTTTGTAAATTATGGTGGTTCTTAGAGGCCAAATAAAGATAAAGTGTAGTATCACTGCCTTTCTTTTTGTTCCTTGGCATGGCTTTTTAAAATGTGTTATCTCAGGCTCATAGCACCATATGGCTCCTGAAGCATCTGAGAAAGAATTGAAAAGTTCACAACTGTATTCAAGACTCCTCCACCACATTTTGAAGGTGATCATGTCTAACCAGTTCTTCCCTAAGCTCCTAAGCAGAGTCTGGCCCTGACGGGGCTTATACTGGGGCCAGACCGACTTCCAGCTCAAGCCTAGGACTTCAAGCTGCTCTCATTTCCAAGGCATGCTGGAAGAGCAAGTGCCAGATATGTGTACTGCTGCGGGAGCTGGGCTTGCCATGCATGATTCCGGCCAGCCATCTCCAGCTCCAGACACCAGCAATGAAACTGTATCCTCTGCTTCTCTCTATACACCTGCACATTAGCAAAACTCCGATTCAGAGATTCCTAACCAATGTTCCTTTTCCTCCTTTTTGGAGGTTGGTAGTAATCCCCAGTTGATCTTTTTCCTTAACTGCTTTTACCCCTGCTATTTAAACTAAATTCTTATTGCTTCAAATTAAATCCATTCTTTCTAGCCTTGTCATTGCTAACTAATGAGAACAATTCCTCTCTTTGCTCTTGGTGACTGTACTTTGGGTACTTATGGATGAGAATCATATCTCTCTTTAGCCTACTTTCTTAACTGCAGACTGCACAGGTGATAAAATGGGTTAATTGTTGCTATAAAAATATTTTCCATCCTTATAACAAAAAAATTTTTTCTTCCAAATCATTTTTAATTTCTTAGCCTTTGCTGTGTTCTTATGATCTACAGGGATTGAGGGTGCAGTGCTATTAAGCGCATATGTACAAGACCAAAAACAAAATGTTGACTATGCAATACACATGAATTACTCAATTCTTGATCACTGTCCTCTTTCCCTTTTGCCCCGCCTACTCTGGCACTCTGGTCTCAGTTTTTATCACACATTTATGACATCTCTACAGTGATATTTGAAGCCTAGACAGGGGTCACTAAATTATGGCCTGCAGCTTGTTTTTATAGATACATTTTTATTGGAATACAGTCGCATGCATTAAAAAAAATGTATTGTCTGTGACTGCTTTCACATTACAAAGGCAGAACCAAGTAGCTCTGAGAGAGACTATCTGACCTGCAAAGTCCAAAATATTTACTTTATGTCTCTTTACAGAAGGTTTGCCAAATCCCAGCCTAGGAGATTGTTAAGTTCCACTTGACTTTGCTGCTTGTGCCAGGTAAGATCCATACCAGGTAAATCTCTTAAATATATCCTAGAAGTCTGAAAAATGTTCTGCCACAGGCCAAGTCAGACAGTTGGGAAGGGAGCCTGCAAAGAATGAATTTCTTTTTCCTCTCTATACACATGGGGAAGAAGAAAGAGTTTTTAAATTTTTTCCCCCAGGAACCCTATAAGCCTGATGGTTCACATCTGAAAACAATTTTTATAAGCATGTGCACCTTTGCCACACCGATCTAGATTGTTCTGCAGCATTTCCCTGAATCACCAACTCAGACCACCAGCAAGACAAGAAAATCCAGGCCAAGGCCCGCTACTCACTATGTGAAGCTGGAGGAAGTCACCAAGTCCTGGGGCACTGTCGATGCGGACCAAGATGCCATCCTTCACAGTGGTGCTGAAGCCCACGGCAAGGCGGTCAGAGCGCGTGCTGGGCCTGTCATTGGCTGGCCAGGTGTAGAGGATGAGCCCACCGCTTTTCCCAAAGATGTACGTAGCGCCAGCTGCAAAAGCGAGGAGAGAGGGAGACATCAAGGCACTGTATTGCATACAGCCAGTTGCAGCATACTGTTGAGACCTTACACAGAACAGCTGTAGAGAGGAAATGTCCCCCATGGGACAGTATTTGGTTACTTAGAGGAATGGCACCCAAAGGTTCTGAAGGCAGCTATCACCCCAAATTAAAGAGGCAGGCAGAATGAATGAATAAC
The DNA here is from genome assembly GCF_049350105.2 of Macaca mulatta. Taxonomy (NCBI): domain Eukaryota; kingdom Metazoa; phylum Chordata; class Mammalia; order Primates; family Cercopithecidae; genus Macaca; species Macaca mulatta. The sequence goes on along the minus strand of NC_133412.1, from coordinate 152,727,087 downwards.
AAAGCAGATGTTGGCGAGAGTCGTTCTTAACATCTTCAGTTCCTGCTGCCTAACGGTGGAGGGTAGCTAACATCCTAAAGTCTGGGAGTCTGGGGATATTGCAATAAACAACTTTCTGGTCTTCTTCAATAGCAGGCTTAATTTTCCATCTTGGCCAGGACAGGCACAAAATAGAAAACTAGTCCCCTATCTCTTAGCTATCAGCATAATCTGGTCACTGGAGCCAGGAGCCTTACAAAACTGAAGGTAACAGAGCAGTCCAAAGACATCGGATCTCTCCTGCTTGTACCTTCTCCCACGCCCACAGGAAAGAAAGCAGTGGCCCAAGAAAACCAAGTTATGTGACTAAATGCATTTGCCTGTTTCACTATTATGTTGCTATAAACATGGTAACAAAAATGATTTCCTGGAGTCTTTTTTTTTTTAAGACGGAGTCTCGCTCTGTTGCCCAGGCTGGAGTGCAGTGGCGCAACCTCGGCTCACTGCACCCTCTGCCTCCTGGGTTCAAGCAATTCTCCTGCCTTAGCTTTCCGAGTAGCTGGGACTACAGGCACGTGCCACCATGCCTGGCTAATTTTTTGTATTTTTAGTAGAGAAGGAGTTTCACCATGTTAGCCAGAATGGTCTCAATCTCCTGACCTTGTGATCTGACTGCCTTGACCTTCCAAAGCACTGAGATTACAGGCGTGAGCCACCACGCCTGGCCTCCAGGAGTCTTTTAAAAATGAACCTTCTTTTTGTTCCCTAGTGGTGGGATTTATCTGGCATTAAATACATTTTCATTTCCTTTTTCAAATTAAATCTTAGGAAGAAGATCCAAGAAACATAGAAAAAACATCCCAGGATGATGAGATTCGAACGTGACAAGTGGCAATTGTCAATTATGATTAGTGAGCTTATCAGTGTGTTTACTATTTACTTGTGTTTTTATTATTATCCATATGCACTCAGGAGTTACTAAGAATATATTAATTTAGAACTACTTACAAAGCAAATGGGAATAAAAATAAAGAAAATATTTATATTTCAGAAATTATAAAAAGTATATTTCAAGAAACACGTTTTTAATCTCAGTTGATTAGATTTGGTGACCAGAAAAGGCTATGCCATTTGTTGCCTCTCTGGTTTTAGGCATGTGGTGTTAACCCACAGCGAATACTTCCACGGGTTACTCATCTCAAAATTCAGAGCACATTTGGTATCAGATTTTCTTGTGTATTTCCCAGTGACCATGTTCCAACTCTTAAAACCATTTTAAAGCAGCATTAGACAACTACTCAGATACCTTTAACATTTACTAAAACTCTCAAGCACTGGTCCGCATGTATTCCCAGAGCTAGTTTACAGGAATATTAGGTGGAATTATGTTGACCAAAGAAGAAGTGAGTTATTCATCTTGTTTAGAAATAATAAAGTTAACTCTTGTGAGACTAGAATTAGGAATATGTGTCACATGTCATCCTTCCTAAAGCACTAAGACTCATTAAATTCTGAGGCATATAGAATCTAATTTGTCTTCTTTGAAAGGTCACTATTTTAGTTGCTCCAATTTGCTCAGTTTGTATATTACATGTAGCATAACATTGTTTTCCTTTTATGAATTTCTCAGTCCTTAGGGGATAGTGTCTGAAAGCCCTCTACACTCATCTGGAGGATTTGAAATTGTGGTATGCAAAGTTTATGATTAATTCTATATGCAAAACAATGTTTACTTCCTACCATACACAAACACCCTCAAAGCTTCTTAAAATTAGAAATGTGGGTATGATTTACCCTTGATATCTCTCCATCTGTGAAGAATTTAAATAATTCCTCTGTAGATGATTACAAATGTCATCACCACTCTCTTTAGTCTTTATTTGGAAAACTGAAGGTTACTCAGTGATTAATGTATAGAATCACCAAAAAATGCAAATCAGCCTGTGACATTTCATGGCAATTTATAAAAATCTTTTACTTTTCTATCCTAAATATATAGTGGATTTTGCTACAGAGATAAATTCATACTCTATCAGGAAATAATTTTATCACTATAAAAATAACAAGTCAAAAAATTGATAGCAACATAGGCATGGGGCTTTACAGTTTGCAAAATATTTTCAAATTCATTCGCGGAATCTTTGTAACAATTGTATGGGATATTTTATATCTTAACACTGTCTTATAGATTTGGAAACAGAGGCTCAATTATCTGATTTAAATAGTACCATCCTTAAGTCTCCAGCCTGAGTCTTCTACCTCTGAAAACCTTTTTTCACCACATACCAGTGTAATTACACAATAAACTGTATCAAGAAACTATACCAATGAGGCAAACAGTTGTCTGTACTTAGTTCTTTTCACATCTTTTTATCAGACTAAAGCAGAATGAAAACAAAGTCACAGCCCCCAAATCTGGCATGTTTTCAAAAACTTGTCTGGCCATCTCACCATATCAGTAACTTTAAGCATTTTACTTGTAATTCTCACCCACAATCCTGCCAGTAATTCTCAGTGCTCCAATAAAAAGGAGAAGTATATTTTAATACATAAATATACAATTTCTTATATATGGTTAGAAGGTCACAGTGCCTTTAATCTTTAAATAAACAAAAAACAAAACTTCACTATGACAATATTTGATAGATGGACTAAAAATTTGATTGAAAATTATTTGTATTGCTTTCGTTATTCTGAATTTACAAAGTCACTATGTTAGATAATTCTAACTTTATAGGTGAAGAAAGTATAAAAGATACAAAGGACCTGGGGTATGATTACTTTGCTATGAAGAAGAAAATACGAAAATCTCTCTTGTTGGTAAAGTATTTGCTAGTAAGAGTGAATAAAGACCCGGAATGCTCCCATAGTCCAATGCCATGGGACATTAGAGGAAGTTAATTAACAATTATGCCTTTCTACACCGATATTGTTACTGTTTTTTCTCTTTACATTTCATGCTTTGCCATCGTGCATTGTTTTTAAAGGTAAATACATACTTCATGTTAATTTTAATATAAAATGCCTAGAGTCCTCCAGGAAACAGAATTATTTTGCTTTACATATTCAAATAAAAAAGTTAATTGTGTTATTTTAAAATGCGGATTACAAATCCACGTCTTTGGAAAATCCTGGGAACTATAAGACTCTCCACTTAATCCATTAAAGATTTTCATTTCTGAGCCATGCTATATACCACATTACATGCTTTCTTCCCTGAACCTCGTACTTCTGATTGCTGGTTTCTCACCATGTTCAGTATGCTGATGCAAGATCATACTACTTATATTTATATTCAGAATCATGTAAATTTCATTCTTGTTGGCAAAAACTGATCAATTCAACTGAAGAAAAAATTGCTCTAGTAGCATTTTGGCCATTTAACACTGCAGGATTTGCAAGTTTGCAAGCAGCTGAGGTTGCTTTGCTGAGTTTTAACCAACTCAGTATTCCAGGAGTGAAATTTCTACACAGTCACCACTACCAAAGATTAAGAGGACACATTTCATCTTCAAATAGTCAACAAGGATGACTTTTTTTTTTTTTTAAACTCACAACCTGCAAATAATGGGTCTGGCTTATTTTCATAATTGGCAAACTACTTACTCTGATGGAGCTGATGGTGATATTGACAGAGTGTTTTGGTATGCGTTCGGTGCGTGTGTGGCTGGGATAGCGGTCCAGCAGACAAAAAGGATCAAACAGTCTTCCACGCAATCATAAAGGAGTCCTGGGTGATAGTTACGGGACAAGCTAATTAAGTGGGTGATCTATAGTTTCTTCAAGAGAATGAGGAATATAATTTTTTCTCATTCACATATTTCTCCAAGGTTCTTAAATTTTGAGTTTATTTTATTGCTTATTTTATTAGAATATAATTGTTGACAGCAATTTACTTTTTCTTTATTTAGGATCACTTAGGTAATTATTTTATCATTGTTGTTTTGACTTGGAAACCCGATGGCCCTGCCTTTATGGCATTGGTTCTATTTCTAGTCTCATAGCCAAATAGCATATTACTTTTTGTGGGAGACCATGAACAGAAATTGAATTCTTGTCTTAACACTCACTTTAGATATAAAAATAATATATACATACATATGTGTATGTACATATATGTATACATAAGCATATATATATTTGTCTATGTGTGTGTGCATGCATGTGTGTGAAAAACATAAAAGGCTTAGTTAAAAAATACAATAGACTAGAATTCATTTATTATTTACCCCATCAAATAATTACAGATAAAATGGCTTAATGAAAGTACTAAAATACAATAATAAAATATATTGGCTGTATAAGTGTGTATGTATATATATGTGTATCTATATATATAAAGCAAACTAGCCTTCCCTGAAATAATTCTTTTTTTTTTTTTTTTTTTTTTTTTTTGAGTCGGAGTCTAGCTCTGTCGCCCAGGCTGGAGTGCAGTGGCCAGATCTCAGCTCACTGCAAGCTCCGCCTCCCGGGTTTACGCCATTCTCCTGGCTCAGCCTCCCGAGTAGCTGGGACTACAGGCGCCCGCCACCTCGCCCGGCTAGTTTTTTTTTGTATTTTTTAGTAGAGACGGGGTTTCACCGTGTTAACCAGGATGGTCTCGATCTGCTGACCTTGTGATCCGCCCGTCTCGGCCTCCCAAAGTGCTAGGATTACAGGCTTGAGCCACCGCGCCCGGCTCCCTTAAATAATTCTATTGATGTTAAAATGGAACGAGTTTTGGAAGCGCCTCCCAGGGGAAATCTGAGAGTTAAATTTAAGGAGAACTAGGTAATTTACTTGTGGACAAATATAACAAGTAGAACAATAAATTAAGTAATAAAATAAATAAAACAATGATGTGCAAAGTACTTGATAGATAAACTAGGATAAGAAACAAGATGTCAGTCTCCTACTCTAGTTCTCTTTGATCACTGCCTCAGGACTTAGTATAAAATCTTGTAAGAGTAAGGTATGTCTGTCTTCCTCTATCATTTCAGGTTTCTTAATCCTTATTTCTTTTTTATTACTCTTTCACAAACTTATCCACATTTGTGTTCTTTACTATAAACTGGTAAATCCTTTTGGATAATAAAACGGACTATCAATGACATAAAATATATTCTGCCAGTAGATGTAGTTATTGCTATTAAATTAAAACTATCTTTTAAATTCATATCAATTACCATGTAGCTAATAAAACCAAAAGGGAAAGGCCTGTGACTTTGGAACTGACAAATATCCCTTCTAGCAAATAGAGACATAAATTTAACTGAAGGATCTTGTAATATCTTATAGCCCAAAGAATACATTTTCTCAATTTCTTTTACTTAGTTTGTTCCGTGGTTTTCCTCTGCCCCTCATCTTCCTGGCTGTTTTGGGAGTGAATTATGTTCACTATTTTATAACAGCTGGACCTTATATTTCCATAGAATTAAATGGTTTTCAAATTGCTTTCTTTCGGAGTGTCTCATCTTATGCCTCTTCCCTCGACACTCACTGAAATATTAATGACAAATATTTTGGTTACTATTTTAATAAAAAAGAAAATTGATGCTCAAGGAGATTAAACAACTTGATCTGTTGCTGAGTAGTGGAACTGAGAATAGAGTCAGATCCTCCCTTTCTTAACTCTGCCCTCTTCTCCAAAGCTGTCCTAATGACTAATGGGATAAAGACTCCCTGAATCATCCCTAGAGATCAGGAGCTCCACAAGGAGGGGAGAAAGGTGAATAACAAATGGAAAAACTGCAAAGGAGGCCTCTGCATTACAGAGAGAGCCACTCGGGAATTTAGGACAGGGTAAAAGATACACATTTTAAAAACAGCTCTGCAATTTATTTATTGAATAGATAGCTTGTTATGATCTATTTTGTCCACTTTGAATTTTTTGAAATAAACAGCAGAACTGATGATAAAGTAGCTTTAAATAAAGCAACATTGAATGGACTGAACATTAAGAGAGAAAGTTCATCTACTTTTAAGAACATTCTTTTTCCTTGGCAAAGAAATGAGCAGATTTGCTGCTCGGTAAGTTGAGAAACTGACAACATTGTCTAATAGTTAAGTATATCATGAGAAAAAGTCATTTATTAGACCATACTCAGACAAGGTGAGGTTTCCCTGCCTGTGGGGCAATCTCTTTCTCCCTGTTGAAGGAAGAATAATTAAAACTAAATAGCATTAAAGCAGAAAACATCATTACTTTCTAGGATCTACAGAGGCAACATTTCAGAGCATGTCCCAATATTCCAGAAACAAGGCTTCAACTCAAAGACTTATAAGCAGAACAAACACCAGTTCAGTTTAGCATTAAATCTATATGTTAACATGGGAACTCAAATTGGTGTGCAGAGTGAGACCCTTATATATTGTACCCGATGCCAAAGTCTCCAAAGGACCTGATGAGAGAACAATATAAAACAAATAATATTCTACACATTCACTAAATGTTTTCCATTAATAAAAAAAGTCTACCATTACTTAATCCTGGTGGTAAATACCACGGAAGAGAGCCATTCTTCATGATGTAATAGGTTATGTACAGACGCTGTTCTTACAGATATGCTTGGTTGGAACTTTTGACGGGAACGTTATGAATTTTTCAAGGACCAATGAAGAGGAAACAAATAATTGTGCCATTTGCAAATCTGATGCCAACTATTGAGATGTTCTATTGCTGTGTTACCTTATATATACTCTAACTCCCAGAAAGTTTGAGTAAAATACAATCACACATAGTTTCGGGACACACTAATGAGTCTTGACAAACACATCATGACCCTTCGTGAGTAAGTCTTAGGGGTAATGACATTTTCAGAAACACGTTACTTTAGAAGCTGTTACATCACAAAAATATGAAAGAAAGTTATTTTTACTTATCGAATTTCAGGATACTTCCACTAAGGAAAAAGAAGATGATTAGTGGTAGAATACGCAATGCTGTAGACACTAAAATTGACCTAAAAATAAAGCTTCCACGGACACACTCAAATTCCCTCTTGCTTAAAGGAATTTTCATAAGCTCATTGTTTTTCCTCTGGGACAATTGTTTCTTTCACAAACTCTTTGGTACTGTTTGGCAATACTAACTCTAGACTAATGTTAATATCAATATTGATACTAACACCAGCTGTAAGTATACATTATTTATTATATATCATAGTATACAATATAATATTTCAAAACTATATTTTTCACTTGAAATATTTTTGCTGTATTAGTTTGCTAGGGCTGTGTAAGGTATACCACAGGCTGGGTAATTTTAACAACAGAAATTCATTGTCTTGCAATTCTGGAGGCTAGAATTTCAAGATCAAGGTATCAGCAGTGCCAGTTTTTTCTACAGTTTCTCTACTGGCTTGTAGACAATCATCTTCTCCCTGTATCTTCGCATGGTTTTCTCTTTGTACCAATCTATGCCCTAATTTCCTTTTCTTATAAGAGCATCAGTCTTATTAGATGAGGGCCCACCAAAATAATCTTTGAAACTGAAAAATAAGGCAAGGTCAGAAATAGCCCACTCCCGATGAATTATACCACATTCACAAAACCCTATCTTCAAATGCAGTCACATTCTGAGATACTGAGAGTTATGATTTGAATATCTGAATTTGTAGAGGGGACATAATTCAGCTCATAACAGTTACTATCTTGGTTTTAAAGATGAGGGAAGCTATAGAATAAGGTAAAACTACTTGCCAAGATCTTTTACCAAATATCGAATGGAATTAGAATTTTAATCCAGGTCTAACTCAACAATCTACATTCTTTTCAATATGTCAAACTGTATCTCTAATATTCTCACCATTTGCCTTTACCTGTGTATCTGGGTAGGGATGGGATGATGACGGAAAGAAGGACAATGGCTTTCTAATACATGGCCAAAATTAAAAACAAAACAAAAACAGAAAACAAGATGCAAACCCAATCCTTTCACAATGCAACTGGCAGTACAGAGGTACTCATTTTATCTGACTTAAATGACAGTGGTTTTACATGAGGTTGTCCTCTTACAAAGTGAAAAAACTAAGGTCAGACAATAGTCCACTCCTGATTAATTATACCATATTCAGAAAACTCTAAATTCTGAAGGGTAAACTTTATATGAAGTCTATGTTAGAAATTAACTCACAGTCAACTTTTTAACTTTCATAACCATGCTATTTCTTATATAGCAAAACAAAGTAAGTTCTAGGAAATTGCACAGTATTCAGGCTTAAGAAAATAAATGTTAAGTTTTATTGTCAAACAAAATGGAAATCCAGAATGCTTCTCTACCATGAGCTCATGGAAGCCAGGGCTGTTTAATTTATTTATCTCTCAACACTGTGAATGCACAGGAAATAAATGCTGTTGAATTAATCAATGAAACCTGGCTCACCTATGCTTACATATCTTCACGTTGCCATTCAGGCATGGAGTAGAATGGGAATAAAGGAATAAGAAAATACAATGTTCATTAATTCATCTTGCCTTTTTGTCATTTCATCTCAACATGGAAATATTTTATAAATGCTCTTCAATTAGATCTCACAGCATCTCTCATGATGAAATAGAAGACAACTTGCAATTTATAAAAGAAACCTAACCACAAAGACATTTGAATGATTTTTCTTTGGTGAATTTTTGGCAGTCTCAGATAAGAAAATCACACCCATTTTTAGTCAAATTGTTTTATGTTACTCCCTCCATTTTTAAATCACATTGCAAATTGTTTTTTAAAAATAAATCGATAAGCGCATCTCAGATTTAACCTAATAAGGATATACAATAGAAAAGCAATGTGACGTCTTTAAGAATAGCCATGTTGTTCTATTTTACAGAACATTAACTAAAACCAAAGACTGTATATACATTTGTCCTTAAGCAAAATATAAATGAATAAAGGAAAAACAAAAGTAATCATTTCATAATTACTCAGCAGCCTTTTCTGTAGCATTTTATTTTTCATAAGTACATTCCTTCTAATGACATCTCATGAAACATGGTTAGAAGAAAGAAGAAGTTTGGAATATACTCATTTGTCTTCTTTTCCTCCTTTTATTTCACAGCCTTGAAATAACTTCTTTAATAAGAACAATCAAGGGGTAGCTAAGTGTTGAATATTCTCTGGAAAAACAATACAGATAAAAAGTAGCTGCTTATTTCCAGTGCTTCGATTTAAATGCCTGATTATATGATCCTCATACTTACAAGAGGCCAGGAGCTGTAAACAGATGACTTTGGTGTATTTGTGGCTTTAATTCATACAACATGATTTTTCTGGAAAACCTGGCTAATATTTTTGAACAGTGATGATTTGATTCTATGAGACATACCTCTTAATCATAGAACCCAGGTCAGAATTGGACAAAAAGAACAAATCCTAACTATTAAGGTCCATGCTCCTGTTCTAAAACAATCATTTATCTTCACTGAGCCTCAGTTTCTCTATGATTAAGAAGGCAACAACACTTCTACCTAATCATCTTAAAGAGTTGTAACAGGATCAAAATAATTAGCACGCACTCTATATAGAGTTCTAGAAATAGTTTAGTATTGTCATTTTATGGTGAGCACCTCGAAGTGAAGAATCTGCCTCAAGTTTGTTTGTTTGTTTGTTTTTTAACTATGGGAGACTTTCATTATTCTATCAGCCCAGCACATCCTCTGTCTTTATCTTGAAACATTAAGCCTCTTCACAAAGAAATTATTATTTTCCTCCATACTTATCGTATGATTTGAACTGAAATTGTCATGTCCTTAAAGATTCTACTCTTATATACATCAGATAGACTAAGGTGTAATCAATTAACCCAGGCTAGACCAGAGAACTTCAGTGGACTTTTTTTTTTTTTTTTTTTAAAGCTGGAACCAGAGAAACACTCCATCAGTACCTCTCTGATGATAAAATTGTGACATAAGAGACACACAGCTGCCATGGCCACATTTCTGCTCATGGGGAGAAAGTCATGAGAAAATCAACCCTGACTGAAAGAATAAAGACAAACTGTTGAATTTAGAGTTGGCCACAGAGAGAAAAATCTTATCATTTCTAAAGTACGTAGTTTTTACAATCTATATTGTGAAGTTATGCCTTTGCCCCTCCCCTCCCCTCCCCTCTCCTCTTTTCTTCTCTTTTCTTTTCTTTTCTTTTCTTTTGACAGAGTCTCGCTCTGTCACCAAGGCTGGAGTGCAGTGGGGTGATCACAGCTCATGGCAACCTCTGCCTCCAGGTTCAAGCTTTTCTCCTGTCTCAGCCTCCAGAGTAGCTGGGATTACGGGCACCCACCACTATGCTCGGATAATTTTTCTATCTTTAATCGAGACAGGGTTTCACTATGTTGTCCTGGCTGGTCTCAAACTCCTGGGTTCAAGTGATCCACCTGTCTAGGCCTCCCAAAATGCTGGGATTATAAGCATGACCCACTGTGCCTGGCCATGCCTTTCGTATACACAACTTTTAATAGCTAATTCATGTAGTTTAAGCTAGTTCAAATTTGGGTTATTTCACAACTAGAAAAGTTTGGATATGAAAGAATTCCTGGTAACTATCACAGCGCCTGGAACACATAGGGGCACAGTAAGTGCTTAAATAAATTGGCAAAGAATGACCATGATGATTGGGTGATAAGTAACTCAGGAATTTAACCTAAGAAGCATATTCAGTAATTCGTATATATTTCAAATTGGAACATTTGTTAAACTGATAACATTCTTGTTGACAAAGAAATCCTCAATGATTTCTATAATTAAGTTACTGAACAAACAGTATTCTTTATATATATATAAAATCCTAAAATATAAAATAAAAAAGATCAAAACCTAATAATTAGAGTATTAATGAAGAGACAGTTTTATATATGTAAATTTCAGATAAAACTTTACTCAGAAACTTAGAAGAAAATGTCTTAAATAATAATAAGGAAAATAAACAAAAATAAACTGAACTTTCACCTTAATGCACTATTACGAAAATAAGAAAAATAAGATGGGTTTTGATGATTAAAAGTAAAAGCTGAAATTTACCCAAGATAATATTTGAAATAATATAAAAGTTAAAAAAAATTCCAAAGTTTGCTCTTTAAAATGTCAAAGAAAATATATAAACCTCTAAAAAAAAAAAAAACCACAGAAATAGGAAAAACTAAAGGAGAAAAAAAGAACATTAAACATTACATAACGATCATGATAGAAAAGATTACAAATATAAAATCATACTTCGTACAAGTTTAAAGCAATATATTTAAAAGTCAGAAAGAATGGATCATTTCTAGGAAAAAGTATAACCTGTCAAAGATTTTTAAGAAAAAGTAGAAAAACTCAATAGACTAGGGACCACAGACACCATTGAAAAGGAGAGTCAAGTATTAGTTGTTAAAAAATACAGATCAAGGTTATGTTACAGGTAAGTTTCATCTACTTTTCAACATAATTTTTAAGATAAGAGATAATTTCTAAATTATTCCATTTTATACCATACTACAGGGAATGTTAGAAATCTTCATGAAATGGACTGCAGTGCCTATGTTCCCCTGCAAGTGCATATGTTGGAATCCTAACTTCCAATGTGTTGGTATTATAGGGTAAGGTCTTTGGGAGATGGTGGGGGTAAACAATCTTATAAAAGACATCCAGTGGCTACCTAGCTCCTTTCACCATGTGAGGTTATAGGAGAAGATGTTGCCTATGAAGAGAAAAGAGATTCTCACCAGAGACTAATACAATCTACCTAGATCTGGAACTTCTCAGTCGCCAAAACTATGAAATATAGAATTCTGTTGTTTACAAAACTGCTCAGTTTATGGTATTTTCTTATAGTGGCCCAAACAGACTAAGAAATTTTTCAATTCATTTATAAATCCAACATAATCTTAATACCAACATCTAATAAATATGCTACACCAAAACAAAACACTTTAATTTCACTTACAAAAATTGATAAACATTTTTAAAATAGCATTTCAATGGTATACTAGAAGAATAATATGATTTCAGAAATGTGGAAAGTAGTGTATTTCAGCTTAAAGGTATCCGTTAACAAAATTCATTACTTCACCTAATTGAAGTAGAATTTGAATATAATTTTACTCTGGATTTTTTTAAGTATTGGAAAAAATTCAGCAGCCATTTCCTTAAAAATTTAATTAAGATACAATTAAAATGTTCTAAATATGATAGCAATTATCAGAAGCAAAGAATTTTCATACTAAATGGCAAAATTATATAGCCTTTGCCATTAAAATCAGGAAAATAGAGATGTTCATTATCACAGTATTTTTCAACATCATTTTAGAATTTGTTACTAAGAAAATAAAGCATTAAAACAAAATAAGCTGTAAACTGCTAGCAAATAATACAACAATGTTAAAGAATATATGATTGGGCCGGGCACAGTGGCTCACACCTGTAATCCCAGCACTTTGGGAGGCTGATGTGGGCGGATCACCTGAGGTAGGGAGTTCAAGACCAGTCTGACCAACATGGAGAAACTCTATCTCTACTAAAAATACAAAATTAGCCAGGTGTGGTGGTGTATGCCTGTAATCCCAGCTACTTGGGAGCCTGAGGCAGGAGAATCGCTTGAACCTGGGAGGCGGAGGTTGAGGTGAGCCGAGATTGCACCATTGCACTCCACCATGGGCAACAAGGGTGAAACTCCGTCTCAAAAAAAAAAAAGAATATATGATTGACTACCTACGTATCTCAGATAAACTCATCTAAAAACTTTAAAATTAATGAGAACAATTGGTAAGTTGGTTTAATACAACATAAATACAAAAATAATCAATAGCTTGTCACCCTATTATAGATGATCACATGATTTTGACAAGGATGCTAAGGCTATTCAGTGGGAAAAGAACAGTCTTTTCAACAAATGGTGCTTGGAAAACTAAATATACAGATGCAAAAGCATGAAGTTGGACACCTTACATGATATATAAAAATTAATTCAAAAGGGGTCAAAGACTTAAACATTAAGAGCTAAAGCCATAAAAGTCTTATAAGATAAGAAGAAAAGAAGCTTCATGACACTAAATTTGGCAATGATTTCTTGGATATAACATCAAAAGCATAAGTAACAAAAGGAAAAATAGACTAAATGAATTTCAAAAGTAAAAGCTTTTGTACATCAAAGGACATTATCAACAGAGTAAAAAGGTAGTCCACAGAATGAAAGAAAATATTTACAAATAATCTATTTGATAAATGATTAATATCCAGATTATAAATAAAGAATTCTTACAACACAACAACAACCAAAAAAAAAAAAAAAAACCCAGTTAAAAAAATGGGTTAAGGCCTGGGCACCGTGACTTAATCCTGTAATCCCAGCACTTTGAGAGGTCAAGGTGGGCAGATCACTCGAGGCCAGGAGTTTGAGACCAGCCTGGCCAACATGGCAAAGCCCCATCTCTACTAAAAATACAAAAACTAGCCTGGCATGGTGGTGTATGCCTATAATCTTAGCTAATCGGGAGGTTGAGACATGAGAATAGCTTGAATATGGAGGCAGAGGTTGCAGTGAGCCAAGATTGCGCCATTGCACTGCAGCCTGGGCAATAGAGAGATACTCTGTCTTGAAAAAAACAAAAAACAAAAAACAATGGGTTATGGACTTGAATAGCTACTTCTCCAGGAAGATATAAAGATGACCAATGAACACTTGAAAACACACTCAACATCACCAATCATTATGGAAATGCAAATCTAAACCACTCTGAGATATCACTTCATCACCTTCAGGATGGCTATTATCAAAACAACAGAAAAGCATGTGGAGATCGGAGATCGGAAGGGACCCTTTTGCACTGCCGGTGGGAATGTGAAATGCTGCAGCCATTGTGGAAATAGTATGGAAATTCCTCAAACAATTAAATGTAGAATTATCATATGGTCTAGTAATTCTACTTCTAGGTATATAACCAAAAGAAATGAAAGCAGGGATTCAAATAGATATTTGCATGGCAATCTTTATTACCCACAACAGCTAAAAAGCGGAAAAAAAACTAAATGTCTATTGAGTAAATGGATAAACACAATGTGTTATATACAGATGCTTCTGGTCCTAACCTAGCAAACATCAAAGCTGAGCCTCACCTACCTTAAATGTGCTCAGAACACTGACATTTGCCCGCAGTTGGACAACATCATCTAAAACAAAGCCTGTTTTATAACACAGTGTTGAATATCTCATGCAATTCATGTTGGCTATCTCATGCACTGAATACTGTACTAAAAGTGAAAAACAGAATGGCTGCATGGGTACTTAAAGTATGAGTTCTACTGAATACATATTGCTTTTGCAAGACTCTACAGTTTAAAAACTGTGAGTCGAATTGTCTTAAGTCAGGGACTGTCAGTACACACATGGAATATTACTCAGTTAAAAAAGTGAAATTTTGATACATGCTACAACACAGATGAACCTTGAAGACATTATGCTATGTAAAATAAGCCAGGTACAAAGGACAAATATTGTGTGATTCTACTTATATGAAGCATCTACAACAGTCAAATTCATAGAGACAGAAAGTAGAATAGTAGTTACTAAGAACAGAAGGGAAGTGGGACAATGGGGAGTTGTTTAATGGGCACTGAGTCTCAGTTAGGGATGGTTAAAAAGGTCTGAGGGTAGATAGTGATGATGGTCACATAACATAAATGTACTTAATGCCACTGAACTGTTAACGATCATTAAAATGGTAATTTTTATTATGGATATTTTACCACAATAAAAATAAATCAACATTTGGCTTTCATAATAGTAATCACCAGGTTGAGATGAAAGGGAAAGTCTCAACCACAATAAGAAAAATCTATAAAATATCTTGAAATCAATTCCCTGAGAAAGCTACATAAAGGAAAGCTATATAAAGAAAACTATAGTTTTTGAAAGACATAAAACATATCTATATATATGGAGATACATGTGATGTTACTGGAGAGGGAATGCATGAATAAATCAATAATAATGATATTCATCTTTAAAGCATCTCTATACAGAATCTCAGTTTTTTTAAGTCCATAAAGAAAAATGTGTATAAGATTTCCCAAGGAAATTTAAAAGGAAGAATAAGGAAAGAAGACTTGCTTTAGAAGACATTAACAGTTACTAACACAGTGACTATAGTCAAAATAATCTATTCTTGGGGAAAAAAACAAAAAAACAAAAAACAGAACCTTCAATCAGTAAAAATTAAATGCAATCGTATATAAATGAAATATAAATAAATGAGAAAAAGAAACACTTCTTGAGTATCTTCTATGTACCAAGAAGTATATTGTATAAATAATATGATGTGATAAGTGCCTAGCAGAGATATGTTCAAAACAAAATGGGAATCTATAGGTAGAAATCATAAGATTCAGAAAAGACTTGTAGTGAGTCTTTAGGGTAAAGGAGTGTTTGCCTGATTTTAAAACAGGAAAGGGCATTCTACTTAGAAGCCATAAGCAAAGATGTGAAGGAGAACAGTATGTTTGGGGAACACAGCATCATCTCTTATGCATAGTGTGGAGGCTAAGTTGCTGAGAATACCAAGACAGTTGTGGAAAATAGGATAGTGAGAGCTACGAGACTACTGAACATCATATTAAGATACTTGGACATTATTAGACAAGCTAGTACCTTAGTAGACAAGCCAGTGCTTTCCTTACAGTGTTTTTGTTTTAGTTAAATAAATTCTTGAAGGATTAAACCACAGTTTCCATCACATTTTTTTTAAGTTACTGAAACACATAACTTCTAATTTAGTAAATATATTAAAAATACCAGCTGGGGGTGGTGACTCACACCTGTAATCCCATCACTTTGGGAGGCTGAGGCAGGTGGATCACAAGGTCAGGAGATCGAGACCATCCTGACCAACATGGTGAAACACCGTCTTCTACCAAAAATACAAAAATTAGCTAGGCGTGGTGGCGCGACTGTAGTCCCAGCTTCTTGGAAGGCTGAGGCAAGAGAATTGCTTGAACCTGGGAGGCAGAGGTTGCAGTGAACTGAGATTGCACCACTGCACTCCAGCCTGGTGGCAGAGTGAGACTTTGTCTTAAAAAAAAAAAAAGGCCATATCAATTTTTCAAAGAATTATTTTAGTATTTAAAAGTTGGAGAATGACTACATTGATCAGTGTGAAAATGTACAGTTTGAGAAAAATAACTTTGTCTGCAGTAGAGAAAATGGAGGGAGGATAATGTGCAACCATGTGGATTTAGAGGAAGACCATTGCAATACCCCAGACACGAGAGATGAAAACAGGAATTGGATCAGTGAGCGTGAGAAATGAGGGGAAGCAGATGTGAAAGACATGAAGAATAAAAGGGCTTTGTGATCTATTTGATATTCTGGGAGAAAAAAAAAGAAGGATCTGGGGTTGATTCAGAGTTTTCAAATTTGGACAAATAAAATAGTAGATAGAAAAGGAAACACAGATTAGAATCTGAAAGTGTAAGTTTCATTTTGAGCTCACTGAATTTTGTGTTCAAGCGTTTGATTAGAACTCTATGACCATAAACAACCATGGTTTTAAGCCTCAAATAAGACTGTGCTACTGTATCATCATAGAATGCGCTCAGATTCTGCTCAGCTGTTTTCCAAGTACTTAATATTTAGTGTTTGCAAGACCTGAAAGACTATGTAAATCAATTTGACCAAATAACACCCACTGAATATACAGCTACTTGTCTTTCTCTCTGGCCTTCAGCCAGAAGAAAAACAGTCTGCATGTGGTTGTAATCATAATGCTTACCTGATCTTGACTTCTTTTTCTCTTAGTATATTTGAACCTCTGTGTATATTATATATATGACATTTTTATTTTTATTTTTATCTTTTTTTTTTTTTTTTTTTGAGACAGAGTCTTGCTCTGTCATCCAGGCTGGAGTGCAGTGGCACCATCTCTGTTTCACCATGTTGGCCAGACTGGTCTCAAACTCCTGACCTCAGGTGATCTGCCCGCCTCAGCCTCCCAAAGTGCTGGGATTACAGGTGTGAGCCACCACACCCTGCCGATATTTTTATTCTTTTGAATAAAATAAATCTCCAGGAATATTAGGACAAATGGGTTTGCTCTTCTTAAAACAAAGGTAGTCTACAACCAAGAGCCACAAAAGAGATCAAAATGAATCAAAATCAACTCCAACTGTCAAAGCTATTTTTCATTATTCATTAAACAAATTTTTATTCCTTACCTTTTATCATAGACAAGAACATCACTGCATTATTATGTAATATATTAGTAATTAGTTTATACTTTTAAAAACTGATTTCCTATAGAGAAGCGAATTTTCTTAATATTTTATCCCCATCAAAGTCTTAACTTATACCTTCTGCTTTCTTCCTTTATTATTTTTAGCAAGACAATGACTTTTGCTAGTGTTTTGTGATTCTCATTTCTCCTAATTACATATATTTCAAATACACTTTCCATCTCAATTTCTCTGTCTCATGTCAATACCTCTTCCTGCTTTGAAAGTGTACCTATTCTCCTGTTCCCCAGAAAATAGAAAGTTTCTTACTTGTTCTTCACCCTGGACCTTGTGAATGGTGACTGCATAATCCCTACATTTAAAAATTGCCTTCCAGGTCATCAGGCCCTGGAATAAGGCACTTGCTACACCTGGTCCTGGCCTTATGCTTTTATTCACAAAGTCACGCTGTGAGTCTATAAAAACTCATTTTCCGGGTCCTTGTCTTAGTTCTAGTATGATAACTTTAGCATTGATTCAACAGTACAGATACGACATGCTACAAATAAACAGCAGTCACTTCCATCCAAGCTTGAAGATTTATTATGATGGATGTATTCAGACACACCAGTCTCTTTCTAGAAAATGCAATTTTATGGAAAAATACAAGATAATTGGTCTTTAACTCTTGCAATAAACTTAGATAGCACCTGCCATATTTAAATTAATACAGTGCTTCTCTCTGTTAGATTAGATCTTCTGATTAAGTCAATCACGTGAAAAGATTTTGGCATAGCCCATGTGCACTTAGATTGGAAGTTGCTTTTTGATGTGGCTATTTTTTTTTAATGATGTGATACTTTTCCATCTACTAAGAAAAGGAAATTGAAAA
The DNA here is from genome assembly GCF_049350105.2 of Macaca mulatta. Taxonomy (NCBI): domain Eukaryota; kingdom Metazoa; phylum Chordata; class Mammalia; order Primates; family Cercopithecidae; genus Macaca; species Macaca mulatta. Next base: position 152,709,065 of record NC_133412.1, on the reverse strand, counting down.
TTCTCTATTCAGCCACATATCCTGTCTGTCCTTATCTCTCAGGCTCAGCTTTTGCTGTACATTGGGCCACATAGGTAGTAAGTTTTATTGGGCACGAGAAGACTCTCCAAAGCAATGACCCTGTATTTGAAGCCTGCATGTGAATGCCAAGTCTGCTTCCCAGAGATCACAGACACATCACTCTCGAGGATTTAGTCCCTTTCCCATTGTCTCCATTTCCTCTGACTCTGGCTGCCACGGTGCAGATCAAGAAACTTAGAGAACAGCTTTGCTCCTTTTATCTCTCTTAAACCAGCAGCAAGAACAAATCAGACCCACATGGCTGGAGCAGCAGAATGCAAAGTGCCAAGGCTGGCAGTGTGATCAGCCCTCCCACTTCTAGGGAAAGTCTGGATAATGAGAAGTGAAGAGGTTTCTTCTAGGAACAAATTAAAATTCAAAGGGTCTCCCTGCCTTGAAGCCACTGGTAACTTACAGGCACGGCTGATAAGACTTCTTCTGTAACAGGTGAACACATTTTCTCTAAGGGATCCTCTTACTGGTAACAACCAGTGACGACCCAATTTCCGTGATCCACCTATGATCCACCTATTTGACTGGATCTCTTAACATGTGTCCAAAGTTCTACTTTAAAAAGAACATTCTTCCTAAAGTCATAAACTTTTAGGAGAAGCCCATAATTAACAGTGGCACAAAAATCATATTATGTTTACTATGAGGAAATCACAGCCAAAAGTCATACCACTATTTTCAAAATTACCTATCTTTCACAGTCAATGATGCCACTACACACCCAGAACCCATGTTATGCTGGATCTCGTTTCTCAGTAGAGCTTAGAGATTGCAGACATCATTAGATTATGAGTTCCTCACAAGTAGTGGTGATATCATGAGCTTTTTATTTTTCTGTTCCCCCATGATGGCTGAGTCCCCTCTGACACATAAAGCCATGTGTCATAAGAGTGGAAGACCTAGAGCCACCATTTGTGTCCTCATTTACAGATGCAAATCCTGAGGCCCTGGGAAGTTACAGAATTTGTCTGAGTTACAGAATTTACAGTGGTGACTGGTGGAAACAAATCAGAGTTCCTCTCTCCTAATTACAGTCTGCTGTTCGCTCTATATACATTTTGTTGCCTCTAACACATGTGCTTATGAAAATTTTTTACTGACCAATTTTATATTTTATTTTTAATTTAATTAATCAATTTTTTTTTTTGAGACAGAATCTCTCTGTTGCCCAGGCTAGAGTGCAGTGCAGTGGCATGATCCCAGCCCACTGCAACTTCTGTCTCCCAAGTTCAAGTGATTCTCGTGCCTCAGCCTCCCAAGTAGCTGGGATTACAGGCATGTGTCCTCATGCTCAGCTAACTTTTATATTTTTAGTAGGGATAACTTTTATAGTTTTGCCATGTTGGCCAGGCTGGTCTCAAACTCCTGACCTCAAGAGATCCTCCCACGTCGGCCTACCAAAGTGCTGGGATTACAGACATGAGACACCACTCCTGGTCTTATTTTTAATTTTAATTGACAAATCATAATTATATATAATTATGGGGTACAAGGTGATGTTATGATATATGTAGAGTATGTGGAATGATGTAAATCAAGCTAATTAACACATCCATCACCCCAAATACTTATTTTTTGTGGTGAGAACTTTTGAAATTTATTCTTAGCAATTTCGAAGTTTACAATCCATTATTATTAGCTGTAGTCACCATGCTATGCAATAGATCTCAAAAATGTATTTCTCCTAACTGAAATTTTGTACCTTTTAACCAACACCTCCTCCTTCCAGCCCCCAACCTGAGGCCTCTGGTAACTACTATTCTACTGTGTACTTCTAGAAGTTCAACTGTTTTAGATTCTACACATACCTGAATTGATAAATGTTAATTCAATCATTTGCACTCTGTCACTTAAGGATGCTGTTTGGGTAGTAAGAATTACTCTAGAGCACTTAGAGAGAGAGAGAGAGAGAGAGAGAGAGAGAGTGAGTATGTGTGGAGAGAGGGAGAGAGACAGAGAGAGAGAAAGAGAATATGTATACATGACAAGAAATGCATGCAGGGGAAAGGACAGAAATAAGATTCTATATCTTTTTTTTTTTCTTTTTTTTTTTTTGAGATGGAGTTTCCCTCTGTTGCCCAGGCTAGGGTGCAGTGGCAATCTCGGCTCACTGCAACCTCCACCTCCCGGGTTCAAGAGATTCTCCTGCCTCAGCCTCCCAAGCACCTGGTTTTACAGGTACCTGTCACCACACCCAGCTAATTTTTATAGTTTTTAGTAGAGACGGGGTTTCACCATGTTGGCGAGGCTGGTCTCAAACTCCTGACCTCAGGTGATCCACCTGCCTCAGCCTCCCAAAGAGCTGGGATTGCAGGTGTAAGCCACTGCACCCAGCTGATTCTATATCTTATACTCTGTTACATCAGTATTTACGCTGCATATATATGCTTAATTGGCTATAAAATGACTTGAGGCCTTATATTTGAATATATAAAATAGCAAATCATATATAAAAGTGTCTTGTTCTGATTCATTATTCTTAGTCCACAAGGAAGTGATAAAAGAAGTGAAAATATCTGAAAAAAATTACAGCTCAATCACTGCAGAATCTAAGCTAAAATGGCAATTTCTACACTCCCTAAAAAATGATTTGCTTTGAACTTTACGGCATTTTTTTTCCAGATCCTATTGTCTCCATCAAAGGAAAATAAGCAAACCAAAGTGCTAGCCCACCAGCTCTGTCCAGTCCCAACAAGTAAGGGCCTTTCTCTGATGTCAGAGACCTCAGGTTGCAAGAAATGCAAAGGGATTGGAAGGGGTATGCTACAACCTAAATGGAATTCCTTTAAAAGCACTGTGCAGCAGAAAAGACAAGTATAGTGGCTATTTAATCATCTTCACTATGAAGTGCCAATTCTTTAGACTCTTATGACATTCATGAATGATGCAGGAGGCGGGCATGATGAATGCAGAGCAATTCCCTGCGACAGATACTTTCAGGGAATTTATGCCCCCTCCCCCCAGAACAAAAGGGCTCCTGGGCTCAGTTATCATTTGTTCTGCGAGAGAATTTACAGTCTTGCCAGCAACTCCTTTTACCCTACTCAATAAAGCGCTTATTTTGATATACTGACTGTGATTGTTCAAGAACAACTGTATCCTTGGAAATTCATGTGCAGTGAGCAGTCCTGCGGACTCACTTTCCTTCACTTCATGTACTTTTGTCATTTCCAGCTTCTACAATCTAGAGGGCTTGGACACAGGCCTCCAAACCACATGTTCACCCATTTAATCAGAGATATACACATAATACATACATAAATGTACATGCATGTATACGAATATATGTGTATATGTATGTATATATATAAGTGTGTACATGTACTACACACATATCTATGCACACACAGACATAGGTTGCTCTGTAGTATCTAAAACAAATGCTCTTTGGGGTCACCGTGAGTTGCAGAATTCTTTACTGTATGGATGGCTACACACACTGTTAAATAGGTACTAAAAAGGCTTATTCTCTATTCTCTGCCTAAAGATAATCTGTATGGATAGAAAATTAGTCAATACATTCACAAATATTTATTATGCTCCTTCTATATGCTAGGCCCTTTTCTGGGTACTGAAAAGACATTCATGAACTAGCAAAGTCCTTGACTTAATAGAGATCATACTCTAATAATGATAGCAGACAATAAACAAATAAATAGACCGATAATATAATGTCTGGGAATTTCAAGGGCTAATAAAAGCATGACAAGGGGTAGTCATGATGGGGGAGGGCTGTTTGGAATGGGCTGGACAGGGTAGGCGCCTCTGAGATGACAGCAATAGTAACCTGAGTGCAGAAAGGGAGAATGCCCCATGTCTTCTGACGGAGGAGGGTTCAAGGCAGAGGAAACAAGGGTAAAGGGCTTTAAAAGGAAGTTAAAGGGTGCTTGGCTTGTGTGAGGAACAGCAAGGAAACCAGCGTCGCGGGAGTGGATGATGCAAAGGAGAGAGGGGAAGAAACAAATGATAGCAGAAGACAGAGCAGATTACGTAGGTCCTCACAGGAAGCACTTTGTGTGAAGGAGGTCCTTATCTGATTCTACTCTGAGATGACTGCACAGCTTTCTAAGTAGCTGTGTTCATAACATTTTAAATAGGACATTAAAACTCAGACTTGGGAGGAAGGTAACCAGCATGGAGAGAGGCCTCAAAGTGCTGCTGTATGAAGAACACATGTATGGGCTCAGGATATTTAGCCATGAGCCCTTGGAAGCCCATGGTGACCATCTCAAAACACATAAAGGACACCAAGTCGAAGGAGGATTGTGCAGTTTTGGAAGGCAGAACAAGGACTGATGGGTAAAAATTACTGGACTCAAGACCAGAGCTCAAAAGGTATAAAAGCACTTCCTAGGGCTATCCAATGATAGAATGAGATCTCCAAAAACATAGTCAAAATTTCATCATCAGATGGGTTCTAGTATAGTAAAGACTGAATGGTCACTGTTCAAGGATGTCAGCAGGTCCTTCCTAGATAGTTCCAAAGGGAGCTTTTATAAGAAAAGGAGAATATATGAAAGTAGAAATTTCAGACCCTGGTAGGATAAACACATTCAATCTAAATTAGTTATCTTATTTCTCTTGATTAATAAAAGGTCATTTTTGTTTTTCAGCAAATTGCTGCTACCTTTTTCTCAAGAAAATCAGTAGCCATTTGGGAAACAAGAACATTCTACAAAGCCATTTATTTTATTTTTTTACAAATACTTTAACATAGTGGCAGAAATATCCTGAGGGGTATATACTCTGTCTTTTCAGAAAACATCCTACTAATGAAACAAGCAATTTAAAAATATTTATTTGATTACTGAAATAGCAGCAAGCCACAGCTCCTTTTTTCTTATCCTGAAAAGCCCAGGAGAAATGGTGCGGAGGCTAAAACGGGTCCCTCAATATTTTGGTGGACCAGAACAAACATTTCCTTGCTATTATTTCTCCACAATGTCTAACAATGTCTTTCTTAATGGAACTTAATCCCAAGATGGTCAATAACACCAACGGTTACAGTCCATAAGCAGGGGAAGCCATGGCTTAAGAAGTATTTCTTGAAAAATATCTTTAGTTTTAATCAACAGGTATAAAATTTCAGTAATGCAAGACGAATAAGTTATGGAGACCTCCTGCACAACATAATGTCTACAGTTACTAATACTGTATTATACACTTAGAAATCTATTAAGAAGATAGATCTCACAGGTGTTCTTACCACAATAATATTTTTAAATCTTCTAAAATGTCTTTAAAACAAAAAAGTTGTCCGCTGCTTCTTAACAGAAAAAGAAATGTTTACACACACACGAGTTCCTTATGAAGAAGTTATTTTTAAAGTATTTTAAAGGAGAGGAACTATTTAACTAGTATTTTGGAATAGGAAAAAAAGAAAGGAAGGAAAGGAGAAAAGAGAAGACAGGGAGGAGGCAGAGAGGAGGGAGGATTAGTAGGTACCTTATAAGAACTGTAAAATAATTCTTCTGCTATATTCTGGCTAAATAATGTCTAAATTGGTACTTCTTTACAGGATAAGTGTGTATATTTTTATATGAAGAGCAACAAAAATAACGAAAGGAATGAATACATAGAACAAGTATGAAAAACTTTAGGAAATCAGAGTCTCTAGGAAATAAAGCAAAATACTAAGTTACTGTTTGAAGAGATGAAGTGTCTTCTTCATCAGAGAGAAGACTTTCAGTAAAAGGGCTGTGTACTACATAAGGGGATAACAGAATAAAAAGCAATAGACAGAAATGGAAACAAGCAAAATGGGAAAGAATTTCTTGACCATCAGAGCTGAGAAACAACAACATAAGACCTCAGAACTAATTATTGAAGTAGCCCTAGTGGTCTCCAACTCAGTGAAATTTCCAACACTTCATCCCATTAATTTTTATCGTATAAACTCTTTATATTTTCTTCACGGTTCTTATTCGTTTTTGTCTGCCTCTCAATAGGATGTAAGCTCAATAAAGCTGGAGACCTGTCATAGTCATTGCTCAAACCCTAGAATACTACAGCATGGCATATAGTGAACTTTCATTTAATACTGTTAAATCAATAAATGGATCTTTAAGGAGGCCTGCCCCTAAAAATAGGAGCATAGATCAGATTATCTGTCATCACATACTGGCCATTGGTCCCTACCACTCTCCTGCTCACAATTCTCAAATCAACTCCAATTGCCTTCGAATCAAATGAAACTCTTCACAACGGCCCCAAAGGTCCTCCGTGATCTGACCCTTGCCAACCTTTCTTACTTTACCTGGCCTCATACTTCCCTTTGTTCACTGAACTACAAGCACTGGGATTTCTTCTGTTCTCCCAACACATAAACATCTCTGTAGCTTTGGGACCTTTGCACTTGCTCTTTCCTCTTCCCCTGATGTTTGCATGGCTGGCTCCTTCTTATCAATGAGCCTTAAGCCAAGAGTGATCTCCTGAAAAGCTTTCCTTGACCACAATCAAAAGTAACATCTTTCCCTCATCCCAGTGGTAATTTTCTATCCCATGAGCAGTAAGGTATTCTCTATCACTGTTGCCTCATCTCTTCAATCTCCTAGAATGCAAGTCCATGAGAATTAATGTCTGTCTGGCTTACACCTACACTCTCAATGATCTAATTAATATCTAGCCCAGAGGAGGTACTTAATCATATTGAGTGAATACATTTTTTTCTTCTTTTTTTTTTTTTCTTTTTATTTTTGAGATGGAGTCTCGCTCTGTCACCAGGCTGGAGTGCAGTGGTGTGATCTTGGCTCACTGCAACCTCCGACTCCTGGGTTCAAGTGATTCTCCTGCCTCAGCCTCCCGAGTAGCTGGGACTACAGGTGTGTGCCACCAGACACAGGTAATTTTTGTATTTTTAGTAGAGATGGGGTTTCACCATGTTGGCCAGGATGGTCTTGATCTCTTGACCTCATGATCTGCCCGCCTTGGCCTCTCAAATTGCTGGGATTACAAGCATGAGCCACCGCTACCAGCTGAATGAATACGTTTTTATGAAAATTCATTTTTAAAAATCAGATCCGTTAATTTCTCAAAGTCCTTTATGCTATTGCTTATTGCGATCACTGCCATATAGTCATCAGGGCTACTCGGAGTTCAGGTAAACTTGAGACACATAAAACAATGCTTATTTTCACAATATCCACAATATGTATGTCTTAATTTGATCCATTTTAATTAATTAACTGATGTTATTTTTAAATGTATTTTTAGAGCCAAGATCTGACTCTGTCACCCAGGTTGACTGCAGTGGTCATCATAACTCACTGCAGTCTAGAAACCCTGGGGTCAAGCAACCCTCCTGACTCAGTTACCCAAGTAGCTGGGACTACAGGCATGGGTCACCATGCCCAGCTAGTTAAAAGAAAGGAATCTGTAGTGATGAATTCTCACTATATTGCTGAGGTTGGTTTTGAACTCTTGGCCTCAAGTGATCTACCAGCCTTGGCCTCCCAAAGTAATGGGACTGCAAGTGTGGGCCACCATACCCAGCCCTTTGATTCATTTTGATCCGTCTCATACACTGGAAAGGACGGTAGTGGCTTCTCTCTCTTTTGACTGTTATTAGGGGAATTAATTAATGTGTACAAAATCATATTAAACTTATCCAAGGGGAGCGCGACAAATCCAAAGCAGTCGTATAACTATTATTAGTTCATATATCCTGTAAGAAAAGCTTTTTTCCACCCAGTGGAATACCAAAAGTAAGTCGCTCATAAGAGAAGAGAGGGACATTACATTTGAATATGACTCTTTGGGACGGCATTCTCTCCAAAGGCATGGCAGTCAAAGAGTCATATTCAATGGAATCAACACTCTCGGCCCAATAGTTCACATAGACATTTTTCAGAGAAGCAGGACAAATAAACTCTGAAAATCCTATTCTTTCTTTTTCTCTGCTGTAAATGCAATATATTGATTCAAGTCCCACTACTTCATGGCATTCACATGCTTCAGTAATACAGAGGATTTATTTTCATCCCTTCATCTCGAGGAGCTGGGGTGGCTTTGAACCCTCAGTGCCAACAACTACTTTCCTCTTCCTCCCTTCCTTCTCTACCCAGCACCCTGACAGCTGGATAATGGGGTTAATAAAATGACTATTACATAAAACACTCTACTGCCATATATGTAAATCCTTTTCACTTCTCCAAAGCCAATGGGGAAGTATTCTAAGGAAGGAATTTGCTGCCCGTGGATAAGATGAACTAGGATGAGCACAAGGTAGGTAATCTGGCTTTTACTTAGTAATGAGAAGTAGTTGATGTTGAGAACTAAAAATAGCTAGGAATTTCTTAAGGATAATAAATAGGACAGGACCTTTTATGCCCTAAAGATTCCTCATTCAGGACACCAGAGGAAATTCTTCCTTATTAAATAATCTTAAATGCTTCAGAAGATTTTATTTTGGAAAGTGAGCCTATTGGTTCACTTCTAGACCAGACCAGAATTTTAGTTCCATCTTTGCTGTTGGTTGGACTATAATATTGGTTAATTTCTCTCTCTTTTTTGCTACTCATTTTCCAATTCTCCCTCATCCTGCAAGACATAGTACAGGTATCACTTTCTTTATGAAGCTTTTTTATCCATTCAGTAAGCTATTTGGGCAACATTTATAAAGCATGTATTATTTCTTCAATAAATACTTATTTAGACCTACTATGGACCAGATCTAACTAGAGGTGCCAAAGACACAGAAAAGAGAAAACAAGTTAGCTTTTTCCAGTTCCCCAACTTCATACAAATTTGTATTTTTTTATCCTTCTTCATAAAAAAAGCTCAATAAATACTGCAGAATGAAGAAGCTAAAGATATGCATTTCATATTTCCTCAACTGTGCAACGAGGAAGTCAAATGCATGAACTCTTAGGGTCTCTGCTGTTCTAACACCTATATTGTAAATGATTTTACATTGCTTACTGTAGCTGTACAAAAGATAACTTTGACTAATTGACAAGACCAGGCTGCAATAAATGGGCTATCACCAAGTTGTCTGTACCTTTGAAGTGGAAATCATGCATACAGAGCCAGCTGATCCTAGCAAGTCACAGATGCTGCTTTTGGCCTCACCTGCTCATTTCTCTCCCTATTGGGAGGATGGCCATAAACACTAAATTTCACTGGGAAATGCAGTACAGGAATTCAGACCTTTCAGGGCAGACACTGATCACATGGAACGGTTGAACGTCTAGGGTATCCCTGCTCAAGTTTCTACCAAAATATAAAATAAAGAAGCAAAAAAGGTATGTCCATGTTTACAGGATAATAAAATAACTAAACGAAGGAAAAAAAGTCAGCAAATCAGGCTTTGTGTCTAGACCCAACAATAGTGTTTTTTTCTTTAGTTGAAGTTGGGCACAACATTTCAGATGCCTGCTTTTTATGAACAAAATGAAAAAGAATCAGTTTCTCCAGGTTCCTTCTCGTATCTATATTTGCTGAGTGTCTTTCCCAGTTGCCAACCATGTCCTGTCCCTGCTGTGTAGCAGAAACCTTATTTTCTCTGAATAATCAAGGTTATAGCAAAAGTTTTTTTGTTTTGTTTTGTTTTCTATAGGCCTACTGGAAAGAGAAACCCAAAATAACCAGCTGATAAATTTAGCATCCAGTTCAGCGGAACCGTTATTATGAGCCCTGGTGGAAGCAGCTCTTTCTGATAAATCACATTCACAAACTCCCCATGGACATTACTTAAAGAATCTCAGCTTAGTTTTGTGTCTCCAAATTATCGCAAACTTCATTCTATTTTTCTGAGACTCTACTTTTATTGCCCAGCATACAGGCTGCTAAGAACACCAGACAGAATAATCTAAGCAAACTAAACAATGCTTATATCATCAAAAGTACTCTGTGAGTATTAGATATTTTTGTTAGCATTAGTATTATTTTGCGGTCTTCTCCTTGTTCTTAGTCATTACACAAGGAATCCTTAATTGGTAGGAAAAATAATTAATGAAGTATCTAAAATTATCTGTCTCATTGCAAAGTCCTTGGCCACAGGCTTTTTATGGCACCAGACCTGATGCTTCCTATACTCACCTAGAATGAGGAGAAGAAATGAGAAAAGCATGGGAGAGAAAATGAAATAGAATAATCATGAATAGATTAATAGCACATGGGCTGATAAAACATGCATCCTGAATTTGGCAGAGAAGGAGGACAGTTTTTTTTTGTTGTTGTTTGTTTGTTTTTTAAACATTGCTTCCATTTTATTGAACAGGTCATTTTAGTCTTTGCTTTGGCTGAAGATTACTGTATGCCTTTCTTCATATTCACAGTCTCCATCCATACAATTTGCTTTGATGCCCCTCTAAGATTTTCTGTTTGTCCAGGGATATTCTTTCAGCATTTTGTTTGGATAGCTGTTTATTTCCCTCAAAATTTTGGAACTGAAAATAGAAGACCAGGCCAAGAATTTATTACAGAGATCCAGGTCTCTTTGCTCTTCTTTGCTAGCTTCTCAAGTACAGGTTTCTGTTTTAAAAAAAGAAACGCTGTGCTGTTTGTTCAAAACCCTATGAGATTATTTAAAAGGTGATTTTGCTAACAAGGGAAAATTTGAAACCTATAATCCGTAACAACATTAATTCAGTACTGATCATATTGTTAATTAGTTTTGGAACAGAGTGGCCCTTGCCACACTGGTCAATTATCAGAGTTGTTGGGTTAACCTAAGCATTTCTTCCACTTCAATTCATTTTCTTATGCGACTTGATCCTGTAGCAAGGTTACCGTATACTAAATTTGTCTCCTGAATAGCATATGGATCTAGCAACCTATTACCCCAGAGTCTCATCTATCTATTAATAAAGAACTAGATCCATCTAAGCTAGCACACCAGATGGTGCCTAATTTACCCAATAAATACATTACTGTAAATAATCATACTGAGTACTCCTACTCTCGATGCTGGTCTCTAGAATTAAAAAAATTTTTTTTGAAAGTGGTCGTTTTTAAAATCAGTATCTTTGCTTTGAAGCATATTCTTCCCCCATTACGATGACAATAACAAATATTTATTTGGAACCTTTTATGTGTTGGCCATTGGGCGAAGTTCTAGAGTTACAGAGATTTATACAAATCCAGACACCACTGCTCCAAATATACTATGGGGATCAATTCATCAGAAAAGATATTGAAAACATGCAAATTAAAATGTGTTATGATAAGTGTGCTGGGTTAGGAAGAGATGGATCATTTCATTTGTGTCCGTGATATTAATAAATAAACACTTAGGAGGAGCATCCAGTATTTTCCAGGCATGCTGTTCATACACCTTGTCATCAATCTTTAAGAAACAACAGTAACAACACTGTTAGGTAGATATCAGCATTTCTATTTTAAAGATAAGAAAACTGAGGCATAGAGGGTAAAGGGCTTTTACAAAGTTGTACAGCTAAAAAGGGGCTCATTGGAATTTAAATCACTTTCTGCCTCGGTTGAATCCGAGGGCTCTTAACCATTACACCAAACTGCCTTCTCATGTTAATTTGATCTTGCCATCCAGGCTATAAGCTCCCAAAAGGGTAAATGCTAAAACCATCCACTTCTTTTCCTTACTCTTTCACTAGGCTGGTGCCCAAAGAAATATTTTATGAAAGGTTTGTTTTTAGCAGTAAATGCATAGCTCATTTCTCTAAGGAACAGTGAACTTTGCAGTGCTCAATACTTGCTTTGTACAATTTATACTGCTCCACTTCTTCACCTTATAAAAATGGCATATATCACCTCTGAACCAGCATAAAAGCTCACAAAACACAGGATGGACTTGGAAAGCTACCCATGTGATATTTATGTATAAATTAATGATTATTATTGACGACATATTGATTGCTGAGTTAAATCTATTTTCACATACATTGTTAAGTAGCTTCTAACATTAAAACCATTTTAAGAGATGCAAGACAAACAGGAAAGAATATGTAGAAATGACCACAATTTCAGTTGAAAATTTTGATATGGGTTGACAGGATGAGAAAATAATTCTTTGAGATATACAGTTGAGTTAGAAAGAGACTTTTAACTTCTCCACTGAATATGTATTTCATTTTCTTTAAATAAAATGAGCAAATGATACCTGGCAGATCAGGTCTCCAGAAACTCTGAGCTAGGAGGCAAAACATACCTTTTGGTTTTGATTTTCTGAAAATAATACTTAGCCCCATGCAAACAAAAAATGGTCTTGTCTCTGGTCTTGGAGTAATGTCACTGGGATGCAGGCCACCAAATCTGTAACTGCATGGCACCGTGATGGCCATTAGCAAGTAAATGATCCTGTTTTCCACTTCCAATTCCCAAGGCAAATGTGTTTATAAATATTAATTTTATTAAATGTATATTAAATTATAAATGTTTAATTTCTACTTAAACCTCATAATTTAATGCTTTCTGACTAGAGCAGTCACATAATTTGGTGATACATGGAGTTTATCTTGTGAGTACAATGTCAATTGAACCATTTCGTCACACATACGTATACTCACACCCACTTGCTTTCTATGTACAACAGACTGTGTGAAAACTCTCTTTGGTGGGTGGCATACAGGTGCTGCGTTTCTCAGCAGCTCGTACAATCAAATCTGAGATTTCACAAAAGGAGCCAGAATGCATCTTGTAGAGAAAATAACAGCATGAAAGAAAGTGGAAAATGTGGTTCTATTTACTTCAAAACCTTGTTTCAATGTATTGTGCATGGCCCATGGCAAACATCAGGGTAGAAACTGTGTGCAACAGGCTTAATCTACAACAGATATCAAATCATGAAAAACTGTACTCTTGGGTGATCAGCCAGGCATGAGTGAAGGCATCAGGCTTCTCCTCTGAGGCTCAATGGCACCTTTCTTTATTATTTTATATATTTTGTTTCCATCTACATATGAACAAATGGCATAAACAAAGTCTCTTCCAAAAATGCTCTTTCAGGTACTCTGAATTCAAATTCCAGTTTTTCTTTCACATTCCCTTGAGATTTAATTAGACATCTATTTGTTTAAAATAGCTTTTGAGGAGGTAAAAACTAGAAGACACTGGTAGAAAACTCGCAGCTCTGTTATTGCTGCTCTACCGAGTCAGTTGTTTATAAAACACCTAGAAAGAGTTACAGATATTATAAAGTGCTTACTTGAAAAATCTAGTCTAAACTATTCATAGGCAGACAAACATCAGTGACAGAAAATCCATACATTAATAAAGAGGCCTTTTTAGTACTTCTTTACCTGGGACCACTTTGGAAGCCACCTTTATTAAGCACTTCATCAAACACAATTCAGGAGACAGAGCATCTTCCTCCTCTATCACCCTAACCAAGTTTGGTTTGCCTCCTCCAAATCCAAACTGAACTTTTATTAACAAACTCAACCAGGATGGCTAGACAGAGAATATCTTGGGTTGAGTCCAACCCATAAACAGATCCTAAGACAGGGATTCCAGTGCAAATGATTGATAAGGAAGCACTCTCACGCGGAGGCAACGGACAGGGAAGGAGGAGTCCGGACAAGGCTATAGTCCCAAGCAAAGTGCCAGAGCTGGCAGCAGCCCGGTCCCAGGAGAAAACGCTGGCGGACCCCTTGCACCTACCCCAGAGTTTTTCCAGCCAGAGGCAATAGAGCAGTAGACTGAGGACAACTTTCTTAAAAACAAGCCATGCTGGCTGTTGCAAGAGAAGCCACAATGAGGCTTGGGGGTACAAAAATAGTCAAAAAGGGAACTAAAAATTGAATGAGATCACCAACATTATCTGATATAGATGGATACATATTTAGTTAAAACATTATAAAGGAACGTATTTAGAACATTTAAATATTAAACTCATTTTACATTTGAAGACAGCATGACTCAAAGAGGTCCAATGACTTCCCGAGGATCACAGAGATAGTATGTGGCAGATTTAGGTTGTTGAGGACGTAGTGCTCCAAACTTTCAGCTCAGGGGACTTCCCATTTCTCTCAGCTGCCAGCAAAAGCTACACATGCTCAAATCACCCCAGAAGTCTGCAGAGATTGCCTGCTCCAGGATTATCTGTGAGGTTCGGCAGCCATGCTACGTTCAGGAGCACAGTTCTGTTCCCTTTCGGAGCTGCATCTTTTCTACTATCCTAGAGACAGCTGGGTTCTTAACAACATGCTGTATCAACCTGACATGACCGCACTGGTTACCTGAGAAGACACTGCAGCAAAGGCAATGCAAATTCAATTTTTGAGAATGTCTGGGTATTTAAACTAGAGGTTTAATGGGTTTTCAGATAAAGCTTTTTTTTTGTTTGTTTGTTTCAGGATTAACACGTGAATCCTCAATACTCATAAAATAGCCTGGGGAAAAAACTGTGGGAGCTATTCATCAGAACGAAAATTAGGTTTCTGAAGTTGGGACAAAGATATTTCTTGAAGTGTCACTATTCATCCAAAAGATCGTTCCAGACACTGAGAACTACATGCACAAAAGCGCTGAGGTATAACACACCATGAATGGAAAGAACGCCATGAATGGAAAGCTGTTCCCAAACAGCTCAGAGTTTGGGGAAAAGAAAAGCAAAAGGCAAGGGGTAGAGTTGTGGGTGGGGGCAGGTGGGAAAGCCAAGAGATAAGGTTCACAGAGGCAGGTTAGAGATAGATTCGGAAGGGCCTTTCAGATACTTCCAAGCACCATGGATTACTGTTTTATGGAGATGAGAAACACTAAAAGGTTTTTACACAGGGGAGTCACAATGAGGTTTGCAACATAGAAAGTTGAATTTGGCAACTGTGTGCAGTGTGGACAAGGTGGTCCAGGAGAGAGGCAGTGGAAGGTGTTGCAATAAAGCCTGGAGGCAGATAACAGAGCGCAGGCTGAGGCAGTTTCTGAATGAAAGGCAGAGAAGAAATTTTCAAAGCAGGGTTGGTGGAACAGAGAAGACTTGATCCAATTAGTAATTAACAGCAATGATTTTAGTGGTAACTGCAGTCCTCACTGTTGCGAAAAAGGATGCTTTCTAACCAAATTAGACTTGCAATTCTCCTTTTCCCTAGGATGCTGCCTGCCCAGTAAAAACAAACAGTATGTCTTTTCTTAGCAGATCAAGATCCCTTACATATACACTGTACTTGAAAATAACTTGGCCGCTAGTAATGTGGGGATTTGGGAATGGGAGGGGAAGGAGGAGGAGGAGGAAGAGGTCATTCCTGAAATAGAAACAAGCCAGTGGCATACAGCTGGGTGAGCAGTCTGAAATAGCTACTAACAGCTCAGGAATGATTATAATTAGAAAACATATCCATGGACCTCTATGCAGCAAAGCCGCATAGAGTGGACCTCTATTACAACTTTCAGTATGTCATTGTGGATGGCTGAAATGAGACTGGGTGGATTCAAACACCAAAGAGGAAAGGAAAAGTGCTTTTTACAAATCAAACAAGAATAAAGAAAAAGAATAACTACTACTACTCTTATTACAACTACCAAGGAAGACACCAAAGAAAGAAATGCTTTTCGTAAGTTTCAGAACACAGTCATAGAAATGCTCTTTATTATAAAGGCCCTTTATTCCTTACAACCTCAATGGTTTAACCTGGTTCCAGGCACCTTTTGGAGCAGCGCCCCCCAATGAAAAAGCAGCACCTCTATGGGTGATGTCATAGGTTACATTAGACACATGGAGGCAGTGGTCAGAGGTCATTCTGAGCAGAGCACACTGCATTCCAGAACCTATTACCTCCATCAAGGAAAGCCTCTCTCCCTTTTTAACAAACAATTAAATATATTTAATATTTAATTAAATATTTGCCAGGTGTCTGTAATCCTAGCACTTTGGGAGGCTGAGGTGTGAGGATCCCTTCAGTCCAAGAGTTTGAGACCAGCCTGGGCAACACAGTGAGACCTCATCCCCACAAAAAATTAAAAATCAGCCAAGTGTGGTGGTCCATGCCTATAGTCCCAGCTACTCAGGCGGCTGTGGCAGGAGGATAGCTCAAACTCAGGAGACTGGGAATGCAGTAAGCTATAATAATGCCACTGCATTTAGCATGGGTGACAGAGTGAGATCCTGTCTCAAAACAAACAAAAAATATATGTGTGTGTGTGTGTGTGTGTGTGTGTGTGTGTGTGTGTATCTTAGTGTTCTACATCCTTGCCAATCAATAAGGAAAAGGGAGAGTTATTCATTGCCAGGTTCAATATAGAAACAAGGGATCCTTTATTAGAAGATTAAGAGTTATTTTTGAAACCATCTCTGATTCTTGACTTATCCAGTGAGATTCTGTCCCACAACATCTTTCACGTCCCAATCCCACCAGCCACATATGCACAAAGGATTTCTTTCCTATTTAGCAATCTCTGGCAGTTGCAAACTTTCTCTACTTACCTCATCCCAGACCTCAGTTAAAGCAATTGCTTTTTGTTTTGAGCAAATTTCCTCCTCCCTTTCTTTTGCCCTGACTTGGATTCACCTGTCGATTGACATTCTTGCTTCATTACTTGCTGACAGCTCCAAATGCAACCCTGATCCCTCAGCAAATTACTTCTAATCATTTCCTTCCTTAACATTATCACTTCAGTGGACTGCCAGGGGCATTCAGCAGACTGGAAGATCAGAAGCCCGTTGCGGCTCTGAGCTCCACAATTTTTGGCCTTGAATCAGATATTCAGTTGCAGTGGATGTGCTACTGAATTCAGCCTTCAAGATTAGGGTGCTCATCCTCCAGACGCTGGGAATCCTGCGGACAATTTGTACCAAACCTCAGTCCCTCTCCAGAACTGGGTTCAGTCACCTCATATGGTGACTGGATGTTTGGATGGGCACGGGAGGTACAAGGACTCAGATCCGTGTATGCAATTTGGGTCATCTAGGAAGGGACAACCTAACTTCAGAGCTCAGCGTGGGACTGGCTGAGGCTTTAGCCGCACTTGCATCTGAGACCAAATTATCCCTCTATCCCATGCCTGCTTCCATTCAGAAACTGTTTCACAGGGGACCCTCCAGGCCCCAAATACCCTGCACTCAATCTTCACCTCAGTGTTTCCAACTTGACAGAAGGCAGCAGTGCAATATGCAAATGAATCGCAAAACAGTTTTGCTCTCTCACGTTTTGCGATTCATTTGCATATTGTTTCTTATGAAGAGAATACGCCATTGTACCTGCACCACTGACATGAGTTTTTGTTACCTGGGTTGTTTGTTTTTGAATGCCTGACAGCGTTTCCGGCCATGGACCGCTTTGCTTTCCTGACCCACTCTCAGAGGCCTTGACATTATTCACCAGGTGGCAGGTGTTCATGAAGAGACAGAAAACATGGGGCCAGTTGTAAGGGGATTTACATTTTTATTAAACTCCTTTGACTTCAGCTTGATTTTTTTTTTTTTTTTTAAAGAATTGGTCTCATTTTTCCAAATTGTGCACCTGTGCTCATGGCTGCCTCTGGGCTGAATCTCATTCTTTATTTTCTAATCTAGAGCTAAGTGGGGTATGTGTGGATATTGGGTAACCAGTGCCAGAGATTTCACAGTATCATATGTCAATTGTTTTGTTTCAGAAAAATGTTTTTGCTTCTTGTGATTACTGTCTACAAGTCTGGCCAGATATTGAGTCTTGTCTGATTAGTGCTACATGCTACAGGTGAGCCCACAGTGTTACTTAACCTCTAGCAAGCATATGTATTAAATGAAGGGGTTGTAAAATGTAGATTCCTGGGCGCCATTCCTTAGTGACCCTATTCAGTGGGTCTATGGTGAGGACAAAGCATCTGAAATCTCCTCAAGCATGCCAGGTGATAGAGGTTCAACTTTTGCACTGTGAAAGACTGGATCCTATGTTCTATGTTTTCTCTGCAAAAGAACCACTCTGGGTGATAATTAAACACACAGTTAAAGGCTTCTAAATAGGCAAGAACTGTGCTGCATTGAATAAAGTTTTAGTTAGACCCATCTAGACCAGATATAATGAATAAAAAATGGTAAGTGTTCGAGTGGACCAGTGTTATCATCTATGAAATGTTGCCAAGTATTAAAATATTGTTTCACTAGTTCCTTCGTATCACTCTCTCACTTCCTGGTACCAAAATTTAACATCCATTAGATATCATGAACATATGAAATGAGCACTTAAAATTGGTGAGTTTTTTTTCTTTTTCATCTGGAATATAAGAAAACAAGAATTGGGGTCCCACTGCTATTTACCTAAGCATTTTTTAAACTAGTGTGAGTCTGGAGACATAACAAAGATCTACCCACACACTAAGGTAGAGAGAATGCTAGTGGCCAGGAGAGTTAAGAGGGGCAAAACCTTTCGCATTGAATTCTGTGGACACCCACTTGGGCTTCTGACTTCAAGTGCTGTGATCTGAGAGAACTGTAGCTGTTCTTTTGGTGGTCAAGAACAACCAGGATGTCCCAACAGTCCTCCTTTTTTCTTTTAGGATTTCCCAAGTCTGTAACAATTATCTTTCTTTCAAAAAGAACAAAAACCTGAATGCCTCTTAAAAGGTAATTGGAAATTCCTCAAAATGTTTCAATTATTGAATTCATGGCATTCCAAAGAATACCCACGTTTCTTTCTGCAGACATTCTTCCCTCTGAATTATGAAGCACAATAGATCCAACCTCTTTCATTTACTGCACTATAAATTTAGAATGTAGCACTGCATGGTGAAGATTACATTGTTACGTGCCGGGGAAAACCAAAAGGTAACAAGAAATATATGACTCTAAATTAAGATGAAAGTGAATAGCAAAAGAAGCATTATTCAGGCACCCAAGAAACACGTCTTCTGACAGTCCCCTCACCCTCAGTCCGTACATTTACCGCAGTGTGAAATAAACTGTAGCTCGAGAACTCAGTCACTAGAACTGCATGTGCCTGCATCTCAGTAAAATGTGCCAATCACAAAAGATTCAGAAGCCCACTGGACAAAGTAGTTAACATTCAAAACCATGACAGAAGACCTCATGATTTTTTAAATTTCCATCCCTGAGACAAAAGCTCACAGTTTGGAATTTTCAGTCTTATCACTAAAACCTTATTTCTGAAAATAGAAACAAACAACTGCTTCAAGATACTTTAGAATATTAAGGATGTTAACCAAAATTATTCAATAATATGTGTGATTGAAAAGAGGGAAGGGAGAAGTGAAATATTCTCCTTTCAGACTGGGGGTCTTCTCAAGGTTAGTACTTTAATGCAATTTATGAGATCTTTTTATTAAAAATAATGCCAACAGAAGATGGGAACAATCGTAGAGGCGCCTTGTCAATTGAAGAGAAAATAATAGTACTTTACATTCCGTTTAGAGGGAGGAGAACAGCACAGAGGCCAGGAACTGGTTTCTTCCGAAGCTGATGTGGCAGGTTATCAGGAAGTCTTTCCAAATTAGAAGACATTTGAACCTCACAGATCACTGGCAGTGGTCAGTCAAAGGTAAAGTGGGAAAGATGATTTTAACCAAAGAAGACCCTGAGCAAAAGTGTGGAAGGATGTCATAATCCAAAGTGGTTAAGATGAATTAAAGACACATCTTTAGAAATGGCAGGTACTATCTGCAAAACTAAAGAAAAAAATGATTGAGATGACATATTACACCGAGGGGCCCCATTTCTCAGGGAATAATTAATTCTGTAATTACTGAGGATCACTGGTGGCTTATTTACTTGGGAATGATATGACCAGATCTAATTTATCAAGTATAACACTGGCTACATGCAGAGGACAGATTGTAGTAGGGAGAAAAGCAAGGATACCATTATTAAGCTACTGTCATGTAAAGGATAATAAGGTCTGTGACTAGATCATTGAAGAGAAATTAATGGAGTAAAAAGACAGACACATTTCAGATGAAGAGTCAACATAATTTAGTGATAAATTAGAAGTCTATTAATAGAACATAATACTGCATAGAGTTTTTCCTTAATTTTTTTAAAGAAAAAGTAAGGCAGGTTCATTTTAAATTTATGTAAAACTAAAACTTTTACAACTTGTTTAGTGTAAAGTTCTGTCAGTCCAAAACTCCTATACCTGGTACTTGCAAACTTGATTTATTTAATCAAAATATAGGATTTTACATTCATTTCTTTTAAAGCTTCTTTTGTTAGATTTTATTTCTTTGCTTAGGCTGTCAATACAGTTTTAATCTTGATCCATCATCTGTTATTACTTAAAAATTCTAAATATAATATGTTTAATTTTAATTGTTATATGACAACTGGTTAAATATAGACAGTGTAGTGCTCTAATCTCTTAAAAGACTTCATTTGGGGTCAGCATAGGGCCAACACTTAACATTCTCTCTATAGTATATTCTACAGTTTTGATTTTAGCAAACACTAATTGTAGAATCATAACACATTTTAAAGTCATATAGGTCAAGTCTCTGCTGAAGTGCATTTCTATACCTAACCAATTCTCAGACAAAAAGCTACACAAATTTGCAAATTTATGGCAGAGGGCTAGCGCCAGGCATTTGCTTCTCAGACTTGCCATTCTTAGGTATCTCAGTTCTTTTGTTTGCAAAATACGAAGAATTTTTTTTAATGACTCTTCTTTAGCTTACAGGTTGTGAATAAAGACTAAAGTCATCTTTTCAGCTATGCATTCAGTCCTGGATCTGAGAAAGGAGGTAAGAGCCAGAGGCCCTGTTGTGTAGTACTCAGTGAGAGGACAGTAATTTCTGTGTGCTCAAAACATATCAGGGAGGAGTCATAGAGCTATGTGGTCACTTTTTGGAAAAGGTAGTATGTGTTTGGAAATTAAAATGGTTCTCAAAAATAAAAGCAGCAGAATCCAATGGACTCCTAAAAAGATCAAGAACTTGTATTTACAAGTAAATAGTTATAAATGTAAGAACAGCAGAAGAGGGGTAAGCTAATTAACAATAAGCAAAAATTATCTCCTTATATGGTCTTTTCTCAAACAATAACTTTTAAAAACTCACAACATATTGCAAACATCAGAGACTCTTCATGGAGACAGTTATGTGATACCTGGATCACCTTCATATTGTAGTGAGCAGAAAATTCTCCAGACAACAGAACCAAATATTGCTAATGAGTTCTTTATACTCAGAATATATAAGTAATAGAGATTTTTTTTTTAAGTAATCAGAACAGTGAAGAAAGGGAAGAAAATTCAGGAAGACGTGACCTTTATGATTCATTAGCTTCTCCTTTGTTTGCCACAGCTGCAGGCCAAACTGTCACCTTGGGTCTTGGCTAGTCACATGGGAAACCCAGAAGCAGTAACTGGGTGTGCAACTATCATTTGCACAAATAAATCTGTTAATTTTTCAGTCAAATGAATCTCTAAGGAGTGAGATTTAACAAACTATGATACAACAAAGCATGACCTCTACCACTCATCACATTTGAGGCACCTGACACAGACCCCAAAACAGTAACATTCTCACCAGCAAGACAGATACACCCTGTCTTCAAGATATAAGGAGGCTTCACAAACGCAGTCTTAAGTGTCAACCCAGATATAGGAATATGGAATTTTTCTTTTCAGACACCTGTAATGTTTATTCTGTTGAGGACAATTTCACAGAAAAGCAGATTAGGGCTTACTTTTTGCTATTAGGTGAAGAGTTTTGAAAATAATTTCCTGTGCATACTGATGGACCTATTAAATCCAGTTGAATGATAAAAGTTATACAATGAGATCTGAGATCCTAGATGCCAAAAACTTAATTTTGAAGTGTACTTTTTTTTTCTGACAACAAGATACAGAAATGAATAGCTTATAGGCAACCTGAATGCATTGTAGCCTTAATTTCTAATATCAAGATGCTTAAAGCTCTTTCTCTCTCGAAGGATATTGTATACAAGACCATTTTACTCATGTGGCATTGAAGTCCTTTGGTTCAAGAACTAACTGTCCTTCTGTAGAAGGATACTTACTTATTTCACTGTAAGTAGGGTAAGTGTTTTCCAGTTATTTCTTCAAGAGGTGATGATAGATCTGGATAAGTCAAAGACTAGAAGCCCTTGCAAAGAAGCACATGCATCTGCAAAGGGCTTGGAGTGGCAGTTCGCAGCTGCTATCATTTGGCCCTCGTAGTGGCAGCCTCATGCACTAGCATTTCTGGAACAATATCTATTGAGCTACCCAGTCTAATAAAGAGAGTTATATTTTATGAAATTATAGTATGTGCCAGACACTATGCTAGATGGTTTCTTTTTACCTTTACATAGTTCCTATGGGAAACTCTTGTTACTCACATTTTCGAGATGAGGAAACTAATGCTCAAACAGGTTAAGAAATTTGGCCAGGATCACCCAGCAAGGGATTCAAACTCAAATAAATTTCACTCCAGAAGCCACATTCTTACTGATGACTCCACAATGTCACTTTGCTAAATAATGTGTGCCAGACAACAGAGCCCTATGGTTGAATAGGAAAAGTGGGTCACCTTATCTATAGAAGGATTGGACCCATTTGTCTGGACTGGTACTATACACGAATCGATTTCTCAAAAACACCATCTGGCATCTTGCATATACAAGAAGAGCTCATCTATATTTGCTTAACTTTGAAAAAAAATTATCAAATTCTGTGATTTCATGTCACCTCTAACTAGGTTGCGTCTGGTATTAAACTCGCCAGAGGGAGTAGAACTGGTGGGGGCTCCGCAATGCACAGTCCTAATTTATTATCAGGAACATCTTCCTAGAGAACACTTAAAAACACACTTTTCTCATAAGAATTTGTTAAATAGTCTAACATCTATAAAAAGTAAAAATTAATTGACAAAGAATAATGTTCTGCATTTAGAGTGTTCTCTTCAAGAACATACCTGCCCACTCCCATTCCCCCATCCTTGCTAATTCCTACTGTATTTCTTTTAATACAGGATTTTATAGAATCTGCTTCAAACTCAGAACCAAGAAGATTCTTCAGGTAATGAATTCATACTAAGGAAACCCACCTTGTGATTCTAATTCTCCACTTTGCTTACTTCTCATTTCTCACATTTTCCATAACTTAGGAAAAAAGGAAGGAGTTACACATCTCCAACTGTTGTACCCCCAGCTGATTTAGCTATATGTTTAGATGGTTAATAAAACTTTTAAAAGTGTTATGTTTATATATGTATACATAATATAGGTAAGAAAAAACACACACATGCAATATGAATATACCTTTGTTTTGATTTCTGTTTAGAATTTAAATAATATTTCCACTGAATTTCACGTTTTATCCTTAAATCAAATTCATCCTGTATACACCAATCTATATAATTTGTGTTGTTTCTACCAAAAGAGGTATTTGACCAAGTGAAGGTACTAGGCTGACAAGGTTCTGTCTCTTAAAAACAAATAAAAAATAACATTATTTTTTAAATTAAAAAATAAAGACAAAACTGAGACACTTAAATAAGTTTTAGAAGTAGTATTTCCCAAAACAAAACATATGATGACTTTACATTTTCTGTCAGGCTCCTGAAAAACCTTGATCAAATGTTCAATAAATGCACTGATTATCTGAAATCAGACTTTAATCAAGGTTAGATGGGAGCATAAAGGAGCAAATGAAGACGGATATATCCCCCATTGCCAGATATTAAAGCAGTGCCCCCAATCAGAGTCAGGTATTCCCAGTATCATAATACTTCTTAAATCGTTATGTATTTGCATAGTCATTCACCCACCAACACACACAGATTGAAACACACACACACACACACACACACACACACACACACACACACACACACGTGCAGAAAGTGGGAATGGGATCCTTGATCTTATTGCTCTCTCTTGATGTAGCACCCAGGCCAGTGCCTGGCCCCTTAGAAAAGTTCAGCAATTCCTTGAATAAATGAATGGCTGCTTTGAGACAACAACTTTTTAATTTTTTTTTTTTTTTTTTTTTTTTGAGATGTTGCCAGGCTGGAGTGCAGTGGTGCGATCTCAACTCTCTTCAACCTCCAACTCCAGGGTTCAAGCAATTCTCCTGCCTCGGCCTCCTGAGTAGCTGGAGTTATAGGCATGTGCCACCATGTCCGGCTAATTTTTGTATTTTTAGTAGAGATGGGGTTTCACCATGTTGGCCAGGCTGGTCTCGAACTCCTGGCCTCAAGTGATCCACCCACCTTGGCCTCCCAAAGTGTTGGGATCACAGGCGTGAGCCACCACGCCCAGACTTTAATTTTTTACTCACCATTCATTTACACGTATCTTTCTAGAATAACAATTTTGTGTGTGTGTGTGTGGTGTGTGTGTGTGGTGTGTGTTTGTGTGTGTGTGTATGTGTGTTTCTGCTAAGGAGACTGAAGTAGAATGGGAAGAGTAAAACTTAAAAATGGAACTCACCAACATTTACCACATAAAAAGACAAACCTCCCGAGGAAAGTTGAAAAAGGAAATCTAGTGAGTTATTCTGATATTCCCATTTGACACATTCAGATGGCTACCTAAAGTTTCTGCTTTTCATCTAGTATGCTAGAGAACCCGACAGACTTTTAAGGTTCCCTGAGGCTGTTTACAGGTCTTCTGATCGCTTTGGCAAAAGCTGTTTGCATCTCTCCTCCTGTTAGTTGAAACACGCCTCTTAAAAAGCGGTTCAATAGGATTGCCAATATCTTCCTCTATCTAATATGGCTCCTAATTTTAGCCATTTCTATCAAATCTCTTACAGAAGGAAGAAAGTGATCAAGTAATAGTGAAAAATATTCAACCCCAAAACTCACGATTATACTAAAATGCTCGGTGC
This sequence comes from Macaca mulatta, assembly GCF_049350105.2. Lineage (NCBI taxonomy): Eukaryota > Metazoa > Chordata > Mammalia > Primates > Cercopithecidae > Macaca > Macaca mulatta. The sequence goes on along the minus strand of NC_133412.1, from coordinate 152,684,322 downwards.
CCCTTTAAAATATTTTTTTTGGAAACCCAAAAGAACAAACAAAAACAGACGCAGGCTAAAGAATAAAACACCCGGGGGAGAATTCTTACTGACAAGTTTAAAAAACAACACTAATATAGAGTAAGGATTTTTTATAGCACTTCTATATAGGGAAATTTTTTCAATGTCATATCTATGTATTTGTCTTTTATCTCTTGCTTCCAGTAACTTCAAATTCCAACAACCGTCCCTCCCCGTAACAGCCCCTCTCCCATCCTCAACATCTATACACTAGTCACACAGATTCCCTGAAAATTTATTAACAATGACATTTGGAAAACACAAGGCCATTTCCATTCAATTAAATAAGCACAGCACGTTAACCTTCAGTAAAAGAAGTGGCCTTTGGTTTTTATAGTTGGCTGTAAACAGACTTTGAGCTTCACAAAGCCAAGATCAATAGAGCGTTGGCAAACAGTAATAATCTCATGCACATTCTATTGATAGGTATTCAGAAAATATAGTTTGATCTTGATGGGTCCGATGCTTGGGCCCTTGGCCTGCCGTTTGCCTTTCTCTGACTGAATGTCAAAATGTCAAGAAAGTGCTTCAATGGGAGTGAATTTCTCTACAGAGTCTTCTGAGGAACCAAATTGGCCAAGCTCTGATATTGGAGTGATGGAAGGAAAGCCTTCCATCAGTGGAGAAAAAGCTGAACCTCCAGGGAGGAAGCTGCTACAGCTGGTGATGGTAGCGCTGCAGCTGGCCAGGAGGTGAAAGGGGGTTGTGTCATCTGCTACTGTCAACTGCGTCTATTGTAATCACTATTGTCACTTTGGAGCAAGGATAAATAATATCACAGATGTAGACACTGGTCTGGTTAATTATGCCTCTCTCCTGCCAGGTTAAGACTGGTTCCCAGTACTCTACCTAGACCACCCTTGGATGCTTGCCCTTGATCTAACCTTCATATATGAATCTATGTCTCTCTCTCTCTCTCTCTCTCTCTCTCTCTCTCTCTCTCTTTCTCTCTCTCTTTCTCTGCCTCTCCAGACGCTCATCCCCTCATCTCTGCTCTCTCTCTCTCCTTCTCCATTTCTCTTTTCATTCTTCCTCTACAGGACATACAAATTACTGCAAACAAACAAGTAGCCTGGAAATGATGAAAATGATGAAAAAGATCTAGACCAGAAATAGAGGACTAGGGTCTAGTGTCCGTTCTGTCACAAACTTGCTGTGTGACCCTGGACAGTCCATGTTTCTATCTTACAGTCCTAATCTTATGATCTGAAAAATAGATTGTGGCTTAGGCCATATGGTCTCAGAGCCTTTTGTTTTAATATTACAACTGGATTGTGAGAGACAGAAGACCTGGGTTGGTGTTGCAGCTCATCTGTTTATTAGCTGGGAGCCTGTTTACTTTTCTGATCTCTAGTTTCCCCATTGGTAAAAATGAGGATAATAATTGCTAATTCATAGGATTATTGAAAATTAAAGAAAGTAATATAAAGGCATGATATAATCTTTTAGAAAGAACAGTTGATTCTTATTATAAATCTGACTGATGGAAAAATAAAAAGGAACAAATTATCAACATAAACACATCCCCAGTAGTCTTTGCAAGGCTGCGACAGAGGCACTGAAGGTTTCCCAAGAATCCAACCTGATTCTCCTCATAGTAAAAAAGGTACATAAATAAGAATTTTTGTCACTTTTATAAAATAAAATATTACAAACCACATTTATCAAATATTTATCACATGCCAGTCATCAAGCTTGTCCTACATACAACAGCTCTCTGGATGCTCTTGACAACCCTAAGAAGTAGGTACTATCATTGGTTCCGATATATAACTACTTACATTATATTCTATTAACTGAGTTTTAATTTACAACATTCGATCATAGGGGAGTTAAAAGTCCCAAAGGGCCAGTAACTTGGACTTGAACTCAAGAACGTGTGACTTAAATGTCTGTGAGTTTAACCCCTAAGCTATGGCATTTACAAAATCTCAAGGGAGACTCCTGATGTTTTACAAAGTACCCTACATTTTCCCATGAAAGCTATATCCTTATAAATAAACAACAGTTAGTCAGCTTGCTGCCAATCAGTCATTTAGCTCTTGAAGCTTAATTATTCACATGATTATGCTCATCATCAAGGAAAAAAAATAAAAAAAAGAAAGTCAGGACCCTGCCTCTGTCAATTTCCTATATTTCTTTCTTTCCAAAAGCAAAGTATCACCTGCATAATCCTAAAAATATTGGGGGGAGGGAGGAGAAATTAGAAGGACTAGTATTTTCACATACCCCTTTGTGAAGAAAGATACTGCTAGAATAAACGTAAACCCTGAATTCAGTGATATTGCTTCAGAGGCTCTGAGAATGTAGCAATAACTTAACAAGTAAGATCTTGGTTCAGGAACTACAGAAACTTGAGTTCAATTCCCAGCTTTCCTGTTAACAGTTTTAGACCTTATACAACTTATACAAATCTCCCTGAAGACTAAAATAATTGGATGCAATTCAGGTAGTTAATGTGAATTTTAAATAATATATGTGAAATGCTAAGCTTGGTTAGCAAAGTACCTAACACATAGTAGATGCTTAGTAAATGTTATTTGTAATTATTATTGTCTATGTACCTTCTTTTACTTCCTTTACTTCTTTCTCCAACCCTTACTATAAAGATTAGGAGGTAAATCTGAACGCTGTTTTCTAACTACATAAAGCCTTTTAGCTATGACTTTGAGGAATTAATATTTGTTTTAATGAATATTTGTCTTAATCTGTATGTGTTAATCTATGTTGATTAGCAATCTCCCACAATCCCATATGATAGTCTCTGTATGTGTGCCTGTGCCTGTGTTTCAAATAACTATATGTTTTATAAATGATTCCATTGTCTGAAAAGAAAATAGACATGCATTTCAACACCTGGATAATTTGAGTTTCTTATACAATCACTTTGATTCTAATGAATTAATTTCCTGTGCATGCAGATCTTATGTCAACTTCGAGAGGAGTGCAACTGTGATTCAGTATTAATGAAATCAATCATTAAAACAAATTGCTACCTACAGCGTTCCCATCAGAAGCCAAGCAATGAAGAGGTTGTTTGGATCAAGGTGTAGTTAGCATCATTTCAACTTCATATTTAACTACACTGAAAAAGAATATTTCAGAGCCAGCAGAAAGGCAATTTGTTTGTGTCTCCTCTGAGCCAGTGTTCTATCTATCTCTACTATTCGCCTGTCCACACCACGCCATGTTTACCACACACTAGCCACCTTCCATGAATGCAATTTATTATGAGATGAATTCTACCAGAAAGCAGTTGTGCTCAATTGGCCTGATTGTGAGGTGATGAGAGCAACAGACGCCTTCACCCTGATAATCAGTAGACAAACACTGGGGAAGGAAAAGTGGAGGGCAGCTTTCTAACGCAATTCACATTAAAGCAGTTCTCCTCCTGCAGAAACAAGCACGTTGAAGTTTCCAATCAGTAATTTAACCATTCTAGTACTTGTCCTAGGCATCAACTAGTCTTCTTCTAGTCATTCAAAATTTTCCTATCTGGGAATGCAATGTCACTAAGGTATTGTTAATTAGTCTCAAGTATTATCATGTCAGCAAAGCAGTGATCAGACGTATACCCAATAGGGTAGGATAAAGATGGAGCTTGGAAAGGAAAACCAAAAGAGATATATAATCAGAGAAGAACCACAGTCCAAAATGGAAAGTGAAAGACTATTCTTATTTCTATGGCAAATTATTTACACAGTTTCACTAAAACCTCCATATGCCAACCCAGAGTAGTTGTTATGTTTGCTACACATGGGAGAGCATTAAATTGGATGAAGGGCATTTTACCCCTGGCCATGAGCAAGAATCTGTAGCCTGAGTCTTTAGGAAAGCCAAGACATCTTAGGTGTTCATTCAGGGTTGAAGCTAACTGACTGAAGCACCTCAAACAAAGCCCTTCTCCATACCATTCTGTTTAAAAACCAAAAGCTAAAACATCTTTAAGAACATGTGACTGGGCCGGGCGCAGTGGCTCGGGCCTGCAATCCCAGCACTTTGAGAGGCCGAGGCGGGTGGATCACAAGATCAGGAGTTCAAGACCAGCCTGGCCAATATGGTGAAACCCTGTCTCTACTAAAAATACAAAAATTAACCAGGTGTGGTGGCGGGCACCTGTAGTCCCAGCTACTCGGGAGGCTGAGGCAGGAGAATCGCTTGAACCTGGGAGGTAGAGGTTGCAGTGAGCCAAGATTGTGCCACTGCACTCCAGCCTGGGTGACAGAGCAAGATTCCATCTCAAAAATTAAATTAAATTAAATTAAATTAAATTAAATTAAATTTAAAAAAAAGAATGTGGAACTAAAGTATTAGAATTGCATGCTCAATCTAGACAGCCATCCCTCTTACTTTATCACTTGAGTCTGGACTTTTTTATTTTTCAAATTTGACCTTTCCAAATATATTTCTACCATAGACTAGCTTCTTATGTGGCTCCACAGCACTAATGTGAGAGGGAAATATCCCTCAATCCCATTTAAATTATCTTTGGTCTTCTAACTGCTGAGGGAAGATTCTTAAAGAATGCAGTTGAATATACTAGCAAATTAAGGTAGTGAACATCAAAATGTGGTTCACTAATCAACTTAAAACAGCAAATGAATGGAGTGACTTTGTCAGAAAACACCATGGGCTGGGCCCAGTGGCTCATGCCTGTAATCCTAATACTTTGGGAGGCTGAGGAGGGAGGAATGCTTGAGCCCAGGAGTTTGAGCTCAACCTAGGCAACATGGTGAGGCCTCCATCTCTACAAAAAGACAAAAAAATATTGCCAGGTGTGGTGGCATGCATCTATGGTCTCAGCTACTTGGGAGGCTGAGGCAGGAGGATCACTTGAGACCAGAATGTTAAGGATACAGTAAGCCATGATCACATTACTGCACTCCAGCCTGGGTGACAAAGCAAGACCCTGTCTCAAACAAAAACAAAAACCCTATGAAACCTGCATCCTCACTCTACATGTAACTTTGAAATGATAACAGCAAGATCAGAAAAGAGGGGGATGTGAGATCTACATGGTGAAGTCTGATAACAAAGCAGTACTGCCCAAGATGTTTGTTACTAGTGTAAGGACTGCTCTAGAAATTTTACTGAATACAATGAATGTCCTCTTACCTATGCAAACCACCTAAGCACAGAGACTAAATTATATTTATAAACAATAGACAAAGGGAGAACTTTTTTTCCCTTGATGCTTTGAAAGATTGAGAGAAATTAAAGATGATGTTGGGGCAAGTAAGCCTTTTATGCCATGTTGCACCTGTCTGATCCTCATAACATTAAATTACTCTAAGCAAGAAGCAACCTCAATGGGTTTTGTTAGGCAACTCTGAAACCTAATATTAAAAGCTAGGAAATGTCTCTTAATATTAAACTGGGCCTACATTCTGTAGCTGATAGAACTAGAAATAGAATCTAGAGGCTTCTGCTCACTTCAGCTCCTTATACCTTAGGATTCACTTGTGCCCCATTTTCCCAGAATCAATTTGAGTCCTGCATACACTACCAGGACATTTTGCCATCTGGTATCTACATAATGAAAATAAGTATAATTATAGAAATAAAAGAAATTGGAAATGTCTGAGCCTAAAAGAAATAAAGATAGTTTAGTTAAATCACCACACTTAATAGATGTGAAAACTGAGGCCCACAGAAGAAAGTTTCTCATAAATTTTATCAATAGCAGAACTGCAAATTTCTGGATCAGAGCCATTCTCACGGAAGTATATTAAAATATCTTAGTGCAGTAAGACCCACATTTGTCATTTACTGGGGAGCAAGCGGGCCTGAGAGAAACTGAAGTATACGCTTTTTATACCCAAACTTAAAGTCAAATTATGCAGTTCATATAAAGTCTTTTAAAAATATAATGTATACCTCTTTTATGAAACTGGCTATAATTTATTATTTCCCCTAAAATACTTTTTAAAATGACATTGCACACTAAAATTCAGGAAAAGCCCAAACGTCATTGGAGTCTCTAAATATCTGGGGCCTGCAATGCTTGTTGAGTTATTTGGTTTCACAATGATTTTCTTATCTCAGCACAGAAGAGGCACTCAGTTAATATTTGTTCAGTGAGTTATTCCCTCCTTTTCCTCCTAAAGATTCATGAGTCTCTTCTTGCTGCTATTAGTTCTACTACCACTCCCAGATTCAAAGGTGTTTCTTTTGCTCTGCCTTGAACAAGACAATAAGATGGCCATCCTTTATAACTGAGTATAAGGTTGATGTAAATAGATTCCAAGTAAATATTTTAGGGTTCTTTTGCGTTGAGAAAATCCCATGAATGTTTACATTCTCATGAATACAAAACTCTAGGTTTTGTATTAGTTTTTGCCACCATGTGTTTTTTGCTTGCTTTTTGGTTTTATAAAATGACAGACATGTCATGGGAGGGACCGTAGAGATTATCCAGGCCAATCCCTAACTCAGTGCAGGAATCCCCTTGCTAGCAACCATGGTGTGCAGTCACTCAGCCTTTCCCTGTGTATTTGAGCTACTTCCTGGGGCAGTGGAGATAATGTGTGTAGCCACTTATGCCTAGTGTTCCATTATTGGAACACTACACATGTGGGAGTTATTTATTGCCTGCCGCTCAAGGTCTTTGCCAAAGTCTGATTTTTCTCTCATGCAACAATTTAAAAAATCGCCATCTCTGGCATAAATGGGTTAAGAGGCAGAATGCCTGGGCTCGAATTCCAGCTCTGCCATTCATTTCTACATTCCATGTTCTTGAAAATTTACTTCACTCTGTACCTCAGTTTCTTCATCTGTAAAATGGAAATAATAATTTTTATGCCTACCTCACATGGATGTTGTGTGGATCAAATAAGAATGCAGAATCCTTAGAACAGGAACTGGAACACTCCAAGAGCTATTTGCATTCTCAATTCCTACTACTACACCATTACTACTTTCATTACTTCTGTTATGGAGCCAAAATAACTCTTCCCATAACTTCTAACCACTGGTCCTGGTTCTTTGTTTAGAGGTAGGCTGATTAATGAGAATTGCTTCTCTACATAACAGGTATCTAAATAATTGATGACAGTTGTCGTGTCCTGCCTTAAGCTTCTCTTATATTGGCAGAACACCCAGAGCTTCTGTAGCTCCTTATCTCATAGCTGTCTCTCACCACTCTTTCCTGTGAATAATCAGAACCCCCAGTTATGAGTCAGGCACTGTGCTGAGTTGTTTACTTGCATTATGTAATCCAATCCTTAGGTCAAGCCAGGGAGGGAGCTTCCATCCTCATTTTGTCAATGAGGTAACTAACTTGTCCAAGGACTCATAGTGGTTGAGCTGGAATTTGATTACAACTTATTTCACTATTCTGGACATGCCTCACTTTCTGTCTGTCTTTCTCCCTTTCGCCCTTCTCTCTCCTCCCTTTCTCTCTCTCTCTCTCTCTCTCCCCCCCACCTCTTTAAATGTGGCATCTGGAGGTACACAAGACTCTTGATGACACCTAATAAGAGCACAAACGAGAAGGATGGTTTTCTACCAATATCTAGCAGCCATACCACACTTTTTGCATCTATTGAATTTATAATTTTAAAAGTTATAAATTGGTGTTTGCATTTTTAGCACAGAAACATGATTTCAATGGAATCTCTTCTACCTAGAAATGGAGTAATGACTTTTCTAAACCTAAGGACATGGTTTATGTAGCCCTATTGCAATTCATCCATTTTGTCTTAGGATCATTCTTCCTATTGAGCTTCTTTTGAATCTTATGTCTGCCATTTACCATTTGAGCTATTGCCCCAGCTCTTTACCCTGACCATCTGTTTTCAGAAGAATTACAGAGAGAGATACAAAGACCCAAGACACTCAATGAAAGAACTTCTTTCAAGATGTTGATGAGCATTTCTAAATGTCTGGTATTTTGCTGATATTTCGTATTCATCTAAGTTTCACAAATTAACCCTGTCTATTCTTATAACTATTTTACAGATCCCAGGACAGACAGAAGGTAAATAATTTACCATAGACAAAGTAGAGTTCAATTTTCCTCTATGCCTGCCCTACTGCAGACCATCTTCTCAATGACTTTATACTTCTCATTTCCTTTTTGCCCACAGTTAACACATAAGAACCTAAAATCCCACATTCCCAGAGGGCAGCGTGAAATAGGCCTGGGATGAGTCTCCAGTAACTGATCTCACTGTGGCAGATGCAGGGCTTGCTTGGCCAAGTGCTCCAGTTTATTGTCACCTGCTGTCTACCCTCTTAGTTTGGACTTTCTCCATTTATGACTTGCAGCCCCATTTCCAGCATTCTTGGCCATTTAGCTTCTACTGCCACAAGTGCCTTTTGTGATGGCTACGGACTTCTTAAGAGTATAGGCTCTGATTTTGTTTTTGAGAGAGCTACTTTGTGTTCTCTTATTTTTATTGACTTCTGTGCTCAAGGGCAGGTGTTGATGCACAGGCTTCATTGCTACCAAAATCATTTGGAGGTAAATCTTCTCTGATGTGACTTTTTATCAGACAAGTGTCCCTAGCAGCTCTAGCTTCATTCTCTTGTCTAAGAGGCAACTTCCTTCTGTGACTGTGGATGATTATTTATTGCCCACAGTTTTAACCCCCTAAAATTACTTAACGCTTCATTAAAATGAAACCAAATCTGACAGCTATTTAAAACTGCCCCATACAAGAGCCAAAGTGTCAGATCAAACACAGTTTCCACTCTTGTATATCTAACCTGAAATTATAAAAATACACTTAAAGAATATAAAAGGTAATTATAGACTTGTAATTACTGAAAACAGTAAGGTCAGCACCCCTCTAACTGAAAAACATCACTAGGCTATCTAATGGCTAGGAATAGTCAGGATGTTGGCAGCATACCTCAATGTATTACTGTATTTCCCTCGTGTTTCATGCATATGTCAGAAATGTACAGATACAAAGCAAATGAAGGTTTTGAGTGTTCTTTCTTTTTTTATCTTTAGTCTTGGTTTAACTCATGAGCAGACTTTTCCCTCTTATTAGTAAAACAGTTGTAAACCTGTTTTGTTTGGTTTCCTTTTGTCTTTTTTCTTTTGCATATATTCTCTATGTTCCTGTTGAGTGCCTCAAACCTACATTTGTTAATAAAGTCTCCACTCAGACAGAAGCTAGAACTGAGCAAAAAATAAGGCTTCTAATCAAAAGTCCTGTCTGGCATATCATCTCAGAGAGCTGGAAGTATGTGTTTTTAGGCATGGGGATTCAACTTTTTCAATCCCTATTGCACAAACATAGAAATATGCTGATGGTAAAATGAAATACTGTATTTCTCTAAATTTTGAGCTATTTTCATCAGTTTCAATCAATTTATTGTAGTATTTATCAGCAAAAATTAAAATTACATGGGGTGATTAATAAAAGCATCATTATTGTGGTAGTGACCAGCCCCAGGATATTACCACTGTGAAGGGCTCCCTCAGAGATGGGTTCCACTGGAAAACAAATAAATTGTCTAAGAAGCATCTAGAAGCCATGGTAGCAGCAGTAGCAATTCAGGAGGCAGCTACAGCAATAAGAGCAGCAATAGGAGAAATATAAGCAATAATTGTGCCAAATTCTCTAGCATTTTGATGGGATTTTTCACCTCTGCCATAATCAGGTTCTTAAAGCAAGAAGTGAGAAAAACGAGTAAACATCTTAAGAGTACAGTGAAGCAAATAAAATGGAAGAAATATGTGGCAGATTTAATTAATAAAAACTTAATGTTCAAATCTATAATAAAGATAGCAATAATGATAACATCATTATAATAGTTAAAATAGCTCCTGATAACTTAGTCCTTACGATGTGCTAAGATAGGGCTACAGGTGCTTCTTGCATATCATACCTATTCCCAGTCTATGAAATAGATAATAATCAGCCCCATCATACACATGAGGAAACCAAGGTACAGAGAAGCTAAGAATCTTGTTCTGAGAGATGCATCTAGTAAGTGGAACTATCATAAATACATTCCAGATCTTTCTCACTCCAAGGCTATGTTTCTAAGTTCTATTCTCTACCGCCTTTCCTTCAGACTAAGCAGGAAATATTATAGAAATATTCTTCGGTGTTCAAAGTTGTTATCCATACTTTTTTCTAATTTGTTTTCTTCTAAAAAGTGGCAAACCATATTTCTGGTTGATGACCTTCCAAATGAATACTACCATTCAATTGCCAACCAAGGACTGCCACGTAACGTTATCTACGAGTTTGTGCTTGCAATCACACTGACAAGAATTACTACTTTCATCAATGAAATCTGCATGGAAGAAAAGTGGGCTGACTATAGACATATATTGGATTGATTTGTAGAAAGAGAGGGCTGAATGACAATCTAAGCTTGTGGATGAAGGTTTTGCATGGGTTCAAACAGAGAAAAATAATAAGAGAACTGAGAATAAGTATAGGGTGATTGGCCACTTCAAAATAGATTGAAATAGGATACATCAGTTAAGACACAGGCTCAATGTTACATTTTTTAAACATGGCGATTGTTACATGAATGTATAGAAGTGACAACAGGTCATAGAGTGACATTCATGGGTGTATAGAGGCATACACACACTAGTGCATACATGAATGCATTAAGAAAATAACTTTATATGATCCAGCAATCCCTCTTTTGCATAACAGTTATCCTTCAGTATCCACAGGGGATTGGTTTCAGGACCTCCCACAGATACCAAAATCTTCAGATGCTAAAGTCCCTAATATGAAATGACATCAGATTTGCATAAAACCTAAGCATATCTTTCCATATACTTTAAATCATCTTTAAGTTACTTAAGTTCCTAATACAATGTAAATGCTAAGTAAATAGTTGTTACACTGTATTGTTTCAGGAATAATGACAAGAAAAAAACTGTAAATGTTTAGTACAGACACATTTTTTTCAAATATTTTTGATCCACATTTGGTTGAATTAATAAATGTAAAATCCATGGATATGGAGGACCAATTATATATCCAAAAAATATGAAATCAGTACCTTGAATAGATATTGGCACTCTTACATTCATTGCAGCATTATTCACATAAGCCAAGATATAATATCAACCTGAGTGTCCATGCAGATGAATGGACAAAGAAAATGTGTGAGAGAGATATATATGTATGTACAAACACACATATATATAGAAATATTATTCATCCTGACAAAGAAGGGTATTCTGATATTTGCAAAAAAAAAAAAAAAAAATGGATAAAGCCGCAGGATATTATGCTGAATACAATAATCTAGAAACAGAAATACAAATACTGCATGATCTCACTTATATATTGAATCTAAAAAAATTGAATGTATAGAAACAGAGAGTAGAAGTGTAGTTACCGGGCCGGGCGCGGTGGCTCAAGCCTGTAATCCCAGCACTTTGAGAGGCCGAGACGGGTGGATCACAAGGTCAGGAGATCGAGACCATCCTGGCTAACACAGTGAAACCCCGTCTCTACTAAAAAATACAAAAAACTAGCCGGGCGAGCTGGCGGGCGCCTGTGGTCCCAGCTACTCGGGAGGCTGAGGCAGGAGAATGGCGTGAACCCGGGAGGCGGAGCTTGCAGTGAGCTGAGATCAGGCCACTGCACTCCAGCCTGGGTGACAGAGCTAGACTCTGTCTCAAAAAAAAAAAAAAAAAAAAAAAAAAAAAAAGAAGCGTGGTTACCAGGGGTCAGGAGACAGGGGAAGTGGGGAGGTGTGGGTCAAATAACACAAACTTAGGTTATAAGATGAATACATTCTGGAGGCCTAATATATAATATGGTGACTATAATTAACGATAATATATTGTATACTTAAAATGTGCTAAGAGTGAACCTGAAATATTCTCACCACACACACACAAACACACACACATAGTAACTATGTGAGGTGATGGGTATGTTAATTAGCTTGATTGTGGTAATCATTTTACAATGTATGTATACATCAAAACATTATGTTGTACTCCCTGAATACGTATGATATTATCTGTCAATTACACCTCAGTAAAGTTGAGGATGGGGAAAGAAATACTGTCTACATTTTTCTTTGCTACGATTGCTTAATTTCTTTACTGTGGGAGAAAGAACAGTTGAGGGTTTAGATCAGAATTCAAAATTTGAAATTATAAAATGTATCTCAAATGTGGGACTAAAATAACTAATCCCTAAAAGGAAGAGAAAACAAAATTCTAAGGAAACACAAAGAGACACCCTATTTGACCTGAGTCAAACTTTTCATAAGAAAAGGGAGAGCTGAATAGTATCAGCACCCAGATGGCATAATGTTAGGATGATTGAGTCATCAAGTTACAGGCTGCTGACCTGCTCTACTGTCTATAACCCTGCCTAACATATGATCCTATTCTGCATTTCTTACTCAAACATCAATCCTCTGATCTCCAAGGACAGCATGCAAGAGAGAAACAAACAGGATCAATGACCCCCTGCCACCCCTACTCCCCTGCAGAATGGTGAGTATAAAATCTGGATTTTCTCATCCAGGTTATTTCAAAAAAATACATAAAAGCTCTTGATTGAAATATATTTGGGGCACATTCCAGCTATGTTAATATCAGAGCAGAGAATAATATCATAGGTTTTGCAGGCCATGCAGTGCCTGTAGCAATGATTCAATTCTGCCATTGTAGCACAAAAAGAGCCATAAGCAATTTTTTTTTTTTTTTTTTTTTGAGAACCACATGGTTGCTGAGTCAGCTTGCACTCACATCTCGTGACAGGTTTAACTCTCATGATTTGAATTCAAGATTAGAAAGTCCCAGTTCTGGCATGATCACTCCTACAAAACCAAAAAGAGTCACATGTTTCATTCCTATGACTTATTAATATTTGTTTACTGATAAGATAGATATAAGAGGAGGGGAAGTTATGAGTCAATTTTTGAACACCTGCAGGTCAAGATCTGCTGTACCCTCTATGTAAAAATGCCTGTATCCTTGGGGAAGGAGGAGCAGTCTACCATAGCAGGCCAACCTCAGTAGCAGTGCATAATCTTGTCTTGGATCTAGTTTCAGGGGGCTCTGGGTCCAGAAATCTTGTGGTCTATCTGTGGAACTCTTATCGTGTACATTTACAGCACCAACATTGGTATGAGGCAACAGTGAATCCAAAACTGCGTAATGGCAGCAACAACCCCAGGGAAAGAAGTCATATCATCCCACATCCAATAAAGAATACAACCAAACAGCACAAATGGAAGGAGGAGACGCTTCTAAAACCACATAATTTACTTGTGCAGCCTCCAACACTGGCTTAAGCATCATCATCCAACAACAATGAAAATAACTTCTCAGGTTTACAGAGAGATGACTTCCAGATCTTCCTAAGGAGGTGCAAAGAGTTGATAGAGAGAAGCACACTAGAAAGCAAGCCAAACAAAGACGAGTGGGAAGTAATGATGGCAGAGGTGATGTGATAAATAAATAATTCCCAAAACAGTAACACCAATGATCATGGTTACTCTGCCAAATTCAAGGAAGTAGAGTCAGATTAAGTGTCTACTGGGACATTATATGAAGGACAAGGACAGTCAAATCAATTTGATGACTCACAAAGTGACCAGACTATTTTTAGCATCTTTCAATATTTGAGTTGCTGGGCCCTACTAGTGCTTAAATTAAAACACAACTGCAATGGAAGCCCTTCTGGTTTGAATAGTCAACTTGCTATGCATTTTATTTGTATTAGCCGCTTCTTGTTTTAACTAATGACAATGCCCTTTGCAGCAGAAATTTGATCCCAGCCTTTTTTTTTCTCTTTTTATTTTTTTTTTTTGAGACAGAGTCTTGCTCTGTAACCTAGGCTGAAGTGCAGTGGTAAGATCTCGGCTCATTACAACCTCCGTCACCTGGGTTCAAGCGATTCTACTGCCTCAGTCTCCTTAGTAGCTGGGATTGGGATTACAGGCGCCCACCACCACGCCTGGCTAATTTTTTGTAGTTCTTTTAGTAGATGGGGTTTCACCATGTTGGCCAGGCTGGTCTCAAACTCCTGAACTCAAGTGATCCACCCACCTCAGCTTCCCAAAGTGCTGGGATTATAGGCTCGAGCCACTGTGCCCAACTGATCCTAGCTTTTTAATTCACTTACACTCTGAAAATCCCTTTTGCCCCTAGATCTCAGAATCTTTCTACCCCTTCTTCTAGTGCCTATGACAAACATAGGCTTCTTTAACCATAGCATTCTTTAAAACTAAGCATAGATAGGGCCTCAAATTCTTTGTGGCCTAGTGAAGGGCCCCCACTAATCTTAAGTATTTGTAAATAAAATCTACTTATTTTGTAAGATCTGGTATCTCCCCTCTTACGCCTCTTTATTTTTTGATGAAGATATTTAGGCACACATAAATTCAATGACTTTTCTAATGTCAAGGAGCAAGCAAATGTCAGAGCCAGGACTGTATATAGTTGGTGCCCTGATTTCCATTCCAGCACTTTTTATATTTCACTCTCCTGCTTCTGTAAAGACCATGATACTCAGGGACATGTAGATTAACCACCATCACCACAAGGAGATTGGCCAGGGTCCCATGTCAATTATACTACTCCCTACAGTGGCAGAGGCATGTCTGAGTCACAGATAAAATCAATTACATGCCGTTTGATGTTAACATGGCACCTTGTACATACCCTGTGTACTTCTCAGTTCATATCACAATGCACTCAGAAAAATCTGTTTATCTGTCATTCCTAAATAGACTATGAGCTTCTTAAAGCCTGGGACTGTATCTTAGTCACATCTATATCTCTAGCATCCACTACAGGGTCTAGAAAACATTTACTTACAAATTGTTTACTTGCTGAATAAATATGTCAATAAATGAATTAATGACAGTTAAATAATTGAGAAAAGCGCTAGACTTAAACCAATTGTTCTGGATTCTAATTATGACTCTATTACATACTATCTGACTGATGTGGAGCAAACTACTGTAAAATCAAAATAGCAGTATAACATGGTTGTTTAAAAAGTTCTTTGTGTACTAAAAAGGGCATGTAGCGTCATAATTATTTCTCATTTCCTTATTCAAGTCATGTTCAGTGACACGTATATCTCTAGCTTAAAACTGGAGTCAAAAATTCACATGCTAGACAGGCTATACAATGTGACAAGATGTATGAGATATAAAAGCAAAAATACAATGATAAATAGAAACACTACATGTAGGATGATTGCAGGGTTGGGGGTGGCAAGGACTGTGAGGAGTTAGCACATGATTCAACAAAATAGGGTAGCTTTGGCTAGTTGTCCCTGGTATTACTACAAACTTAGTGTTGCCAGATTTTCTAATTTTTCAAGAAAGGCTAGAAAACTAGATTTTGGAAATACCCCTTCACTAAATATTGAACAACATTGCACCAGCCATCTGGAGATTTTAAGCCACATGCTTGCAAACTCTGACATAGAAGTTGGAATACAATCATGATCAAGATTGTGAACAGGACCTACACAGTAACCACTCGGAAAAAATTACCTTATGCAAAACCTACTAGTGGTGCAGGGAAAAAAAGAGAATGAACTATGAGGTTAGAGAACCATGCCACTTAATAGACGGGTAGCCCCGAGTAAATGCACTTAATTGAGTTTGACAAGTCATATTTCCCTACATCTTCCTCCCAAAAACTGTAAATTGTACCCTGAAGACTCAACATAGCTATTAAATGAAATAACATGTTGAATCTTGGATCTAGTGGCTATCAAATTTTGTGGCAAGCTTCAAAACATAACATTGTATCAGCATTACCTAGGACAGTGGCTGAGACTCAACAAAGGGTTGATAAATGAGTGATTACATAAAACGAGTGAATGAATGAATGAGCATCTTAAACAGCATGCTCCTTTTAATGGGCAATGAATAAACTTTGCATTGTTACTGGGATATAAAGGCTATTTAGTTTCCACTTCACAAACGACAAAGTTGAGGCACAGAGAACATAAGTAATTCGCTCAAGGTCACATAACTAGTGGAGCAAGAATTCAAACCAAGAGCTTACAACTTTAATTATTACTTGATATTGTCCTTCTGGATATTTTGGCCATTCCTGGAAAAGACAAAGCTTTAAGTTATCTAGTAGATCTTTAAAAAAAACCTTTTTGGCCGGGCGCGGTGGCTCAAGCCTGTAATCCCAGTACTTTGGGAGGCCGAGGCGGGTGGATCACGAAGTCAGGAGATCGAGACCATCCTGGCTAACATGGTGAAACCCCGTCTCTACTAAAAATACAAAAAAACTAGCCGGGCGAGGTGGCGGGCGCCTGTAGTCCCAGCTACTCGGAGGCTGAGGCAGGAGAATGGCATAAACCCGGGAGGCGGAGCTTGCAGTGAGCTGAGATCGCGCCACTGCACTCCAGCCTGGGTGACACAGCGAGACTCCGTCTCAAAAAAAAAAAAACAAAAACAAAAACAAACAAACAAACAAAAACCTTCTGGGAATAGTTATTGACAATATAAATTAATTACACAACTACATTTTAAACAAACACACAAAAGAGGCCCCTATAAATAATACATTCAGTTCTTCATGCAGTTTGGGGTAGTTTGGTGCCAGAAAGAACTCAACAAATTAGTGTTAAAACAACATTAAAAGGCTTGAGGGTCTAATTAATGAGAAGGTAAAATAAATGAATCTGTGTGGTTGATCTAGGCCAAGAGTATGCACGTGTGTGTGTCTCAAATAAGCATTATATTTTACGGTAATGAGGCAGACATGAAAATTATAGACAGATTATATTGAATATATTCTTTCTTCAGCTACTTGGAGTATAATAATCAAATAAGGGGCAAATGGAAGCCAAAAAATCCTTAACTAGAACTGAGAGAAATCTGAAGGAAGTATAAAAATGGCCATTTTGTAGAGTTAAAATTTATGATAAATATATAATTTATTCCTTTTACCCAAAGACAAAACAAGAAGGAGTGGGATGAGAGAAGTCCTGTGGTTGTAATTAATAAATAAGTAAAGAAAATGTCCATGCTTCCTATGAGACCCTTGTGACTTCAAAATGTCAAAAACTAAGGATGCAGCAAGTAGACCATTGTAGTAAGAAAGCAGAGATAGGACCAGTGAACAACAAAGGGCTAGAGAATGGGAAATGGGGGAGAAGGTATGGAGAGTTGGAATGAATATGTCTCAGCTCACAGAATTAATGTTGTCCATGGGTCTTTATGTAATGTAGGCATTTCATTTTTTTACTCTAGGCAAAATTTTGAGGAGATACACACACACACACACACACACACACACACACACTTGCTAAGACAGGGTAACACATTTTTCAATTAACAACAGGCGCTCAGGATAACAGACTACATATATACATGTACATATATGTGAATATATTTGTAGCAGACTACATATATACATATATGTATACATATACATAGATATATATGTACATAGATACATATGTACATGTATGAATGTATACATATGTAGTCGGCTACACATATATATACATATATATACACATGTATATCTGTAGTCTGCTATCCTGAGCTTGTTTTGTTAACTGAAAAATATACCTGCATATATATGTAGCAGAATATATATACATCGTGTGCTACCCTGAGCTCCTGTTACTTTGTCAATTGAAAAATGTGTTATCCTGCCTTAGCAAGCATTCATATATATATATATATATTTTTTTTTTTTTTTTTTTTTGAGACGGAGTCTCGCTCTGTCGCCCAGGCTGGAGTGCAGTGGCCGGATCTCAGCTCACTGCAAGCTCCGCCTCCCGGGTTTATGCCATTCTCCTGCCTCAGCCTCCCGAGTAGCTGGGACTACAGGCGCCCGCCACCTCGCCCGGCTAGTTTTTTGCATTTTTTAGTAGAGACGGGGTTTCACCGTGTTAGCCAGGATGGTCTCGATCTCCTGACCTCGTGATCCGCCCGTCTCGGCCTCCCAAAGTGCTGGGATTACAGGCTTGAGCCACCGCGCCCGGCCAAGCATTCATATATTAATTCACTTTGCAAAGATTGCAGTTTACTCAGTTGAAGGTGTTAACAGTCCATACTCCTATTTGGATTCAGTTGAGAAAAAGGCACCAGTTTAGCCATAATATAATCTAATTACTTGGTTGAAAAGTTGTGCAGAATTTCTTATCCATAGACCAAAGGAGATTTCTGGTAACTATTTTAAAGACCAGTAGGGGTGCTTTTTAATAAAAGGGCAAAAAACACACATGGATTTACTTGAATGTAATGATGTTCTGAGTACACCCACAAAGGAACAAAGAAAGTTTTACTTATAAATGCAGTTAATGGAAATGACCAGAAATTCCACGAAGAGGACAAAAGATGGAACAAAGGAGTAAGAAGAGGGACAGAGTTTAGGGATGGAGAATGAGCCTGGAACTATGTGCCCTTAGTAGGAAAGAAAGAGAAAAGAAAGTTGAAGGTAGAGATGGAGGAAGAAGCATAAAGTTTTTATGTCTGTATTTGGAGTGTCTTTAATGCAAACGTTTTCATCTGCCCTAGATGAACCCACTAGTAAAAATTCCTTAAAAAAAAAAAAAAAAAAAGAAAGTCATTGGGTGGCTGCAAATGCTTGAGGTTAGGTCTGTGCAAGAGATAGAGAATAATAATCAGAAATAGTAAACATTACCTCCCTTTTCAGTGTTTTCATCAGACTACAAATTCACAGAGCACTGAGAATATTACATAAATTGCAAGCAGTTCGGGATTCTTCAAACCATGTTATTATCAAAATTAACTGTACTGATGTTATCCTTCAAGCAACATAAAGAATTCAGTTAGTTGGACCACATCCTAGAAAATTTAGGTTGGACCCTACAGCACAAAACATGATTGAATAAAAGTTATTCTAAAACTAGTTGTGTTTGGTTTTCAGGAGCAAAGGGGACAAGGCTTAACTCTTTTGAATATGTTAAACTGCATCATATTGAAAGAGAAATAGTGTTCAGCGTAGTTCTGCAAACACTTGTGGACACTCCTTACACGCCGGACACATGCCAGGAACTCCCCTAACTGGGCCTCTGGAAAGATACTGATAAAAAGACATAATTTCAATACTGTATATATACTTGATTAACCAAAAGGCCTGACTTCTTCTTAATTTCAACTTACTAGCTGCAAATCCTGAATTCTATTCCTAGTTCAGGCAGCAACTAAACTAGAACCTAAAACAAGATATGAACCAATATTCAACTTCCCTCCAACCCATGATAGGAGTGTGTGAATAAAAGTCTTTACACCTGCAATATTAAAAATAACGAACACCCAATGTTCCATTCATTAAGGACTAGGCACTGTTCTGAGTGACTTACACGTGTCCTACCCTTGATTCGCCCACCACTCTCTGGGACACAAAGCAGTTAAATAACTTGCCTGAGGCACACCTAGAAAGTGACAGTACTCACCAAGAATGAGTTTGAGAAGGATTCGACTGCCCAAGAGTCTTGCTCCCATCCCTCTCCAGACTATTTTACCCTTGCTCTCACTCTCCCAATGCACACATAGTTAATCTTAAGGACACTAAACTTGATATCAAAGCGCTGATAGCACATCCCCGTGTAAGCTAACAGCCTTACTATGTGCTCTATCCCTGAGCATGCTGTTTTAATTAGGAAGATGAATTTGAGAGTTCAGTCATTTAAACTCAAACAGTTAGTTACGTGCTTTTGTTATTATTTTTTAATCATTATTCTTGACTTTCTCCATCATTACTATGCCTGTTCTGCCAACCAGTAAGAAGTATATGAAGGCATAGGAAGCACGATGAAGGGAGGAGTCCCTTTTTTTTTATAAGGGAGGAGTCCCCCTTTTTTTTTTAAATAAGGGAGGAGTAGAAAGAATAACACAAAATAATAATGGATTATATTTATTAATCTCAAATACTGAGCATTTATTATGTGTTTGGCACAGTAAGAAGAAAATGCACACATGAAAGTAAAGGAAATGAGAATGGGAGATAGAAAGTCAAATATGGAGACACACAAAAAATTTAAAAACCCTTTTTTGTGTCTGGATTGAAGAATCTCCCTATAAATTCACTCCATGCCTCCTGAGAGGAAACCAATGGATTTCAGGCAGAAATTATGAAACCCCAAGGAGAGTCATTATCAGCAGGGAGACAGCTGTGATATAGCATCACTGATCGCCCACATTCAAGACTCAAACTCAGGGGGACCATAGAGGTCCCTTTGTTAAAATAAAGCAATCATTTCCACCTTCATTAAAGAAAATATCATGGCATTATTAATCTACAGCAGAAGTCCCATATGCTGTAGTAATACTGGTGAATCTTACTTTTGGGAGCTGTTATTGATAGCAAATACTTATAAATAAAACATAAATAATCCTTTAATCATACATAGCTTAACCATATTCAGGACGCATGCTGACTTTGCTACAGAAAAACCTTGCATTACCTCATCACAACTACTAAGAATAATTGATGATTTTTTTTTCCTTAATTGCAACTTTAGGACACGGAAGTGAATAACCAAAAATACACAGATACGAATATATTTTCAAAATAGACAAAATGCTCTTTAGGTCTTATCTTTAGAAAAGAAAAACACAGGCCAGAAGCAGTGGCTGATGTCTGTAATCCCAGCACTTTGGGAGGCCGAGGAGGGTGAATTGCTTGAGCCCAGGAAATCTAGACCAGCTGGGCAACATGGTGAAACCCCTTCTATACAATAGAGACAAAAAAATTCGCCAGGCACTGTGGCATGCAACTGTGATCCCAGCTACTCAGGATGCTGAGGTGGGAGGATCTGAGCCCAGGAGGCAGAAGTTGGAGTGAGCCAGGATTGAACTACTATACTCCAGCCTGGGTGACAGAGCAAGACCCTGTCTCAAGAAAGAGAAGAGAAACAGAAGGGGAGGGGAGGGAAGAGGAGGGGAGGGGAGGGAAGGGAGAAGAGGGGAGGGGAGGGGAGGGAAGGGAGAAGAGGGGAGGGGAGGGGAGGGAAGGGAGGGGAAGAGAGGACGGGTGGGGAGGGGAGGGGAGGGAAGGGAAGGGAAGGGAGGAGAAGAGAGGAGGGGTGGGGAGGGGAGGGGAGGGGGATGTCTAACTGATGATCTTGAGTATGCTGCTGACATAGCTGTGGGAATGTAGGGCTCCATCGTCTCACAAACCTAAAAGAATGTCAGGTGGGGGCACTTTGGCAACTATGGTGACGGAAATAAAGATAGTGTTATGGGAAGAATTTTTATAATTTTCAAAACATTCTGTACTTTCTTTTGTATATTTAACATGTTTATTAAGTAATTATTTGTGTCTTTGTTTAATGTTCATGGACGTGTTCCCAGCATTTACTAGAATGTAGAAGGTATTCATTAAATACTTGTGGAATGGCTGGCTGAATACAGGATGAACAATTAAACCTTGTAAAATAATGGTTTTCTCATTTTTCCTGACCCGTCTCCAGACTGAGTACTAAGGTACTGGATTAGAGTTCGAGAAATTGGGAGTTTCTAATAAGAATCAAAAGAAGACAAAGGTTTCCTCATAAAGTATGAATTACATGGAAGACTTCCTCCAGGCATTGCAAATTCAAACACTTAGGGGCAGGCTGTTGACTAAGACATAAAGGAAAGTTTGAGTCCGTGACAACCAGGGAGTGATTTTCCCCTTTAGGGAGTTGAGATCTAAGATCCGTTTTCCTCAACAGTAAACCTCATTGATTAGTTGCTCCTCTCTTCCTGGTGAGTTCCAGAGGGATTGACTGTGGTATCACTCTCTCAGCCTTCAGGCCTGAGAAGTGATGATTTATTTAAAAATAAAAGGATCAAGGCATCTTCTAGAATCTCCTGTGGCATCAGAGACTAGTATCTGAAGAAACCTTATGTCACCAAGAATGAGTTTGAGAAGAATTCAAGTGCCCAAGAGTCTTGCTTCCATCTCTCCAGACTATCTTACGCTTGCTCTCACTCTCCTAGTGCACACACAGTTAGTCTTAAGGACATTAAACTTGATAACAAAGTGATGATAGCACATCCCCATTTAAGCTAACAGCCTTACTATGTGCTCTACCCCTGAGCATGCTGTTTTAATTAGGAAGATGGATTTGGGAGTTTATATGTTCTGTTGTGCTATAATTCCTGCCTTTACAGTAATTTTCTCCTGCTTTTTACACTATAATATGCCATAAATCCTAGCTAGGCTGTTTCACTGGCCTGTTGCTAGTCAGAGTTAATATTTCAGGCCTTTTGTTGCCATGGCAACCTCCTGCCATACTCCCCTTCACTGGAATATGATACAGTCTCCTGGGGAAATTGCTATGAACTTGATCATTGCATGGATTTAGGCCCCCTGATGCATCGATTCTGCCCCCATCTCTCTCCACCACCCACTGGTTTCTCTCTGTTCCCACTTTATCTGTGCGTGTATGTGTGCACAAACACACGTGCCTGCACATGGATGCATATCTGCCAGGGCAGACGCATGATAGAAGAAAGCAAACAAACCAAGGGAAGCACCATCCTTTCTTTCATCCCTCTTGAAAGAGAAAACGGTAAACTTTGACAAGTTTTAAAGCCTAAACAAACCAAGCACACATCTCACAGCCTTGTTCTGTCTCCACTCTTTGTTCTTGCCTCATATTTTCTTTCTAGTTCTTTGTTCCCATAAGCCCTTTATACATTTTTAAATCTCAGTGTGTTTCTTTCAAAATTTAATCACAGTGTATACCCCTAGTTTAAATCCATTGCCCCCTACCTTTTCTTAGAGAAACTCAAAACCTAGCTGTCTTTCATTTCCAGAACTCTTCTAGATTTCTTTTTACCATTAACCTATTCTTCAGGGTTTTCTCAAGTGCGGAGTAGTAGAGAAAAACACACAACTAATAGCCAGTAGCTCTGGGCAAGCCTTTTTGTGACTCACTTTCCTAGTTTGTCAAGTAGAAATAATTTACCCATTCCAGAGAGTCTTTGGCATAGCTGGAATTAAAGGAAAGCAATGGTTTCGAAGGACAATTGTAAATCTGAAACATTTGAAGTATTATTCTAAATAAACCAATGAGATCCTACTCTTGTAAATTTGTTGAAGTTCCTTATAGATGCCGGGTGTTAGACATTTGTTGGATGCACAGTTTGCAAACATTTTCTCCCATTGTGTAGGTTGTCTGTTTATTCTGTTGATAGTTTCTTTTGCTGTGCAAAAGCTCTTTAGTTTAATTAGATCCCATTTGTCAGTGTTTGCTGTTGTTGTAATCGCTTTTGGTATCTGCATCATGAAATCTTTGTCCATGCCTGTGTCCTGAATGGCATTGCCTAGATTTTCTTTCTATTCTTTAGCAGCACTTTTCCAACAAAAGTTTTAAGAGCCCAGTCATGCAATCTAGTTGTTTGGGTTAAGATTTGAATAAAATCGAGGAGGTGACAGCAAAGAAAGATTTTTCATTCTATTTTCTACCTGTTCACCCTTTGCTCCATCGTGTCAGGTTTACCTCTGGTCTTGTTTCTGGGCCATGTCAAGATCTGTCTAGCACGCGGTACCCATGTTGAAATCCACACGTGTTGTACCAGAAACAATTCTCAGAGATGTCCCTCACCATCACTCACACGCAGGGGTCAAAGTTATACCAGCACAGGGAATGCCTTATAAAGCACCAAGTTCTCCCTTACAGCCTTGGTGCATACGCAGGGACAGCAAGATGACTGCTTAAGTAGGAGTTCCTTAGTCACTCCCTTCATGTAAAAATGAGAACATAGATCATGATGTGCTTTCACTGCACTGCATCTCAGTTTTAGCAGCTTATTCTGAAATAGAAGCAGAAAAAGCAAATCACCTGAGTGATTAAGAGGGAATAACAGGGTGACAGGGTCCACAGACTCTTGTTCCACTGGAGGTTCTGCTCTTTCTCTCTTCTTTTTTCCTTCCATCCACTGAGCTGATTTACTTCACTGTTCCCAAGCCTTGCACCCTACCCAACTCCCAATATTTAAAGATGTTCTTTATCATATGGTAATTTCACCTATTTTGGGGAAAGACATGTCCCCATCCCTAGCATAGGATTAAGGAGGCCTGTGCATAGGTCCATTCACACATCTTCCATTCACTAACTGTGGCTCTGGGGTAATTCATTTTATCTTTTCTGGGTCCCAGTCTCCAGATTTCTAAACTAGAGAAAAGTGGGACAGGTATTAGAGCCTCTAATGTCTCTTCTGACTTCCATAGCCTATGGTTTTCCAATTAATTCCCATATCATGGCACAAGGCATTCACCCCGCAAAAGAAACAAATATCCAACAAATTATTTATCTCTTTTCAGATAACCCTACCATCCTGCAGTCCTCAAATTATAGGTGCTAAATACACACTTTATTTTTCCTTTGCAGGTATAGTTACTTCTGCTTTATTTATTAAATATTAATATTAAATTTAATCAACTCACTGAAATAATTGCTTGGTTGTCTTTTGTACAGTATAAGATTCTGAGTCTGTCTTGCTCATAACTGTATCAGCAGCACCTCGCATAGCACATAGCACACAGCAGTCATTCAACATATAATTGTTTTGGGAGAGATCGAACAGATGAATTAATGAACGAATCAAAAGGCTGTTTAAGCCCATCCTGACAATCCCTTTAGTTTGAGATCTAATTCTTCAATGGTGACAGGTAGCCAATATGTTTTTA
Source organism: Macaca mulatta (assembly GCF_049350105.2). Lineage (NCBI taxonomy): Eukaryota > Metazoa > Chordata > Mammalia > Primates > Cercopithecidae > Macaca > Macaca mulatta. Next base: position 152,659,667 of record NC_133412.1, on the reverse strand, counting down.
AAAAACGGAATGAGGTATTTCTTCCAAATGTTTTCATCTGACCAGTTAAGGTAGGTGAGGGGAATTTCTTCTGGGCCTGGTGTAAAATTGCATTTACATTTAAAACCTACAATATCATTAATTTTACTTAGCTAATTCAAACCATTCACTATAACCACTCTCAAAGTCAATACAGTCTCACAGGCAATATATTACATGCAATTTTTTGTCCAAAATTATGTGATTTTTACAGCAGTAAAATAAGTTTTTGCTTACCTCTCAGGATTTAGAAAGATGGATTTTTATAATGAATATGCATGTGCATTGCACGTTTTTAAGTTAAAAATCATCTAACAGAGTACATGTTGTATAGTTAGTATTTTTTAAACTGTTAAACGAATGATAAAGTAACTGAATTTTAGAAACAGAAAAAAGACTGGGTGAAGTGTCTCACGCCTGTAATCCCAGCACTTTGAGAGGCCAAGGTGGGAGGATCACTTGAGCCCAGGGAGTTCTAGGCCAGCCTAGGCAACACAGGGAGACCCTGTCTCTACAAAAACAATAATAATAAAAGTATAATAGCCAGGTATTGTAGCACGTGCCTATAGTCCTAGCTCCTTGGTAAGCTGAGGTGGGAGGACTGCTTAAACCCAGGAATTTGAAGCTTCAGTGAGCTATGAGCTTGCCACTGCACTCCAGCCTGGGTGACAGAGCAAGATCCTCTCTAAAATTCAAATGAGAAAAAGAAAGAAAGATGAAAACCGATGTGCTTATTACAAGAGTAGCAATACTCATTGTTTCTTTTTTTTCATTACAGAAAAACTAAAATCAGTTTACACGTACTTATTCGTCAGTCCACAAAATAATCGGGAGAGTCAAAGTAGTGAAGTGTGGAGGAAAAAGAATCTGAGTTTGAGGTCCCTTGTCCTGTCATCTAACACCTGGAACAAGCCACCTCACATCTCTGGATAAATCTGAAAGAGCAACACCTCCCTCGCATTGTTACTGTTTTCTCACATGACCCTGGAAGCAAAATAAGACATCTTTGTAGACCTTGAGGCATTACAGAAAAGTTCATTGTTAGAAAGGAGAAGATGCTATTCTTCAAGAAAGGAAGAGTTTCTTAACTTATGTCTAAGTCAGTGGTTCTCCCAGGACAATGCACATTAGAATCAACCAGAAGGCTTGTTAAACCACAGATTACTGGCCCCACATCAGAGTTTCTGAGTCAGTAAGTCTGGCGTGGGACTAAAGGATTTACACTTCTAAAAAGTTCCCTGGTGATCTGGTGCTGCCTGTACAGGAACCACACATTAATTCCCACTCTTCTAAGTATAGGGTGACAAACAGAACTGCTTCCAGGGACTAGAGGGTTCACATAAATATGTAATTCAAGCCAGGGTTAAATAATGACTGAGGCTTGTGAGAGCCTAGATCATGCCTGCCTGCCTTAAGTCATTCAAATCCAAAATTTATTTTTGAAAATATTTTATTAAACAAAACAGGTCCATGGGTAAAATTTGGCCTGTAAGAATTCTTCTTGAATCACACATGAAGTTTGTGAAGAGATTAGACTGGACACTAGTTCCCTGGGCAGCTACTGACTCTGCCTGTGTGTTCCTGCACCTAACTGATGCTTGAGAATTATAAGCAGGACACTGTAAATGTTTCAACCAGTACAAATCCAATGGGTGACTCAGAGTCCTACATTTACCCTGCAATGTGTTCAGTGATGATCTCTGCCCTGCTCATAAGTTAGGAACACAAAAGACAAGAGGAAGACTTGTTACAGGGGGCTATATGCAACATATATAGGCTTATGCTATAATTCATGCCCAATTCTCAATAGCCACCTCAAATCTTTAATGGTTAATGAAATTTTAATGAAAATAATAAACTCTTATATTTCTGCAGTTCTCTGCTCTTTGACAGGCATCAAAATATCATTAATTGATCTTTGGCTGAGACACAGTATATAGATCTGGAACAACGGGTCCATCCTGGCTTCAAATATGATAATGATGAATGTTTGGGCTAACGTCTAAATCACCAACTAATGGTTATATAGGCTGTGCTTTCTCCACCAGAAATGCATAAGTTCAACCTGAATAGTAGACTTTGGAACTAATTTGTTTAGCATCCCAGTGCCTAGCTTATAAGTCTCATGTAAGTAAATAAACGTTCTGAACTAGTTTCCCATCTATACAATGGAAAAAACTCATACTGCAAAGGCTGTTGTGAGGATAAGATTGAATTAAGTAAATAAGAGCCTAGGACAACAGTTGGCACGCAGTAGAGTGTAGTTTAAAATGTTAACTTAGGATTTCATAGATATAAGAAAATATAGCAATGGTCGGACCTGTGCCTACGTAGTCTTCCCAGAGACTATCAGCGGACACTGAGCCTCCTCTGAAAAGCCATGGAACACCAAAAATGAATCCCATAAAATAACCTCCTACGAGACGGTAGGATATTTAAGGGTTGTGCTGGGTTGAACAATGTCCCCTGGAACCTCAGAATGTGATATTACTTGCAAATACAATCTTTGTAGATACAATTAGTTTAAATGAGGTCATATTAGATTAGGGTGGGTTCCAAATAAAAGACCAGTGTTCTTATCAGGTCACGTAAAGACAGGAGCACACACACGTGTACATGCGCACATACACTCATGCATACATACACTCATGCACACATATGGACAGGAAGGAAGGCCTTGCAACCACAGGAACAGACTGGAATGACGCTGCTGAAAGCCAAGGAAAGCCAAGAATTGATGGGAGTCACTAGAAGCTAGGAAGAGGCAAGGAAGAATTGTCCCCTAGAGCCTTCAGAGGTAGCATAGCACTGTCAACACCTTGATTTGGGGCTTCTATTCTCCAGAACTGGGAGAAACTGATTTTCCCATGTTTTAAGCCACAGTTTTTCACAATTTGTCAGAGCGAACCTAGCAAACTAATATAAGTGGTCATATTATAAACTTACATCTGCCATAGCCTTGAGCACACTGCTTTTTAAAAAATAAACTCTCAATATTTGTTTCATTAATCAATGCATAACTATAGTTCTGGTGTTTATACTCACTTACATTTTTTTTTTCCTCATCTAATGAGCTTCTTGCTCCCCACCATGCCCTTTGTAGACCCCTGGAGTCAGGGACCACATCTAACTGTTCTCCAATATTCTCAATATCTGGTCCCACAGTGAACAGTCAATACTCAATAAATGATTATTGACTTCATGATATATACTCTGTAAAAAGTGCTACAATACTTTGAACATTTTTTGTTCTTGCTTCCAGCTAGGAAATGAAGCAGACCTTGGAAAAAGATTTACATATGACGTGAATATCTCGGGGGAAAGTATGGAGAAACCAGTGTCAGCAATAAAAGTGTATTGAAGTATTTTTCAGCAGTAAAATCAGTTGACTTTGGGAGCTATGTAAGAGTGTGGGAACTCCAAATTCCATGAGAATGAATATCATGAGGATGGCATATTGGCATCTAAACGGAGAGTCAAGGATTTTACTTGAGTTTAAGATACATTGGAAGCCTGAGAAGGTTGGGCTCTTTAGGGGCATGCCCTGTGGAACCTGGTCTAAGTTGCCTTCTTTGAGGAATAATGAAACTCTACCTTTTGCTTTTGCTTTTTACTTTCTTCCTTTTTTTTTTTTTTTTTTTTTTGAGACAGAGTCTCATTCAGTAGCCCAGGCTGGAGTACAGTGGCGTGATCTTGGCTCACTGCAACTTGACCTCCCAGGTTCAAGCGATTCCCCTACCTCAGTCTCCCGAGTAGCTGGGACTACAGGCATGTACCACCATGCTTGGCTAATTTTTGTATTTTTAGTAGAGACGGGGTTTCACCGTGTTGGCCAGGCTGGTCTCGAACTCCTGACCTCAGGTGATCTGCCTGACTTGGCCTTCCAAAATGCTGGAATTACAGGCATGAACAACCATGCCCGGCCAACTCCTAGCTTTGATGCCTGAAGGCTCAACCACCTTGAACCCCTCCAACAGATGCTGCTCTTTTACTTTAATAGCACAATTTCCTTATTTAAATGGCAGAGGTTGAAAACAGGCAGAAAGCCAAGAGTTTTGCTAGAAATGTGATTGCCAAGCCTCTAGGGATCTTGAACAATTTTTACACTTTCTCTTTGTTACTGGTGTCTCACTGGTAAAAAAAAAAAAAAAACCAATGTATATTTTCCGTCTGCTTACTGCACTGAGACGTGTGGAGTACATATGAGTTAGTTTGTCTGGGTCTTGGTGAAAGACATGATTTGAGTTCAAATAGTTTCATTTTTGAAAGAATTTATTCAAGTCCTCTTCTATAAATTCATTGCTCAGTTAAAACAGAGCATTCTAAGAGGAGCCTAGGTCTGCGACGGACTGGCTAGTTTGTAACTGGGCAATGGAAACTTTACCAGGTACCAAGCTAGTTGTATAGAAGGTATATATACGGCACTGCTTGAGACATGGCCCCTTCTCAAAAAACTACACTTGCATTCATTCACGTAGGATTGGAGTTAGGGGGTGGATGGCAAGAATATATAGTTCACAGAGTGCTCTGAAGATTGAGCTTCTTGTCAATTAATTTCATTGCTGTGAACCCTGATGGAAGCTGATGAATGCAGCTGGAGCAAAGGAAGACAGGGAAGAGTTATAGATGAGCTCAGGGTCCTTTTTTAAGACTACATCTGTAAACTGAAATCAGACAGCTGACCTGCTAGCCAGGCACAGAACCTCATTAAGCAAGAGATGTTTGAAATGTCTGAACATTTCATTTGAATTCCATGTAAATTCACAATTTAACTGACCAAGCTTTCAGCCAGTGAGTTGTAGCTAAGGATTTTCTGCCTATTGTCAATGTGTCTTTCTAAAAGACATGAAAGTCCAGGTCCTGAGTACTCACAGGTTGCAAAACTTACGTATTTTCTTCCAACACTCTTTCCTTGCCCACCTCTGGAAATACATACCAATATTTAAGGCAAACTTATAGATTCTTGGGTTTGATCACCTACCTCCTCCTCAAATTAAACAAGCCCATTGTTTTATGATTATGCTTAGGTACAAAAAGCATCTTAAGATTTTTACTTTTTAACTTGAGTGTTGTTATTCAGCCTTACACTAGATTACCTGTGATGTAGATACAGAACCATGAAGCGCAAGAGAAACAGGGAGGCAAAATGCCAGTAACAAAGAAATGTGCAGGTCTCATGGAGTTACTAACAATTATAGTCTATTTATTCATTCAAGTGTTTGTCCATTCATTCAATAAACATGTACTGAGCACCAACAAAGATGACTAAGACATGGGTCTTGTTACCAATTATCTTGCAATTTAACATCAGACGGTCTGACAAACATTTTCATGAACGATGCATGTGATTAGAAGTCAGTACAGGGGTATAAAGGAGGAAATGGTCCATTCACATGCAGGGATGAGTTTTGAAAGGAGCTTCATAAATGTTATATTTGATCTCAGGCTACCACTTAACTGAAGAACTGTATATGTTCAAGAAAGAAAAAAAAATGTACAAGAGAAGGACAAATCCCTATTTTCCAATCTCACTTACTTTAAATGATGCTCTGTCCCAATAGCACCTTTCTATATGTTTCCAAGACAGCTGCCTCTGGCCTTCCTAACCGCTCCCTTCCCAAAGAGATCGTGTGCTTTTCCTTTGACATCATACCAGGAGGTCAGAAAATGAATTTCTATTTTATTCCCTGAAGGTAGGATTTTCTTTCTCCAATGGGAAAATAAAGTTTAATAAGTAGTGCATTGACCAAGGGATAGTCGTATGAAAGTGGCTATTTTCTCTCCAAGATTTCATCTACAAGGTCAGATATGTAGTAGTTGAATAAGATGTAGGGTTAAAAATAATAATAATACCCTTTCTTCTGACATTAATCATTGCTATTGACATTTGGTTTGTGTAAATTAAATGAATCAAGTAAAAAGATGCAGCACGGACTCAACTATTTTAACATAAGCAAATCAATAAACTGCCACCCTCCTGGGAGAAATTTTCCTGGTCTCTTCCCCTTGACTGTCTTACATGTCTGTTGTCCTGGTATTCTTCCTTCCTCATTCCTACCTGTACACAAACTACAGGGCCGCTTCTCAAGCAAAGCAATACAACCATTCAAGGAATGTTCTAAAATCACAGCTCCAGGACCCACTCTGGATGTACTGAATTCGAATCGAGGGTAAAAGGGACTCAGGTTTTTAAAAAGCTCTGCAAGTGGTTCTGATAATCAAAAAAGGGTGAGAACATTTGTTCTACACCAAATTTAGGCTCTATAAAGCATATATTTGTATATATGTGAATATATCTCTTATTAGTAAAATATATGTAGATATCTTTCACATGTATTAGCAATTTCATATATAAATATGTGAGGAAATACATATATGGACCTATAATTACATAACCCCCTATTCATTCAGTTCAATGAATTCAACCCCCAAAATTCATTCAATCAATATTCCATATACGAATATTCACATTACAGGCCTCTTTACTCAGTTCATGTTGATATTACACTTATTAATACATTTAAAAATAATGGATTATATAGGAAAAATAGCTATGGAATTAAAAAAATCAATTTGCATAAAACATGCCAGCATGTACAGGTGCATGCATATAATACATATATGTGTATATATAGTATATATGGGCATAGCATGTATATATATGTGTAAATTTATTTGTACATATACGTGTGTAAATGAATACAAATCTTTAAGATATTTACCTCATGATATCACATTTCTTAATAACGTTTTATTGCCAGAAACAAGAAAATCCTTGTTCCCAGATCTAGTTTCTGAGCCACTAATGAAATTTATTTCATTGTTTTATATTCACAGCCTGCATTTTTTTAAATACACACACACTCCACATATGCAACAGCTTTTCCTAGACTTAGCTGTAAACAGTTTTTGACAGTATATCAAATTCAAAATCCCTCAAAAAGGCATTGTTTTGCCTTCATGAAGAAAATTCAAGATAATATGCCACTGCTTCTGGAATCAAATGCCTTACATACCAAGCAAGGCAGAAGTTCGTAAATATTTTGGCTCATGGCTCTCTGTTACAATCTGGTGAAAACTATGAATTCTTTCCAAACAATTCATAGGACTTATTTTGCAACCCAGATGTCAGGTCACAGACCTATCTGGGTCTGTAGAATATTTCATATCTACCCCTGTTCTTTCCCACAGCAATTAGTACAATGCTCCACACAGGATGGTTGTTCAAAAGATGTTGTTAACTGGCTCCCTTTGTGAGTATTTAATAGTGAAGACAATAAAATGAAATGGAGGCTAAAGCTAAATTCTACAATAAACACTAAATAACAGGAACAAGTGAATTTATTGCTCTGGGTAAAATGGCTAGACACTGAGGCATCGGGAAGAATGTGGGCTCTTTAGCCAGACAGAACTGCATTTACGTCCCAGCTCAGCAATTTACCAGGTAAGTGACCTTGATGGAGCAAGTCAGTTATCGTCATTGAATCTCAGAGTCTCATAAATAAAATAGGAATAATACAATTGTATAGATTCTGCTTTGAATATTAAATGGACAGTAATTCAAAAGGCTGACTGTATGTTATAATCCCCTGGGATGCTTTTAAAAATACTGATATTTATATAATATTTACATATACGATGTTTATATCTAAGAAATACTGATGCCAAGTCCTGCCCCTGTCTCAAAAGGTTCTGATTTAATTCACCTGGTATGGGTCCTGAGCATCAGGGTTTTAAAATGCTTCCTTGGTAAGTTTAATATGCACCCCAGGTTAAGAACCCACTGAGATAACTAATACATGTAAACACCATCTCAATGCCTGGTTATTAATAGACCCTCAACAAATGTTATCTTGAGACTGCCTGAGTGAAAACGCTACTCTACCGTTCCTAGTTGTGTGATTTGGAGCAAGTTCTTTCAATTCTAAGGACTTTAATATCTCAATCCGAAAATTCAATGTAAGAAGTATACCTGTCTAATCACAAGGAATAAGATATTCCATACAAATTGCTTCCCATGGTGGTACATGCTATCCGATAAATATTAGCTATTGCTATCATTATTATCATCTGTTATTTGCACTTCCTTCCAGCCCCGGAACCAAGCTCAGTGACACGTGTGTTCTTCCTGCATCCTGGTTGAATAATACATTAACACAAATGATTATGCCTTTCAACACAATTTTTAAAAACATTTCATTATCTTTTATTTTTATATTTTTCTACATGTCACCAAGCATAAATTGTGACTAATACTACGATTTGTGTTTTATAAAATATTCTTATCCAAACTAGACATTGATTTGAAGTAACCAATTCAATTAACTGATATTTTAAGTCAAAATTTCTGATTTCCACCCTACTGGACCTAGTGATAATTAAACAAAAATAACAGAATTCTGTCAATGCATACACTAACAAATTCCAGTAATACTCTTGTATCTAGGTCAACTTTGTTTGCTGAGTTGTATACAATAAATATTCTGAACTATAACTTTTGTTTTGTTTTTGTTTTTTTGAGATAGAGTCTTGCCCTGTCGCCCAGGCTGGAGTGCAGTGGCGCGATCTCGGCTCACAGCAAGCTCCGCCTCCCGGGTCACGCCATTCTCCTGCCTCAGCCTCCCTTGTAGCTGGGACTACAGGCGCCCACCACCACGCCCAGCTAATTTTTTTGTGTTTTTAGTAGAGACGGGGTTTCACCGTGTTAGCCAGGATGGTCTCGATCTCCTGACCTCATGATCCGCCCGCCTCGGTCTCCCAAAGCGTATAACTTTTGTTTTAATCAATACGTGCTTTTAAAAGTTCCTCTTTCCTTCTTAATAGTCTATTACATTTGTTCTTCTTTGTAACAGGCTTTTAAAAAATAGTCAATCTCATTTAACCCACTACACATATAGTGAACTTCATTTGGAGAAAGTATATTTCATCTCCCCCATCTCTTTATCCTGCAGTTATATAAGTGACTTTCCATTTTGCTGTCCTTGTCTATGCCTGTAAATGGCAAGTGGAATATTCTGCTTTGACTTCTTGCCCTTCTCCTTATTTCTGGGACAGTCTTCTTTAACTGTGTTTCTTGCTTTCTGTGTTCTTCTCTTGCAGAGTATGGTAATTTGCTCTGCTGTAATTACAACGTCTGTCTGGACACACCAACTTCTGTGAGCAAAGCCTTCACCCTTAACGTTATCTAGAATGACAATTATTAGCCAGGTTCCTCACTACTCAGACTGTAAAAAGATGACCTGCTGACTTCCACAGTGGTTTCACTAATTTACACTCCCACCAACAGTATAAAAGCATTCCTATTTCTCCACATCCTCTCCACACCTGTTGTTTCCTGAATTTTTTTTTTTTTTTTTTTTATTTGGAGAAGGAGCCTCACTCTGTCACCCAGGCTAGAGTACAGTGGCAGGATCTTGGCTCACTGCAACCTCCATCTCCCAGGTTCAAGCAATTCTCCTGCCTCAGACCCGCAAGTAGCTGGGACTACAGGTGCATGTCATTACACCCAGCTAATTTTTGTATTTTTAGTAGAGACAGGGTTTCATCATGTTAGCCATACTGGTCTCGATCTCCTGACCTCAGGATCTGCCTGCCTCAGCCTCCCAAAATGCTGGGATTACAGGCATGAGCCACGCGCCCGGCCATTTTCTGACTTTTTAATTATCGCCATCCTAACTTGCGTGAGATGGTATCTCACTGTGGTTTTGATTTGCATTTCTCTAATGACCAGTGGTGATGAGCTTTTTTCATATGTTTGTTGGCAGTGTGGCAATTCCTCAAGGATCTAGAACCAGAAATACCTACCATTTGACCTAGCAATCCCATTACTAGGTAGGTACCCAAAGGATTTTAAATCATCTTACTATAAAGACACAAGCACATGTATGTTTATTGCAGCACTGTTGACAATAGCAAAGACTTGGAACCAACCCAAATGCCCATCAGTGATAGACTGGATAAAGAAAATGTGGCATGTATACCATGGAATATTATGCAGCCATAAAAAAGGATGAGTTCATGCCCTTTGCGGGGACATGGATGAAACTGGAAATCATCATTCTCAGAAAACTAACACAGGAACAGAAAACCAAATACCACATGTTCTCACTCATAAGTGGGAGTTGAACAATGAGAACACATGGACATAGGGAGGGGAACATCGCACACCAGGGCCTGTTGGGTACTGGGGGGGTTAGGGAAGGGAGACCATTAGGAGAAATTCCTAATGTAGATGATGGGTTGATGGGTGCAGCAAATCACCATGGCACATGTATGCCTATGTAACAAACCTGCACATTCTGCACATGTATCTCAGAACTTAAAGTATAGTAAAAAAAAAAGAAAAAGAGAAAGAAAAAAAAAAAAAGATTAGCTGCTGAGTACTGAAGAAATCCCCCCTCTATAGAACATAGATTTTTAAACGCTCTCCTCTGAGAAAAAGTTAGTATCTCTCTTTTCCTAAAAGTAAAATACTGATCTGGACAGATCAGTATATGGACAGATGAATTTATGACATGTGCAGTTGAAAAGAGGCAACAACATATGCAATCTCTTTGTAGAAATCAATGCAATTTCATGGCAAGGTATTAGATGTGACCAATGGAATAATGGAATAATGGAGAAGATTTGAATCTGTGTAATTCTCATTAATTCTTTCTGGAGCCAAGTCCCAATGTATTTGGCCATTCTATTTTAGATAGTTTGATTTTCATCCCAATCTCTTCAGAATTTTGATATAGCTCACCCTTTTGTTTTATGATATTTATGACATTCCTTGAAGACACTAATTATGCATTCCTATATTTTGTTAGATAATATTTGTAGAATGTTCTACAGTTTTCAGGGTACTTTCCAAAATATTATTTTGAGTCTCACATTTATGCCATGAGTGAAGCAGAATGAAAATTATTATTTTAGTTTAAAGATAAGAAAAATGGAAGCCAAAAAGGCCTAACAGGCTGTCCAAGAGTTTCTCCCCATTCCAGTTAATGGCAGAACTGGGGCTTGAACCCAATTATAGTGCCTGGAGTAGAGAATTATTTCCACTTCAGAAAGCTGCCTCTCAAAATGAATCCTATTGAATCCACAGGATACATCTGATAGAAAATCTCCAGTGTCTAAAATATTCTAGAGTTCACCACAGAATAAGATATTAAAATCCTCTAATCACATTTTTTTTTAAATGTAGGCCACTCTTGTTCATTACATTTAGTTGGTGACTAAGTCCATTAGTGCTGCTATAACAGAATATCTGAGCCTGGGTAATTTACAAAGAACAGAGACTTACTTCTTCCAAGTTCTGGAGCCTGGGAAGTCCAAGGTCGTGGGGCTTACAACTGGCAAGGGACTCTTTCCTGCCTCATCCCATGACCAAAGGCAAAGGGCAAGAGAGCAAGAGGGGGCTGAACTTGCTTTTAGAACAAGCCACTCTCATGCTAACTAACCCACTCCTGTGATAATGACATTAATCCAATCACGAAGGCGGAGCCCTCATGACCTAATCTCCTCTTATTAGGCCCCCAACACTGTTGCCTTGAGGATTAAGTCTCCAACATATGAACTGTAGAGGACACATTCAAACCATAGCACTCAGGTAAATGCAGGTTGATTAAAAAATAAACGTGTGTGCACATATTGATTTAATAAATGTTATATCACATCCCAAGAAGCTGTCATTGTGTCAGAATAATCATCCTAATTTGAAGCTTCACGTACTGGCATTCCAGTATTTAGATAGAAGGACGGTTTCTTACAAGGCTAGGAAAGAGGCACAAGTTTGCTAGAATTTAGGAAAATCTCCTAGTCTTGAGTGAGATTGAAATCAAAGTCACTGAAACACTATGAGTTGCCTTACGCCTGACTTTCATTTACATATTTTGGAAAGTATGATTCAACTTACACTGTAGCAGCAGAAGGAGGTAGGCGGAGGATGGCCTGAAGGATGAAGATAGGAATGGTAAAGGAGAGATGAAGAATGACAAACATGTCACAGGCAGAATAATTCATGTAGTGTTTGTTTGTTTGTTTGTTTGTTTGTTTGTTTTTTGAGACGGAGTCTCGCTCTGTCACCCAGGCTGGAGTGCAGTGGTGCAATCTCAGCTAACTGCACGCTCCACCTCCTGGGTTCACGCCATTCTCCTGCCTCAGCCTCCCAAGTAGCTGGGACTACAGGGGCCCACCACCACATCTGCCTAATTTTTTGTATTTTTAGTAGAGACAGGGTTTCACCATGTTAGCCAGGATGGTCTCCATCTCCTGACCTCATGATCTGCCTGCCTTGGCCTCCCAAAGTGCTGGGATTACAAGCATGAGCCACCGCGCCCGGACCTAATTCATGTAGATTTTTTAAATCACCTATATCTGCAATGATATTTCCAAACTGCTTTCAACATTATGGACTGATTATACCCTGATCTTTTTCCAGTTAGCAAATGTAAATCAAATTCAACTCAGAAACAACTTTTTAAAATTCTTGCCTCATGTTTTCTTTCCAAATCCATTCTTCACAGAATTGTTCAAACTTGACTTTCACTAATACTAGTCAGAGTTTTTGATTAATGAGAGGGAGATAGAGACCTCTCATTAATTCAGCATCCTACAGAGATCCAAGGATAAAGCCCTAGTCCTTGAACCTTCTCATCTTCTACTCTTAGACAAAAGCCACAGGTTTTCATAACTAAAAGGAGCATGTATGATAATTTAACAACTTACAATTATTAAGTCCTTATTGCATGAAGCATGGAATTCTTACAACATAGCCACAACATCATTGCTATTATTTTCCCAATTGTCAGATGAGGAAAGAAGGGCTTGGGTTATTTGTCAAATGCAATGGTTTGAATGTGTTCCATAAAGGCGTGTATTGGAAACATAATCCCCAATGCAACAGTGGGGAGAGGTGGGAGCTTTAAGAGGTGACTAGGTCACGAGGGCTCTGCCATCATGAATGGATTAATGTTATTATTCTGGGAGTGGGTTAGTTATCAAGGAATGGATCTGCTATAAAACCAAATTTAGACACCTTTTGTTCTCTCTCTCTTGTTTTCCACCTTTCATCATAGAATAAAACAGCAAGAAAGTCTTTGCCAGATGCCACTGACTTGATCTGGACTTCTCAGCCTCTAGAACTATAAGAAATAAGTCTCTGTTCTTTATAAATACCCAGTCTCAGGTAATATGTTATAGAAACACAGAAAAAACTAAGACGCCAATGAAGACACAACTTACAACAATGTCTGACATGAAATAGTCAGTTCTCGTGCTGTTAATAAAGACATACCTGAGACTAGGTAATTTATAAAGAAAAAGAGGTTTAATGGACTCACAGTGCCACATAGCTGGGGAGGCCTCACAGTCATGGTGGAAGGTTAAGGAGAAGAAAGACATATCTTACGTGGTTGCAGGCATGAGAGCATGTGCAGGGGAACTCTCATTTATAAAACCACCAGATCTCATGAGACTTACTATCACCACAACAGCACAGGAATTCCCATCTCCATGATTCAATTACCTCCCACTGGGTCCCTCCCATGACATGTGGGCATTATGGGAGCTGCAATTCAAGATAAGATTTGAGTGGGGACACAGCCAACCATCTCACCCCCAAAAAGGAATTAATTGCCTCTCCCTCTAGAGTGTCTGTGAGCCACATAGACATAGCTAGGAGAGAGACCTGGGTAATGGGTATGGTGAACTGGAGGCCCTGGATAGAGAATAAACTGAGATCCAGCACTGAGTTGAGGGCTGTGAGCCTGCCTGTCATGCTTTGTCATTATGCCACAAAGCATCATGGGGTGAGAGACCAATGACATCCTCTGAAACAACTGTCTTGGGTTCCTAAGGAAAATAGGAGCCCCACATTCAGTAGGAGTCCCATAAGAGCCTGGACTCCTGAGGCTGAACAGGGCAAGACATGCTCATAAATTATCTGCTAATAGTAGCAGCAAAATATAAAATATACTTAAAAGAAAAAAAAAAAGCCACTGTGTTAGGCTATTCTTGCATTGCTATAAAGGAATACCTGAGACTGGGTAATTTATTTTTTAAAGAAGAGGTGTAACTTGTTCTGCAGGCTGCATAAACATGATGCTGGCATCTGCTCAGCCTTTGGAGAGGCCTCAGGGATCTTTTACTCGTGGCAGAAGGTGAAGGGGGAGCTGGTGCATTACATGGCAAGAGGAGGAGTGAGAGAGAATAAAGGGGAAGATGCCACACACTTTTTAAAAAATGTCCAACTTTTATTTTAAGTTCAGGGGTACATGTGCAGTATGTGCAGGTTTGTTACATAGGTAAATGGCCACACACCTTCAAACAGTCAAACCTTGTGAGAACTCACTTACTGTCACAAGGACGGCGCCAAGTCTGAGTGGTCAGCGCATGACTCTAACACGTCCCACCAGGCCCCACCTCCAACACTGAGGATTACATTTAACTTGAGATTTAGCGGGACAAATACGCAAACTGTATTAGCCACTTGCCAAAATACACTCAAAGCATAGATTGCTGATCCAGATACTATCTAAATTATCATCTAGTTATCATAACCAAAGTCTTAAACTATAATATCTGAGTTGAGAAACAGAGGTAGAGCACTTTCTAGAAAAAAGTTAAGAACCACTAACCAATTAATAGTAGCAAGAATGATAGCAAAAGCTAAGAATTATTGATGGTTTATTATACACCAGCAATTGTTCCAATAGCTGGGTTATTTTACTTACATGTATTATTTTTTTTAATCATCCTAACAATACTAAAACTTGGAACTACAATTACCCTCATTTTATGGATGAGGACATGGGCTCAGTGAGATTAAGTAGTTTGTCCACGATCAGATTGTGTGTAGGTGAACATTTAAGTCCAAGAGTGTCAGGCATTGAAACCTGATAGTAATAATCTCTCAGGTCCTAAATACCTCCACAATTTCAAAACTGGGGGAAAATACCTGTGGATTAAAAGATGTAGCCCCCTCCTTGAGAAATGAGGCCAAAACTTTGGGTTGACATAGTTTGTGAATGTCTTTTGATCTCTGCGAGGGTAAGATGGTTGGCTTTTATGAGTACTTCCTACATCGTTCAACCAAATTTAACTGTTTTTCTGTATTTCCTAATTCAAAAGAACAGTGCTGAAGGCACATTTAGAAAAGAGTGGATTTAGAAAGAGTGGATTTCAATTTATAGATTATTAAGAAAAAAAAATACTTCTCAAGTATTAGTAAATGTCAAGAGGCTCCTTTTCCCACGTTTCCATTATATCTTAGACATGAACTGACTGTACCAAAACCATGGCATAGTGTGATTTTTGTTTACATGTCTGCCTCCCCTCCCCTCTCTTCCCCACCTCTCTCTCCAACACCCACATAGTGGACAGAAACCCCTTTAAGGGCAGATCATTAATCTTTTCCTGTTTTATACTCTATTCAACTACCGCTTTATAAAAATATGTTAAATGGTTATATGAACCAAAACACATAGAAATAAGAAGTGGGAGTGGGGGAGGTACCTGACAATTTCTGGCTTGCAAAAACCTCTAAGAAACATTTGCCAGAAGCATTGCTTCAGGTAAAAGACATTCAAGCTTGATTTTGCAGCTAAAAGGACTTCCAGCATAATGAAATAAAAACACTGACCTAATTTGAACAGCAACGATGATAAATTCACCAAGTGTCAATTTAAAGCTGTTACATTATAAAGGGAAGGGAGGGGAATACTCCTATTCAAGTATCATAATATTAATGAAAAGGCTGGAGAAGATATGAATACTAAGAGGAAGCAAATCTATAAGAAGTTAAATTTATCTAGATGGGTTACAATTGGATAATAAAATGAAGCATGCATTTGAGACAGCTTCCCTCTGAGATGATAAAGCATGGAGCTCATTCAGGCAGTAGCTAATGGGTGAACAGTTAAAGCAGTCCTCCTCTGTGATTTATTACTCAGATGGTCCCTGCATAAACTTTTTAAAATCATGTTGTAGCCAGGACTAAGGAGCAGTGAGTACTGTGAATTTGCACTGCTGAACAATATGTTTTTGGCTGCAGATCAAGTCAAAAGAAAAGACACAAAGTTTCTTGGAATTTACAAGCTATGAAAAAATAGTTGCCAATTTTGTTTCTTACATGAAAAGAAATGAATGAAAGGCTTTTTGCAGACAAATTTTGAGTTTGCCTCCTTGGGACACATGATGGATTCATAGTACAATTACTCCCTTTGTCCAAGAGAAAGAAGAGGCTGCGTAGGTTTGGAAAATTTGCATGTCCATTTCGTCAAAAAGAAGACAGATAAAAATGGGATGCTTAATATTCAAAGTAAATGAAAGGCATAGGAGGGTTGGGTGCCAAGCAAACATATGCTGACTTCCACAGTGCCAATCTATTTATATTTCCCTACACCCCATGCAGGTTTGCCCTTGTACATCCACTCAGCCTAGTCCACTGAAATTCAAGTTAGAACTGGAGGACTGGGAATGGTTGTTTACTCACAGTAAAAATAGAAGAAACAAGAGACCACTGCCAAAATCTACAGAACTCAGGGAAAGAATTCAATATCATCAACAGTTTTTCAGTAATATACAGTACCACCCCTCCACCCTCACCCACTTACCCACACGCCTCTCATCTCTCCCCTCTGTCATATCTCTCTATACAAGGTGGCAGAGCAGAAAAAACACCATTTCTGTAGCTCAAATCCCTGGCTCAGATCTAACTTAACTATTAGGAGAGTCAAATAGTCAATCGGATTAGGAAAGTCAATCGTAAAGTTGGAAACTCAATTCTTCATTTGTAAATATTGATGCTTGTTTTATTTTATTTTTTTGATTAGGTAAAACACAGGTGATTTTAAACTATTCAATAGAATACATTCATATGTAGGGAAAAGTAAGTCTACTCCTCTATCTTTGCTTTCCAGCTCCCTAGTCTCTTTGTATCTTTTTGCAGAGGCTATGGCTGGTATCTATATCTTATATATCCTTTCAGAGATAGTCTGTGTATGATAATAGCAACAATAGTTAATGTGGAGTCCTAGTAAGATAAGCAAGAACAAAGAAGGGGCCCCAGATTGAGGAGAACAATTATTCCAAGAGAGGAGATGGCTTATCACACACAACCGGCTGACAGAACTTCATGTTCCCAAATACCTCGTTTCTGGACATAGTCCTAGGAAAAGGACCTTATCTGCACAACTTATCTGGACATAGCCCCTCCGGTACAAACCTATAAAACTTCCCTCTGGCCCCTGCCTCTTGGTAGACAGCCCATTGTGCTGTCCATTGCTTTCTTGCAAGGTATCTTTGTACTTTCTCTAATAAATCTGCCCTCTTTACCCACAACTGTCTTGGTAAATGTCATAGGTGGTAACAACTGGCTGCAGCCAGTTGCACCCGCAGCAGCTAACATTTTACAAGGGATTGATTGCTATGTACCAGGGATGTGCTACGTGCTTTACCTGTATTAATTCATTTAATCCTCAGAATAACTCAGTGAAAAGGATTCTATTGTTCTATTTTGCAGAGAAGAAAACTGAGGCACAGAGAAGGCACACAGTTTAAAATGTAGTGAAGCCAAAATTATAATTCACTAATCTTGTTCAAATCCTGTTGAATAAATACCAGAATACCAGAGGCTACTTCAGAGTACAAGTAGTGTTAATATTCATTCAGAGGATAATGCGGCGGGCTTCTAGAGGATGAAATATGGATACATAAGTTGTATCATACATGGAAGTGAAATGTGAACCCGAAATCATCATGGAGAAACCATTTGCTAGTTGCTGGCTTTCTACTTGATGCCTTTCTAATTTTCATAATGTTTCATGGAATGATGCCTCATTATTTGATAGTGATAAATGTTAAAGAACACTCTGGAAGGTTATGTTTTGTGATTATTTGTTTACCTGGATATTGTGGGATTACCTTACAAAAACTACAGGAAAAAAACTTTTGGGCACTTAAGTAAGGAAGTACCTTTTGACTGAGAATTATGCATTATACATAGACTCCTGGGTACAAAGAAGAAAAAAATACAATTTCCCATTTTTCAAGGGTGCCGAGAGAGTAGCCGGTGTTCATCTTCCTCAGAGAAAAAGAAGCATAAATGACAATGTCTGGAAGGCAGCTAAAGTCAATACTCCACAGATGAAGGGCAAGGGCTTGGAAGTGCCAGGTATTCTGATGATAATGGAGAATTCAATAACTTTCAGAGATCATATAGTTCAACGTTTCACACAGTCTTTCAAGGAACACCAGCCTTTAGAGATATTATGTCCCACAGGCATTTTATGTTCAAATAAATTTGAGAAACACTGTATACCTCTCCTCTTGAAAATACACGGAACACCATATCATATTAAGAATTCTGAGGGGATTCTATTATTTTTCAAAAAAAAAAATTTAACACAATAAAATGAATAAACTAATCAACGTGTTTACCCAGAACTCTTACAAACTGATCTCATTAAGAAACATTTGTTTCTTGAGACACCTGTTAACACCTAATAGAACCTTGGAGCACACTGTTGACACATTAATGTAGACAAGAGTCCAGTAGCAGCACCATCCAGGCACACGTGTACTCTTTACCAGCCTGTCTCTATGTCCAAGGTGGGACCAGTAATGGATTATCAACTACATTATCCCCTTCTCCCCATGCTTTCAGTCTCAAGGAGAAAATGGCAGTCTGACATACTTGGCATGACCTGCACAGTCACAGATTATGTTAGAAGTATATCTAGGTCTCCTGATCCCTGCCCAGTGCACCGGTGTTTCCCTTCAGGATGAGCTCATCCTATTTTTTGTTGGAAAAACACTGTTGAACAAATACTGCAGCTTAGAAGGTGTCACTTCAGAGCACATCCAGAAATCCTAGACTGTTTTTCTTTTTAGCTCTATGGGATTCCCACCTATACACTGGCCTTATACCTAAGAGAATGTACTTTGTATATTGTGTTACTACTGGTTCAGAAGGAATAATAATAGGGTATGCAAAAAAAATGAAAGACTAGTATTTTTTAAAAAAGGCTTTTACTGGCAGAAGTTGGAAAGCATGTTTTATGGAAAGGAGAACTAGAGTAGGGGAAAGTGGCCAAAACAGCCAATAAAACTGCCCCCTGTTTGCCTCATCATGCCAGTCTCTCACTTCCGTGAGTCCTGAATCTCTCCCATTTGACAAAAGAAAATGGTTATGGTGAGAGCTGACATCAGTGGCATTTACAAAGATAGAAACTCCCACCATAAAGCTACAGTCCTGCCATCACAGCTCTGAAAATGCTGTCAGAGGCATTCTGGCACCACAGGAGAGGCCTTTTAGACACAAGCAAGAGTGTCCACTTGCAGAAAGTGGGCAGATCCTGAGCCATGCACCTGCCGTGTTATTGTGGAAGCAGCTGTCATATGAACATGGGCAGAACCCCAGGAAACCAGGCCTCACAGAAGCATTCAACCTCAACACTCACCTGGGAACATCACTTTACGGAATGTACCTTGAGACTAATGCTCACACTTCTGCACATCCTAGCAGGAGACTTATCCCACCATTTGTCTTCACTAAACAGAAAACACCATCACACACAATGACCATCTTATGTTTAAAGATTTACCAAAATCATTATAGGGACTATACAGTATACTCAGCTCAGAGATAACTTTAAGAAAGGAAATTATTCTCCAGTAAGTTAAAAAATTTTTCCTGGAAAAAAAAAAAAACAACAAAAAACAAACTTCTAGCTTTTAGGAAAATGTTGAAAGAAGGAGGTACATGTTTAAAGAAAGACTGCAGTTGAATACCAGTGGCTGAAAATTGAGAAAGTGGAGATAAGCTACCTATCACCCACAGTGAGCCGAGCAGAAAGATAACACAATGTGGCCGGGCGCGGTGGCTCAAGCCTGTAATCCCAGCACTTTGGGAGGCCGAGACGGGTGGATCATGAGGTCAGGAGATCGAGACCATCCTGGCTAACACAGTGAAACCCCGTCTCTACTAAAAAATACAAAAAAAACTAGCCGGGTGAGGTGGCGGGCGCCTGTAGTCCCAGCTACTCGGGAGGCTGAGGCGGGAGAATGGCGTGAACCCGGGAGGCGGAGCTTGCAGTGAGCTGAGATCCGGCCACTGCACTCCAGCCTGGGCAACAGCGTGAGACTCCGTCTCAAAAAAAAAAAAAAAAAAAAAAAAAAAAAAAAAAAGAAAGATAACACAATGTATGAAGTGCTTCCTTGGTCTCTACAATCAATCCAAAACAAAAGACCACATGGATCAACTTCAAAGCCTAAATAGTGACTTAAGCTTAGCTCTTCAGGTTTTTTTTTTTTTTAATCTGTTCATTTATTCTCTCATTCAGCAAGTATTTCAGGATGTCAGTGGGCTCACAATGAGTTAAGCTCCATAATCAAGAGATAAAAATCTAAATTTGAATCATTATCCATTCATTCAAAAAATAAATGAATAAAAATGGTTAAACGCTATTAAGCTCAATGCTAGAATTACCTTTGCGAGGTACTTGGAATAAAGATGAATCAGACATGGTCTCTGCTTTGCTAAATTTCAGTCTAAAGGGGAAACTGACATGTAAACTAACTTAACATACCATGGTATATACCATAATAGAGCTCATATAAAGCCCTCTAGGACTACTCCTCTGTACTTCCAACTCTTCTATCTGCACTATTTATTTTCACAATTCACATTTCCTTCTCCCAGTGATGATGCTCTTACATCTGAACAAGAAAGTCAATGACAAATCCACCAGTCTCGTCTCTGACACTCAGTTTTAATCAGGCACCCAATAGGAGGGATCACATGGTGGTCATCCCTGATGACTGGGTTTGGATGCAGTCAGGGCTCAGAGTTTCTCTCTGGGCACCTTAGCCAACATCAGTGTGAATGTGAGGAAGCAGCAAATTGTATGTGTTCTGTGTGCCAGAGTCATCAACATTTTCTCAGGAGAACACTTGCCCAGCCACTTCTTCTCTGGGATGAGCCAAAAAAAAAGATCTCTGCATGTCAAATGAAAGAAACTGGTAATGAAGGCACTGAGGATGAACACATTAGCAAAAGAACAGTGGGCACATCATGGGGCATCTGGTTTACTCTCTGAATGAGAAAACCAGAATTGCATATTAGAAGAGGTTATTAGCCTGAGGCCATGACAAGTGTTTAACCTTTTTTGGTCTGCAAGCCAACTTCTATCAAGCACCCAGTCAAGGACAATTTATAAGAGTATAACTAATATGTCATTGTACCAATGCCACATTTCAACCTGTATAACTGATATCCCAGCTGTTCTTTACAATGCCCCACTTCTTTGCTATGAATTTTTGCTTCATATAAACTATTCTCTTGTTCGTTCATTAATTTACCAGATACTTGCTGAACACTAATACAAACCTACAGAAGGATAACTGCACTACTGAGACATATTTCTTTTCTTTTTTTTTTTTTTTTTTGAGACGGAGTCTAGCTCTGTTGCCCAGGCTGGAGTGCGGTGGCGCGATCTTGGCTCACTGCAACCTCTGCCTCCTGGGTTCAAGTGATTCTCCTGCCTCAGCCTCCTGAGTAGCTGGGATTACAGGTGCACACCACCATGTCCAGCTAATTTTTTTTGTATTTTTAGTAGTGATGGGATTCGCCATGTTGGCCAGCTGGTCTTGAACTCCTGACCTCAGGTGATCTGCCTGCCTCGGCCTCCCAAAGTGACAAGATTACAGGCGTGAGCCACTACACACAGCCGACATATTTCTTTTAATACAGGATCCTAAACAGCAGATAACTCAAAAACAACACTACTCCACAACTCCTGCCACATCAGAACCTCAAACTGGAAATAAAAAATCGTCATGCTATGAATATTGACATTCCAAAAGTTTCAGAGGCTCCAATCATTACCAGGGGTTGTACTTTCTCAAATTTCTTCTTCATGCAATTGCTTCTATAATGAAAAGCTGAGCTCAATATCTTCTGAGAAAAATTTGTTGATAAGAAACTCCACCACCAGAATACTAAACTCAGGATCTCAAGATATTACATGAAGCTTAACTTTTTCCCACATGTTCCTATCTCTTAAGTAAACATCATATTTCTGGAAGCCAGGAATCCTGTGTTAAACTTTCATGCTATTGCTGAGAATGTTTGTCATTGTGTTGGGCACAGAGTAAGTGCCTAATAAACACTTATCAGTCAGTCAATGGAATATTCAAGTATCTTCTACTTAGCAGCTTTGTATCATAAAAGAAAATTTGATAGCTCAGTATTAAAGATTTAAAATAACTAGAACTAAAAGGTAGAGTCTGAGTACTTGTAACCCACAAAAGCAATATGTTAGATTCATAGGATGGCATTAACATCTTTGCTACTTGGGTGTAAATCTGACTGGCAATAGTGCACTTAGGAGGAAACACTTCAGAAATATCTATCCATATGCATCATAATCATATACACAGCATATAGGAAACACACCACACCTTGGAGACTTCCCAGCCTTTAAAGAGACATTTTATCTAATACATGGGTCATGTTAACTGAAATTTCAATTCTAAAAATTTTAGCTTGATAGTTTTGAAAACAAAATTAAAAAGGATCTCATCTTTATACAATGCCTACCTTTGCAATCTCATCAGTGACATCATCTATGCCAGGAACAAGTCTCCCTTCAAACAGAACTGTTTGAATTCATGTAATGAGCTGCTAGCTTGTTTCCCATTTCTTTCTCTTCCGTGCTTCTTAGAGAATCAGAGATGCAGTCAGTTTTTCAGCTAATTAATTGGAGGATGAGGATTTGAAGGAAGAAATAGACTCCACATTTCCGTGTGAATGAATCCAATTGTACCAAAAAAACATTCATTTGTTTGATATTCACATGATATATACATGATATATACACTGGGGAGGTAATGGGTCAAGGAAGTGACACACAATTTGTAGAGGAATTGCGTATATATATATATACACACACACACACACACGTATATATACTCATATATATCATGTATATATACACATATATACCAGGTATATATACATACACACACATGTATATGATGATGACTAAATATTTGTGAGAGAGATATATATCTCTCTCACAAATGTTACATTACTTTCTAAAGATTTCTTCTTTCAACCATGCTCATACATTATTTTCTAAAGATTTATTCTTTCAACTATGCTCCTACATTTTGAAATAGAATGCCTTGATTGGGAATTAGAAACATTTCTAAGAATAATCTCTTCTCATCAGGTCAAATTTCATCTCTTAACCAAGATGTATGGATTTTTAAAATTCCTTTTAGTTTTTACATATTGATGAGAAATAATGGCATACAAACCATTTATTAAACTGAATATTATGCCTAGGGAAGGCTGGGAAGTAGATTGCTGAGGGATTTAAATTTAGTGGTTAAAATGGGGCTGTGTGAAAACTAATCTAATCTTAATATTTAAGCAGTATTTTTCTCCAGGGCAAGCCATTCATCGGAAGAACAACACAGCCACCCTAAAGAGAAAGATGAGCTGTGAGGCACTGATGGCATGCCCACTGATGTGCAGCAAGTGCATGTCCCGCTGCGGAAAGCGACACGTGTTCCTCCAGAAGGCACTCTGCTTTTTAACTCTTAGGTCTCATACAACAAACCAAAGACACTCCTGAGACTTCAGGAGGAGCGCCCCAGACAGTGCCTGAGCATGTGCAATCCATTCCTTATTTTCTCTGTGTCATTTCCCTGCAGAGTGAAAACAATGCATTCATTTAAAGGCCATTTATTCCAAATTTTGTTCTATGAAAAAAAGGTGTATGTGTTGCGGGGGGGTGGGAGTTGGAGGCGGGGGTGTAGTTCTGTGTTTAAGGAAAAAATAAAACACACACATACACACACACACAAACTCAAAAGTATTGGTAAGTCCAAGAACATTAAATGACTATATAACTGGAAGAATCAGGTTTTAACCCCTCTTCTCCTGACTCGCTGAGTGACTAGGCAAGTAATTTAAATCTCTGGACCTCCATAAAGGTAAAATGAGCACACATCCATTTTTGAATTGGGAGCACTATGTGGATATCTGATAACACTGTTTTTTGTATATAACCCAATGCCTGGCATATCGTAGGCACTTAATAAATACCTGATACATGTATCCTGTGGATTTTTGGATGCTGCTGTTCATGGAAAAATCGGCCTCTGTAAAATGTTTTAAAGAGGTTTATTCTGAGCCAGTATGAATGGTGCAGCCCAAGAAAACACAAACCCAAGAAGTCTTGCATAAGTGGGACCAAAGTAATCAGGTTACAGTTTGGTTTTATGCATTTCAGGGAGATAGGAATTGTAGGTAAAATTATAAATCAGTACATGAAAAGTATACATTGGTTTGGCCTGTAAAGGTGGGACATCTCGAAGCACAGGCTTACAAGTCATGGGTGAGTTTTAGAGATTCTTTAGTTGGCAATTGATTTTAAGAGTTAAGCTTTGTCTAAAGACTTGAAGTCAATACAAAGGGATGCTTAAGATAAGGGGTCTGCTATCTGTCATGTGAGGGTATACCAGAGTCAGTTTGGAAAGTAAGCCACATTATGCAGGATTAATCTAAAAAAAAAAAGATTTTATGGTTTGCAGAGCATGCCTTAATCCTTGCTTTGCATGGCCTTAGGTCTTATTTAGAAGGTGGTATCTTAATGTCACAATGAGTCCCTTTCGTTAATCTTATGATCTCTATTTTAATGTTAATGCTGGCCAGTTGTGCCTAAACTCTAACAGAGAGGGCATATAATGAGGTGTTTCTGACCTCCCTTCTGTCACTGGCCAGGAACTCAGTTTTTCAGGCTTTTCTGGGGTCCCTTTGGCCAACAGGGAGTTGTCTGTTAAGTTAATTAGGGGAAGTTAGGATTTAATTTTTAGTTGATAATGCTAAGATTTTTATAAAATGCTTTGAGTGCCATAAATATGGTACTATGAGACTATTTCCAGTATAATACATACAAAAAAATTCACTTTACTTTCATGACACGGCATTGCTTTAGAATGAAATCAAACTTATTTGACACCTTATTTAGTAAGTTGGTCCACAGATCTGTACGT
The DNA here is from genome assembly GCF_049350105.2 of Macaca mulatta. NCBI lineage: Eukaryota > Metazoa > Chordata > Mammalia > Primates > Cercopithecidae > Macaca > Macaca mulatta. The sequence continues at coordinate 152,634,599 of NC_133412.1, read as the reverse complement.
TACTGAGTTAGTCTGCTACAAATAGATAGAACAGATCAAATGATGAGACCCTCACGAGGGAAATTTTCCTGTTATCAGAGTTCTGAAACATGACGTTTTTCTTGCGTAGACTCTAAGCACCTCCTGCCCCCAGCAGGCTCAGAGAGATGAATGGGTTAGAATTAATATGAAAAAACCATAGATAGTAAGCTCGTGGGACCAGTCCATTTATGTATTTATTACTTTTATTTTGCTAAAACCACTACCACCAAAAATAAATGTTAGAGAATAAATACTGCTTTTCGAGTGTATCCTGGCAAGAGCAATATAAAAATAATTTAAGACCAACCATGTAATTATGTGCATTTATTCCAACCTTCCATTACTAGAGATAACAAGATGAATAGTAAAATGTGAACTTTAACAATCCTGTAATTATAGCCACTGAACCGTATATTATTGAAAGAATTGTGCAAAATCCAGATGCAAAAGAATCAACTTGGTATGTAAATAGAAATGAAACAGTAAAATAATCAAGTAATGAAGAAGTAATGTAGAACGCTAAATCGCTTTCCGGAATCTTTTATTGCCATGTTTTCATTTCTTTAACAAATACTGAGTTTATTTTTATCATTTTGCCACACTTCTTACGATTACATATTGTTCAGCAGCTATAACCAACCAGCCCAGTCAAATATTCTGCGATCGCTTTTTATTCAGTTTCCTTTTTTTCCCCCCACAGAACATAATTGGAATTGATAGAGTGTTTTCCATGAGCATTTTGTGTAATGAGGGCAATAATATACACTTCACTGGTATTTCTTGAATGGTAAGAATTTTTGCATTTGTTTAGTAGGTGCAAGTCACAGCAATAATAACTATATTTAAAAGAGTGTAGGTATTTCTCTATATGAGAATGAGCATGCCATATCAGAATTCAGCCCAAACACTCATTCATCAGTAGATGGTTTTGGATTTGTTGACAGTAATTTCGGGTGCTGGTAAGAAGCATCAGATTTACAGAATTAGGAAATGAAGACAGTTTATTTATTTCAAATGAAGGAAACTCAAGGTCTCTTTTTATATTTGTCAGGGGTGATATCTTAATGGGTATCCCCCAAATTTTTTTTTCTAGAATTAAGCCATAGTTAATGCTCAATGGTATCTACTAATGAAGGGGCTGTAATATGCATGATAAAAATAAAAAATAGTAAAAAAGCAGTATACATTTTGTTTGAAACGAGTATGTCAAGTTTCTTTGGGGACAGGGGAAGTGGAAGAGGAAAATGGGAATTTCAAAAATTTATCTTCCCAATAATGTTTTATTTAAGCTAATATTAAAATCATTCACATATCCAATTCACCCATTCGCACATTCACACATGCACCTTGACTAACGAAACATCAAAGCCAGCATAGAACTTAAAATATCACATTGCACGATCAAGAAAATGGACAATCAAGAGAGGGGTATCTCTGCTCTTTTCATAAAGAGCCAGTGGTAGACAACTGTCTAAAGCACAGTCAGGCATTATCTCCATGTGGTTTTAATTTGCCTTTAGTTTTCCTATGAGGGATTATTATATGATATAATAAATTAAGAAGATGCGTGCACCTCCTTGGGGAAAAGTTCTTGCAAGATAGAATCTAACCTTGGAAATTATTTTTATTCTATCAGGGAGGAAAGAAAGTATCATGACGAAATGTATTGTACAGAAGGATAAGCTACCAAGGTGAAAGTTACAAGAACAGAGACCCCGTGTGCCGAAATTTATCTTTCTAGTCAATCTTTGAGAATGCTTTAGAAGACTTTCTGAATCTTGCTTTAGAAATATAAATTCTCAGTTTAATATGGTGTGTTTTAATCTTAAGGAATCCATTTTCTTCACCTTTACAATTATGATGAGTTGATTCTCACATTCTCTCTCTCTCTCTCTGTCTTAATTAAGTATGCGTATGCAGACAAGCAGGTTTGATTAAATGTACATGTGTGGATATAAATGCTTTGTATACACTGCTAAAATGGCCATCTATATCAGCATATAAATTGTTCAACAAATGAAGTAAAGTGAGAAAAGATATTTGGCAGACTGATTTCAAATGTTCTGTCATTTTGGTTGACTTTTACTTATTTATTTTTCTATATAATTTTAAAGAGTTTCCTTTGTGGAACATACCACTTAAAGTTCCATGAATTTAGTGTCTTGTCTATCTCTAGAGGAATTAACATATATCTACAATAAAAACAGCATCGTTGGGTATTTTGTGTTTTAATTATCCTCCAAAGAAATGAGCACTATCATTACTATGAAGGTGCATAAGAATTTTCCCCACAAACGCATACTTTCACTGCTATCCAGTGATCCATACTGATCACTGATAGATCTTACGCCATTCACAGAGAATTCACCGTGCCTGTGAAGTGAGGGTCCTGTTTTGCTACTTTGATCTATTAAATATCAAACCTGATAAAACCAAGTGAGTGGGTTTCCTTCCACACTAGACACAGCTAAAATCCGGGAAGGATTTAGATGCCATTTTTAAAACAGTTTTTCAAAAAAAAAAAAAAAAAAAGACATCTATTTTATTTGGATTAAACTTATCAGATATAAAACTGGTTTGATGGTCACTTAAATAAGTGATAACCAAGCATGTTAGTAGGACCAGTCCTGGATTCAATATATATATATATATATATGTAAAATATGCAAGTATCTATCCCTAGATACCCACCTAAAATAGCCTACTGTCTGCCAGATGGCAGAAGGCTGAATCATATGGTCTGTCACCCTAACTCTCTGTGAGCTTTTATTCTGTATTTTAAAAGGTATGGTGTATTTTGGTAATTTATTCCTTATAAACAGATGACTAAAGGGTAGAAAAAAATGTGGACATGGCGAGCTTCAGGAGAAGATGGATTATGTAGCCACCAGCTGAGTGTCTTCAGAGCTGACAGCAAAATCCACCTGATCTGCCATATTCTTTTTCTACTGCTTGATACCTGGAACAGTTAGAACAACATTTATTGAGCATTGCCATTTTTCTCACACAATATGAAAGAAATAGCACTAAGTCTCATTAGCTGATACAATTTCTGCTTCCCTGTACAACTCTGAGGATGATATTTAGGTTTTCAGAGTCTTGGGTTTTGGTTCTATAAAAGAGAGTAAACATTGTTGCAAAACTGTTAAAGGTTTAAGATAATGCTTGTAAAGTATCTGGCATAAGGCTTAGCACATACTAGACTCTTAATACAAGTTAACTGTTCTTATCAGTAATTTATACCTGATTGTGAATGAATTTAAGTCACCTTGTGGGAAATATTTTTTATTGAAAAGAGGATGAAAGTTTATTAGAAAAAGATTCACTTGTGTTTCTAATGAAAGTCAGAGGTAGTCCCAAGCTCACAGTCAGTTGAGGTAGTAAAAGCAAACATTTCGCAGTCAAAAGTCCCACCATAGCTTCTGGTCGAGTTATTTAATATAAGCTTGGCCGGGCGCGGTGGCTCACGCCTGTAATCCCAGCACTTTGGGAGGCTGAGGCACGCAGATCCCCTGAGGTCGGGAGTTTGAGACCAGCCTGACCAACATGGAGAAACCCCGTCTCTACTAAAAATACAAAATTAGCCGGGTATGGTAGCGCATGCCTGTAATTCCAGCTACTCGAGAGGTTGAGGCAGGGGAATCACTTAAACCCGGGAGGCTGAGGTTGCAGTGAGCCAAGATGGCGCCACTGCACTCCAACCTGGGCAACAAGAGCAAAACTCCATCTCAAAAAAAAACAAAAACAAAAACAAAAACAAAAAAAAAACATAAACTTTCGCTGGTGCTTCTATAAAACAGAGATTATAATAGTTATCTCATTCTTTTGAGAATTAAATGCAATAATGTGTAGAAAGTGCTTACACAGTGTCTGGCTTACAGTAACTCAGTAAATTGGGGCTGATCTTTGTTACTATATGATGAGGATAGAAGTGAAGACAAGTTCAAGAGAGAACAGCAAAGGCCGACTTTCCTTACTTCATGTTTGTCTTTTCTGTCTGATTAATACTAAGTTAGGTAAATTAGCCAAACAATATGTGAAGGTCAATGCGCCCAAGAAACTTTCTGGATGTATACCAACACATAAACTCCATATACGGAAAGTACACTGAAATCTCAACAGAATGGGGGCAGCATAGTGACCTATGAGCTGACTGTGAGTCAGCAATGCAGTATCATTATTTCTCAACTGACAGTCCCTGGCGTACATTATCAGCCCTGCTCTATGTCTTCAAGATTAGTCATGTTCCTACTGAAGTGTTTTTGTCTGGCTCAAGCGTCTACATTTTTCAAAAGGCTGGAGAAATTACACTAGTGCAGAGACTATCGGGTAAACTGATTAAAGTGAGAAGGATCAGAAATAATTGAAAAAGAGAAAATTGAGGGGTAACATCTGTCTGTGATTTTACCATTAGACAGGGAAACTGAACACAAAAAAGAATAAATGGACCCACACCACTACAGGATTTAAGTGGGATATTAGGAAAAACTTGTACAATCAAAATTTCTCAGTGTCTCAGTCTCATTCAACCCACCAGGTCATCAAATCTTTGCCTTTCTGTGAATGTGTTTCAATCGACTTTTCTAAGTACCTAATTCCATGGATCACTCACCATAAAAGATTTGTTATACACCATGGACATTTTATGAACTTGGCCAAGTTCTTCATAACATTGAAGTTACTACCAATCGCCTTTCCTATAAAACTACACAATGAATATCTGTCATCCTCCTTGACATAGAAGCCAAAATAGAATGGACTGAAGAATTCATCAAATACTCTACTTCTAAAGCCTCCACTTGCTTTCCCTATAAGCCCCCCTCTTCCTGATTGGCCCGTCCTTCCCTCCAGGCTTGTTCCACTGTATCCACCTTTGATTATACCCTCTACCTAGTTTTGAAACTTCCTACATCATCACACTAGTTCATCATCACTATAACTTTTATTGAAATACCATTTTCAAAACAACTTTTCTTTCTTCTGCTTGCACATATTTTTTGCTTATTTACCACACGATTGATTTTCCAACTCCATTGTTGTATTTTCCAGTGCTGAAAGGTATTTTTCATACCTCATAGTTTGAATGTGACTGAATAGAATAAGTTTCCTGCCAGAGAATTTGGCTGAATTCAGCGGCCTTTTGATGTAATTATTTTCTTTCATTCTTGGAAATGGAATCCACAAAAAAAAGCAAATTCACTAATGGGGATTAAATGGAACAAATGGTTGAAATATTCGCAGAGTACCAATTTTGTTTTAAATAAGCATTTCTGTTTCCAGACCAAACTCTGATGGTGACTGATGTCTAGGAGGGAAGTTATAAGGTTTTCTGCTACTTTTATTTTCCTTGTACATCTTCTGGCAGAGATGCAAATGTACAGGGAATGGTCAAGAACACAGCTCAAAAGGTGGCAGAGGTAGAGTACACAGATTAACTCATTACCCTTTGATAAGTAAGGAATTCAAAGATGATATGCAGAGTACTGACTGAGGATGAGCCAAGAAACACTGAACTCAGAACAGCATGCTTTGAACAATTATGGCACTTAAACAATAAGATAAAGTCATTTAAAGTAAAAATTAGGAAGGCAAGTTTTCTTTCTGTGCTTATTAAAATATAATTCATGTACATTTCTAGCCTCAACACTTAGCATCAATCATGGCAAAGAGTAGGCACTTAATAAGTGATTGTAGAATCAATGTTAGTTCATTTCAGAGACTAAGAAGGAAGGGATCCATAAAAAATCCCAATCCTCTTGTTTTTACAACCAACTTTTCATATATTGTCATTCCATAGCCACATGAAATTTGGCCAAGTTTAGTATGCAGTCACTTCAATTCCTAAACTGGGGAATTTTAAAAATAGGATATGTCCCCTTGTTCTGGTCCCCACAGAAATCCTGCTCCTAATGTGTCCTTTTATTGACAAAGTCAGTATCATGTAAAGCCCTATAGAGGTAATAATGCTACAGGTGATGAAATGATCACTTGTAATTATTGTAATCAATGTAAAGATGAAAACGTTCAGGAACCCTGATCCTTTTTTTTTTTTAATTTATTTTTTGGTTATAGTATATCCAACAGATATTTCAGAAGCTCCAAGAGTCAACTCAAATATTTACTCCAGAACATGGATTTGCAAACATCAGCAGAAGGAGAAACATGGGATTATCCTTCTTGGATTCCTTTCCCACAGTGCAGTTTAAACCATCAAATCTAACATCACTACAAGCTTTCTTCTTAAAGCCCAGGCCTGCCACTCCCTAGCTCAATGATCTTGGTGTGGTTATAAAGTTTAACTGCTTCCCAGTTCCCTCATCTATACAATGAGAAGTGTGTAGGCTAGGCTACATGCTAGGCTATTCATTAAAAATAAAATAAAATAAAAATAATGCAAATAAAGATCTTTGGCACTGTGCCTGACATGAATTAACATTAATTCTTATTCTTTCCTCCTTTTTCCTCATTTTCCTTTCCTTGATGTGATATTACAGAACAGGACGCTGAAGCCGGAATTGGAAAATCTGAATACTTGATCTGAGTCCTAGGCAAGCTTTCTGTCATCTCTATCTTCCTATCTTTCTATCATCCCTTCCACATGTAAACAAACAAACAAAACTTTAAAAAATTAAGACTTAATAAAATGTGACGGCCAAATATGTGCTATATAAGCTTCAGTATGCCATGTATCCAAAACCTGCACTATCCACATGGTTGTCATTCCATAACCACATGAAATTTGGCCAGTAAGACTAAGGGGGCCGGGTGTGGTGGCTTACGCCTGTAATCCCAGCACTTTGGGAGGCCGAGGTGGGTGGATCACGAGGTCAGGAAATCGAGACCATCCTGGCAAACACGGGGAAACCCCATCTCTACTAAAATACAAAATATTAGCCAGGTGTGGTGGCAGGCGCCTGTAGTCCCAGCTACTTGGGAGACTGAGGCAGGAGAACGTCATGAACCTGGGAGGCGGAGCTTGCAGTGAGCCAAGATCGCGCCACTGCACTCCAGCCTGGGCAACAGAGCGAGACTCCATCTCAAAAAAAAAAAAAAAAAAAAAAAGGACTAAGGGACTGTGTTTTTAATTCTATTTAATTTTAATGAATTGATTGAAACAGATTTTTTAAATGGATTATTGATTCAGTTATTGAGAAGCTGTTTCTTTCTGTGTTTTTAATATTGCTACTAGAAAAGGTAAAATTACCCACGTGACTCTCATCGAATCTCTGTTGGAGAGTGCTGTCCAGAAAATGCATACATTCATTCAAATGCCTTCCCTGTGCCAGGCACATGCTTTCTTTCTGATCTGAGAACAGTGACATAGAAACACTATAGTTCTTTGGGATTCTTGGTAGAATTATATATTGTAATAATCAATGAATGAAGAGCAGCAAGCTACTGTAAATGAAAAGAGATGCCCAAAATTAGTGAGCTATGGAAACACAGAAGACAGAGAAAGAGGAGAAGAGTCTAAATTAGAAGTGCATGAAATGTTCTCACTTTTATATGGGAGCTAAGAATTAAAACAATTGAACTCATGAAGATGGAGAGTAGAATGATAATTACCAGAGGCTGGGAAGGGTACTGGGGAGGGAAGGGAAAGGTAGAGACAGTTAGTGGGTGCAAAACCATAGATAGAATGAATAAGATCTAGTATTTGATAGCACAACAGGGTGACTACAGTCAGCAATTATGTTTTGCATGTTTTAAAAAAATGAAAAAAGGGGAATTAGAATGTTCCTAACACAAAGAAACAATAAATCCTTGAGGTATTGAATACTCCAATTATCTTGATGTGATATTTCACATTATTTGCCTGTATCAAAATATCACATGTATACCATACATATGTAATTATGTACCCATAATTAAAAATTTTAAATAAAAAAAATGAGTACATGACAAGTAATGTATCAGTGATCCGATTTGTATCCCAAGTATCCCGGACTGAACCGTTTCAGTGTTAACCATAGCAATCTATTTATGTTTTACACACAAAGGTGCTGAGGAGAAGGGTCCTTGCATGGCTCATCTTGAATCATTTTCATCAAACCCTAGCATAGTGCTAGTCATGTAACGGATGTTTAATAAATACTTGTTAACTATCAACTTTATCTCGGCAATCAGAAAGTGGTCTGATCTTAACGTCTTTCATGGAAATATCAATTTTAACATACATTATACGTATGAGATTTTGAAGGCACCTTTAAAAAACTAAAACTATATATTCAAGTTATTAGTACAATTTGTGCCAAAACAATATCGATTCAAGATGGTTTCATAAAACTCTTCTGTGGTGAGATGGCAAATACAAAGAAAGAAATAACACTTGTCCTATGTAATGACTCAGCAGATAAATACGTTTGGGATAAGAAATAAAAGACGAAACATCACAGCATCCTTCAAAGGCAGTTGGACCAAGTAGAAATGTTGCACTTTTCCCTACTGTCCATTTTCTGCTCTCCATCTGCAGTGCTGTCACTGCCAGATGCCAAGAAATGCAAACCGAGAAATCAATCATTCTGTTCTACAGAATTCAGAATTCTCTACCACCCAGTTCAACCCCGGTCACATGAAGGAACCCACAAACTAAACACCACCACCCGAAATGTGATATTCTAATCATTTCCTTTTTATATAATAACTATTAAGCTAATGTTTTAGGAGAAGAAACCAAAAGAGAATCTAACAAATAAAGCCTGTTTGAGACTTTATTTATAATAAAATAAATAATATTGAAGGTCACTGAAAAATGCAATCTCTTCTAGGCACCATGATATATAAGAGCACTGGGTTTGGGGATTTTTGAATAGTAGGTAGGGGCACTCATATTCAGCTGTGAAGGGAAAGGGTCTCTACTAATTAACCTAAGCAAGTTGCATTATGAAGAGCTAAAGAACCCCTATGTACCATGTGCAGATTTATGAATTCTAGGAAGCAAAAATAAATGTAAAATAAAACACATTATTCTAATGAGATATTCAACTTGTATTACAAACATATGTAAAAGTGATATATTTTTGAGGGCTCTCTTTGCATTTATTTTCTGTTTCATTTTTACCTAATTGATTCACTGAAAAAGAGAGTATTATTATTATGTATTTGCAAAGAGACTGCCTAATTATTAATTTTTCTTTCATTTGGTTTAATGTAAGCTTATTGCCTTTTATTTCTTACATTTGTGACTGATTTCATAGTCATTTGCATCCTTGCATGATAGACTCCTCTCTTATAAAGAGCAAAACATGAAATTACTTGCCTTTGAGTTAGGAATAAGCTAATTCTCCAGCACATGGGAAGCATCCCATACTTGGAAGTGAATGAAGAAAAAACAAACTTACAGAAAGAGGTGTAAGTAATGTAATAACATTTTTGTATCACCCTCATGAAGGGTGAACACAAGGTTTCCATTACTGCTGCCCCTCAGGGCCTAATCACCAGACTTCCAATGGCATCATTAGAACCATTGAAAGCAATCAAGAACAAAAAAGGAGGATATTTTAAGGCATGTCATAATTTTATCTAGAATTATAGAAGACAGAAAAAAGAAGAACTGGGGAGAAATGGAGTGAATTGAAGCAACAAATGAAAGACTGTTGAAGGAAAAGGAAAAGAAATGAGAAGAGGAAGAAAGAATGATAGCCATACAGATATGGCCACAGCACAAACACAGAGATATCCACCACCAGGTTCATACATACTAACTGCTGACACTCTTCTCCAGCACTTTACCCCAAGCACCCATTATTCTCTATATCTACTAAAGAGTAGGTGTCAAAATGATAGATGCTAGCTCACCATATCAACATGTCCCTATAGCCATGAAGCCCATTATCAACAAAGATAAACCTGGGCCAGGTATAAATTTCTTATCACACTATGGGCAAGGAAGAGTTCAAAATGGTGTTAGATTTAACAGGATTCTATTGTTGCAAGCTCCCTAAAGCAATTGAAAAGCACAAAGATATTCTATGCAGGAGTTGGAATGAAAATATCATTCTTCCAATCTGTTTGGATTGGTGCTATACCAAATACTGCTTTGAAATCAAATAAAATGATAATTTTTAAAGGACTAATTTGTCTTCAGAGTTCTCTTTTCCATTTGGATTTTTTTTTTTTTAAGAAAGTAGGAGGAGGAACTGTAGATACCAGATACCATTTGAGATAGTGGCAAGTGAGGAAGAAGCTCTTTTAGCTGCCTGGAACTGTTCCCAGGTACATGGCTGTTTGTTCAGCAGGTCTTCTGCCCCTCCATGGAGCATAACACTAATTACAGCTGTGAGCCGGAAGAAGGATGAGGAAGAATATGTGTAGACGTTTTAATGTTGAGATCAGTGGAACTAGTATATATCTTCTGACAGATATTTCAATCTAAATGAGCCATACTGCTCTGGGAAACACCAAAAAAACCCAATTCTTTCGGGTGCAGTGGCTCACACCTATAATCCCAGCACTTTGGGAGGCCGAGGCAGGTGGATCACCTGAGGTCAGGAGTTTAGACCAGCCTCGCCAACATGGCAAAACCTCGTCTCTACTAAAATTACAAAATTAGCCAGGTGTGGTTGCAGGTGCCTATAATCCCAGCTACTTGGGAGGCTGAGGTAGGAGAATTGCTTGAACACAGGAGGGGGAGGTTGCAGTGAGCCGAGATCACACTGTTGCACTCCAGCTTGGATGACAGAATGAGACTCTGTCTCAAAAAAAAAAAAAAAAAAAGAAAGAAAGAAAGAAAAAAGAAAAAGAAAAAAAGAAAAGACAATTCTAAATGGTCACTCATCATTTCTATCTACCATATACATCTGAAAATACTCTCTATGTGTTTTTAATCTATTGTCCAAATCCAAGCTTTGTTCTGCCAGGACTCTAAATGGAAATGTTATTCTGCATCTTTCTAAAACAATGGCATATGCCATTCAACCCAGTAATCTGGTCAGAGTAAAGTTATCGTGCCTGATGGAACTGCATTAATTTGCTGGGGATAAAGCCCAATTTAGCAGCAGCAGTGGGACTGATGAACTCAGCATTGCTTGTATCCTTGTACATGGTGCCTGGATCTGATTTACTGGCATCTGTGTCACATAATCTTCCCTTTGTTTTACAAGTATGTAAAGATCATTTCTAAGAATCATGTTCCTATGAAACATAGGTTCCAATTTCTGGTTGGGTCCTATTGGAAGGCAAGTTATTTAGCAAACCGATGTTGATATTGTTTATGTCTAATCATTTTCTTTTTCTGCAGAATTTAACATTTAGGTTAATATATATTTATTTCCCTCCAACAATTGAACAATTAAACTGACAATTTTATTTGTTTATTGAGATCAACCAGTACCGTTCCAAATAGGCTAAACTGGAGGAGAGATGAATGACTCTCAACATAATTACGTAGCCAAAATAAAAGCTATTTTGTTTTTTGTATTTCTTTAAAAGTAGAATTAATAGCGTAAAAGATACACTGCCGGCCTCAAGACTCTTACATGTATAAAAGCACTTAATTATAACAAGAATGCAAAGTCGTAGATTGCAGCCATGTTGTCTAGTGTTGTTAGTCCTCCCATTCCATTCTCCTGGATTCTTGATATCTACAATCCAAGTAAAAACACATTGTTCCCTTATATCTGGTCATTGCTCTCAATGTCATCAATCAATATCAGTCATTTTATTATGTTAAACATTTCAGGTATTGGTCATTCCTTTTTCATTCTATTTAGCCTATCACCCAGGCTGGAGTGCTGTGGTGCCATTTCAGCTCACTGCAACCTCCGCCTCCAGGGTTCAAGTGATTTTCCTGCCTCAACCTCTCAAGTAGCTGGGATTACAGGCATGCACCACCATACCAGGCTAATTTTTGTATTTTTTGTAGAGACGGGGTGTCACCATGTTGGCCAGGCTGGTCTCAAATTCCTGACCTCAAGTGATCCGCCCACCTTGGCCTCCCAAATTGCTGGAATTACAGGCATGAGCCACCACGCCCGGCAGACAAACTTTTTAAACAATTGTTTGGTCAGGGACAGAGAAGGTAAGAAAGCATTCTATTTATAACAAGCAATGAAGTCAGCTGGACTCAGCATTAACTAATTCTGATAAAACTTAGGGGGTTGGAAGTGAAAAGCTGGAAGAAAAGAGGGTTGAGGATAGCTTACTGATGTGCTAGCTCTAGCTAGCATAGTTTATTAAATACATGTGTGCATTGTGGTGTGTCTTAGAGGTGAAGAGAGTAAATGGCTCCTTTCCCAGAATGTTGTTAACACTTTCAGCCCCAGTGACTTCATTTAACATATTACTTCTTCAAAGTAATATCTCTGTACTTGAATTACCCTTCAGAGAAAAACTACCCTGCCTTCATCATAGCTATTGAAAGGACACAAAGATAGATGTGTACCCGCCCCCCACCCGCTACACCCTTGTTCTGCTCTCTAATCTTTGCACATACCAGAGATTTCGTAAGTTCTGTGAGTACCTGGTTTTCTGCACGTACCAGAGATTTCGTTTTGCACATACCAGAGATTTTGTAAGTTCTGAGGCAAGGTCACAAGATGTGTTTAAGTAAGATAAACTCTTGCTGCCATAAACCTGCTCTCCCGCCTCAAAGTTTGAACCAAAATATCAGAAATGGCGGGAACCAATCATAGTTAGCCAAATCGCCTTGTTCAAACACTAGCCAATCATATATCTGATTTGTATAATAACTCTATGCCCACTTTTCTTAGACTATATAACACTGCTCAGAGCTCAGTGGGGGAGCTCTCCTGCCCGTCTCGTTTCACGAGCGAGGGAGAGTTCCAGGTTCGAACCTGTAATAAAGATCCTTGCTGCTTAGCTTTGACTCTGGACTCTGGTGGTCTTCTTCGGGGAATAAACAGTCTGGGCATAACAAATGGGGGCTCGTCCGGGATTTCCCCCAAGCCCACCAGACCCCCAAGTCAACGGATCTTAATCTGTAGGTAAGCCGGCTTTGTCACTGTCTCTGTCTTTGTCTCTGTCTGTCTCCCTGAAATTTCGCGAAATCCGTAATCTGTAATCTGTATTGGTCTGTTTTATAAGTGGCATGGTCTTGGCGGACGCGCTAAAAGACAGCCACTCGGGACTGGTGGGAGACGTTCCCCAGTGCCCATCTGGGGGCCTCCATCCTTGGTTGCCCCGTCTGACTCAGGTCGGAAGTCCGACACGCGCTCGCGAAGGCTCATCGTTTCTCACTGTCTGTCCGTTATTGTTAAGTGTAAGTCCAAAACGAAACATAAAACCTTTTCTTCCCCTTCCAGGACCGGACCTGTCGGATACTCCCCTCTGCTTCACACTCATTTTCGTCCCTCCTTCTCTTTGTAGGAGCAGTCCAAAGATGGGCAACAACCAGAGCACGCCGCTCTCACTCCTTGTTACCAATTTTAAGGATGTGAAGGCTCGGGGGCGTAACTTAAGCGTAGAACTAAAGAAGGGAAAGCTAGTTACTTTCTGCCGTTCGGGGTGGCCCTCTTTCGGCGTAGGGTGGCCCTCCGAAGGAACTTTCTGTCTCTCTATTATTACTAAGGTAAAAACTAAGATTTTCCTGCCAGGGCAGTCAGGACATCCTGATCAAATTCCTTATATTCTAGTGTGGCAAAATCTTGTGGAAGACCCACCGCCCTGGATAACTCCATTCATCCTTGAGCCTTGCAAGGTCCTAGTAATGCGACCTACAAGACAAAGGACTCCCTCTGCTCCCTCGGCCCCTGTGCTGCCAGACAGCCAGGACCCCCTAACGTTAGAACCCACACTTCCCCCACCATATCCGCACCTTATCCCACAGGACCCAGTCCCCCAGGGTGGTGCTTCCGTAGAGGGAAACCGAGAAGCGGAAGCAGCCGAGAGCAAAAGTAACCCGGGGGGGCCGGCCGGCCGAACGCGAGGCCGCGTACTGCGGGACCAAGCTTCCCGACTCCCTGACTCCACCGTAGCCCTGCCTCTCAGAGAAATAGGATCGCTCGATGATACTGGGCTCTCCCGTCTCATGTATTGGCCTTTTTCCACTAGTGATTTATACAATTGGAAGTCCCAAAATGCTCGGTTCTCCGATAATCCCAAAGATCTAACCTCGTTGTTAGACAGTGTCATGTTTACTCACCAGCCAACCTGGGATGACTGTCAACAGCTCCTCCGAATCCTGTTCACAACGGAGGAGCGGGAAAGAATCCAAGTTGAGGCCAGAAAGCTGGTTCCAGGAGATGACGGCCAGCCAACTGCAAATCCTGACCTCATTAACGCGGCTTTTCCTTTGACCCGGCCCAGATGGGACTACAACACGGCAGAAGGTAGGGGACGACTGCTCATTTATCGCCAGACTCTAATGGCGGGTCTCCGGGCTGCAGCTCGCAAGCCCACCAATTTGGCTAAAGTATATTCTGTGTTACAAGGTAAGACAGAAAGCCCCGCTGTGTATTTAGAGAGATTAATGGAAGCTTTCAGACAGTATACCCCTATGGACCCGGAAGCACCGGAAAATCAGGCTGCGGTAGTAATGTCCTTTGTAAACCAGGCAGCATCAGATATTAGAAGAAAACTCCAGAAATTAGAAGGTTTAGAGGGAAAGCAGATTCAGGACCTCCTTCAGATGGCCCAGCGAGTTTATAATAATAGGGATACTCCAGAAGAAAAACAGTTCAAGGCAACCAAAGAAATGACCAAAGTTTTAGTAGCAGCTTTCCCCCAGGCAGGGAATGGCCAAAGCAGAAAGCAGACAAAGCAAGGCTCTAGGCAAGGATTAGAAAAGGATCAGTGTGCTTATTGCAAGGAACGTGGTCACTGGATTAAAGACTGCCCAAAGAAACGGAGACCAGCTAACCCTACCTCCGTACTCGTTACCCAGGACTCTGACTAGGGAAGACGGGGTTCGGACCCCCTCCCCGAACCCAGGGTAACTTTGCAAGTGGAGGGGTCCCCAGTTCGCTTCTTGGTCGATACTGGGGCGGAACGCTCAGTCCTAACCAAACCAATTGGAAAAATGTCTAAGAAAACATCCTGGGTGCACGGGGCCACAGGCATCAAAAAATACCCCTGGACAACCCAGAGGACTGTAGACTTAGGAATGGGAAAAGTCTCCCATTCCTTCCTAGTCATCCCAGAGAGCCCCTGCCCTCTACTAGGGAGGGACTTGCTGACAAAAATGGGGGCCCAAATCCACTTTGAGCCAGAAGGGCCCAAGATAACTGATTCCCAAAACAGGCCAATATCTATCCTGACTGTCACCTTAGAAGATGAGTACAGACTCCATCAAGAGCAAAGCCCCCCGATCAGGAAATTGACTCTTGGCTCCAGCGTTTCCCTGAAGCGTGGGCAGAAACTGGGGGCTTAGGGCTAGCTAAACATCGACCTGCCATATTTGTGGAAGTTAAGCCAGGGACGGACCCGGTTCGGGTTCGGCAATATCCTATGCCCCTGGAGGCAAGAGAAGGAATTACGCCCCATATCCGCCGACTCCTAGACCAGGGAGTCCTACGGGCTTGCCACTCATCCTGGAATACTCCACTGTTACCTGTTCGTAAACCCAACAGTACGGACTACAGGCCAGTACAGGATTTAAGAGAAGTTAATAAAAGGGTCATGGACATACATCCCACTGTGCCCAATCCATACACCCTTCTGAGTGCTTTACATCCCGAAAAACAGTGGTATACCGTTCTTGATCTAAAAGATGCTTTCTTCAGCCTTCCTCTGGCTCCCAAAAGTCAAGGACTCTTTGCATTTCAATGGACGGATCCTGAGAGGGGCATCAACGGTCAGCTAACATGGACCAGGCTGCCACAAGGGTTCAAGAACTCGCCAACCCTGTTCGATGAAGCCCTTCATGAAGATCTGGGTGAGTACCGGCGGCAACACCCTGAAATAACTCTTTTGCAATATGTTGATGATCTCTTAATAGCAGCCAGATCCCCGGAAACTTGTGTTCAAGGGACTGAGGACCTCTTGAAGACTCTGGGGGAGCTAGGCTACCGAGCCTCAGCAACAAAGGCTCAGATCTGCAAGTCGGAGGTAACTTATCTGGGGTACCTATTAAAAGGGGGGCAACACTGGCTAACCAAAGCCCGAAAGGAAACAGTCCTACGCATCCCTAGACCCCAGTCGACACGGCAAGTAAGAGAATTCCTGGGGTCGGCAGGGTTCTGTAGGTTATGGATACCCGGATTTGCTGAGTTAGCCAAGCCCCTATACCAGGCAACAAAGGAACGGCAGCCCTTCAATTGGATGGAAGAGGCTGAGCTGGCCTTTCAACAAATCAAAACTGCCTTGTTATCAGCCCCCGCGCTGGGGTTCCCTGATGTCTCCAAGCCCTTCCACTTATACGTAGATGAAAGTAAGGGTGTTGCAAAAGCCGTGTTAACACAGTACCTAGGCCCCTGGCAGAGGCCAGTTGCCTATTTGTCAAAAAAATTAGATTCAGTGGCTGCTGGCTGGCCACCCTGCCTGCGGATAATCGCGGCGACCGCCCTAATGGTCCGAGACGCTGATAAACTTATCATGGGGCAAGAGTTGCGCGTTATAACCCCGCATGCCATTGAAGGCATCCTCCGGCAGCCGCCGGACCGATGGATGAGTAACGCCCGGCTCACCCACTATCAAGGACTGCTGTTAAACCCCCTCAGAATAACTTTTCTGCCCCCAACCTCTTTAAACCCTGCTTCACTGCTGCCAAATCCAGACTTGGACGCCCCGTTCCATGAGTGCACTGAGATACTGGCTCAGGTGCATGGGGTGCGGGAGGACCTGCAAGATCGTCCGCTCCCCGACACAGAACTCACCTGGTTCACTGATGGCAGCAGCTACGTCCACCAAGGCCAGCGGTATGCAGGAGCGGCTGTAACGTCAGAGACTGAGGTAATCTGGGCGGAACCCTTGCCTCCAGGGACATCGGCCCAAAGAGCCGAACTGATAGCCCTCACACAGGCCCTCACCCTAGGGGCAGAGAAAAAACTAACAGTATACACGGATAGCCGCTATGCTTTCACTACTGCGCACATACATGGGGCCATCTACAGAGAAAGGGGACTATTAACAGCCGAAGGCAAAGAAATAAAAAACAAGCAAGAGATCCTAGCTCTATTAACTGCTTTGTGGAAACCAAAGAAATTGGCTATCGTACATTGCCCTGGGCATCAGAAACCAACTACGCCAATTGCTCGAGGCAACTTCTTAGCCGACCAAACCGCAAGGAGCATAGCAAAAGCTCCCAGTCAGCTCCTCGCGCTCCAGCTCCCCGATCCTGGCCCGCGAAATTTGCCATGTTTTCCCGACTATACCGAACAGGATCGCGAATGGATGAACACGCTTCCCCTAAAACAGGTTAAAAATGGGTGGTGGACTGATATAAATGACCAAACCATCCTACCAGAAAAATTAGGACGGCAGGTGTTGGAACACATCCACCGGACAACCCACCTGGGTGCCCGGCGAATGATGGACTTAATCAGGCACGCCAAGTTTAGAATCAGGCGCATAGCTGAACTGGCCAGCGATGTCACAACAAATTGCAAAGCCTGCCAACTAAACAACGCTTGCCCCCAAACCCAGACCACCGCAGGAATTAGGTGTAGAGGAACTAGGCCTGGTATCTATTGGGAAATAGACTTTACTGAGATAAAGCCTAGAAAATACGGGTATCAGTACTTACTTGTCTTTGTAGATACTTTTTCAGGATGGACAGAAGCGTTCCCAACTAAGAGAGAAACTGCTCAGGTTGTAGCAAAGAAAATTTTGGAAGAAATCCTCCCCAGGTATGGCTTTCCCGTCCAAATAGGGTCAGACAATGGACCAGCCTTCGTTGCTAAGGTAAGTCAGGATTTGGCTTCCATTCTTGGGGCAAATTGGAAATTACATTGTGCTTATAGGCCCCAAAGCTCAGGACAGGTAGAAAGGATGAATCGGACTCTGAAGGAGACCTTAACTAAATTGACCATGGAGACTGGTGCTAATTGGGTAGTACTTCTCCCCTACGCTCTGTTCCGGGCCCGAAATACCCCTTACAGACTGGGCCTCACACCATATGAAATCATGTATGGCAGACCCCCACCCCTGGTCCCCAGTCTAAAAGATGACTTACTCAAACCTGAAACTGAAAATGTCTCTGAGCTCCTGTTCTCCTTACAAGCCTTACAGAAAATTCACCAGGAAATTTGGCCCAGACTACGAGAACTGTACGAGGCAGGACCTCCGCCGACGCCTCATCCGTTCCAGCCGGGAGACTGGGTCCTAGTCAAGCGCCACCGGCAAGAAACTCTTCAACCCAGGTGGAAAGGACCACTGCAAGTACTCCTGACTACTCCCACCGCTCTCAAAGTAGAAGGCATTGCTTCGTGGATCCACTACACACACGTCAAACCAGTGGACCCAACATCCGACCTTCTCGAGCCGTCTGGAGCACCGGTTACATGGACTGTAGACAAAGCTAAGAACAATCCCTTAAAGCTAACCCTGCGCCGTCACCCACATAGCCGTAACCATGTCTAGCTTGCCTATGCTTTTATGCCTTATACATCTGACTCTCCTCACTGCTGCGCCGTCTAATCCCTATGTCTGGAGGTTCTGGCTCTATGAGAACAAAACTCACCCCGGGGAAACCCCCCAAGCGGGTAAACTGCTAGCTAGTGCAGACTGCCCCCTCTCCGGGTGCAATACTCCAATTTACCTCAATTTCACTAATTTCCAAATTGCCCAACCGGGGATACCCATGATTTGTTTTGAATATGATCAGACTGAATATAATTGTAAGAATTATTGGTGGCACCAGAATGCAGGTTGCCCATACCACTATTGTAAAATGCACTCAGCCAGGGTATGGGACGAATACCCGAGAAAGTCTAACCTCCTCAGGACTCGCTACCCGACAGGGACTCCCAACATATTCACTTGGATAATAACAGATCCAGGGCACTCCCGGTGGACATCGCCCCAACATGGGGCAGTCTACTACGATGCCAGTAGTAGCTGGCCTAGTAGCCACCTGTACTTGTGGCGGAGTCTAGTCCAGATTCGACCCTTAATCCATACACAAATCCGCAGACAGGAAACCAAGCTATCACAAGACTTGCAGCCCTTCTCCTGGCTAACCCTATTACAAGAAGGGCTAGCATTCGCCAACCTCACCGGTTTAGGCGACCTGTCCTCTTGCTTTATGTGTGCAACCTTAGGAAGACCACCATTAACCGCTGTTCCCCTTTCCTCCCCACCCACAAACTATAAGCCAGATTCTAATTCATCAACAGTTGCAATACCTGATGTAGCCCTGTACCGTGACCCATACCAAGAGAAATACCCCTACTGTTATTCAGCATTTAGTAGCAGCCTCTGCAACCAGACGGCTACATACCCTAATAGCCCCATACGTGCTCCCCCTGGTGTGTTCTTCTGGTGTAATATGACTCTGTTAAAAACTCTGTCCAAAAGCATCTCTGACGGACAGTTGTGCATCCCTGTTACACTAGTTCCCCGACTGACCCTGCTGACCCCGGCAGAGTTCATAGGCTGGGCAGGGACTGCCCCAACTGAAACTGCACGACATAGACGAGCAGTTTTTCTACCACTAATTGCCGGAATATCCTTAACCACCTCTGTCGTCGCAGTGGGGTTAGCAGGAGGGGCCCTACAACACTCCATGATAGAAAACGACAAGCTGTTACAACAGTTCTCTGTTGCTATGGAAGACTCCGCCTATTCCCTAGCCTCCCTTCAGTGGCAGCTCACCTCCCTAGCACAGGTCACCCTTCAAAACCGCAGAGCCTTAGACTTACTCACGGCTGAGAAAGGAGGTACCTGTATGTTCCTCAAAGAAGAATGCTGTTTCTATATAAATGAGTCAGGGTTAGTTGAGGAAAGAGTCCAACGCCTACACGAACTAAGCTTAGAAATGAAAAAGCAACAATTCACTACAGCCGCTAACAATTGGTGGAGCTCTTCAATGTTTTCCCTTCTGGCACCCCTTTTAGGCCCCCTAATGTCTTTACTACTTCTATTCACTATAGGTCCCTGTGTGGTAAATAAAATTTTACAATTTGTCAGAGAAAGGTTTGATACCATCCAACTAATGGTCCTCCGTAGCCATCACCAGCCTCTCCTGCACCCAGAAAGTGAGGCTATATTATAAGACTCTGGAAATCCAAGATTGGACATCCAGTTACTTATGAGAAGGGGGAAATGAAAGGACACAAAGATAGATGTGTACCCGCCCCCCACCCGCTACACCCTTGTTCTGCTCTCTAATCTTTGCACATACCAGAGATTTCGTAAGTTCTGTGAGTACCTGGTTTTCTGCACGTACCAGAGATTTTGTTTTGCACATACCAGAGATTTTGTAAGTTCTGAGGCAAGGTCACAAGATGTGTTTAAGTAAGATAAACTCTTGCTGCCATAAACCTGCTCTCCCGCCTCAAAGTTTGAACCAAAATATCAGAAATGGCGGGAACCAATCATAGTTAGCCAAATTGCCTTGTTCAAACACTAGCCAATCATATATCTGATTTGTATAATAACTCTATGCCCACTTTTCTTAGACTATATAACACTGCTCGGAGCTCAGTGGGGGAGCTCTCCTGCCCGTCTCGTTTCACAAGCGAGGGAGAGCTCCAGGTTCGAACCTGTAATAAAGATCCTTGCTGCTTAGCTTTGACTCTGGACTCTGGTGGTCTTCTTCAGGGAATAAATGGTCTGGGCATAACACTATCAACTTTAATCACATATAGACAGGTGATTCCTCTTCCTCATTCATATTTAAAGGACCAGAGTTTGCATGATATTCTTTTCTATATTCTACACTAGTCCAAATACATGTGAAAATCACTACCATTCATTGAGCAACTACTATTGCACAGATTTTTCACACATTATCTTAATCCTCCTAACAAGTTATGCCTCCATTTTATAAACGAGGACGCTGAGGTTCAAAAAGATTAGGTAAATTTGCTAAGGTCACACCACTTGATAAGAGCATAGCCTAAATAATGTTTCTCCCATCCTTTTAATCTCTTGGCTCCTATGTTTACCTCAGAAAAATAATTTAGCCATACTCAGATTGTTTATCTGAAATCTATGTGACCATTTTTAAAGAATAAATAAATAAAAACTCCATAAGCTCTTTTACCTCCAAAGTTTGCTCAACCACATCTTAAGGCACGAGTTATTGTTGAGCATCCATCTTTCAGCATAACCTGCAAAAAGTCAGTCTGAGGGCCAAGGTTATACTTTCACCTCTTTAACATTGGCACACAGTAGATGCTTAATAAATGTGTATAGAATGAATAGATATTGGAATAACTTTCCATGATAAGAAAAAGAGCAGTGCTCTATAAACGTTACAGATGGTTGGGCATGGTGGCTCAGGCCTATAATCCCAGCACTTTGGGAGGCTGAGGCAGGTGAACCACCTGAGGTCAGGAGTTCAAGACCAGCCTGCTCAACATGGTGAAACCCCGTCTCTACTAAAAATACAAAAATTAGCCAGGTGTGGTGGCACATGCCTATAATCCCAGCTACTTGGGAGGCTGAGGCAGGAGAATTGCTTGAACCTTGGAGGCAGAGGTTACAATGAGGTAAGATCGCACCACTGTACTCCAGCCTGGGTGACAGAGCAAAAAAAAAAAAAAAAAAGAAAAATTAAAGAATAAATGTTACAGATGTTTGCTCTAATAAAGAGTAACTCCCATGAAATTAATATAGGACAAAATAGAAAACCCTACATTATATGTAGAAATCTAGACCTCCACAGGAAGCCAGCCCATACACTGCACTATGATGCTAATTATTAGAGCAAATGACTACTCTAAAATGCATTGCATCTGCTTTCCCACATTCTGTACCCAGAGGGAAACTACGCAGAAAATAACTCTGTAGGGAATCACCTTTGCAAGCCAGTTACTTAAAAATTGACAAGAACAGTCACCCCTACCCTTACTCTGAAGGTGACTTCCACAGAGTAGAAAAATGGGAAAATACTTTATTTCTTTATAAAACAATGTGAACTTAATGAGAACAGATATGCATTGAAAGAATTGTCTTTGCTACCTAAAACCAAAATACTTGGAAGGTGGAAACAGGCATTTGACATTTTCGATTATGGAAACTAATACAAATGTTATCCCATTCAGGCTACACGATTATGAAAAGAATTATGCTACAAACATATGTAGTTATTTAACTTGAGGCCACAAATCAATGTGGCATATTAAATGTACATTAATGTATTACGGGAATTGTAACCGGAGCTTCCTCCCATCTCCCATTAACTTCCTGCATCAAAATGAACATTTTTCCCTTTGTCCTAGTTGATGAAATTAACAACATAATTTTTTCTCTTTTAAGTCACATCTTTAAGGATATGAGGATAAGGCAGAGGGTCAGGAGAGTTAGTAGTGGTTTGGCCTTTCCAAGGATGTGATAGTCAAAAACAGTTCAGCAAGGAGAACAGGGGGAGGGCTTTGGGAGGAGGCTAAGTAAAATAACCTTAGCAGAAACAATCTGACACCAAACACGCCCCACAGGTACCACCACTTCTTTTAGGACACTTTTGTTTTGTTTTGCTTTGTTTTTGAGAGGGAGTCTCACTCTGTCGCCCAGGCTGGAGTGCAGTAGCGCGATCTCGGCTCACTGCAAGCTCCGCTTCCTGGGTTCACGCCATTCTCCTGCCTCAGCCTCCCGAGTAGCTGGAACTACAGGTACCTGCCACCACGTCCGGCTAATTTTTCTGTATTTTTAGTAGAGACAGGGTTTCACCGTGTGAGCCAGGATAGTCTTGATCTCCTGACTTCGTGATCGCCCGCCTTTGCCTCCCAAAGTCCCAAAGTGCTGGGATTACAGGCATGAGCCACCATACCTGGTCCGGACACTTTCTTTTGATAGCCTTTGTCTCTGTGTTCTCAGCCTAATTTGAACATTCAGGGACAACATTGCCCATTATTTTGGTTTTGGTGTAATCTGAAGGAAATACCAAGGCTAAGCTTGCAGGAGATAAAAAGACTAGGACTCACCTCGCAGGAGCCTGTGTTCATTTTAAGAATAACTCATGTGCTGTGTGTAGTAGATGCCACAAGAACAATTACACAGTCTCCTGTGTATCTGAGACCTGAGCAAACACTTCAAAACCAAGGTGCAAACTAACTTGAAAGCCCACTGCTTGATGTTACTAACCTTCAGCCCCTCCTAGCGTGGCAGCTATGTTCCTATGCTCACTGAGCAAAAGAAGGAGCAAGGAACAGAGGAAAGGGGAAGAAATTCCACCAAAATCACATGCCCATAAACAACTCAAACTGGAAAATCCTAAAGCACAGAAGTTAAAAGCATCGTGTGTCAATTCTATGAGTGGCATTCATATCTACAGTCACATATTGGGCTGAAATGGTCATTTCTTCTTTTCTGAATCCTTCTAAAGATATATATATATGTGTGTGTGTGTGTATATATGTATATATACACGTATATATGTGTTTATATGTATATATACATATATATGTGTGTATATCTACGTGTATATATACATATATATGTATAGATATAACCAGTTTATTTTCTTTTTCTTCAATCCTGGAAATAAAGGAAGAGCAGTTCTCAGCAATATCAAGCTGAGAAAATTGGACCTGATCTAATGGCTTTGGGGAAGAGTGCTTTGAAGCTCTGAAGAGTCTTGATAGTCTTATTGCCTGCCCTTCTTGAAGAAGCCCTTAAGTGGGTCACCTGGAAGTCAACAGTAAATACTAAAAGGAGTGTGTGTTTTCCAGGACATGAAACTTTCAGTGCTTAAATTGGGACAGTCCCAGGAAAACTTAAACGATTGGCCACCCTGAGACTGACCAAACCAAACCCAAATCAAATGGCATTAGTTGATAACAGCGTTGATTTGCTTTGCTTTGTTAAATGAATAGAAGTTAACATTTTCCTTACTTTTTAAAAAAACAAGTTTATAATAAATTATGAATACTGTGAAAATAGACTTACTCATATTTTAATTCACTACTTTTACTTAGTCATTTGGTATACAGAAGAGAAAATAATGATGGAGAGTATAGATCACATAGTTTTCTGTTGAAATGTCTCATTTAATACAAATATTTATAATATCCCATTTATAGTGTTCCCCATAAGTCACAAACTCTATTAGAATCAGCCATATTAAACATCACAGCCACATGCACTTAGGGATTAACACAATTTATATCTTTCAACACATTCATTTATTAAATTGAACATATCAGGCTGGGCTCAGTGGCTCATGTCTCTAATCCCAGCACTTTGGGAGGACGAGGCGGGCAGATCATTTGAGGTGAGGAGTTCAAGACCAGCCTGGCCAACAAAGTGAAACTCTGCCTCTACTAAAATACAAAAATTAGCTAGGCCTGGTGGCATGTACCTGTAGTCCCAGCTACTCCAGAAGCTGAGGCAGGAGAATCACTTGAACCGTGGGAGGCGGAGGTTACAGTGAGCCAAGATCTCGTTACTGCACTTCAGCCTGGGCAACAGAGCCAGACTCCATTTCAAAAAAAAAAAGAGAAAAAAAGTAAATTGAATATATCGGCAGGAGCTTTAGTTAAATGAGGAGGCAGTGGGGTGGGAGGTGAAGGTAGAATAGACTACCACAATAGGCACAGCAACCAGAAACTGCTTTATGCATAAGACACATAGAGAGATGCTAGTAAATTTGTTCCTATTAATAGTGTTTTACCTTCTGCGATTATCTTTAAATGTGGTGAGACTGTGGATGAATTTTAAACATAAACACTCTTTTGAACACGATTTCAGAGGCACAAGGATGCAGCATGAAGACATGACACCAATGGCTAAACCAGGAGCTGGGGGGAAGTTGTGCATTCCAGGAAAAGCAAGAGTTTAAGGAAAACACAGCAGGCTACATTAAAAAACAGTCACAATCAGGCTCTCCGAGTTCCCATAATGAGGAGCTACGCCTGCATAAATAACACACCCCCACACATACTCCAAACAAAAGACAGCAAGAGAAACTAAGTGTTAGGGCGACCTTTTTCTTGAAACAGTAGGAGGCAGCAAAGAAGGCTAGTTTTAATCAGGTCACCTGGTTTTAGATTAGGATAATTTAACAAAAAGAATAGATTTCACCTAATTTAGTATTTTAAAAAACACTCTTCTCTATTGTTAGACTACTTTGCTATGGAAAAAAAAATACAAAACTAATTTTGACTAATAGGGAGAAAAATATTAGCAGAACACTTCACAAATAATATTCTAATAATTATTGAATTTCATTTTCCCTATTCTAATTGAGACTTCATATTATATAACACATATACATTATATCATATATAAAGGAAAATACTTTTATTTACACTACAGTCTTTGACCTCAAGGGTTTCTTTACTCAGATTTGTGTGGGAGATTTTAGCTGCTGTGTAAGTTTCTAACTAGTTAAGAGATGAAATAAAAACGATATGTTTGAGGTTGAGATAGGATCAGCTAAGACTTGACTGAACAGAACAGAAAGGAACATTTAATAAAAAAGGATGAAAGGGCAGAAGATACCAGAGAATTTAAAAGTAAAATAACAGTATCATAAATAGGAGCCAAGAAAATCATTAATATTTATTGTTTATTTCGTCTTTGGCACTGTGGTTAAAAAAAAAAACTTTCAATAAAAGCCATAAGAATAAAAAGAAACATAGTGGATAATTATTGACTGCTAGAGTGACCAACTGTCATCCCACTTTGACCAGACTGAGGGGTCTCACAAAAAGGGAGATTTCTCAGTGCTAAAACTTAGAGACTTGCTTGGAGTTGCTGCAAGGGTAAAATAGGTTAATAAACACAAAATGTGGAGTCGAGGAACAATTTTTGAGCTTTATAATCTCTGCTCCTGAGTTTACTTTGTGTCTACTCTAACTAGGGTTATAATTAGGATCATAACTAGGCATAGGGTAACATGGCATGCAGTGGAAAAGAAGTCAATTGGGGGAGTTGGGAGATGTGAAGGAAGTGTTGGAGGAAAGAAGGAAGGAAGTGTTGGAGGAAGAAGGAAGGAAGTGTTGGAGGAAAGAAGGAAGGAAGGGAGGAGGGAGGGAGGAAGGAGGGAGAGAAGGAGGGAGGGAGGGAAGGAAGGAAGGTCAAAACAAGCCCAGGAACAGGAGTAGCAGCAGCATTTTATCTACCAATATGGCACAGCAGACTGATTCCTTATCATTAGCTATTGATGACTTATTCATAATCAGTACTAAGACCAAACAAATCTAGATTAATATTTTCCTTTTTGCCAATAACCAAATCTTGTCACCCTCCTTGGCAAATAATCTGATTTAAAATTTTAAGCAACATTCTTTAAAAACATCCAAAAAATATGCATCTGTGCTGACTGACCTATCTCTGCAAGTCGAATTACCATAAACCAACAACAATTATCCATACCTCGGACAGAGTCTACACTTGGGAAGCAAAAGCCAAATATCAACATTCATCTCTCACAGTCCTCATGTGTCAGCATTTACTCCAGTGTTATATACAGCTCCGGCACTTAGCAAAATGTTCTTTGGAGACACAACACAATTTGTTTTGTTACATTATTTCTAAACCAATAAGTGAGGGCATTTAGGAGTGATTCGAAAACTAAAATGAACTGGTATTAAATTATAGATATCCTTCTGGTATTTTAACAACCCAGGTTTACGCTTTTCCCTTTTCCACATACATTTTTAAACAGTAATAGGAATGATATCGTGAGAATGGCTACCATTTCTTGAATACCTTCTGTGTAACAAGCACTGGGAGACAAAGACAGGCACATCTGAGTGTACATGCATACTGGTGTGTGCAATGTGAGTGGAACAGGAGGCACTATTGCACAAAATGCTGGTTAAAGGATTAGAAAGAATCTTTGCTGTGGTCAAGTAACTCCTCAGGTTTCATGGACTAAAAATTCATGAAAATAGTCACCTAATATTTTTTAAAATGTTTATTTTTTGGTGATACATTTATAGTGCTTTGGAAAATTAACATTTTTACAGACACCAGTTGTCTAACTCTTTTTATTTACTGAATGTTTAGTATCATTGATACTATATTTTTAAAACACAGTGTTTACTAATATATTTTAGGTTTCTGAAATGCTCCATTTTATAGTTTGTTTCTTTGAAGAAACCTCATCAGAAGTCATTTTATGCAAAGGGACTTCTATTATTTATGTTGCATCTCATTAAGGTTTTACTTCCATCTTCTAAATTTCTTCCTGAGATTAAACATTTGACTCTTATGAAGCCACTAAAAGAATAAGTGTGTCACTTTCACTTATGGTTGGAAAACATTATAATCTTGAATTTAATCAGCCTGAGTGTTGACAAAAGATGTCATAGCTGTTATAGAAGCCAGCCCCACTGAAAGTGAACACACTGAAAAGTCTTTGAAACATGTCAGAGTTTCCCATTGCCTTATCCAAGCTGATGACCAAATGTATTCCCTAATTATAAATGCGTGGTCCTCATACATCAGTAATGGAGGATTCTTACAGGTAAATTAATCAAATAAAGGTCACTCTGAACAACAGTAGTACAAGTGACTAAAGACCCCAGACCATAGGATAAGATCATGAGCAAAGTTGTCCATGATACCCAAGGGTCAATCACAAGAACTTCTAAGCATTAAATGAGAAAATGTATGCAAAGCACCCAGCAATATGTCAGGCATATAGTAGGTGTCTAATAATCAATGGCTTTCATCATTATACTTATTAGTAATAGCAATATTTCGTGGCCTGTTGGATAGAACAATAAGCCTCATGTTCTAAAACGGGTTAAAACATTACACCTCATTTTTTTCCTTTTTATTTATGAGACATGATGCAACTTACTTAAAAACTTTGATTCCTAAAGTTCAAATGCAAAAGCAAACAAAGTTTACTGTACAGGACCATTGTGAAGATAGGAAAGGCAGGGCGACAGAAATAAGGGGGAGAAAAGGAAGGCGAGAGGAAGCTCAGCATGTATCTTCCCCTAAATAGATACTCACTAAATGTTCATTAAAAAGAAAAAGGAATATAATTTCCATATTCAGAACATTTTTTTATTGGAATGAAGCAGAAACATATAATTTGTGGACTTCCAATTATTTTAAGAACAGCCTATATCAAGAATTGATCAAAAATGCTTAACCAGCCGGGCGCGGTGGCTCAAGCCTGCAATCCCAGCACTTTGGGAGGCCGAGACGGGCGGATCACGAGGTCAGGAGAGCGAGACCATCCTGGCTAACATGGTGAAACCCCGTCTCTACTAAAAAAAAACACAAAAAACTAGCCGGGCGAGGTGACGGGCGCCTGTAGTCTCAGCTACTCCGGAGGCTGAGGCAGTAGAATGGCGTGAACCCAAGAGGCGGAGCTTGCAGTGAGCTGAGTCCAGCCTGGGCGACAGAGCGAGACTCCGTCTCAAAAAAAAAAAAAAAAAAAAAGGTGCTTAACCTGCTAAGAATGCTCTTCCAAGAAAAAAAAATTCTATTGAATGAATTTTCAGAAAGTGGGATTATTAGAATATATTATTTGTCAGGCCTCTGAGCCCAAGCCAAGCCATGGCATCCCCTCTGACTTGCACATATACGCCCAGATGGCCTGAAGTAAATGAAGAATCACAAAAGAAGTGACAATGCCCTGCCTCGCCTTAACTGATGACATTCCACCACAAAAGAAGTGAAAATGGCCGGTCCTTGCCTTAAGTGATGACATTACCTTGTAAAATTCCTTTTCCTGGCTCATCCTGGCTCAAAAAGCTCCCCCACTGAGCACCTTGTGACCCCACTCCTGCCCACCAGGGAACAACCCCCCTTTGACTGTAATTTTCCTTTACCTACCCAAATCCTATAAAACAGCCCCACCCTTACCTCCCTTCACTGACTCTCTTTTGGCACTCAGCCCACCTGCACCCAGGTGATTAAAAAGCTTTATTGCTCACACAAAGCCTGTTTGGTGGTCTCTTCACACGGACACTCATGATATTATTTAAAATAAATTAGTATTGAAATATTTGATTCCAAATATTGCATAACATAGAGAAAAAATAGCTACTTTTACTTAATACTTGCCAAGAAACAACATTGTTAAATGTTTTACATGCATACTTTCAATTATCCTTCACAACAATCCTTTTAAGGTATGTCATGCTATCCCCACTTTACAGGTGACAAAATCAACTTTAATAAGTGATGGTGTTAGAAGCTGAATAAACATTTTGATCTTAGAGGAAGTTTACAAGTTAAATACACAGACTCTGGAATTGAATTGTCCGAAGCCAAAGTTTGAGCTTCTGAACTGGGGTAAATTGTTAACTGCACTCTCATCCTTAGTTACTCCATTTGTAAAATGCAAAAAAAAAGAGTAGGGTCCACTTCAAAGGATTGTTTTTAAATCTATGCAGAGCACTTAGAAGAGTTCATGGATCAGAGTCAGCATCGGACATATCTCAACTGTTATTATGATTGGTCTAGCTCTGAAATCTTGGCTTCTAACGTCAATTAATTTTTATTCTGTTTTAAACCGCCTTCCCAGAAGACAAACATTCTTTGGCCATTGTATAACCAAGTAAAGGGCGTAGAATTCTTTTAACATGAGCTTCTCAAATCCATATAATGCCTCCACATACTATATAATGCTACCACACACATTATTTCAATTGATCCGGATTCTGCCGACAGCTGTGCAACTATGAGAACCAGTAAGGCCTTGGTTCTGGAATCTCAGGTTCGAGATTCTATAAACTTTCTCCTAATAGAAGATCCTAGGGTTTATTCTTCAGTTCTGTCTAACACAACACAAAATACCTGGATGGAAGAACGTAACATTTAGCTACACATCCAGATATTTCAGTCAGTGTGAGGCCAAACATCTGGATGATTAGCCGGATGCTGCATTTTTTTTTTTTTACCCTGACATTGGGCAATGTGTCAAATATGATTGATGTGAAACAGAAGAAAGGAAAGCATACAGAAGGAGCTGTTAACAAGAGAAATACTTTGCTAAATAAAAGATGGCATGGACTTTGCTATCATCACCTACTCCAGCAATTTATTTGCAACCAACATCAATAGCCCTACTGGGGAATACAATCTTGCTTAACTTGTTCTACCATTTTGACACTTCTAACTCAGAAATGTAATTTAAAATAAAGATTCATGGAGCTAATATCCTTCTTGCTTCAGACTTTTAAAGCGCCTATTGTTCTCACAGCTTGGAGGGGGGTGAAAGTCTGCATGCATAAATGAACACATAGATGATATACTGCTTGATATAAATACTGCCCAGCATTGAGATACCAATGCCTGTAGAATACAAAGTTAAAATATGCACTCTGCATGAAATGCTTTATGATTAAAAGAAGTCATGATGGGTGCTTTTACTATAAACTTAGATAAACTGTGATTTCTGCAGGGAGATGATAATAGAACTGATCACACCAACAGTTATCACGTTATTAAAGCTATAGCTAGTGAGCCCTTGCTCTGTTCCAGGCATTTTGCTACTTGTGTATATAATATTAACACTGTGAGGTAGGTGCTCTTAATATCCTCCTTTCGTAGATTAGGAAACTGAGGTTGATAGCTATTAAGTGACTTGCTTATTGTCATATCTACCACGACTGTGTATTTCCAATTGGCAGCTTATAAAAAGGTTCAATAAAGGACCAAGTATACACATAGGTTGAAAAGGAGTTGCATTTAATGTGAAAGAATCATAGAATTTTGAATCTGGAAGAGATCTTTAGAGAGTAGTTAATCCAATCCTGGCATTTATAGATGATAAAACGAAGACTCATGGGGTCATGATTTGTCCAAGATTATACATTCTACTGGAAAAAGAATGAGAAACTCCCACCATGAGTATTATTTCTTTCTGCACAATTTCATAAACATCCAGTTAAATGCAAATGTCCTTTCTAGAAGGGAAGAGATTGATTATAATCTTTGTTACATTATCAGATATTAGTTGGTCAGACAGACCAGGCAAGAAGGATTTGATGGAGAAATCTGATACTTTGGAGGCTGCAGAGAACATTAGTTGAAAGTATCAGCTTTTCTGCCAGTTCTGGGTTGGAGTCCTGCCTCTAGCATATACTGCTCTGTGTCTCTGGGGAATTCATTTAACCACGTTAAGCCTCAGTTTCTTCTTCTGTAAACTGAGGATTATAATAGCATTAATGTCAAAGAGTTGATATAAGCATAACATTTATAAAGAGTGTTGTGTAACATGTGGTGTCTTATAAGCACTTAACACTCAACCTCATAACTGCTCCTGGAGATGAAGGCCTAGAAGGAGTTCCGGGTTGCAGTAAGACTGCATAAAAGGCCTGGAATGGAGCTCAGAGCTGGCCCTGATTGTAAACTCTAATACCTTACTCCTTATCAATACTTAATCGACTTCATATCCATAGGAGTCAAGAAAATGGGTTTTGATTATCATCACTAAAAAACCTATGAAAACAAAACACGCACCGTTTCCTCCAATGTGTGCTAAAGACTGATTTGTTCTATGCCACACAGGCTCCCGAACAGAGGGATGCAGAAGAGAGAGTTTATGGACTTCAATATAAAATGATAAGCCTGATTAATCACCTTTTCTCCAAGTGTAAGCTAGTCCAGGATAAATCTCTATGATGCATTCACATTTTCATTTGATAATTCCAACACCAGAGTCCCACAGTAGAGTAAACACTACATGATTCAATTCTCTACAAATTTTAGTTCCTCACCCTTGGCTTACTTAACATTCAGAAACAGGCTTAACAAGGTCTGTGCCTTGTTCTTGTCAATACAACGAAAGTATGAAAGTTGGGTTCCTTTATTAAAAATATATATGGAAATCAATTCTCTCATCAGAGTGTACTTGAATGTTTGATTATAAAATGCTTTGATAGTACCGTGCTTAGGCCCTGAATTTCTTTAGATTCCACATTCTGACATTCCATGAAAATAGTTAACACAACTTTTTTTTTTTTTTTTTTTTTTTTTTTTTTGAGACGGAGTCTCGCTCTGTCGCCCAGGCTGGAGTGCAGTGGCCTGATCTCAGCTCACTGCAAGCTCCGCCTCCCGGGTTCACGCCATTCTCCTGCCTCAGCCTCCCGAGTAGCTGGGACTACAGGCGCCCGCCACCTCGCCCGGCTAGTTTTTTGTAGTTTTAGTAGAGACGGGGTTTCACTGTGTTCACCAGGATGGTCTCGATCTCCTGACCTCGTGATCCACCCGTCTCGGCCTCCCAAAGTGCTGGGATTACAGGCTTGAGCCACCGCGCCCGGCCGTTAACACAACTCTTATAGATTATAGTATTCTGGTGTTTGAAAGCTTTCATATATTATGTTTAATTTTAATATGAAATGCTAGTTATAAGTTATGGGCTATATTAGTTTGCTAATGATGCTGTAACAAGCTACCACAAATGCTATGGCTTAAACAACAGAAACTTATTGCCACCCAGTTCCAGAGGCCAGAAGTCCAAAATCAAGGTGTTGGCAAAATTGGTTCCTTCTAAGAGCTGTTCTAGGCCTCTCTCCTTGGTTTGCCAATGGCATCTTCTCCCTGTGTCTCTTTGCATAATCTTCTTTCTATGTATGTCTGTATCAAAATTTCCTCTTCTAAGGACACTAGTCCTATCGGATTAGGGCCCACACTGATGACCTGATGTTAACTTGATTACCTCTGTTAAGACCCTGTCTCCAAACAGGTACTAGAGGTTAGGACTTCAACATATTATATATAATTCTTGAGGTACTAGAGGTTTTGAGGTACTAGAGGTTAGGACTTCAACATACTATATATAATACTGTCGTGTGTGTGTGTGTATGTGTGTGTGTGTGTGTATATTTTTTTATTCCCGAGGGAGGACGGAGGTGAAATACACAATTCAACCCATAATATGGGTTTTCAGAATAAAAAACTTAGAGGTATTTGCGCTCCTTTCTTTTTATTTTTCTTTCTCTTCTTTTTTTCTCCTTAATGTCTAGTTGGCTTTCTGGAAACGGATTCATTTCCTCCTGCTTCCTGCTTCCACAGGTACTCCCCTATATGGTGGTCACTAAAATTCTATCAATAATAACATAGATTTTCTCTTAGGATTCTGGAGACCTTACTTTTTGTAAGGTCTCTGTAAAATTTCTGTAAAATTTGAACTTTTTGCATGTCCAGTTGGACACAGACACCTCTAGTTTGCTGGAGAACTTGTAGCACAGGAATTGAAATCTGGCTCAAACTAACTGCTGAAGAGGACGTGTATTCAGAAAAGTTCTATGTGTACTATGCACTAGGAAATCCATAAAGCAATTTACTTCTTTCACTTTTCATGGCAATCCATGCTAATTTAGGTAATGATAATTAATGATTTGCCACATCAAACAGTGGAAATAAATCCATAAAAAGTGACTTTATTGATCAACCATTTTCAATTAAATTAAAGGCAGCATTAAGCAACTCCATCAAGGGAGTTATAAAAGAACATTCTCTCCTAAGGTTCTATGATAAAGGGGTGGAGAAATCGCCCTGTGAAATGTGAGGGAATACATAGTGGAGCTAGGCGTAAAAATCTGCAGTAATTGATCATGCGGAAGTTTAAGCAGTTCTATATACTTCTTGGTACAAACCCAGAAGTTACAATCACTTCCCAGTGATAACACTAATCCCAGCTCATTTCCATATTGTCGCAATTGCCCTACTCTAATGATAAATTAAGAAGATTAGGCCGGGTGCAGTGGCTCACCCCTGTAATCCCAGTAATTTGGGAGGCCGAGGGGGGCGGATCATGGGGTCAGGAGATCAAGACCATCCTGGCTAACACAGTGAAACCCCGTCTCTACAAAAAATACAAAAAAATTAGCCGGGCGTGGTGGCAGGTGCCTGTAGTTCCAGCTACTTGGGAGGCTGAGGCAGGAGAATGGCATGAACCCAGGAGGCAGAGCTTGCAGCGAGCTGAGATCGTGCCACTGCACTCCAGCCTGGGCGACAGAGCAAGACTCCATCTCAAAAAAAAAAAAAAGAAAAAAAGAAGATTAACTACAGAACTAACTACCAAAAATGTACCTAATTTTAAAAATTTCAGCTCTCTGTTATCTACTCTATATCTAAATTAAAGTAAAATACCTGCCTGTGCTTTAACTAGTAATAAAACATCAGGGAGAAGAGAAAAGGCCTACTTACATCACATAGTTGAATAAGAGTCAACTAAACAATTACAAATCCAAAACTCCATTTTCTCATGGATGGGTAATTTCAATATACTGGAAAAAAACTTGTGGCTCTGTTAAAAATGATGGAAATACCGCAGTAAATACCCTCTTGGCAGGATGCTGGCATTTGAAGGATTAATAGAAAAAGGAAGCACAAAGGTTATGTAAAGCTTAAAAAGCTATGAAAGAAGAAAATCTAATTAGAAAATTAAATATAAGGGTTTAATTGAAACTGTATGCCTAGAAATGGGTTCGGTCTTGAGTGATAAAAATGTCATCGTCACTTCACTCTCAAAAGTGATTTGTGAACAGTCTTAACTTAGGAGAAAAGGGCCAAGAATGCTTTCCACATATTTCTAAAACTTTTGGAGGCAGATGTCATATTTTTAGTGTGTATGAGTTCATCACCTTTTCCTATCAGCATTTCTGTGTCAATACCAAGACGGTTTCACCTGCTACTGAAAAGGGAAATGTTGGCCGGGCGCGGTGGCTCACGCCTGTAATCCCAGCACTTTGGGAGGCCGAGGCGGGAGGATCACGAGGTCAGGAGATCCAGGTTATCCTGGGTAACATCATGAAACCCCATCTCTACTAAAAATACAAAAAATTAGCCAGGTGTGGTGGCATGTGCCTGTACTCCCAGCTACTCGGGAGGTTGAGGCAGGAGAATCACTTGAACCCGGGAGGCGGAGGTTGTAGTGAGCCGAGATCACGCCACTGCACTCTAGCCCGGGTGATGGAGCGAGACTCTGTCTCACATACACACACACACAAAAGAAAAAAAAAGGGGGGGTGGGTGGGAATGTTGCCTCATTCTAAAAATCATTTCACATAATTACTGAAAACTCTATGACAGTGTCACTGAATAATCACTTTATCAGGCAGTTTAATGAGATCGTTCTGAAACTAGATCAAGTTAATACTTTGTCAAGACATTATTATTTCTAGTTTTTATTTAATTTTTAAAAATTTCTCCAAATTAAAAAAAAAGCTTATCTCAGAAAACTAAAAAAATAATAATTACAGATAGTTTGAGTTATTTTTTAATTTCAAAGAAATTTAGCCTGTCTTTTCTTATCAGAGTACAAATAAGGGTCGGGGGAAAAGCATGGCCACGCTGCCCCTGCCTCTCAGACCCCATTCAAATATTATTTAACCTCAAGAGTTTTGCTCCAATTCATGTAATGCCTCAAAATGTTCACCAAATAATCAAAGCCTGAATGTTTTTACATAAATGTCTAAAATCTTGTGGTATTTTCAGTGTATTAATTCGGTGCCATCTTCTGTTATTGAGAGCCTACGAGGTGCTATTTTAAGACATTGAGCCTGGGATGATAAATAAGACAGAAACACAGGCCTCATGAACTTGAAGTTGGAGAAGACATACCATCCATGTAAATAAGTTAACAAATAAGATCTTTTTGGATGGGGCAATCAAGCTAAAGCTCTTCACCAAGGCAAGATGTAAGTGAACCCTGGATAATGAGAAGTGATACACCTAAGGATACAGGAAAAACATGTTTCACACAGAAACAATGGCAAGTTCCAAGACATCTTCAAAGAACAGGAAAGTTAATGTGATCAGAGGGTAGTGACCCTAGGGGCAGAGGGGTAGCACACCAGATCTGAGATTTAGCAGTGATTACGTAAAGATTTCCAGACAGTAAGAAAGAGTTTGTATTTTTAAGTGCACTGGAACATCAATGAACTGTTTTTTGTTTTGTTTTGTTTTGTTTTGTTTTGTTTTGTTTTGTTTTGTTTTGTTGAGACGGAGTCTCGCTCTGTCGCCCAGGCTGGAGTGCAGCGGCCGGATCTCAGCTCACTGCAAGCTCTGCCTCCCGGGTTTACGCCATTCTCCTGCCTTGGCCTCCCGAGTAGCTGGGACTACAGGGGCCCACCACCTCGCCCGGTTAGTTTTTCGTATTTTTTAGTAGAGATAGGGTTTCACCATGTTAGCCAGGATGGTCTCGATCTCCTGACCTTGTGATCCACTCGTCTCAGCCTCCCAAAGTGCTGGGATTACAGGCTTGAGCCACCGTGCCCGGCAACGGTTTTTTTTTTTTTTTTTGGCAAGATCATTTTATAATGCGCTCATATCTTATCTTATCTCATCTTATCTCACCTTATCTTATCTTACCTTGCCTTATCTCATTTTTTAAGACAGAGTTTCACTCTTTTGGCCCAGGCTGGAGTGTAATAGCGTGATCTCTGTTCACTGCAACCTCCGCCTCCTGGGTTCAGGTGATTCTCCTGCTTCAGCCTCCTGAGTAGCTGGGATTACAGGTGCCCGCTACCACATCCGGCTAATTTTTGGTATTTTTAGTAGATATGGGGTTTCACTATGTTGGCCAGGCTGATCTGGAACTCCTGCCCTCAGGTAATCCACCCTCCTCAGCCTCTCAAAGTGCTGGGATGATAGGCGTGAGCCACTGTGCCCAGCTGCTGTGTTTTACATTTTAAATAATAACTCTGGTTGCCATAGGTAGTATAAACCAGTACAAGGAAGGAAATTGAAGCAGGAAGATCATTCAGGGAAATATAGTTGTGGTTTAGGTGAGAAATGATGGTGGCCTAAAGTAGGTTGATAGAGGCAGAATCAGAGATTTGAGATCAAATTTGAGATTTGTTTTGGAGGTCAAGCAGACATATCTTGTGTGTTAGGCCGTTTTTGTGGTGTCATAAAGAAATACCTGAGGTTGGGTAATTTATAAAGAAAAGAGGTTTAACTGATTCGTGGATCTGCAGGATGTACAGGAAGCGTGTGCCGACATTTGCTCAGCTTCTGGTGAGGCCTTAGGAAACTTTCAATCATGGCAGAAGGCAAAGGAGGGTATCATAACGTGAGAGCAGGAGCAAAGAAAGCAAAGGAGGGAGGTGCCACTCACTTTTAAACAATCAAGTCTCATGTGAACTCAGAGGGAGAATTCACTTATTACCGAAGGGATGGTGCTAAACCATTCATGAGGGACCCGCTGCCATGACCCAGTCACCTCCTGCCAGGCTGCATCACCAACACTGGAGATTCTATTTCAACATGAGATTTGGAGGGGACAAGCACCCAAACTATATCATCCTGCTAAGACATGGCATTGAGAATCTAATTCTTATTAGTCTGGCTTTTCTCAAAGCCTCATCATAAACACCCCGAGGACAAGAGCTGTGTCAGAGATTTCTGGTGACTCCACGTTACACAGCCTGGTGCTGAGGACAGAATCAGTATAGAAGAAATATCAATTTCCCTTACCCACCTAAAGTAAGTAATTTAACCCATGGTTGCTGACTTAATGTCAAAGTGATGAAAAATCTTATACAGCTTTTGTATCTGAATTTCTTCTCTAAAAATATTTGAAACACGAAAGGGTGTTCAATCTGTACCACGCCAAAACTACACTGGTTTGCTTTTAAAGCTCAGTGCCACAGAGACCACAAGGCAAGTATTTTAAATAATTTTCTGGGTAGTTGGAACCTGCAAATACTCACCCAATAAAAGAATTTAATGAAACAGAAAAAACAAATGCAGTTAAACTGGAGATGTTTTCTTGTTCTTAGTGAATAGAGAACATATATTAGGAAGAATTATGAGAGCAAATTGGACGAAGCCCGTGAGAATCTACTTCTTACAGTTGATATTCAGAATAAGATATAATCACATAGTTTACTCCTTTTATAACATAAAGCCTCCATGATATTTCCCTCTGAGCCATAAAAATCTTAGCACAAGTTGAATTCTGGAACTTAGGTGACTTACATATTCTATAAGAGTTTCTTTCATCATTTTACCAAAGATTCTCCCTGATACACTTTGTGTTACAAAGAGTTATATTGTCAACTTTGTAGTAAGAGGAATATTTCAGTTTCAAAAGAGAAATTTTCCAGATGCATTTCACATTAATTTTTTTGAGTTATAGTTTATTTTTCCAATCTGAATCTGTTTCTTATTTTTACACATCTGAAAACATGACACATTTAGCAATAAAAAAGTCAATGTATAATTGTTTTAATTACTTTCAGATCTATAACCATGGCATAAAGTTTAATGTAATGAATAAATGTAAAAGAAAAATACATTTTAATCTATTATGTTAGTTCTTTCATGTAAACCATTTTGGCAGTATTTTTAATCGAGTAAGGGAATTTAACAGTGTTTGAAAAGTTCTACATTTCCTATGTAACAACAGACTCAAACGGTTTGGTAACACATTGAACACTTTAAATATAGGGATTTTATTAAACCAACAGACAGGCAGAGGCTCACTGGAGAGAGAAAGAGTCTGCCTGGCCTGCCTCTTCTTCTCTCACTCATCTCCTAGCACCAGCTGGGTATCCTCTCCATAAACTAGACTCCTACATGGTCAGATGAGCCCTGGAAGGATACGGAGTTGGCAGACCAGTGTCACAACTCTACCTATTTCACTTAAAACTTTTGACTTCAGAGCTTGCATCAGTAGAATATAGATAATGATACCTTCTTCTTGGAGTCTTCAAAGTCCTGTGAGTGAAGTGTCGAACAGAGCTGACAGTAGGAGAAAATTGATAAACTTTTTTTTAACCTCCCTTCCCAGAATTTTATTCCACTGACTTCCATTTGGAAACTGCCCTGGCTCCAGGGATAGAGCACATGCACTAACTCAATTAGCTGTCTCTCTGGCAAAAGTGATTTTTTTCAGGCAGGGCATGGTGGCTCACACCTGTAATCCCAGCACTTTGGGAGGCCAAGGCAGGAGGATGTCTTGAACCTAGGTGTTAGAGATCAGCCTGGGCAAGATAGCAAGACATTGTCTCCTCAAAAAAGGGAAAAAGGATTCTGTCCTCCAGACTGTGCAGATAAACTAAATCAACCCAACTTCAGTGAATTTGAAGGAAATATCTGAAATATTTTCCTGAGATTGATGGGACAAAAATTATTTCTCTCCAACTCAAATTGAAAGGGAAAGCAGTTGGCCCCAGAGTTGCTGGCCAACATTTGAGAAGTGCACAAGGATCTAGCCTTGGTAGGTCATCTTCTGGCAGATGCAGAAAAGGCACAGGAAATAAAGAGGAAAAAAATGCTGTAGGTGACACCTTTGTACCCTATATCAAGTCTCATGAACAGTGAGCCAGGCTGTTCTTTTCAGTTATGAAACCGCCTTTGCAAAATTATGACTGAGACAGTGAAGGAGATTAACTGAACTGACTCCATGTTGCTTCGAACCTCCAAGCTGTCCTTGTTCATTCCTGGGGGTAGACTGAAATAACTTTGGGAGAAACTTAGTTTATACTTTATAGCTTATAATTTAAGACAAAGATGATAAAAGCCCTTTCCCAAAGCAGACCTCCTTCTTACCTGGAGACTAGATCACCTCTGTAGGACAAACATTAGCCACAGGATGAGCAATTATGGTTTAGGAGTCATGCAGTTGGAGGCTACAAGATTCTGATGCTCCCTAAACTGCTCCTAAGATCAGTACTTGAGATATTTTGCAGACCTTGTACACAATGGATCAGCTGACACCACCCAAACTGGTAATCTGGTCCAACAAGTTCTGCCACCACACCCAGGAACAGAAGACATTAAGAAAATCTAACTTCAATCCCCTATGATTCCATTGCTAACCTGACCAATCCCCACTTCCCAAGCACCTACCTGCCAAATTATCTTGAAAAACTCTGATCCCCAAATGCTCAGGGAAACTGATTTGAGAAATAGTAAAACTCTGGTCTCCTGCATAGCCAGCTCTGCATGAATTTCCCTTTCCCCACTGCAATTTCCCTGTCTTGATAAATCGGTTCTGTCCAGGCAGCAGGCAAGATGAACCCATTGGGCGGTTACAGTTATACGTCAGTGACTTGGTTTTATTGGTTGGAGCAATTTGAGTCAGATTTGCTGTTTCTAGCACTCCAAAGCATCCTAACTAATACAGTTACAGAAATCTAGGGGATAACACAGCTGAGTAGGACAGAATGCCAAAGGATTCCCCTGGGAAAATAAGTAGAAATTCTCCAATTCAGCAGTCCTTAACATTTTATATCCCAGGTGCCTTGAAAAATCTGATACAAACAATAAGTAGGTCCTCTTCTTGGGAAGCCAAAATAATAAAATAAAAGTAGTAGTACTTGGGCACACACATAAAAATTTTGCCATGATGTCAGTGTCTCTAAAGTCCTTAAATGTAATGGCACTTGTCATAAAGTAAAATAATGTATTTGGTTCAGAAGAATAGCCAGACTCTAATATCAGGAAAGCAAGTCTGGGGACAGCCCTATGTTGCTGGTTGTTGGCAGGACATCTATACTTTTCTGCATCTTCGATACTATTTCAACCCAGCATCAACAGTCTGGACTTTGCTCTCAAATTGCTTCATCTAATTTCTCTGCCCCATAGAATAAACAGGAGTCTCATTGACTAATTCCTTAAAAACTGTTACAAAGTGTGCTGGGGGATGATACTGCTCCCCACCCACAACCCTCACCAGTACCCCTACTCCCAACTCTGCCACAGATTTGGTTACTGGAACAGAGGCAAAAATTTCCACTTAGTTTAAGTGAAAGTATGCATTAGGTCTAGACAAAATTCTTTTGGTTCCAGTTTTTAAACCAGGGTTCCAAACAATGGGGAGCCTCGTATGTTGACATCAAATTTCCATTACCATTATATGTAAAAACCTCATATTTTAATTTTGATCTTAATTCTGCCTTGCAATTTGTCACGGCATTGCCCTTTTCGGTTTGTTTTCTTTTTAGCCTTTGGGGTTCTTACTTGGATCTGCCACATAGATTGAGGACTTCCTTTTTTTTGAGGCTAACTATAGAGCATATCTTTCACAATACAGAATGGATAACTGACCTCACATGTTTCTTTAAACCTACAACTATTAGAATGGTTTATAACCAATTATTAAACCCTCTGTTTTGGTGACCACTGACCTCATTCTCTGAATTTGGAGTTCAAATGGTTTTAGATCTTGGATCAGTTCAAGTTCCCTCTCTGAAAGGAATGTTTCTTAAAGCAGCACTCCTGAAACTTAAGCTGTCTATGAGTCTCCCCCACACCCCCTGGAGATCTTGTTAAACTGTTGATTCTCCTTCAGTGGGTCTGAATGGGGCCTGAGATTCTGCATTTCTAACAAGCTTGTAGGTGCTGCTGCTGCTACTGGATTTGTGGATCGCATTTTGAGTGGCAAGTGCTTATAGGATTTGCAGCATAAGGTCTTACAGTTCACCTCTCCCACACACCTACCCTCACTACCAGGGACCAGCAGGAGATACTCGTTAAGAACTTGGTGACTTGCTGTTACTGTTGAGGGAGATTACTCTAGGTAGCAACTAAGCAGTGAAGAGCTCCACTGCCCTACCTGTAAATGTGAAAAATGTAGTTACAGTGCAAGGTGTGCATCATAATGAGTGGTCCTAAGAGGCCTATTTGTATGGGAGCCAACAATTTCAGAAAAGAGCCCCTCCAAGCTGAGTAAGACTCAGGATCCAAAAACCCCTCAATCCTCTGTACAGAGACCTACATTGAGACCCAGAATATAATGCTCCCATTAACCGTCTTAATTTGCATTAGCACAATTCTCATTTTAATCGATTTTCTCTGCAGCCATTATACTTCATTTTTACGTAACATGACTTTGAAATTTCTGAGCTTTGAGAATATAAAATACTAAAAGAAACAGGCTTATTTCTCAATTGACAAGGGTATTGAGAGGACTAAGATATCTTCCAACTGCCAAAATACTAGAATCCTCTCTGATTACAGAAAAATAAAAATTATCACTAAGCGCTGTACTTTAAAAAATTAAACAACGTCAGGCCGGGCACAGTGGTTCACGCCTGTAATCCTAGCACTTTGGGAGGCCGAGGCGGGCAGATCACCTGAGGTCGAGAATTCGAGACCAGCCTGACAAACACGGAGAAACCCCATCTCTACTAAAAATACAAAACCAGCTGAGCGCGGTGGCGCATTCCTGTAATCCCAGCTACTCGGGAGGCTGAGGCAGGAGAATCCCTTCAACCTGGGAGGCGGAGGTTGCAGTGAGCCAAGATGGCGCCATTGCACTCCAGCCTGGGCAACAAGAGCAAAACTCTGTCTCAAAACATACATACATACATAGACACATACATACATAAATAAAAAGTCAAACATCCAATTTTATATAGCACCTTTCAATGTTCTCAAAACACTTTATTAACTGGCATAACCTCCATCTTCATGATGTATCAGTGAGGTTAGGGCCAACTAACCAATGTTGTCAAATATTACAAATCTAATTTTATCTTTGAAAGCCTATGTCATATTTTATTATTAGAGAAGAAAGAAGACACCCTAGGTTTTCCCTCACACTCCTCCTCCAACAAAATGTCTATCTGTATCTCTTTCTCTCTCTCTCTAACACACACGTACACACATACATACACACCCCCCCTTAAATTCAGAGGTCAAACCAGGGGGCTGTGACTTGGCAAACTCAAACCATTATATATCTCTACAGTTGTCACTCATACACAAAATAATATAGTGAGGACAATCTAATGCCATACTGTGAAAATAGCTTCTCTCAAAACAGGACATATGAAAACACTTCAGAGAGAATTTCAAATACATTCTTCAAACAGCTGTTTCTAATGGTTTCACAGGACAGGTTTCACATAAAAAGAAATGAAGACATAATTTAACAACACTACTAATTGTATGCACTTTACCTATATTATCACATTTAATCTTCACAACTTTTCAACTATGATCATCCCAATTTCTCAGATGAAATTGGGAATTAAAAAGAAAAGAAAAATGACAACATCCTCAAAATCACAGGGCTAGAAAATGGCAGTAGTGAGACTTGAATCCAGGGCTGACTGTCTCAGATTCTCAACTCTCCAAAGTCCTTGGCTATAATCACTAGATCAGTGTTCCTCAAACTTTAATATGCAACAAGTCACTTCAGGGAGTTGATAAAAACGCAATTCTAATTCAGTAGATCTGGAGTGGGACATGATAATTTGCATTTCCAACAAGGTCTCAGGTGATGCTAATGAAGGTGGACCAGGGAGCATGCTTTGAAGAGCAAGACACGAAAATATGCACTTTGAAGGTGTTTCCCAAAGTGTGGCTCCTTGGCTAGCAGCATCAGTAACAGCTAGAAGGTTGTTAGAAATGAAAATTCTAGGGCTCCACCTAACATGTTCTTTGGAGTAAGGTTTTAGGAATCTGTTTCTTAACAAGCCCTCCTGGGGATTCTGATGTACATTCAAGTTGAGAGTCAATGGTTAATGTCCAGCATTTCTACAGATATGAACAATCCAACTCTATACAGCTTAGAATGATTTTCTCTTGTTTTCCTAGGTCACACTTTACAATGTATTTAAGTGAAATGTTTAGGTGAAAATAACCACATCTTTGGGTAGAAAGTGACCTGGCCAGAGCAAAGCTGTTACTGTGAAGGTAATGTTGCTCCCTTGCACTGCAGCAACACTGCATCACAGGCTGTTGGTGTGTGATCTCAGAGAGGGGTCCCTGGGTGGGGAGGGAGAGACTGACACTCACCTTATTAATTTCTCCCCTGCGAAATGGGTAGGATTTATTTTTCCAAATGGGTTGCCTACAGAATGCCCAATTTTTCTTCTCTATTCTGTTGTGCTTTGCAAAACAAATACTTAGTCTCACATTTTCATTCTGAACAGCGACTCCAAAATAAGCATTTTCCCTTAATTTGAGAAGAAACATGTCGAATAATTAACAAATACACAAAAAGTAGTTATCTTAGATCTCCAGCTGGGATGAGTGGTAAAATTCAGAGGGAAGTTTTAGTGCTTGGAAGATTTAGATACTTAAAAATGAAATA
The DNA here is from genome assembly GCF_049350105.2 of Macaca mulatta. Classification (NCBI taxonomy): domain Eukaryota; kingdom Metazoa; phylum Chordata; class Mammalia; order Primates; family Cercopithecidae; genus Macaca; species Macaca mulatta. Next base: position 152,590,603 of record NC_133412.1, on the reverse strand, counting down.
TTTTAATTTGATTCATCTAAATAACAAAACAATCTTCAACCACATTTCTAATAATATGTGATAAATTAATTCTGCACTCAGCTATGTGCTTTACCTGAATTATCTCATTTAATCCATACAGCAATTCTGCAAAGCAAGCACTACTTCATTCCCATTTTAAATGTTATCTAATGGGCTAATAGTGGATACATAAATTGTCCAAAGTCACATGGGTAGTAAAAGTTGGAGCTGAGATTTCAATCCAGAGCTATGGCATTCTAAAGACTGAGCTCTTGATACACATGATCCTATCTCTACTAAGTACACTGGAGGAACACAGTGGTAAAACCGAAGTTCAAAAATATAAATTATATATATTATATTATTCTTGAAACCCCTGAAAGCCACCATAACTACCCAAAGTAACCCTCTCCACGATGTAACCATCGTAGGTGGACCTAGGATTTCCCATTCCCATGATGGCTGCTGTTCTGTCCTAACACTTATTCTTCCTTCACACACACACACACACACACACACACACACACACACGCACACACACCAGCTGCCTGGGCTCATGGGAGAACTTGGTAAATTCACCCTACTGATTCCTCACAGTCTCCCAACTCCCATATGTGAAGATCAGTTATAGAGTGATCTCACGGCCAATCATTGTTACAATCCTCACAGCTGGGTAAAAGGACTTCCTTGGAGAATCAAGGAAATAGTCTTCTGTACTCAAAAGAATGAAGTTACATTCCCCAACATAGACAGGACAGTGTCTTAGGAGTCCTGTAAATTAAAATAAAGCCACCTGCTGTTTGGTGAAGCAATCAGAAGGGAGGAGAAGAGGAATTTGAGTGTCGGGGAGTTTGCAAAATTTATTTAAAGACAAAGAACAAACCAGTAATATGGTATGAAAAACCTGACCTCAAAAGCCCACATTTCTCTAAAACAGTGTTACAGGAGATCCATTCTTCAGGACTGTGCTTTGTCCTCTAGTGATTCTTGGGCACCCTAAGATGCAGAGTTAATGCATTTATCATGTGGGGAATTAGCAGCACAGAAATGTCAATATTGCACCAGATTCCAAAGAGACTGGCTACATAAAACTTTAAGGAAAAAACAAAATCATTTCCTCTTTTATATGTCCAGGCACAAACATCATTCCATTATAACAGATGAAATTTCTGGAAATAAGACATATTCTTTCCTCTTTACCATCACAATGGAACACCAACTGAAACAGATTCTATTGCACAGAACAAAGCAATAGATCGCCATCCTTTTCCTGAAGTCATCATTAGAGACATGAGCTCCTGCATGGGTGAGGGATTTCCATTTGGAGCTGGTTAGCTGTGAGTCTACATTCACTTCAAGCATCTGATTGGTTCAAACAACTTTAATGATTCTAACAAAGATGAAGATATTAAACATTGAGCTCATTATTAGTCAGAAGTCTGCCATGTTCCCTGCTGTATAATTAACTCCTTTCATTCAACACATTTAAAATAGCATCAATAAGAAATATTTAATTATCTCCCTCCAGAAGAAGGTCCCGACTCAGATTCAGTAGCCAGTTTCACAATGAAGTTCAATTTAAATTGTTCTTAAAATAATGTTTCTGCTAACCATAGGGAACAGTTAAGTCCAGGAAATTTAAATCTAGGGAACAGAAATATATGACAGAATTGCAAGCAAAACATCTTTAGTCTGTCATTTTTCAAGAAATGGGTGAAGCGTTTTTAATGGCAGCATATTTTCCCAAGGAGTTTAAAGTATGTGGCCAAGGTCGCAAGAAAGAAACATAACTATAGTGATGAGAGAAAGTGTGATGTGGACATTTATACTAAGGGTGTATTTTCCTATCAATAGTAAAATATGTAAGATGGTGGGTTCTACACAAGCCTGACCTAGGAGTTGTTCATAATCCACCTACCACAAGGTGAGAATGTGTGGATGGAAACCACAAAGATGCCAAATGAGATAGTACTTCAATTATGCATTAGGGGTTGAAAGAGTCATAGCAAATCAGGTGATTAAATTAGGGAGCCTTGCTTCCAGTGTATGCAGTACCTGCTTTTTATAACATAATACATGTTTATTACTGTGGCTTTTGGGAAAGCATTACTGAAACATCCAAAAAGAAAGGACAGCCAGCCCAAATTAACTTCAGATATTGACAGGCCATGCCATTTGTTTGCCATTCTGACTGCAAGGACATTTGGTGATCACTTCCTCAAAAGAGCAAAGTCATTTACAACTCTTCCTCCTCCTTGTCATCACCATCACTGACACCAAACCTGTAAAGAGCTCCAACTGTGGACACCAAAGTATGCTTGATATTACAGAGGACAATTGTTTTGGGCCATTCAGTGCCTGGTTTTCTTTTAGGAAATTACATCTCCTTCCCATTGTTCACAGATGTGTAGGACTGTGAAAAGATGCTTTTTTTTCCTACTTCTCTAAGGGGTAAGCACATGACCCAACATCTTGGAGGCTTCAGCAGATTGTTGTAAGAATGGGGGGAAGTAATTGGAGTTTATGCATTCTAGCAGCTGCAGCCTAAAATAGCTATTAATTAGTCCTTGCTACCTAGACCTCCCAAGATTCTCTGATTGTTTCTGGAAACCTCTTCCTTTAGTCTTTGCTTTGATTCTGTAAGATACCCCAAAGACTTTTAACACATTCCTGACCTACTTGAGGTAGTCTAAGCCTATAGTATCTGTTGCTTGCAACCAAAATGTTTGAACTGATGCAGATATGGAGCATATAAGTAGGCACATATTATGATCTTTGCCCTAAAAAAGCAAATGACCCACTTGAGTAGAAATAATGCATGCACAAAAGGGATAAATGGCATTGTAACGTAGTTAATGCTAAGTGACAGATAAATAGGACCAGAGTTTAGGGATGAAAGTCGGGATTGCAGGCAGAATAGAAGGGGATTCTAGCCATGGTAGGACTGAACTTAACTAAATGCAGAAGTGCAGCTGGGGTTATATAAAAGAAACTTTAAAATAATAAAAGTGGAGCCAAAAAGTGATATGTATATTTGTGCAATATATGTACATAAATACATACAATGATATATACACTACATACATATATTGCACATCTATATACATGATATATATGTAGTGTATATATTGCACATATGTACACGATATATATGTAGCATATATATCACTGTATGTATATATTTACATATATTGCAGATATATGCATATCAATTTTTGGTATATGTAGTATATATATCATTGTATGTATGTATGTACATATATTGCACATACATACATATCACTTTTTGGTATATATATAGTATATATCATTGTATAAGCCCTGAACACTCTATTCCCATTAATTACAATTCCTTTAAGCTTCAGATATGGAAAAATATATATGTATATTCTGTATAATTCTAGGACAGCTTTCTCACTTTCTCTTAATAAAAAGAGTAAAAGGAGTACAGAATATAGCAAAAACTTTCTCTGTTAATAGAGGGGTGCGAACACACAGAAATATAATTAGGGAGAAAAAAGTAGAACAAGTATAAATTCAGGATTTTCTGTTGTACCCACTCTGAAGAAGAAAAAAAATAAAATAGTATCAGGATTGTCATACTATTTTCCTCCAAAAATTACCTCCTATAATGGGAGAGGAAAAAAAGCAAAGTAAAATAGTCTCCCAGTGCAAGCATAGCTACTTGCACACACACACACACACACACACAAATACACACATCTCACTGTGCCAAGAAATCTCTTTTCTTTACAATAAAAACTCTTTTTACTGTAATGTAAGAGCACATCCCTGTAGCTGCCTGCAATCAACATTTTGAAGAAGAAACAGCAGAGTTATTTACAGCAGTTAGGAGAGCAGCGCCTCTGTGGCACTGCTGAGCTTTTTGCCTCCTACCTAGTGAAGGACAGGAAAGGGAGTCACTGGGGCAACATTGAGGCTGGGTAACCTCCACACCCAATCACTGTCTGCCAGGCAAGGCTGGGAATATTTATTTGACTCTAGGGTCTCACAATCTTATCTCCAGTCTAATGTTTAATAAACAGATGCAAAATAAGACCAATCCTCGTTCAATATTTTATATCAGCTTATAAAAAATTAAGAATATTATTGTATGGGTCAATTTTAAAATAAGTAGTGATTCATTATCAGGTCCAAGTCACAGCTCACAATGCTACTGATTTATGAAGCAAACACTTAGGAAAGCCGAGGACATCATAGTAATGTAACACGTTTACCTCCACCACACTAACATATCTTTTGCCTAGAATCCTGCGGCAGCCTCCTAGGTAGCTCCAGTCTTCTACTTTGCCTCTTTATGGTATAATTGGCACCCAGCTGCCAAGATGGTTTTAAAATATAAATAAAATTATATGAAATTCAAAGCCCATTTGTTCACCTACAAGGCCATACACAATATCTCTTTCACCTCACTTTACCCCCTGTCCTGCGGGCTCACTGTCTTCTAGCCATCAGCCTCCCACTGTTCCTCCAATAAGCCAAGTGCATTCCTGTTTCAGGGTGATTATACCTGCTATTTCCTCAGCATGGAATGCTTTTCTTGGATATCCTTACATTTTGTTGCTTTGCCTCACTCAGGCACTTGCTTCAATGTCACTGCCACAAAGAAGGCTTCTCCACCCAAAATAGCATGCCCTAGCATACTTTCCATTCCCTTATTCTACTTTATTTTTTTCATAGCACTACGGAAGAGTATGTATTTATTTCCACATTGGTTTAATATCAGTATACCTGACTAGAATGCCATTCCATAAAAGCAAGAAGTTTATATTGTTTTTAGCCACATCCCCTGGGCCTCACACAGTGCCTATGACATAGTAGGCATTCAATAAGTACTTGTAAATGAACGAATGATTGCACTACTTTACAACAGCATGCTGCTTTCAATTTCATAGTGGGGACCTAGAACTATCCTGGAAGTGCAGCTTCTCAGGGCTCAAGATGGGCACACAGCGGTATTCATATTTGGCTTTAAAAAGAGAGAGAGAGAAGGCAAAATGAAGAGATTGATTCAAATTCTCACAGTTCTTAAATTTTCTCATCATCATTTGAACTCCAACGCAAGGATCTTTCACCGCACAAGGATATCTGAAGATGCCTAAAAGCCTCAGAATATCAGGTCCAAATAAGATTAGGACTGCTCTCTAAGAGCCATCATGGATGTTTCTCTACCAATTTCAACATCTACACTGGACAGGGGACAAGCAAAAGTTGAACAAAATCAGAGGTGTTTTTTTTTTTTTTTAAGAAGTAAATGAATGAGCATGACTCTCCATCTCCTTCTTGCTCCCATTCTTAACTCTTATTAGGCCATAAACTATTGCCTAAGGACTCATTATCCCAGCCTTTGGCGGCCCATCTCCAACGGTGGGAAGAAGGACTCCACCCACTACATCATCTTAATCAGCAACTTAGAAAACAGTGCCACATAAAACAGCAGCAGACCTGAAAAAGTGCAGTAATTGCAATAACACTGCTAACTAACCATTCAGCTCCACTTCTGCATAATTAAGAAGGTGGTTTATGACAGGCATTTGTGGCATTTAAGACATTAAAAGGAAAAGTAGCAGAACGAGCCACACCGGGAGCCCTGCAGTCACTGAAAGGAGAGGAGGTGGAGAGGAATAAGGCTGAACCAAAAGAAAACACAGACTCTTTTCTTTTTAGAGTCTCTTTTTCTCCCCAGTTTTTTTTTTCTTTTCCCTTCTGCAAAATGAGTAGTTGAGGGGATAATTTAGCAACCAGGCTTTTGCAAAGGTAGCTGCTGTGTGCTTAAATTACCAAAGAAATGCTTTCAATTGCTCCCCTTTAGAATGAAAGTGCTGCATGATATTTTCCTGGGATTGGAGCTTTGCACACAGCAGGAGGTTGCAGGCGAGTGCTGGGAAAGTAGGATGGAGATGAGAGAAAGATGGTTGGTAAGGATAAAACTTACCAACCTTAGTTTATCTACTTTGGGATACAATGTTAGAGAATAGAGAAAAGGGTGGTCATTACAATGTATCAGAAAGGCACCCCACTTAGTATTTCCTAAGACAGTCTCTGATAAAACGAATCATTTTTCTAGTCAACAAATCTGTAGTCCATGTAGTGGAACCCTACTATGTTCCAGACACTAGAATGAATGCTGTGAATATGCAACTAAGCACAAAAGCAACTGTATTCTCACAAAGACCTCAGAGTCTATTGAGGGATGCAGTCTAGAAAACAAGAACCCAGTGTGGATTAGTAATGACTCGGAGTACCCAGTGCTGAGAAAACCTAGAAGAAATGTTTGAGTCCATTTAGAGAAAGTTTCCCAGAGCATAGTATGCATTCAAGTAATGTTTCTGAATGACAGAATCAATAAAATGATAGATTAGTCAACTCATTTGTAAGGAAGATGCCATTTAAGTCTGGTCTTAAAGGGTGAGTAGAAGTTCACCAGACATTCTCAGCAGAGGAAACAGCATATACAAAGGTTCATAAGCTCGACAGCACAGGACATATTGCGGGCTGGAACTACCGGTGCATACTGGTGAGTTGTAGGAGATGAGACTGGGAAATTAAAGGCCATGCCAATTTTCAGCAGAAACTTGATATGACGAAGGCTACACAAAAAGCTAAAATCAAAGGCAGGCAAACCAGTTAGAAGCCTTTCATTACAGAAGAGGCAAAAGCAATAAGCACTATGAGGTTGGTGCGAAAATCATTGTGGTTTTTGCCATTACGAGTAATGGCATTTTAATTTGCACCAACTTAATAGAATTAAGGTCTCCTTCAGGAATGCAATTCAGAGGTCTGATGATTTTTGTATCTTTAACACATGCTCACCCATGTGGAGTTAACAAAGTTGAAGGCAACCATGCTGACAGCTAACAAAACAAAAACTGTGCCAAACTGCTAACACTATAAGATACACACATGCTTTTCCATCTAATCAGCACATTTCCACATTTGGGAAGGTAATAAAGTACAAGTATCTGCCTGAATGAAATGAGTCTAAATGTCTCAACAATGACACCTAAACAACTAAAGTGTGTAGGACTTTCACACACACACACACACACACACACACACACACACACACACACAGCAAAAGCCTTAATTAAAACTTTAAAAAGCAAACTTTTTTTTTAACACTTTTAGCAGAGGGGTGCATGTTTGATATGCCTTGATAGAGAATCAGGATGAGAGATAAAGACCAATGATTTAATAGTGTGAAATTTCTTACAAAATACACTTACATGGGAGTTTTAGCATTTACTTCCTAATCTTAACAGTGGTGGGTAATTAAAGGTGACTGTCCTAAAAACTGCCTTGGATTTTTCCAGATTCAGGGTTGCCCATAATGAAAATTTCAATATGATTTCGAAGTTGAAATCTAAGAGCATAAATTAAAGAGTAATAGTGACCGTAGAAAGTTTGAGGCAAATCTTTTAAATGTGATTGTTCCATTGTGCTACAGGTTTTCTCTGTCTAATAGCAGTCAGGGCCTCTGAACTCCAGCAGTTTTTCTCTGGGTTTATAGGTGAATTACAGTCAAGCAGTAGAACTGAATTGCAGAACATCTGACCAAATAGTCCTGTGTGTCTAGACAACTCTGTGGAGAGGTTAGGAATATAAGCAACTTTTATACCTTGTGCATAAGCATGGGACCAAAGTTCAGTGTCTTTTCAATGCACATTTGTAGAGAAGAATGATGAATAGAAAAAAAAATCTCATTTACATTTCTCCACATAGACAAAATATTTACCAATATATAGCTTAATATACAGCATACTAAGTTACTGGAAAATATATATTATAAGGCTTTCATTATCACAAAGAATATTGCCCTTAAGATCCTTAGACTGCATCTGTAAAAGGAAACAGGCAATCAGCCAGCTAGGGTAAAATTGAAGGTATGTTTTTGGGAAAGGACCAGGACACCATACTCGTTTAGCCAAAAGAAAAGTTTCATGTTCTAAGTGAAACGTTACTGAGCTGACTAATGGCTTTGGCATTTGACTCAAAGATGAAGATGAAGGGGATCTACATGATTTATTTCACACATTTATTTCACTCTAACATCTGACACTGTGACTAGACATGGACCTCTCAATCTTTCCAGGCAAGGTTAAACAGGAAAGTGAAATATCTACTTAGTTTGAAAAGCAGAAAGGACTACACTAAGGTACATAAGTGATTAGGGTATTAGAGCCTCTTTCTTTTTCTTTCTCTTCTCTATGCTTTCTCCACTGGGAGATGGTATCTGCTGTCGCTAGTCTAATTCACCTTTCTGTGAAGACAGGTTACCTACGTTTACTTCTATCCCTTACTCCATTCCTCTATGCCAGTGACACATCTTGAATGCCCTGAAAGTATCATGTATATTAGGCAACCCAACATCAACTCAAATAGCCCAAAATTCTGCAGCCGCCTAAAATCAGCAGCCCACCAGCCATTTCTGTTCATGGTTATTTTAGCAAACAAGATACACCCAATACAGGCTCAGGGAATGAATAGCCACCCATTTTGCAGCCTTCCAGGCACAAGACCTTAAAGTTTCCCATCTTTTCTTCTCTCAGCCCCCAACATCAAATCACTCTCCACATCCTGCTGATACTTCATTTAAAATTCCTCTGGAAACAAATGTTTCCACCATTGCAAATCCCTTGTTAATACTCCAACTTGTTATCATCTCAAACTTTGACTCTCACAATAGCTCCCTTGTTCAGCTGTCTATTAACAGATCCACCCCTTCCTATCTCTGTGACAGAACACTTCCATATTAATTCACTAAAAATCTCCTTTGATGGGTCAGTCACGGTGACTCACACCTGTAATCCCAGCACTTTGGGAGGCTGAGGCGGGTGGATCATGAGGTCAAGAGATTGAGATCATCCTGGTGAACATGGTGAAACCCTATCTCTACTAAAAATACAAAAATTAGCTGGAAATGCTGGTGTGCACCTGTAGAGCCAGCTACTCAGGAAGCTGAGGCAGGAGAATCACTTGAACTTGGGACGTGGAGGTTGCAATGAGCCAAGATTGTGCCACTGCACTCCAGCTTGGTGACAGAGCAAGACCCCATCTCAAAAAAAAAAAAAAAAAAAAAAAACCTCTTTTGATCATGTTAATTCAGTAGCTAAAGCCATCCGTCACTTTATCACCTAGAGGACAATATTCAAACAGTCTAATCCATGCTTTCATAATTGAGTTTCTTCTGAAATTCCCTGACTTACCTCACACTAGCTAAGCAGTTCTCAAACAGGGCTCACATATTCTCATCTCCATGTTTTTGCCTAACTAGGGATCAACAATGGCCCACAGACCAGATTCTGGCTGTACCTGTTGTTGTAAATAAAGTTTTACTGGAACACAGTCACGTCCATTTGTTTACGTATCATTTACAGCTGCCCTTCATGGCACAACAGCTAAATACTTGAGACAGAGACCATATGGCTTGCAAAGCCCAGGTGAAGCTTCATGGGTATGCAGCCAGTAGAGTCACACAGGACCCTGTACCACTGATCTTGGTTTAATAGTCTCCTGTCTCCGTCTTGAAACACTTAATAATTTTATCTTTGAATTTGTGTTTTTGAATGAAGTCTAATGAAACAATTAAGCATGTGCAATAGCAAAAGATAGATGCATAAACATATGGATATACTATACACATGCCCATTGTTTCTTGCCACTTCACCCCCTATAGCTCTCACAATACACCAGAAGTAGAAGATTCTAGTAGACTTAGGAGGCACACTCAATGAGACTCAAAGCAATTGCAAAGTCTCTCACATCTACTCTGAGTAAGCTGGGATGCTGGCAGTCCTTAAAGAACATGTTTTACATTGGAACCAAAACTTGCTTTGACCACAGAAAGAAAATGAAGGCATTCTAAGAAACATAAATGACTAAGGAACCTAATTATAGCCTTTCTTACTCATGTTACTTCCATGAATTGGCCAACCACCTCAGCTGAAAATTATGTCGAAGAAGGAAAAGAAAAGAAAAAGCAACTCATAGTTTCTTTTCTTTTCAGTCTTTTCTTACTCATTAGGAAGCCAAAGGAAGAGAGTGTTTGTTGAATATGTGTATATCAAGAAGTGAAATAAATAAAAACAGGAGAGTTAATCTGAGCAGTGTTTCCAGTTTTCTGGAAAGAACAAAACATATATGCACTGATGAGCTATGAAATAAGAAATGTTTCCTATATCAGTAATTCTGCAAATGAATTAGAAATTCTTATTCAGAACTTATTTAAGACTTGCACGGCATAATATAAAGGTGAATGGCAAAATTCATGCTAATAATTTAAAATTTTCTTTGCTTAGAATGACATTGAAGAGGAAATATAAAACAACATGACAGGTTGAGAGAGAGATACCATGGAAAAAGGAAAAAGAGCTTTATGTTTTAAGTACTTTTAATAGCACTTCATTATTGCTTTTTGAAAAAGGGGCCCACTATTTCATTGTGCAACTTATGTAATCAGCCTCCAAAAAGCCTAAAATATTTACTCTCTGCCCCTGACTGAAAATATTTTGTTAATGTCTGACACTGATTCTAACGTGATCATCTGCTTGGCAAGTTTTCTGCCTAAACAACACACCTTTTCTTCAAGTTCCAACCAAAACTTTAGCTCCTCCTCCTCAATAGCCTTTTATATTCACCACTGGTGCTGAAGTCAATTTTATAAGTTTTATTTGTGTATTTTACTTGAGAATAAAACATGGTTATCTTTGTGACATCTATTGTCCCTTCTAAATAATATACTTTTAATTACTTTACATTTATAGTAGTTTCTTTTTCTTTTTCCTTTTCTGTTAAAGTTTATTTGAAGTTTCAGGATACATGTGCAGGACGTGCAGGTTTGTTACATAGGTAAATGTGCACCATGGTGGTTTGCTGCACCTATCAACCCATCACCTAACTATTAAGCCCCACATGTGCCATTTGAGAAAAACAACCATGAATAAGGAAAAGATGTCAAGAAAAAACAAACTGTGCCACTGTTCTTGAGCAAAATGAAAGCTAAACTAAAGAAAGGCTTTTCTTATCTGTACATCCATGAACGGATAAGACATATCATTTTAGGCAACCGAATGCTATGCTGTGAGCCTGTGGTAGCCACACCAATGGACCAAAGAAAGATACTTGTTGTGGGAAGTCAGGGACCCTGAACAGAGGGACCAGCTGGAGCTGTGGCAGGGGAACCTAAATTGTGAAGATTTCATGGATATTTATCAGTTCCAAATAATACTTTTATAATTTCTTATGCGTGTCTTTACTTTAATCTCTTAATCCTGTTATCTTCATAAACTGAGGTTGTATGCCACCTCAGGACCACTGTGATAATTGTGTTAACTGTACAAATTGATTGTAAAACATATGTGTTTGAACAATATGAAATCAGGGCACCTTGAAAAAGAACAGAATAACAGTGATTTTTAGGGAACAGGGGAAGAAAACCATAAGGTCTGACTGCCTGTGGGGTCGGGCAAAAATTGCTATATTTTTCTTCTTGCAGAGAGCCTATAAATGGATGTGCAAGTAGGAGAGATATCACTAAATTCTTTTCCTAGCAAGGAATATTAATATTAATACCCTGGGAAAGGAATGCATTCCTGGGGCAAAGTCTATAAACGACCGCTCTGGGAATGTCTGTCTTATGCAGTTGAGATAAGGACTGAGATACGCCCTGGTCTCCTTCAGTACCCTGAGGCTTACTAGGGTGGGGAAAAACTATGCCCTGGTAAATTTGTCGTCAGACCAGTTCTCTGCTCTTGAACCCTGTTTTCTGTTGTTTAAGATGTTTATCAAGACAATATGTGCCCCACTGAACAAAGACCCACCCTTATCAGTGGTTCTGCTTTTGCCCTTTGTCCTGTTCCCTCAGAAGCATGTGATCTTTGTTAGACCCTTATTAGTAGTTCTGCTTTTTGCCCTTTGAAGCATATGATCTTTGTAACTACTCCCTGTTCTTACACCCCCTCCCCTTTTGACACCCTTAATAAAAACTTGCTGGTCTGAGACTCAGGTGGGCATCACGGTCCTACAGATATGTGATGTCACCCCCAGTGACCCAGCTGTAAAATTTCTCTCTTTGTGCTGTCTCTCTTTATTTCTCAGCTGGCCAACACTTATGGAAAATAGAAAGAACCTATGTTGAAATATTGGGGGCAGTTTCCCCCAATAGATTCTGTCCTTCAAGCATATATAATCTAATAAGGACCAAAATAAATTTGCAAAATACAAGGTAAATGGGATTAATCATAAAAATAAGCACAGAATAATATGCAATGGAAATTCAAAGGGTTTCTCCTGGGAGAGAGTAGACTTCATGGGACAGAGATGATATCTGAACTGGGCTGAGGAGAAGGGTGGGAAGAACAGCACAAAAGGAGGAAACTGGACAAGCAGAGGCCTTGCAGTATGGATGTGTGTGCTTGCATGGGAATGCGCTAATTCAAACGGGCCCTCCCCTTATTGCCACCAGCCATTGTTGTAGGGTATTTCTGAGCTGAGAAGACCCAGATGGCCATGTAGATGGTGTTAGTAAGGAGGACAAGCTCTTAAAAGGGAGTTAGGGTGTCAGTAAGTTCCAAGAAGATTTGAACTCTCATCTCTCCATTTTTGACCCTTGAATCAAGAATCTATCGGGGGTTACAAAAAAGATGAGAATCTATTTATAGGTCTACACCAAAGAGCTTCAAGCAAAGTAATAGGCTCCTCCAAACTACGGCACTTCTGGGGGAGCTGCAAATGCAGTGGTATATCCTCTGAACATAAGGAGCCCTTTGATGGACATCAAGGAAAATGCTACACAGCTTATGATGCCTACTTTCCCTGAGCTGTCATTCTGGGGCACATGGTATGAAAGAAAGAAGAAGGAAGGGAGTTGGGGGAGGGAAAGGAGGTGGCAAGAAGGAAGATTAGGAAGAAAACCAAGGGCCAGTTTGCTTCTAATTCTCCATCTCAAGATGAGAGACTGAGTACTTTTTTTAAATTGGTTTTTGAAAAAGAGGTTTCACATTTTTATGCTGATGGAGGACACTGGGGATGGGGCATCAGGAGCAGGTACAGTCAGAGAGAGGATCAGTTTGTAAATAAGGCAAAAGGTTTTATACAGGACATTAAACACAATTTTGTTCTGTCTTTATCTTTTTAAAACCTCTGTCCATATATAAAACTAAAACATATATTTGGTAAATAAGTGCCATCTGGCAGAGTCCAATAATCTGGCTTGTGACAATGTATGTAGCTTTCTCTCAAAGCAAACAGAGATCTTTTATATTTATTTCAAAGAAGAGTTTCTGGGCACCTAGAGTAAAGATGAGAATGAAAGAGACAGAAATGGACCAAGGTCAGAGTCCCACAATATTCTTTCTTGTTATTTCAAGTGTCATATCCTGAGAAAATACAGGTTTTCTGTTTGTTAAATCTGAAGAAACAAGTAGGCTACAAGATGTGAGATAGAATGACATAGCATAAGGAGAAAAGTCCTTGTGGTGAGATGTCTCTGAATTCAGATCCGTGCAAGTCACCAATTTTTCTAGTCCTACTTCTTTACTATATAATGGAGATAATGGTACCTACCCTCATACTGTTGTCATGGGGGCTAAACAATATATACAGACATATTGTTGGTACCCAGTAAGCAGTACTGTTAATATGATTTAGGGATATGGACTAGGGACTCATTTATGCACGGAGGTCCTTAAGAAGAAAGGGGATGAAATTCAGCACCCTGTGGCCTCTACTGCCCATCTGAAATACATTATCATCACTTCCAAGTCTTAAATTATGTAAAACGTATCCCTGTGGTGCAAATACTAAGCAAATGGTAATGATGTCACTTTGGCAAAGAATGTAAATATCAATGCAAATAAACAGTACTTGGAAAGGCAGCTGCTTTTATCTCATCACTGCAGCAATCCTCTCCAGAAGATTTAGACATTAAAACCACAATGGTAGAGGGCACCCGCAGACCCTTCTCTCTACCTTTCCAGCAAGAGTAGCTTTTTTTTTCCCTTTTGGAGGAAGAAGAGCTACTATATATCTCAAAGAGAAACTGTATCTCACGATGGCCCTGTCTTCTAACAGACAAGATGGCATTGTGCACACAGGCAAGTCAGAGAGTGAACTATAGCACATATGCAAGGTGCCTCATCTAAGTGACAGGTTGCCTACAGCACTGCATGCTGATTCTAAGCAACACCTTTGGGGAATAGTTGACAGCTGCAGTCTTGACAAGAAAAGAGGAAGACCTTCTTGAAAAAGCATGTGCATGCAAGCAGCACACACACACAGAGACAGACATGCTTTCACCTGCCTTATGCTTTCAGAGTGCCTCTAAAAACAAGACAAATTAAAAATAGCCACTAGGGAACTAAATGACCACGGAGATTAGCAAGTTGCTTAAATATGTAATTCTTTACTTTTCTATTTATACGCAATGATAGACTCTTGACTTGTCTACCACTGTTTGCTAGGATTTTTAGAATCCACCAAGATTATGCCCAGACCTCAAAATAGTAAGCATCAACGTCAGCAAGAGTAAAGTGGGATGTAGCATCAGGAGTGGCCAACACGTGAGGCAAGTGTGGGCTCTCTGTCACCTTGTCAATACTAGCATGGCACAATGTTTGTTCTTAGCTTGCTGGCCTGGATGTGCTAGATAAACACTTCTCATTATCTTTCCCATCAGAACTCCAGGGTCAGAAAACCACAACTCTCCAAGAGGTTAAGCAAATGCCATATGTTAAAGGAAAGAAGTAAGCAATAAAATAGCTTATTCTAATGTTTATTTTTCAAAGTACTAGGAAAAAAAAAAAGAAAAGTAGGAAAAGAGAAAGACAAAGCATGGCCAGGGATTGGGGCAGAGATTATAGAAATAAATAGCCAAGAGATAAATGTATACAAATACAGACTTTATGTGTTCATGAATAATTCAGGATTCACACTGCACTGATGCGTTTAGACAAGAAGGGCAACTGGAGCTTTTAAAGGACAAGGACCTCTGACAATTTCTTGGGGATTCTTCAGGGCTCTTTTCTTTTTTCATTACACACATGCATATGCACATATGCATATAATACACACACATGAATATATATACATATATATATATGTATATACACACACACACACACATACTTTACATTGATACAAGAAAGCTTAGGTTCTAATGATTGAACAAAGCTATTACATCAAATATTAGGCAATTCTACTTTTAATTCCACAGATGTTCTCTTTTATTAGGGAAGATGACTCAATGGTTTTCTGGCTTTATTCCCTCCACGCAGTCCCGAATCCAATGGCTCATTATTATAAATCTGCCTGACCAAATCTACCTGCCCATGCATTCCTGCTTCTTTCGGATATACTCTCCTAATTAATCTCTAAACATAGTGCAGATTTTCTCGCTCCTGCTGCTGTGAAGTCGGGTAATACTGACACAAGTCACACGTCTCTCTGTTTCATCCAGAATGCAGGGTATATGACTAGACATACCTGGCATCTCTATGTCAATATCATTTGTCTAAAGGAACTGATTCTCTTCCTGCAAGCCTATTTTTCCTTCTAATTGATATTTGGTGATTATTATGATAGAGTTCTTGCTTCCCTGAAAATTGAGTGTAAAAGTCTGTGTGTATATTTAACTCAGTTTTTTAAATCTGCTTTTCAAAAGAAGGTAAACGCCTCCCATGTCAGTTATCAAACATAAAATTTTCACAGAATCATTTCGTTTACTAGACAGCTCTTCTTATAGGCCAGATTCTGTCTGGTTTAATTCAACAATAGTGACATGATCCCTGGCCAAATTATTTCTGGGCAAAAGTGAAGAGGCAAATTAGGCAAGGGCCTCCACACCTGAACTTAAGACTTCTCTTTTTGTTTCTTTGAGAAATCCTTAGTTCTGTAGTCATCAAACACATCCACACTCTTCAAGCTTAACAAATATTTTCTGCATTGACCAGCAATAGAAATAATATAGATATTTACTATTTACCTCTCCTCATACTGGGGAAAAAACACCTCCATATGCAAGTACTTGCGAGTGAAGTGGACTATCCCATTATTAGAATTATGCTATAGAATTTTTTTTTTTTTTTTTTTTTTTTAGATGAAGTCTCACTCTGTTGCCCAGGCTGTAGTGCAGTGGCTTGATCTCGGCTCACTGCAACCTCTGCCTCCCGGGTTCAAGTGATTCTCCTGCCTCAGCCTCCCGAGTAGCTGGGACTACAGGCGTGCACCACCACACCCAGCTAATTTTTGTACTTTTTAGTAGAGACAGGGTTTCACCATGTTGGCCAGGATGGTCTCGATCTCTTGACCTTGTGATCTGCCCGCCTCGGCCTCCCAAAGTGCTGGGATTACAGGTGTGAGCCACCATGCCCCTCCTACTATACAAAATATTAAAAACAATGTAACCTTCTAAAAGTAGTGGTGCATAGATTTAACCAAATATGGGAACCCTAATGTCTCATGCCTCATTAACTCTTTCAGGTTCAAAGTGTTCTAAAGAGCTTCCTTTTACTGAATAATAATGGGCCTTTTGACTTCTAAGCACAGATTCCATTTCTTGCCATTAAATCTGTACTGACCACAACGAATTCCCCCTTTAAAAACACCATCAGGGCAGGCATGGTGACTCACACCTGTAATTCCAGCACTTTGGAAGGCTAAGGTGAGAGGATGACTTGAGCCCAGAAGTTCAAGACCATCCTGAGCAACATGGTGAGAGCTTGTCGCTACTAAAAATAAATATATAAAAAAAATTAGTTGGGCATGGTGGCATACACCTGCAGTCCCAGCTACTTGGGAGTCTGAGGCAGGAGGGTCACTTGAACCCAGGAGTTCAAGGCTGCAGTGAGCTGCGATTGTGCCACTGACCTCTGGCATAGGCAACAGAGCTAGACCCCGTGTCAATTAAGAAAAGAGAAAGTCACCATTCAGTGTATGTATTGCAACAGATGTTGTAGCCCTCACCCATCCCCTGCCATCACTACAGTCATTTCTTACCTGAGCATTCTTAGCTGTCATCCACATGATAAAGGTTCAGGATCTTTGTCTTCATGTTTTCTTACTCAGAATGCCTTCTTGTTTGCAAATGCAATGAGGTACCAAAGTATCTTACCCTTTATTAAGCCTGACTAGCACTAAGTACAACAAAATTATTTGCACTGTAAATTTCTCTCAGCAGCTGATGTTCTCCATTGAATTTGTGGTCAAATGAAATTCCCTGACCTGCTTTGCATGGATTTCTATCAAAACAAATCTTTCCTAAACTAATTGTGCTTATTTGTTTAATATGTTTATTTTAATGTAAGAAAATAGACTCCAGAATCAGGGAGACTTAAAATTTTTTTTTCAGTCACAGTATTTTCAAGCCCATGACCTTGAGAAATTAATTGAATACACTTTATTTTCAGTTTTGCCATCTAGAAAAAAATTAATAACTTAATGCCATAGGTTCTCTCAAATAATTGAGAGACATAAAATGCCTGGGATAGAGAAGGCCTTCAAGAAATCTGGGTTCCTTGTTTATTTCACTTCATGGTTCCAGATCATGAAAACCTTTTTGGATCTGGTATCTGTGCCGTCTGTAAATGTAGTCAAGCCTGTGTTTTCAGTGTCCTCCTGTAAACCATGTAAATCACTAGATAATGGGCCAGCACTCAGGACAGAATTCAAGGGCTTCTAATCAAAACGCTATCAAAGCCACATGGAAGGTTTAGAAAACTCCATGCATAAAATGTTGATTGGTTTACTTCCTCGTGAGTTTGTTTCATTACTGTACCAAAAAGGTAAACAGCAACTTAGAATATAAGAAAGGTGATGTCACATAATATTGCTTAAAGTCATGTATCATATATATCAAATATTAGTTACCATGAGGTCTTTTTTATTTTAAGATGGGATCTTGCTGTGTTGCCCAGGCTGATCTTGAACTACTAGGCTCAAGTGATCCGCTTGTCTCCCAGAATGCTGGGATTATATGCATGATGAGCCACTACACCTGCCCTTTCATGAAGTCTTAATTCACTAAAAAAGACCCTGTCTACAACCATATATATATAATATGTGTGTGTGTGTATATAGTTGTATTTATATATAGTTTATATATAAATAATAATATTGGTACATTGATCATTTATTAATATATAGTAACTTATATAAGTATATTAATATCATTATTTATATACATAGATATGTGTGATTATACATATGCATATATATGTGTATGTATATCATGATGCTGAAACCATTAGCAAGGATTTTTTTTTTTTTGCAGCATTCCTTATACTAGTTGCCCAATGCTAGGAACTATACATATATATGTGTATGTATAATTTATATATAATAACTTTCAAGATATTCCAGATCATTTTGCAAATACCCAATAAAATAATTCAACTGAACTCAAGTAAGTAGAAAAAATATTTGTTCCAGCGTTCTTAATACTATAATGAAAAATAGAATGTCCTTATTTTAAGAAATCTGCTCACTGAAATCCAAGTTGTTCAGAAAAATAAATGCTTCATTAAGCCATAAATTGTAACAATGTGAGTTACAACATCTGGTAGGGGAAATGGTTTTTAGTTAGGACTGATTATGAAATCTAACAAACTCATTTTTCACCTTTCGCTGGACTAAAGGTCCAGTTAGATAAGATAGCATCTTATTTTCAGACTGGTTTTACCTTTTGACTGATTTTGAAATCTAACAAACTAATTTTTCACCTTCCGCTGGACCTTTAGTCCTATATAAACAATAGACAAAGAAAGATACCATCCTATGTACCTGGACCTTTAGTCCTATGTAAACAATAGACAAAGAAAGATACCATCCTATGTACCTGGACCTTTAGTCCTATGTAAACAATAGACAAAGAAAGATACCATCCTATGTACCTGGACCTTTAGTCCTATGTAAACAATAGACAAAGAAAGATACCATCCTATGCACCTGGACCTTTAGTCCTATATAAACAATAGACAAAGAAAGATACCATCCTATGTACCTGGACCTTTAGTCCTATATAAACAATAGACAAAGAAAGATACCATCCTATGTACCTGGACCTTTAGTCCTATGTAAACAATAGACAAAGAAAGATACCATCCTATGCACCTGGACCTTCCGTCCTATATAAACAATAGACAAAGAAAGATACCATCCTATGTACCTGGACCTTTAGTCCTACGTAAACAATAGACAAAGAAAGATACCATCCTATGCACCTGGACCTTTAGTCCTATATAAACAATCGACAAAGAAAAAGACCATCCTATGTACGTGGATCTTTAGTCCTATATAAACAATAGACAAAGAAAAAGACCATCCTATGTACCTGGATCTTTAGTCCTATGTAAACAATAGACAAAGAAAGATACCATCCTATGCACCTGGACCTTCCGTCCTATATAAACAATAGACAAAGAAAGATACCATCCTATGCACCTGGACCTTCAGTACTATATAAACAATACTAAGCATTTCAGGGAACTACAAAGTTCAAAGAAAGAAAACCTGATATGATGAGAAATGAAACACACATGAGTATATGGAAAATTACAGTGGTATAAAGAACATCATCAGCTGAATAAAATTACAAATCACTCAGATGTGATAGTTTGATACAAAAGTGTAAAAGATAGATTAGTTCAACAAACATTTATTGAGTACCAAGTAAGCACCAAGGACTGTGATAGGTACTGGAGTCCAAGAATAAAGAAAGAAGCCATTCTTTGGCATTGGGAAACTGGCACAAGAAATGCTATTTTAAAAACAAAACGTCCTTGCTAATGGTTTCCGCACCATGATCTATCCACATATGACATATTTTGTTGTTTTCCCAGATATAACCTTAATACTGTACCAAGGGATGGTGGTTTCCCTTTCTTTGCCACCAAACCACATTTCAGTCAAAGCTCCTTTAATCTTTTAAATAGTTTCCCACAGATACCCTTTATCTTTTCTCTGATAGAATGGGGCATGGGTCTTGCAGTTAGAGCAATATATAGTGCACTTTAAATACTTCAAGCCTTGAAAATAATTATTCCCAAACGCCTATCACAGTTTACCTGAGGAAAAATATGCAAAACAGGCACTATTCACATATCCATTATGCTTCTAGTTAGACAGGAAGAATGCACAAGTTTTCCCACAGCGGTACCATCTTGTGGACATCATCCTGAGCTTCACATACCCATTAACAATGCGGAGATTGCACTAGCAACTCATGAGGCCCTGGCCAACTGTAATATTTTAAGATCAAACTGTAGGAAAGTAAATACTTACTGTAGAAAAAATGTCCACTGCTTATTTAGTCTAGTGATAGCATTTCCTGCGAGAGAGAATTGTGTATTTATTCATGGATATTTGCATGTTTAATGACCAGTGAGTTCTGCTTTTATGAATAGCATTTCACAGACATGTTTTTATTGAACATGGGGAATTGAAAAATTGTAGTAATTAATTAGACACCTTGGGCAAAACCACAATCCTGTGTGTACCTGCCAAAGACCTGAATTTTATATTTTAATCTGAATTGTTTGTTAACGTCTTCTTTAATTTTGTCAGTACGGCTATAATTTTATATTATTATCCAAGACTAGAAGAATATATTTATTATCCTAGGTACAACAGAAACTTAAAAATAAATACATAAATCAAACCTCTCTGGCTAGCCTTGCTTTTAAGCAAAGTACACCCTTGGGCATTTCAGGGAATATCCTAACCAGACAGAATCCTGCCATATTAGTAAGAAAATCAGTTTCATACATAAAGACATCCATTAACAGAGTTGGTCAAGAGAGAATGAAATTCATGCAAGAGCAGTGGTACTGCTAGTAGTCAACTGCAATGAGATCTTTACTTGAATCATGACTAAAATTCTGAGCTTACCTAAAAGCGACATGCATGAAATTATAACATGGACAATAATTACTCAAAAAAGATAAAAATGTGTCCAGGAAAGGCTCTATATCACCAGTGGAATGAACTAGAAGACCACATCTCACACCTTTTCACTCTGTCCTCCTAATTGGAGCACAGATTTTCCTATTCATCTCATCACTCCGAATATCTCAAATGCCCTAAAACATCAGGTCTGCTTCCACTCAGCAGTTTTTACTGCTGTTAAATGCTAATTGTTAATTTATTTCTCTTTCCAAAAGCTCTCCAAGAGCCTGAGCTTTTCTTCATTGAATCAGTTTGTCCTGAGGATACAGCTAAACCTGCCTTTGATCAGTGTTTAATCTTTCTAGATGCTCAGGGGGGTGTGGTTTAGTATTTATGAGAAAGTAATTATAAAGGATGGAGAACAGGAATATTATAGCTTCTTCTAGCTCAAGAAATGACCAATCAGAATTTTCTGTCCCCTCTTCTGTCTTTATAGAGAAAAGATCATGCTAAGGAATGTAAAATTTGAAAGTCTGGGAATACTTCTAATTTAAAAGGGAATGTAGGTTCCAAGTTCAGCAGATTTTATTCTACTTACAATGAAGGATCTTTCAGAAACAGACTGTAACATAGATGGAGAACAAGAAAACATATCCTCTTTTATGTTTAAGCAGTTATGGGCAGCAGTTTGTAGCATATATTCTTGGGTAACTGTAAGAAAGTATTACCTGAAAACCAAATAACTATATAACTTGGTCAAAAACAAAGTGAGTTCAGAGAAATAAATAGAACATCAATATTCAATGATTAGGATATGAACCACAAGGAAGGGAAAGTAACACTTAGAGAGGCTGAAGCCAACACAAATGGGAGTAATGAGGCAAGAAATTTAGAAATAAAAATTTAATATGAGTATTATAAAATGTTCTCTGGTGAACAATCACAAGAACATGCAAAAAACAGTGATAGAAATCCAATAATGCCTAATGATTATTCAAAACTGACCCCAAAGAATGTTCCATAGAAATAAAAGAAGCAGAGGCACCCAAGCTCATTTCTAGTTCTTGTTTCCTGGACTCACGTAAAGGAACACTCCCAATAAATCCCATATTACGCACCAACACTGCCTGTGTGACTGAAACATGACAACAGCTGGAGAATGGCTCAAGGTCAACAACAGTTACTGCTTCATTCTAGAAACTTGGTGATGATGTTAAATGGGAAAGAAGTATTTTGGTGGCATTCCAACAATGGCTTTTCACAACATTCCTCACCACAGATAAAGTAATCATTCTAGCATTGGACATAAGAAAAAGCAAATCCGATATCTACTCTGTGTTGTTTCTGGGTCAGGACCCAGCTCCAAACTGTCCCTTCCTTCCTTCCGTAATTGCTTCTTCACATCTGCTCATCTGCAGAGCCTATGTTTGCCTTTGCATGCATCAAGGGCTTCTGTGCTGATGATCTGACATGAAAGAAGATACTTTCTTTTTGAGATATGAATTCATGTGTTTTCATTTTGTCATGCTCTTGAAAATGTTTGACCATTTAGCATATACAATGCAAGTTGATTCTCTGTTGCATAAAACACTATATATTTTTTTGGAAATGTTACTGTCCAAAAGACTCTTGAAAGAAGGTACTTTTAAAATTGTGGGTGAATTTAGTGCTCCCCCCGTTTTTGCCTAAATAATCTCATTTCTTGTCCAGTCTAACTTGAATTGGGGCTATGAAAAACCTACACAGAGATTTTCTCGGAAAAATGTCATTAATATTTCACGCTCTTACATTGGTTTGAAATCCTTTTGCGTACATTCCCTGAACCAGCATCAGTAAAACTTTCTGTGGACTCAGCCCACTCCCGTTGTAGGTATTTTCACTCATTTTTAACACATAGACATTTATTATTATATTTATACACTAAGTGTGTTATGAAACAGACTATAACAAAAATATAAAATAATAGAATTAAAATCAATATAAATAGACGTTCTAAAACTTTTATTCTATGCTGCCTTCCAATGTATGTATCCCACTTTGGAGCAACCTGTCTACATTATGAATTGTCATCATCTAGCAGAACAATACAATTCTGTTGCCAGGGCTTTTCCTTCCTGTCCTGGGCTGAATTGTGTCTCTCCCACTCCCAAAAGATACGATGAAATCCTAACCCCCTAGTACATCCTGGGCTGAATTGTGTCTCTCCGGCTCCCAAAAGATATGATGAAATCCTAACCCCCTAGTACCTCAGAGTGTGGCCTTATTTGGAAATAGGGTCATTACAGATGTAATCAGCTAAGATAAGGTCATATTGGAGTAGGATAGACATAGTAGGATAGTAGGATAAGTCATCCAGTATGACTTGCATCCTTATGTGAAGAGGGGAAGACACACAGGCACTAAAGGTGAGAATGTCACATGACAACAAGGCAGTGATCAAAGTGCTGCAGCTGCAAACCAAAGAATGCCAAAGATTGCCAGCAAATCACAAGATGTTACAAAGAGGCATTGAAGGATCCTCCCCTAGAGCCTCCAGAGGGAGCTTGGCCCCGCCAACACTTTTTCTTTTTTTTGAGAAGTAGCCTTGCTCTTGTTGCCCCGGCTGGAGTGCAGTGGTGCAATCTCGGCTCACTGCAACCTCCACCTCCCAGGTTCAAGCAATTCTCCTGCGTCAGCCTCCTGAGTAGCTGGGATTACAGGCACCTGCCATGTAATCTTTTTTTTTTTTGTACTTATAGTAAGGACAGGGTTTCACCACGGCTGGTCTCGAACTCCTGACCTCAGGTGATCTGCCTGCCTCAGCCTCCCAAAGTGCTGGGATTACAGGTGTGCCACCATGTCCGACCCTACCAATACTTTTATTTCAGACTTTTCACCTCCAGAGCCATGATATAATAAGTTTGTGTTGTTTTAAGCCTCCCAGTTCGTAATTCTTTGTTATGGCATTCCTAGGAAATGAACACACTTCCTAATATGAGAAAACTTCTAAATTCCCTCTAAACAATGGACTACGATCCCTAGAATTCAATAGAGAGACAGAGAGAGAGAGAAAGAGAGAGACAGGACAGATTACATGATGATAAAGTCCAGTGTAACAGAACAAGAGTTATCTGAGGAGCGGAGTCTGCATCGTAAAGTTATCAATATGTAGGGCCAGTATCAACCGGCATGCACCCAGATAACTGTACCAATTATTAAAATGTTAAAATACTTGCATAAATAGATGATGAATGTCACTGCTTCAAACATACCCTTACCACCAATCATCCGGTCCCTTTCCCCTCCTTCCATAATTCAACAACTAACAGGTCAATGCCAGTCTCAGCAGGTGACCTGAGTCATTTCCATTGGTCCCATTTCCTACTGGTCGTTGAATATTTTTAATATCATCTCAGACAAGATAGCTAACAGAGATTGGGTTTCTTGTTGGCTAAACAATCTCCACAGCTGAGACCTACAAGAGAAGTAATGAAATCCCTGTTCTATCTATGTACATTCTTTTTTCTCAGTATCTGCACCAAATGTTCATTTTGAGTCAACAATGAGATACAGTTACAAGGTGTTGGAAACAAGCGAATGTTTGCATGGTGCTCTTACAATGTGGATTAGCGTAATGTTTTTTCCAGCATTCTCAGTCATGTTCCTGTTCTGAGAATACTCAGGTTGGGCGATCAGAAGAAATAAAAATCACACCTTCCTTGCGATTCGGGAGTCCCAGCACCGAGGTAAGGTTAAGTAAGGCTAGAGATTTACACCTTACAAAGCAATGGATTCAGCCTGATTAATTTTGATGCCTAGTGATTTCGGAGTGCTATTTACATGTGACATCATCTGGAAATGTATTTCGTATTTAACCATCTCCCGAAAGGGCCATATCTCGCTCTGCTTTCTTTCCAGTAGCAAATAATAGTCCATATTAAGAAATAAAGCTTTGTATAGCATTGAATTATATTAAATAAATTGTTTTCTAAGGCATAACTTCTTTCTATTGTAGCTTGTTCTGGCTAGGCTAACACAAGAAATAGAGCAATCAAGAATATACTCAGGTTTGCTTTCTTATATCCCTTTTTTAACTTAAAGGAAAAGAAGATAAGGAAAATAATTAACCTGTTTAGCAAAAACTACATAACTTTTGCGTGGCTTGAATAAAGAATCTGATGTTATTTATTGTAATATTTTTCTGCACTTTGGTACTTGTTTTATCTGGTGATCAGATATCTTTGTGTGGAGTCAATTTTCATTTTGACATTTTATTTCTCACTTTTCTCCTGGTGAGCTTTGGAAGGGGTGGTGGTTTCCCTTTCTTTGCCACCAAACCACATTTCTGTAAGGGCTCTTTTAACTTTTTAAATAGTTTCTCTACAGAGACCCCTCTTCTTTTTTCAAATAGGATGGAACATTCATCCTTCATTTATTTAGAACAATATATAGTACAAATCAAATACTTTCAGTCTAAGAAAGAATTATTCCCAAACACCTGTCAACATTTACTTGAGGAAAAGAGTAATAACTAAGTAATAACTAAGTTACTAGTCTTTGAGGTTGCTATGAAGACTCGCAAGCTTTCACTATTTTTACCAGGCATGTTTTAAGTCTTAATGGACTGAATAATGCCATTACAATAATAATGGTTATTCTCCATCACAGCTCAGCCACGGGAATCAACAGCACATTACAGGAAAAGAGAAGTACAGTGAGGGAAATTAGATACATTATCACCTGAGAATTTCATCATAACTCATGGGCTGCCAAGTTTCCAAGGGAAATCAGGCTGTAGTGGCAGCCGGAAGATTTGGACAGACCATAGCATATAATAAGCAGGCATCCGGGCGAAAGCTTAGAATGCTTCCCTGTGCCGATGAGGAACAAACACTGGCCGTTGTATGCAGTCAGTGCATATTCTTAATAATTTGCTCTCAACTGCCTTCTTAGTGATAATAGCTTTTATCATGCAAGACAAGAGACACATTTTGATTTTGTACTTCATCTAGCTTCCATCTGGTTCTCAGACCATTCCACAAGGCATCAAATCTTACAGGGCATCCAGGAAAAGGGTTAAGAAAGATGCACAGACCCTGCCCTCAAAATAATTAAATACTCTTTTTCTTGGCACACATACATGATTAAAGAGTAGTTTATACAAATATGTCTGACTTTAGCCACAGCTTCCTCAGGAGAATACCATATGCATGTTAAATAGTTTCTAGAAAACTCATAAGCTTGTAGTACCAGTCTAACTCTCTAAGACCTTAAGGTATAGCATCCTAAGTCCTTCAAGTGTAATGGGCAATCAGAAAAGCAGGCAGTTAACTCTTAAAGTTGGCTACATGATAGCTTTGAGAACTTGAGGCAAAGAGAGGTTAAGAATGGAGAAATGACATCTAAGTAATAGGTAAGACAGTGTAAAAGGAAATTCTCAACACATACAAGGGATAAAAATGGTATTATAGGCTGAATTACTTCATTCCAACATTCATATGTTGAAGTCCTAACCCCCTGAAGTCCTAACACCCCTCGGAATGTGACTGTATTGGAAGACAGGGCCTTCAAAGAGGTGCTTAAGTGAAAATGAGCTCAGATGGATGAGCCTCAATCCCGTATGACTAGTATCCTTATACGAAGAGGCGATTAGGACACAGAGACAGAAGAAAGTGCATGTGAAGACAGAGAGATGAGATCACCACCTCTAAACCAAAGAGAGAGGCCTCAGAGAAAACAATGCTCCATTACACCTTGATCTTGGACTTTTAGTTTCCACAACTGTAATAAATTTCTGTTGTTTAAGCCACTGGTACTTTCATAAGGCAACCCTAGCAAACTAATACAAATGACTTGACCACAAGAAGACTGCTAGAGGGGAGAGAGAGAGAGAGAGAGAGAGAGAGAGAGAGAGAGAGAGAGAAAGAGAAAGAGAGGTGAGATGAACCCTCATGTGAAGACTGCACTAATCCATGGTAAAATAAAATTAGGATCAGACATTGCTGGAGAACGAAAGCCTCCTACCATTAATGAGTAGTAACTTGCCAGGAACATGAGTGAACCTTGGAAACATATCTTCCAGCCCAGTCAAGCCTTCAGATGACTGACTGCAGCCCTGGCCAATTTCTTGACTACAATTTCATGAGAGACCCTAAGCCGCCCAGCTAAGCTGCTCCAAATTTTTGACCCATAAAGCCTGAATGAGATAATAGGTGTTTATTGCTTTAAGCTGCCAAGTTTTGGGGTAAGTTTTCATGAAGCAATAGATTACCAATACACCTGACAAAATCAGAATGAACTGATGGATTTTGAAGACCAATAACAAGGGGTAAACCTAAAATAAAATAAAGTAACTAAAGGTAGTATGAAGGTGGTAGAATATGGTGGTAAAAATCTTAAGCTCTGAAGTCAGACTTAATTTGATTCCAATTCCAGCTCTGTCCATTTATTGATATGAGACCTGGAGTAACTTATTTAATGTTTTTGAGGCTCAGTTTCCATATGAGGAAATTAGGATAGTAGTAATAAAGCCCATGAATAAGGAGGAAGAAGTAAGATCATTCCTAGGGTTTGGTGCATTGTTAACATTTGATAAATTGTGGCTGTCCTAATTAGGGAGGTGAAAGAACTCTAAAAACTGAGACAAAGTTGTTTACCAAAATCAGCTATTTTCTGGAAGTAGAAGGAGTGGCCTCCACTATCCTTTCTCGAGTGACCCTTCTTAAGGAGACAGCTCTTAAAAAGGGTCAGTGAAAAAAGGTTCACCCTATCTGGAGACTAAAAAGGCTGTCAAGTTTAATGAAGCCAATAATGGGGAAAACTGGAATCTGTTCATCAACCACAATCGCCCATGTGGTGAGGCCTGGCTCTTCCCAAAGACCTAGTCCCAAAGTGTTAATGGAAGAGTCAAACAAGATGCTATCTTACAGACCTGATGAGATTGCAATTTGCCGACAAGTGGGGCTTATCTCAAATGATGAACTAGGTGTCAGGACTGAGGGAAAAGTAGAAAGCTAGCATCTTGGAGACCTCAGAAAGCTGGCAGCAGGGGCTGAGAACAGCACCTCTCAAGCTCTGTGCAGAGGAAATGAGGATAAGATCTCGGTATTAATGAGTGGTCATTAAAAACAGCCAAGCAAACAAATAACCTTGTATTAAAATAACTATATATATGCCTGAATTTCTGCCAAAGCAACTAGCATTGCCTTTATAGGCTTTTTATAGGTGAGTATATTACAAAGAGAAAAACCATATTTAAATAGCATTTCTCTTAATTTAAAAAACACAGAGTGCTGGATGTGGAACAAAGTGCATGATGTTGAGGGGAAGGGACATGAAAGTGCCATTATAATGAAGCATAAAAAGGAATAGTTGTCAAAATGAGGAGACTTCAACAAGGATGCGTGCATTATCTTCAGAGGGAATATACAGTCTAGTGTGGCTGGGATGTCTTGTTTTTCATCCCCCACCTATGGGCCGAATAAAATAGAATCAATGTATATTTATCACTCTGGAAAGGATTTAAGCTGACAAAGCATCCCAACTCACAGAGAAGCTCTGCAGCACTGCAAATGTCCCCAGAGAGAAAGAGAACTTAGGGTGAACACATGCTCATTTCAATGATGGAATCACATCACACATTTTCATGCAGCCTGGTGGCTATTTCACACTGGAATACACCTGTCTTTTCAGGTTAAAACAAACATATTGTTCTTGAAGTTTCCATAGATTTAGAGTAATATCCCAGTCCCATTGACACCAGGATTTCAATAACATCCCACTCTGACCCCATTTATTTGTTAGGATTGTATCTTATCTGAACTAGGAACCACCTTAGGGATCCTTCAATGTAAGTTTGCCTCACTGGACAGATGAGGAAACTGAGGGCAGGTGAGGTGAAGCCACTGGGATGGAATTATAAGGTTAGTTCATTATTTCTATGGTAGCTAGTGGAATCTTTGAAACAGTCACAAACATATGCAGAAGGTATTAGGTGAAATTGGTAAGTTAAAAATGGCAGAAGGAGGAATTTTGAGGCCAGAGGAAAAAAAACTAATCCCTGAGGTTCTGGCCCTCATTCTGTCCTGAGTGTATTACTTTGGCAAAGTCATTTACTTTCTATGAACCTCAGTTCCTTATCTTGAAAATGTGTTTCTGGCTGAGATGACCTCTATGATTCCTTCCATCTGTAAAATGTCAGGGTACAAATGCTGCTTACTTCATCTAGCTCTGTGTTTGTCAATAAGTTTCCAAAGATATGTTGGCTGTGGAATCTCTTAAGTGCTAGAAAAATGTCCTGAGAACCAAGTAGCCAGGATTCTGAAAACGTACGAAGTCCATAGTGAGAAGATTAAGCTTTGCACAGGACTTTGTATGTTAATTTCACCAGCAATTATGATAACAATAATGACTGGCATTTATCTGAGTATTTATGAATGCTAGGCATTAAACTAATATACACATATTAGCTCATAAATACCACTGTACATACCATATTAGCTCTTAAATCATCACATACTACATAAATGGGTAATTTTAAAAATACCCATTTTACAGATGAAGAACATGAAAAAGAGACTAGAAAAAGAAACTTGCCCAAGGTTACATGGCTAACAAGTAGCAGAGCCAGAAGTCAATCACAGACAGCAGTCTAGAGATGCCAACAGCATTGCTGTGCTTCTGGCAGGCTGCAAGATTCAGAATCTTCAGGATGTTCCTAAGGGTATGTTTGGAGAGTTACAGATGCTTTAGGGACAGAGTCTCATATAAATGTTTGCCTTTAGCACCAAGCAAGGCCTGTGTTAAATAAATGTTATTGAAGGCATGGTGTTAACAGGTGTTAAAGTAAATTAAAATAGGGACCTTGAAGAATGCTTCAATGGTGGAAGAATTCCTGAGCAGACAGAGCCAGTTAGGCCTCATAAGTGGCCTTAGCCTTGCTTGAATTGCAAACATCAGCAGAACTATAACTTGAGCTATTTCTTGTAAATGCCTATAATAATGACAAACAGAACTTAAGCTCAACCGATCACACTTATAATTACATAACTAGGAATTTCCCAGCAAAGACAGCTTTATAACTGTAATCAAGCAAATATTTCATTTGTATTAGTCTGCATTCTCTTTATAAAACCTTAGTTCTCATACTTCTTCATTGGAATCCCCATACCACTTCTGGTTTGGAGCTGCCCAATTCATGAATCTCTGGTTGCTCAAACGAACTCTTTAAAATTTTACTGTGCTTCAATTTACCTTTTTAACACAGGTCACTTTTTACTGTTGCTCACTAACATACAGGGCAATGGGTGGAAATGTAGAGATTTCCTTACACCACAACCTCTTAGACCAAGCCTCTCTTTTCTGGACAGCTTTAAATGCAAAATGCCTACAGAGTGAGGGAACTGATTTGCAGCCATATATTTGGGAACTCTGATACTCACCTTGCTGCTGAATGAACTGTCCCCTAATGGGGCCAGGAGACACACACCTACTATCTCTAGGCATTTTCATCCCACACCACCAATCTCTATGACTAAATGCAGTGTATCCCATTCTCCTTTCATTGTACCACACTGCTCAGCTAGCACGTTTCCCTTGTTTGTGTAATTCTTGAGTAGGAATTTAAAAGGGTTATGTGAGATGATAATTGTAAAAATACTTTGTAAACCTTAACGTATGAAGCAAATGTTAAAAGGTGCCATTGTTGTTGCTGCTGATGTCACTACTGCTATTATTACCACCACCATTACTATTCTTTTAGTATGTTATTACTACTGGAGCATAAATCTCAAAGTGTAGACATTTCCCCAGGGCAGCCAAACCTTTAAAGGCCTAAGGCAGAGATTGGGAAGCCCAATCCAGTCCTCTGTGCCTTTTGTAAATAATGTTATCCTGGATACAGTGCTACCCACTTCTTTACTTATTGTCTGTGGTTGCTTCTCAGTCATAAATGCAGAATTGACTAGTGGCAATGGAGATCTTTCTGGTGTGAAAAGCCAAAAATATTTATTATCTGGCCCTTTACCCCACCCCCCCCCACACAAAAAAATTTGACAACTTCTGGCCTCAGTTGATCACAAGTAGGTGGCTTGTACCTCAGTCTTTGACAGGAAGTCTAAAAAATAGTAAATTATTTCACAAGGGATGTGCAGTGTTGCAGAGGAGAAATGTCAAGAAGCAAAAAGGCATTTCCCATTCCCATTAACTCCAATACTCTCGTCATGCCCTTTGACCTATCCAGACCTCATTTCCTGCACAAGGCAGAAAGAGTGGCCAGATAAGATGTTAGATTAGAATCACAATATGACCTAGTAAGTCCTTTCTGATTCGAAAAGTCTGTATTGCTTCATGATTTTTAGTTTCTTGCTAATCACACTATTAGATCAAGTAGCTGGTATTTTGACCTGTCAGTAACTAAGAAGACTTTCCAAAGAAGATCTAGACAAGAGCTGATGGAAAAATTCCTAAATGCATCTTTATACTGCTCGTGAAGGGTATTCCCTAAAGCCCCAAGCCTGGAAGAGGCAGGGTAGTGCAGTAGGAGGGCATGAGCTTTGGGGGTTTGGATTCCTACATTGCAACACATATGTTGGGTAAGTTACTTAACCTCCCAGAGCTATAGTTTCCTATTGATACAGTTTGGATGTTTGTCCCCTCCAAATTTCATGTTGAAATGTGATCCCCAACATTGGAGGTGGGGCCTGGAGGGAAGTGTTTGGATCATGAGGGAAGGTTCCTCATGAATGGCTTGGTGGTCTGTGTGGTCTATTTTCACACTGTTATAAAGAACCACCTGAGACTGGGTAATTTATAAAGAAAGGAGATATAATTGACTTGCAGTTCTATATGGCTGGGGAAGCCTGAGGAGACTTACAATCATGGCAGAAGGTGAGGGAGAACCAAGGCATATCTTACATGGCAGCAGGAGAGTGAGAGAGAGGGGAAGGGTCACACTTTTAAACCATCAAACCTCCTGAGAACTCACCATCATGAGAACAGGATGGGGGAAACCGCTCTCAAGATCCAATCACCTCCCACTAGGTCCCTCCCTCTGCACATGGGGATAGAAAATTCAAGATGAGATTTGGGTGGGGACACAGAGCCAAACCATATCATGCCCTTCTTGAAATAATGAAATCTCACTCTGTAGTTGCCATGAGATCTGATTGTTAAAAAGAGCCTGACAACTCCTCCCTTATCTCTCTTGCCATGTGGCATACCTCCCCTTTCTTTACCTTCCACCATGAGTAAAAGCTTCCTGGGGCCTCACTAGAAGCCAAGCAGATGCTGGTGCCATGCTTGTACAGTCTGCAAAACCATGAGCCCAATAAACCTCTTTTTCTAATAAATTACCCAGCCTCCGGTATTCCTTTATAGTGACACAAATGGACTAACACACCTGGGAATAGTGATATCTACCTTGTAAGAATTCT
The DNA here is from genome assembly GCF_049350105.2 of Macaca mulatta. Taxonomy (NCBI): domain Eukaryota; kingdom Metazoa; phylum Chordata; class Mammalia; order Primates; family Cercopithecidae; genus Macaca; species Macaca mulatta. The sequence goes on along the minus strand of NC_133412.1, from coordinate 152,558,294 downwards.
TGTAGGGATTACAGACACGGTAATATATGTAAAGCACCTGGCATATGACAAAGGTTCAATAAATGGTAACTGCTACTATTATTATTACAACCCACAGGATGTGAGGTGTTAGACTGAAACACAAAGGAGCCTCAAGAATAGAGAGAAACACCCATGCAGGCTGACATTTGAAATGCTTGATTGTCAGAAGAAAAGGTATGTTTTCTTGCCTCCCTTCAGCAAATATTTCTGGAAGAAAAGAGCTCATAGCCACAAACCTGGGAGACTGAATATTATTTGCCTACTTATTTCGATATTTCCCTAATCAAGACTGGATTCCCTCTTCTCCTTCCTTCTTCAGAATACATCTCAGTTCCCCTATTTCAACTTCAAGTCCACAAATGCATCCCTTAAGCATACACATATGTATTAATAGCTAATTCCAAAACTTCAAATGAGGAGCCATGTAGTTTTTTGTCATGTATGCACACACACACACACACATATATATACACCCCACAAACACATACACACACGCACACACTTGGATATTAATCTCATATGATCTTCTGCAAGTCCAAATGATTTGTTTGAACCCTGCCTTAGAGAATCAGGCACTGTCACTTCCAAGGGATGATGTGCAAGGGTTTGATTTGCAGCTAATAGAAAAATCTATTTCTTTCAGTTTCACTTCTGTCACACAAGGACCATTGTGTTCCCTACAGTAGATTCCTTCTACTTTTGCAATAACTACCGAGATGACAGGTCTCAGGTAATAATACGAACAGCTCAGGTTGAGTGGCACCTATTAGTTTTATGACCACTGGTTCAGAATGGCCTTGAAGTGTCCACAACCCATCTTAATGAAGATGGGTAAGACAGCTGCCGATGAAATCAAATTTCTCCTCTTCCTTCCTTTCCATCTTAAAGTCCATCAAACTTTCATCTTCAGCAACAAAACAGCTGCCAGGGCAAACACTCAGCCACAGTCAATCACAGCATAGAGTCCACATGATTGTCTTTTGGAAAGTGAGCTGGGAACCTGGGCTTTGTTGCAATGATGATGCCAACTTGCAGAGAGGAAAGGAATTAGCAGATTTGCTATCTTTCTCTGAATAAAACAATGCAACAAAACTATATAGCATATTTAATGTTATATAGGAGAAATAAAAATCCTCTGAAAAGTATTATATATATGAAATCGGTAATTATGTCCCTGCAACTAGTAATAGCAATGCTCTTGTGGAGCAAAGGCAAGAGGAAATTTCCTCAATAATGCAGTATAGGCACGTGGCCTCATTCTCAGCTGATCCGAAGTAATGCTCTTCTTTATAATCCCTGCTCTGGCAAAGTCCGTTTCCCAAATCTTTATTTTCTGTGAAGGTCCAACTCAGTTATCACTTTATGGTAGATTGTTTGCAAACACAGCAAGAAACCCTCCCATCCTTGCATGCTCACCCTTTCGTAATATGATGTTACTGTTCCTCCCACTGAGACATGTCATCTATTTCCCTGCCCATTGAATCTGGCCTGATTCTGCGACTTGCTTTGACCAGTAGAATGCAGCGAAAGTGTTCTTGTATGGTTTCCAAGCTCTCAAGGGTTGCTGCTCCTGTTATATCCCTCTCTGGGAGGCAGCCCTGAGACCACCATGTGAAGGAGTCAACATTAGCCAAGATGAGAGGTCATGTGGCACAGAGATATCACCTGAGGCTCCTCAGCCTAATAATCAGAACCAACTGTCAGATATGTGTAGCAGACCATATTAGACCATCATCATCCCCCGTCTATCTGCCAGATAAATGGAGCTACATGAGGGACCTCATGTAAGATCATCTCACCTACCCAGCTGAATCAAGTTTAAACTGCTGACCCACAGAATCACAAGCAAATAATATGCCCATTTTAAACACAACTGTTTAGTATAGTTTGTTTTGTAGCAATGGCTAACTAAACTACACTTAATCTATGAGGATTTCCCCAGTGTCTGGTAGAAAGCACACTGTGCAATTAGAGAAATGAGTTTAAATCTTTGTTCTACTACTTAGTAACTTTTGACCTAGGCCAGATTACTTAACATTTGAATGTCATTGAAGATGAAATGCTAAAAATTCACCTGCTGGGGGGATCATATGAGACAGCACATGTAAGCACTTCAACATAGTGCTTGGCACGTAGGGGACACTCATTCTTTTGATACTTGTAGCTTTCCACTATTTTTTAGTTACTTGAGTGACTTAAGCTGTTAGATTTTCCAACACAGGAACTTTATTGATCTTTGTGTCACTTGTAATATATTGTGCAATGTCTTATACATGGCTGACATTCAATGCATACATGCTGAATGGATGCTCAGATATCCCCCACTATATAGCTTGGCTTCATGCTGTCATATTTCTTGGGATTTCTGGAAGTGGTATACAAGTAGGATTGTGGGAAAATAGATCCTGTAACCTTGGTTAAGTACCTATACTTCTTGAATCCTCCATCTAGGTATCTTTTAAAAGCAGAAAATTGTCTGTCACACCCAAGATTCCTTGCAGCCCTAAAACTTATAACCATGATACTGGTTATCATTTACTGAATACTCATTAATATGCCTGATTCTTTACTAAGTTTTTTGGGTATATAAACATGTTTAATCACAACAGATGTGCCATATAGGTTTTATTATGGCCATTTTCATACCAGCAAGTTTAAATCTGTGGGCAGGGGTCCGCAAATTAGGTGGTCTTGTTTTTGCAAATAAAGTTTCACTGTGATATAGTCACAGTCATTTGTTTGCATATTGTCTGTGGTTGCATTCACATTACAGTGGTAGTGTTGAGTAGTTGTTGTGGCAGAGACTATATTGCTTGCAAAGCTGAAAATGTTTACTCTCTGGTCCTTTACAGGAAAGGTTTGCTAACCTCTGGGTGACCTTCTGAGAAAGTGATCAGTGACACTCAGATATGTGGAGTTAAAAGCTCACATTCGGTCCTCTACACTACGTTGCTTCTTATTGTCTCACTTGCTTAATCATTTACTCATTACACCTTATCTTTCAAATAGCAGCTCACCGGCAAGTATGTGGTGAGAAAAAAATGTTAAGACCTCTGAAAGAGCAGCTGAAGAAATGTCAACTGCAGAACCATGGTCTCCCTATTCATGTATCTGGTTAAGAACGCTCGATCATCTGGCCTTCTGTAGCTAGAAGCCATGGAGCCACACTTGGCACTAATTGAAAAATAAGCAGTGAAAAGATTTGCTTTCAACACAAATTTGAATGACTGGAATTATATCTTTATTATCTGAAGTGGGTGCTTGTGATTTGTCTACCTATTCTGGTATCAGGAAGAAATACCACAGAAATTAGCCTCTGGCTGGTCATGTCATTATAAGCCAGTTATAGCCCATTTGTAGAAAATCTGATGGATATAAAATCAACCTGCTCATACAAATGAATTTCAGATTTGTTATGCATAATACAAAATTACCTGGTGCTTCAGAAATAAAGGATTCAGCACTGAAAAATGAGGAACTTAAATAAAAGAAACCTGTTAAAAAATAGACAGAAATGAAGACAAACATCTCTGAACTGATCAACTACATTGACAGGGAAATGTAATTGAATTTACAAAGAAAAGTGATAATTAAATAGCTATCTTTTTAGAAACAATACTCTCCTACAAAGGGGCATAATGGGGAACATAAAACAGCACTTTAAAAGTTGTGAAGCACTATATAAATGAGAGGCATTATATTTATTTTTCTCTCCGTTACTGGTTTTAATCCTGATCACTAGTAATTTGAAAAGGCCCTTTGGCCTCTTCTTTGCAGTGCTGGTTTGCTACCCACTCACACCTGTGCAAATTCTGAGTCCCACTTGGAAATGTTCCTTCTATGCATCTCCATTTATCCAGCCTCAATGACACCACTCTGTCCTTAACTTTCCCTTTGATGATTTTCAAAGTTTGCTAATGAGTCCTTCCAAATTCAGTCTCTTGTCATTCCAATTCAGCCTACATGGTGCTGCCAGAATATTTTTTAAACTCATTTTATTTATTCATCCAACATTAGATGATTACCTGTTTGTTACAACCCCAGTGATTATGCTAGAAAAAAAAAAAAACAGATGTAGTCTCTGATGAGATAAAATACAGGTTGCCAGATAAAATACAGGATGCCCAGTTAAATTTGAATTTCTTTTTTTCTTTTTTTTTTTTTTTTTTGAGACGGAGTCTCGCTCTGTCACCCAGGCTGGAGTGCTGTGGCCGGATCTCAGCTCACTGCAAGCTCCGCCTCCCGGGTTCCCGCCATTCTCCTGCCTCAGCCTCCCGAGTAGCCGGGACTACAGGCGCCCGCCACCTCGCCCGGCTAGTTTTTTTTTGTATTTTTTAGTAGAGACGGGGTTTCACCGTGTTAGCCAGGATGGTCTCGATCTCCTGACCTCGTGATCCGCCCGTCTCGGCCTCCCAAAGTGCTGGGATTACAGGCTTGAGCCACCGCGCCCGGCTAAATTTGAATTTCAAATAAACAACAAAATTTTAAAATTATAAGTATATTTCAAATATTGCACAGGACATACTTGTGCTCTTAAAAAGTCAGTTATTTATCTGAATACAAATTTAACTGGGTGTCTTGCATTTTTATTTTCTAAATCTAACAATCCTGTCTAACCCCAGTGGAATCTACTTAGGAAATGGATATTAATCAAATAATCTCACAACCAAATGTATAAAAAGGAGTTGTGAAATAAGCAACAGGGGAGAGTTCTAGAAGGTTATGAGAACCTATGTTCTGGGAATTTGAATTTCTCAAAGAAATGGCAGGGGGATTTCTTTGAGGAGGTGCTACACTAAAGAAGAGTTCTTAGTTCTGAGTAGGCGACCATCAGAGGAAGAAATCAGGATGCTGCTTAAATAGGATGAGCAAAGGCAAGTCTGTAGTGGTGAATATGAGTGGCTGGGAGAAGGCCAGAGGGCTGGAATAAAGAAGGCAGAAGGACCTTTGAGTGATGAGGCTAAACGTGCTATGCTAGTGATGCCAGATCACTCAGGAACTGCGAGGCCACATTAAACATTTTCATCTTGATTTGGAGAGCACTGGAAACAGTGAAGAAAGAGGCTTATTTATTTATTATTTGCTTTTGTTTTATCTTTTTAAGCCAGGGATTTACAAAACCAGTTTTATATTTTGAAAAGATACAGCACCGACCTATAAGATTTAAGCATCAACTTCTCAGCCTTGACCATTTTTTTCTCTTTAAATAGTGATAATGATAAAAGAATTACAGGGCAATTGAAAGGGACAAGTCATATAGTATTTACATTACTGATCTGAAAACTGTAAATGCCAAAGCTGTCCATTATAATTATAGTTATTACTCAATGTCCTCCATAAAAGAGCCCCAACCTCCTTCACCAACCCTTCTCACAACAGAGCTCTACAAGCCCATCACTCAGCAAATGGAGTCACTGATTCCGGAACATCTAATTTTTTTCCCAAGTGCATTTCACCCCATCTCCTGCATGCCTGTGGAAATAATTCTTCAAAACATGATATAAAGTTTATTTCTCCTATGAAACACTTTTTAATAACCTAATTGGTTGTGACATCTTCCCCTCTAAATCCCCACGGTACTTTCTACTTATCTCATGATATTTGTCACATTACAACATGCATTAAAACACTGTATATTCTTACCTTTTCAACCCACTCACTCTTTTTTTTTCATTAATGAGTGTCATTAAGCACCTTTTGTAAAAGAAGAACTATGTCAGCCAATCAAAATATAGAAATGAATGACTCATTCCTTACCCTTAAGAAAGGCAGAGCCTAATGAGGAAAACAATCACCATCAATAAATAACAGCAACACAATGTTACGTGTTTAATAAAATGAGAGCTGTTCCACCGAGGCATGAACCTCTTGTAGGCAAGGCTCAAATCTTATTTATGTTTAAGAGTCTGACACCCAGGACAGTGCCTGGAAAACAGTAGAAGACTTAATATATGTTTAATATTTTTGTTATTCAATGAGAAAACTGCTATAGAAAAAAAAAAAAACACAGAAGGCTGAGGAATGCACTGTGCAGTGGGAGATAGGGAAAACTTTGCAGACCAGATATTAAGGTGTGAGCTGTAATGTGAAAAATTATTAGCAGTCTACCAAATAGGAGAGATTCTCAATCAAGAGAAAAGAGAAAAGTACAAACTAAAATGAACTAAAACTGTAATGTTTTTAAAGGGTCTACTGAGTATTGAGGTTAAAATGCTAGGTGGGAGTCCATATTTGTGAAGCACCTATGCCGTTTATTCATCCATCCCTTTATTCAGCAATGTTTATGAAAACTCAGTCTTTGCTAGTCACTTCCTTAGGTACTGGGAGTACAACCATGAACAAACAAGGTCTCTGCTCTCAGAGCTTTCACTTCAGTGGGTTAATGGCAGCAATACACACATGAGGAACCATAGGAGAGATATTCAAGCTACAGTGAAAACAAAACAAGGTGGTATGCTGGAGAGACACATGAAAGAGAGCTTTTTGTTTTTAATTTTTTCATATAATCTTGCTCCTTCTAAAAAAGAGTGCTTTTTAGACTGGGTCATTAAGGAAGGGCTCTTGCGGGGATAACATTGAAGTTGAAGCCTGATGTATAAGAAGGAGTGGCCGGCCGCATGGCAATCTGGATGAAAACATCCCAGAGAAAAGGAACTGATCATACAAAGGCCCTATGGTGGCAGCAAGATTGATATATTCAAGGGGGAAAAAAAAGGAAAAAGATGAAGGTCAAGGTGGTCAAAGATCATGTTAGGAGGTGAAGTTGGAGATACGCAGGGGCCAGATCATAAAGATAAGGAGTCAGCCTTTGTTCTGAGTACAGAGGAAATGACATGAAGAGCCCATGGAAGAGCGGCATGATCAGACTGGTGTTTCAAATGGATGGCTTCAGTGGTGAGGGAAACATGGACAGGAAGGAAAAAGAGAAGCTGAGAAAGGTCTGTTAAGGGACGTTGTTGCAACTGTTTAGGTGATATGGTTGAAAATGCAATAGAGACGGAAAGGATAGATCTAAGCATCATTTTAATGAATTGTAACCATGTTGTAAGCTTTTGAGGGCAAAGCTCATGTTTCACATTCCAGTTCAGAGCATGAACCAGTGCCTTGAATTGCTCATCATAAGTACTCAATAATAAAGTATGAATTCCAGTGCATTTCTTTTGTAAACACTCCTCTCTGCTGTTTACCTATCCCTCTTATACTGAAGAACCCAGAAATTCTATACAGGATTCTAGGTCATACAGGGTGATATAATAGAAGCTGGGTAGCAGTTTTTGCTCTGTCACTTAATACTTGAATGACTCTGGTCAAGTCATTTATGCTTCTTTGGTTTTGATTACATAAGCTAAAAAAAATAATGGAACAAATAACAGTCATACCACTTGTCTTCCTACCACACAAGGCTGTGCTGTGGATCAAATAAATACCATGAATTTTCTCTGTAACACTGTACAGCATTCTATAAGTAGCAGTAATATTAGAGGGATATACCCAAACTACATCAACCACAAAGAGAAACTGGCCAAAATTTTGAATACTGATTTCACGTGTTGTAACTAATATTGAATGACTTGATAACATACCCTTTCCTATGTAATAATTACCCAAGTTACACACTACGTTATTTACCAAGTCATTGACTTAAAATACACAACACCTAATGTGTGCAAGAAAATATGCTAGGTATCTAGGGGAAATAAAGATAAAATAATCACAGAAAAATCAACCATCCTCCCTTTTAGTGTCATGCTCCTAAACTGCAGCACGACCCTCAGATACTTCCTTTTTATGGACAGATTGTACATTTTTCTTTTTATGACAAGCCATCTTCAGTCAAGAGCTCCTTGGGTAGTTAATGGTGTCTTGTGATGATCCTTAAAACTCTCCTCTCATTTTACTCTTGATTAAAAAGAAAGAATGCGCGGGATCTAAGCCCTTGACTGATTTACGCTTCAATTTAATTTCTCCCTTTCTCTTTCCTCTTTCTTTTCACTGGATAAAACCTTCCATGTAATTAGGCTCAAAAGCTCTCTTCAAACAGTTTGATTGAACTGCAGCATGCTGAATTTCCCCTTTAGGCTGCTGGGGCAGAGAGAAAGCAGGAGACCCTGTGAGGGGGTGGCATGCCTGAGATGGAGTGGGAGCTGCACTCTGGATGGCAATTACAGGAAACAGTGCGAGTGTCTGGAGTATCTTGGTTGTCATGCTGCTCTCACGTCCTTCTGTGCTCATTTGTTACTCAAGTTGTGCTGGAGACAATCCCAGTCTCCCAGTCCACAGCAAAACAGATGACACCTGGAAAGCTTGAGTGCTAACATTGTGATGCAGTAGAAAGAGACTGAACAGAGAAGCTGAAAGCTTGCATGTTACCCTCACCTTGCCTCTAATTTGAAAAGTGTGATTTGGGAAAACTATTCACAAACTTCTGGTCTATTAGTTTTTTCACATGAAAAATAACTTGATTGAAAAGAGCCTCTAAAGACCTCTTGCAGGTTTAGCATTTGATGATTCCACAAATGCAAAGCAGATTTTGAATCCAAAGAAAGTTCTTCATCAGAACATTGTTTTAGGGGCATCATCATTCCTCAGGGCCTGGGGAACTTGGTGATGAGGTTGTGGATCTATTTCTCAGGGACCAATATCAAGTTACTTTGTGAAAGGAAATAAAAGGAACTATCTCTGGATTTTCTGAAACAGAGTTCTTAATAATAATTAGTTTAACCAGTCTTTAACAGCTAACAGATGATAAGGTTACCAATACATACACATAAAATGGCTCCCTGGCATGAAAAAAAACAAGAAACATGAAAACATAAGTCATCCCAAAGAAGGGGGTTGTCTATATAAGGCCAAGACTCTAGATTTACCTTCCTATTTCACATAAAAGCTGTCCTCTCCTGAAATTATTATTGACATGTTGACATGAGCCTGTGACAACACTGCACTGATAAATGATGCCAGAGCAGTAGAAGCAGATACTGAAACCTCCCTAGGTCTGTAATGCATGGCAGACTTAGTTCTCATGTCTGATCTTTACATTTTAGGCTAGGAACTAATTGGCCTGCTATGAAGGTTTTCTGTTACCTCGTTTAATCTGGCTGACACATTTACCTATGTGTGCAAGCAAACACACACATATTCACTGAAGTTGGAAACCCACTGCCCCGCTTGACATATTCATTAGTTTCACCCTCATATTTAAAGAACTATTACCATATGTACTAAGGGCCAAGAGTAAAAGTAGATTCAAGGTGACCTAATAAGATCTGATAAGGCTGGGGAAGTATTTTATAAATCATTGGAATTTTGCCTTTTGGCATTAATGAAAGATGAATGCCACACTTGTGAAGGCAAAGCTGGCAGGCCACCACACAACCATTACCCACAATTCCCTTTCTTTCAGGTGAGAGAATTAAAATCAGGAAAGTTTGGTTGCTTGCCTAAAATCGTAAGTTGGGGAGAATGCCTATCATAATTACTGGAAAAGAAACTTCCTGAAAAAACAGATTCTTAGAGTAAATTAAACATGAGGAGAATGAGGCATCAACGGGCTTCCATGTCAAAGGAGAGGGGATTCCTCACTTTTGGGTCCTTGATTGAAGATGTAACCATTCATTGCCAGCAGATTCTGGAACTGGGGTGAGTTTCCAAAGGGTGTTTTGAAAAGCCTCTCCTGTAATGTAATAGAATTTGTAAAGCTAGGGAAGCGTTCTGATTAGTTGCTTTCAGTATCCGGAAACAGTTCTACATTTGCACAGATTACCTGACCTAAGAGTTCAACAGATGCTATGGGCTAACTGCTTAGTAAGTGGAAGAACTTGAGTGAGTTGCTTAACCCTCTGGGGCTCAGTTTCTGTTCCTATAAATTCACGATAACAATATTGCCTACCTTGAAGGATGGTCAGTAAAGATTAAATGCAGTAAGCTAAAGTATTTGTTAGAATACATGACACGAGGTAAGTCTTTACTGTTAGCGGTTAGTTTAGAAAACATTCAGAGACTTCATAATTTATCCTGTATCTAGGTAGACCCTAAGAAGTCCCTTTAAAAATGTCCCAGTATTCCATTTAAGAATACCACTTTGAAATTTTTTCCCACCATTCAGGTAATATTTCATAAATACTGAAATCTTAAGAGCACAGGGCAGGTTCAAACTGCTTAAATACCCAACCTGGTTGTGCCTTATATTACCTGTAAGACCTTAGGCAACTGACTCAAACTTTCCATATCTCCGAGTCTGCGTCTTTAAAATGGGAAAACAGGCTGGGCATGGTGGCCATGCTGGTAATCCCAGCACTTTGAGAGGCCAAGGTGGGAGGATCACTTGAGCCCAAGAGTTTGAGACTAGTCTGGACAATACCACAAGACCCTATCTCTGCTAAAATAAATAAGTAAAACCTTAAACATAGGAAAACAACTCTACCTACTTCACGGGCAAATTAAATGAACTATAACATTTAGAGAAATGTCAGGCATATTAAAAGGCAAAAATGTCAGGTATAATAAAAAGTGATCAATTGCTATAAGAAAAACAAGAAGATGTTATTGTCATTCTTATGAAAATAGAGGTTTTCTATCTTGTGTTGAATTACTCTAAGTTTGTTTTAACAAAAGAGAACATTCAAAGGTGCCCATTCCATTATGCAGAGATATTGATTCATGAAAAAAGATATATAATAATTGGCTCCTGGAAAATATAAACAATAAAACTGGCTATCCAAATCACGGGCTCCTCTCTCTGCCCAAATTATTCATGAGACCAAATTCTCCCGACAGCTGAGCTTTAACCCTTTAATCATCTTTTCAAACTTTTAAATGTACCAGAACATGGCTAGAATGGACCCGAAGGGTCTGAAGAAGTTTTGCTTTATCTGTGATCCAGTTGTTTTCTCATAAGAGACTTTCAGCTTTTATGAAAATCAGGGTTTCAAAGAAAATTTGAGTTCCTCTATTAGTTATCAATTGTAAAGAAGCCACAATGCTTTTGCTGCCTGTCACCACTTGCTGATGATAAATCTGGGATTTCAGGCCAGGAAATTAAATGACCCATAGACGCATGTTTAAAATTTTCAATGAGCATGATGGTTTTTTTTTTTTTTTTTTCTGGAACCACCAAAGCAAAATCCATCCTGGGGAATCTCTTTAGTTCCTCTTTCTACTACATCCCTGAATATGTCTGCTATGCTTATGCATTTCTTCAGGTTTTGCATGTTCTTCGTTAAATGAGTTGACTGTGCTGTGACGTCAAATTTTTGAAAACGTTCATGTCACTTTGGTGTTTGGGGTGATTATTTCTCCTACTTGTTTGAGTCTCTGCAGATAACCAGACTCTGCCTGTCTCCTCCTCCTTTCCCTTCTATGACACCACAAATGACAAAGGTGCAAAGCAAATAGATGTTAAGTAAAACACCAACATGGGTTCAGTTTAATATCGTGCTCTATCAACCCGCTCTACTGCCTAGCAACCATGGTGGCTCACCCCGAGTTCATTTTCATTTAAATGTGCCACACAGAAAAGCAGCCTAAATATATATCGTCAGTTCTGAAGCATATAATCTGTAAACTACAGGAACAGGCAGATCATTTCCATTAGTTTCTTATGTAGCAAAAACCACAATTTTCACCCAAAGAGTGTAATTATATTCAAATTCTGAACGACTGCCTCGGAAATAGTTGAAATTCATAGTTTGGGGGGAAGTCACTCAGGAGTGAATATACATGGTTATGTTTTAACGTGGGGGGTGAGAGGAATATTTCAAAACAATAAAAAAGGAAGGGCAGGATAGTATCTCGGAAAATGTGGCTTGCTGGTTTCCAGGGGCTTTATGTTTTCATAGCCACTCAATAGCTGGTAAGCAAGAGGTCAGGACTGGGGCTGTGGACAGGTCTTCAAACAAGATCCTGGTCACAACTTCCAGATGAGGAACAGCAACAGGTGAGCAGACAGGTCATTTCTTTCCTGCTTTCTGGCAAGTGACATTCAACTAGGACAGGAAGTGTCTCCTTTCACAGAACCCTGAATCTGAGTACTCTTTCACACTGAGGTCTCCTATACAAAGGAAGTCTTCAGAACACCCCAAGAAACCCTACCTTGGCACACAAAGCCAGGCACCTATTAGAAGGATTCTTACAATTTTTTTTTTCTTTGAGATGGAGTTTTTCTCTCATCACCCAGGCTGGAGTGCAAATGGCGCGATCTTGGCTCACTGCAACCTCCGCCTCCCAGGTTCAAGCAATTCTCCTGCCTCAGCATCCTGAGTAGCTGGAATTACAGGCATGTGCCACCATGCCCAGCTAATTTTTTTTTTATTTTTAGTAGAGATGAGGTTTCACCACATTGGCCAGGCTGGTCTCAAACTCCTGACCTCAGGCGATCCAGCCGCCTTGGCCTCCCAAAGTGCTGGGATTACAGGTGTCAGCCACTGTGCCCAGCCAATAATTAATGTTAATGGAAGGCCTGAAAAGTCCAACACTGGCAGAATACATGCCTGAAGACATAATCTGGATAAGAAGAGACTGCTCTGAAGAAAGAGAGACGGGGAGCAAGTTTGTAATTTAAGAAAGTGTCTTGAAGGACTGAGAAGCAGAAGAAAGAAAGGGCAATGGACTCAGAGTGATAACATCTGTGCTCCTGACCAGTCCTGACACTAACTGGATGCTCTTAGTTGAGTCCTCACCCTGCCTACCTGGAACATTAAGCTCTCTCGTATCTCTAAGTTCTATGAGCCCATTGATGTGCTTTTGAAGGGTGCGTAACTTCCCATGCCTTTGCTTCTATTATAAACTAGCATCCCTCCTTTCCTAATGCATGAGATTTGATCATGTCGAACCTCACTCAATCATTCATTCATTCATTCAAAAAAACACACATATCAGTTATGAATGTTTCGTCAGTCTGCTCCTTTTAATTGCTCTCTCCTTGGGTTGAAATGGGTTGCATTGGACAGTCTTGTAGACACTTTGGAAAGGTGTGTTAGCCGCATTAATCAAAGTGCTTCATTAATCTGTGCACTTTATTTCTGACAAAAGAGCTTGATGTGTTTGTGTAGTCTGTTTCTTGAGTTGACAGACTGTGTGGTACAGCAGAAAGACCAAGAGTTTTGTGGTCACAACCAGGTTTGAATCCTGGCTTTAACACCATATTAATCAAGCCACTAAACCTCTCTGAGTCTCAGTGTTTTTAATTATAAAATAGGCACTTTATTAGGTTCAAAGGCTAGCGAGGACTAAATGAAGTCATATATGTAAAGCATTTGGAAGACTACCTGTACACAGTGGGTGTATAATTCATGTGTTGGTGTATAATTAAAGCAAGTCTCTCTCAAAATCCTAACTGTAAGTAGAAATACACCATTTCCTCTTTATAAACCCAGTTGCTAGTCTGCCCCCTGCTCTGATATGGCTAAACACAGCAGAACATTTTAAACATAACATATAGCTCCTTTCTAGTATTATTAAGGTGTGTTTAAATGAAAGCTGCATTCTTCCCATCTCAGCATGACTGCACTGAAGTTGGATTGTGGGCTTTATAACATCACAGTGTGCCACTCTGGTACATTATGCTGCTTCTGTCTGAGGGGAAAAGAGAAAATCTGGCTCATGGCTTTGGCATAAGTTATTATGATAGTCAAGAAAATAGACCTATAAAATACTGGCAGACTTGTAGAACTCAGATAGGTTTGAGATGCACAGTGGTGTCTTTAAAGACATACAAATCAGAGACTCATGCAGTTCTCGTGCTGGAAAACATTTGGAGAGATCATCTCACTCAACTCTCTCATTGTACAAATGAGGAAGAAATGAAAAGGAAAGTTTTCCCTAGCTATGGCATTAAGGTGCTTTCATACTACATGCCATGCAGAAAACTACAGGTAAAGCAAAGAATATAGGTTAGGAAACCAAGATATCACACAGAATGTTTAAAAGTTAAAAGATTCATATAATTAAACAATAAAATGTTATAATCCAAAGTTAAAGAGGTGGCCAGGGAGAAAACTGGGGGGAAAAAAAAATCTATGTATCAGCACCATGTCCTCTCAGTAAGAATTCTGTTTTAAATTCAGGCTTCACAAAGTCAATTCTAAGAGTTCTGGCATAAGAATGTGCTCCTATCTGCTCTACAAACTTTGAACCCTAGTAAGCCTAAGACATTGCATTAAAAGATGTTCTCCACTTCCAGATCTGAAGATAGTTGTCCCTAAAAACGCCTGCTTCTTCCTAGTACAAACCAGATTAAAAATCTTAGTTTATGATAGACACTGAGAATCATGTCGGCATGTTTGAATTCTGCACAGGTTTACTACAAATGGGATCCAATTCTGACTTTCCAAAATGATGTCAGAGTATTTCTTGGAGTCCTCTCTTTTCACTTTACTAAATCGCAGAGCTTCTAAATGATTTACTGTAATATGTTGGTCCATGCTAAAATTTGCTTGGCATGACTTTCTACCTAAGCAGACCATTACCAAAAGTCACAAGCTGACTTTTGTCCCATGCTGTGTTCTAGTGCCATAAATATGAAAATACAGTAAAGGTTTTCTCATTTACATTTACTCAGAGTACTATGTAAATGAAGTAATTTCTTGGAGGCAAAAAAGTGTGTGTATTGATAGGAAAATGAGGAGAAACAGCAGATGTATATTCTTTTTTTTTTTTTTTTTTTTCTGAGGCGGAGTCTCGCTCTGTCGCCCAGGCTGGAGTGCAGTGGCCGAATCTCAGCTCACTGCAAGCTCCGCCTCCCGGGTTTATGCCGTTCTCCTGCCTCAGCCTCCTGAGTAGCTGGGACTACAGGCGCCCACCACCTCGCCCACCTAGCTTTTTGTATTTTTTAGTAGAGACGGGTTTCAACGTGTTAGCCAGGATGGTCTCGATCTCCTGACCTCGTGATCTGCCTGTCTCGGCCTCCCAAAGTGCTGGGATTACAGGCTTGAGCCACCGTGCCCGGCCCAGATGCATATTCTTTAAACACAATCTACCAGCCAGCAAATGATCAACATTGAAGTTTGTCTCTGTACAAGGAATTCAAAGAGGGCAGCCTTATCATGAAAATATGTCTCATAAAATATTTAACCTGGACACATTGGTTTACAATGTACAGAGCACAACTTGTCTAATCTCGCATACAATTTCTGTGATATAAGTATGGTTAACTATTATTATTGCTCAATTTAAAGGTGAAGAAATTGAGTCTCAGTGAAGCCAGGTGACTTATTCAGGTTCACAAAGTTTTTTTTTTTTTTTTTTTTTTTTTTTGAGACGGAGTCTCGCTCTGTCACACAGGTTGGAGTGCAGTGGCCCGATCTCAGCTTACTGCAAGCTCCACCTCCCGGGTTCATGCCATTCTCCTGCCTCAGCCTCCCGAGTAGCTGAGACTACAGGTGCCCACCACCTTGCCTGGCTAGTTTTTTGTATTTTTTAGTAGAAACGGGGTTTCAACGTGTTAGCCAGGATGGCAGGTTCACAAAGTTTCTTAGTGACTTAGTTTCTTAGAGACAAAGTTTCTTAGAACCAAAGGTTGAAGGCTATTTCCTCAAACCATAGTTGTTCCCACCTCACCTAACACGACCCTGTCCACTACAGCACCATTATTATTTACCTATTATTATCAGGAGTACACATTTTGAGCACAGAAACAAACAGACAAAGAAAGGTATTCGCTTTCCCCAAAGATTGAATGCTTTGCTTAGGATTTAGAACAACCAGAGCTTTATACATTACATGGTCTCTCAATCATCTCACCAAGGTTCATAACCATGTCATAAAATAACAATTTACCTCATATTTGTATTTTCAGATGAACTTTCAAAAAATAAAATTGAAGAGAAAAATAATGAAATTGATGCCTATTTAAGTAACATATTTTTCAATTGAGAAATTTGAAAATTGAAAAATGAGAAATGTATACTTAGTTAACCTATATTTTTAATTTTATTCACAAAAGGCTGAGAAGTGAAAGTAGTTGGTAATTTGTGTCTCAGGAAAGGCAAAGAGTGAGCAACTGTAGTTCATAAAGGAGTCAACGGCAGGGGTGGAGGGTCTGGCTCAGAAAGGCAGCAGGTCTAGGTAAAGAAAGCATTAATATGTGGACATTAGAGCATGTGTCTGCAGTCAGACAGAATCAGTCTACGTGCAAATAAAGATCTGGACTCAGTCACAGAAGATAAATTGAGAAGAAAGCAAACATGTTTTCACTGAACCAATAGCTGTTGTTTTCCCCATATATGTAAACACAGCATTACCACTTAGGTCACTATCTTATGAATTTTGTAAATTGCAACCATCGTCACTGAAGTTTTATTTTTCTGCTGTGAAAGTTTAAGTCCAATGGGGATTCACTAAACAGTACAGCTTTACTTCTTTCCCAATAACTTGGTGGGTGGGCAGGGGGGCGGTGAGGAGAAAGAGCATCAGCGGCTGAACTGTGCCTCTTCAAAATTCATATGTCAAAGCTTTATTCCTGGTACCTCAGATTGTGAGTGTATTTAAGGACAGGGCATTTAAAGAGATGATTAAGTTAAAATGAGGCTTTTAGGGTGGATCCCGATCCAACCCATGGATGTGCTTAAAAGAAGGGAGAATTTGGACACACAAAGAGACACCAGGGATGCATGCATGTAGATCAAGGCGAGACCCTGTGAGGACACAGTGAGAAAATGGCCATCTGTAAGTCAAGGAGAGAGATGTCAGAATGAACTAAACCTGCTGACACCTTGATCTCAGACCTTTACTTTCCAGAGCCTTGAGCAAACAAATTTCTGTTGTTTAAACCACCCAGTCTATAGCACTTTAGCACTTTAGGCAGCCCTAGCAAACTAATATCAGGAGGAAAGTATGAATAAGTTCAAGATTAATCTTCAGAGATTTGCCTCCCTCCCTGATCACCCAGAGTTCTAGTAAAGCAAACTTCTTCAGGGCTGATAAATTCATTTACTAAAATGTAAAATGAAATACACTCCTTTTTTAGATTCAAAATCTGAGGCGAAAGGAATCAAGTTCTTACTGTAAAATTTTGTCCCGCAGCCAATATGGGCAAGATTTTTGTGTGTGTGTCTTGTTTTTTGTTCTGATATCTTATCTCTCCTCTCTATGATATAGCTGCCCCTACTCCACACCACCCAGTGATCCACGTTGAAAGTCCTGAATAAATTTACACGAGGATATTATAATCATCTCATGGTGGTCTCTCAAGAACAAATTAATCTCCAGACCCACCACTTGCCAGTGAATTTTAGAGAAGAAAAACAATGCATCTAGAGGAGCCAAAGAAGGAGAAAACAATTTAATTAATTCATCACCAAGGCCAAAGATATATAAATCTTATCATTTGATCTGTCAACCAACACTATGAATTATTCAACTCCCCGAATCTCAAGAAGGAAGGCGTAAAGTGGTTAGAAAGCAGCTGGCTGAGCAGAAGAAGGCACTCAATAGATCAAAGCAAAACAAGCCCCCAAGGCTGAAAAAACTTTGGGGGTGGATCCCTGGGATAAGGAATGAGCCCAAGAAAGACTCCAGGATCATGTGTCACAAGTGGGCCCACCACCACCACTTCTGCTAAGATGGTTTGAATAGGACTTTTATACCCCCTCCTTTTCACACACCCTGGTTTCTGAGCAAGAGTTCTTCCTGCAAATATATCGTGGTGTGTTCCCTTTTAAAACTGAGCTTTCCAAGAGTTCTATGTCCTCAACTAGTCCCCACAAATGTCTACAGAGGCAGGAAACTCTGCTGTTTTGTAGAGGATAACATTTAAGGTACATACAAAACCTTGAATTCTTAGAGAAATCTGCCTTTAAACTACAAATACTGAAGCATTTTTTAGGCAGACATACATTGGAGGTTTTGTTTGTTTGTTTGTTTTCTGTTTTTTAGCAGAGACAGGGTTTTCCCACCTTGGCCAGGCAGGTCTCGAATTCTTGACCTCAGGTGATGCCCCCACCTCGGCCTCCCAAAGTGCTGGGATTACAGGTGTGAGCCACCGTGCCCAGCCACATTGGATTTCTTAAAGGTGAGAGAGAGGGAAAAAAGAAGGAAAAAAATATACAAAAGTCACTTATGTAATTAAAGTTTGGTAAACAAATATATTTTACTATTTATATATCTGTAATCACTAAACTACCTTGCACTTTGATTTAAAAAAATGATATTTACATATGGAAATAAAGCCAAAGATGAAAAGGAACCTGGAGGGATATTTTAAATAACAGGATAATGTAAACCTTTATTTTATAAAGGATATTTTGATTTTATATTAATTTGGCTTGGTATTTGGATCTCCACCCACTCCTTGCACTTTTTAAAATATGGAAGCATATATATATATATATATATATATATATATATATACACATGCTTTTGCAATTATTCCTAGCTGAACACCACAATGTCTTATTTGGTTCTGTATCTTCAGCAGTAGCACACAGCCTGGTGCAGAGTACGTGCTCAATGAGTATTGACTGAATGGTGAACAGAAGAGAGCATGAACATGGGGTGAGGACTCTAAGAGAATGGGGAAGGGCCTACTAGATTCCCATTAAGAAGAGGGTTAATCCCATCCTGAAACACAATCCTAATGTGAGACACTTTGCAGCACCCCAGATAAGTGTGGCCTTAGTCTCCCTAATTCACAAAGAATCCCAGCATCCTCTAGGCTGTCCCGGGATAAAGGCTTTAAGTAAATTGGAACCAAGCACAGGCAAAAGCGTAGGTAAAATATCAGCTATTTGGAGGATTTCTGTTTCTTCCATCTGTCTTAGCACGAATCCCTCTATAGGGCTGGATAGTGGGGAAAAGGGGTTGGAGCACCAACTGAGGAACAGCAGCTTTGAGGACTTTCGGTTCTCAGGAAATGGGCAAGAGGAGAGCAAGTGTAGTTAAAAAACCAACAATCTCTTAAGTCCAAAGAAGATTCTGGGACTCAAGGCTCTAGCTGTGTTTCATACCAAAATCAAGGGCATTTACTTCTTCACAGACAATAGAGAGTGCTGCCTTTAACTCTGGAATAAGACTGGCAGTAAATCATCAGTAACAACCATCAGTCTCTTGGTGCCATGCCTCCTACCACCTCCACCCAAATTATTTTTTAAAACAATTGCTGTTCGCTAGGTCTTTGTCTTGGACTAGGAAAAAGCAAGTTTACACCAAGTAAGAATGAGAAGTGCATTAGCAAAGCTCTGTGGGGTCTTCTGGTCCTTTTAGTTAGAGCTGCAAAGGGTCACAGCTTGGGTGCAGAATGGGAGCCAGAAGTAGGGATATTTTGTTGATTGCTGCTTCTCTTGATTTTATGCTCAAAAACACCAATTTAATATGCAAGGAGTCTACTTAATACAGACGCATTCACTCTCCAAGCCCCAAATCAATGAGTTGGGACTTCAGGATTGAAAGAGGATTCTGAAGAGTTGAATTCATTAGCTTTCTTATCTCAGCCATGCCAGACCCTGGAGTTCACTGTACTCTACAGCTCTGGTGGGTCTGAGGGCCTTTTCTGAGGTCTCTAGCCATTTACTTACTTTCTTCTTATTTTCCATCACACTGAATCTTATCAGATGTAGGTTAATGAGAAACCAGACTGGGGACCAGTCAAAAAGATTTAAAGGAGACTGAGGGACTGAGCAACCGATCCTGAAGAAATAAACTAAATAAAGGGTCATGTGTAACCTGTGCAAGTCTCAACCCCTTTATGAGAGAGAGAGAGAGAGAGAGAGAGAGAGAGAGAGAGAGAGAGAGAGACTGACTCTGACTTAGGGACCCTAGGGAAGTACTGCTCTGCAAATTCCATCACTTACTAGTACCTGCTGTAACTGTTTACATCCCGAACAAAAGACATCAAGACCCTGCCATCCATAACCTCTGATGCATAATCTTCCTCTCCCTGCTGATCATTTACAATAATTAGCAAAATTTAGCTAATTATCTCTGAGCATTTCCGTGTTTAATTATGGCTATTAGTAATAGTCTGTCTGCCTTCCCCTATCTCCACTCCCTTTTTTTTTTTTTTCTGTCTTACCCACTCCCCCCAGTCCCTCTCCCCCTTAGGAGCTAAGTTTCCATGTCAATGAAATTGCTTTTTTGGTGGTTGTGGCTCTTTTCTCTCCTAGGTTTGTTTGCTTCTTTCTTTTTTAAGGGAGCCAACACCAGACCCAGCAGGAGTCACAGAGAAAAGAGCCACCAGACCAAAATCAAGCAATCCCTTATTTTCACCATCCCCCTCCACCAACCTTACAAGCTGCGAGCTGCTTGACAACTCCATCAAATAAAATTTGAAGACAGAGTCAAAAGGAGCCAGAGTATGTGCTGGCATTTTCTCAATGTGCTTCCACTTACACTACAGACAGCACAGAGCGGAAGCCCAGGGCTAGGAGGCAGCAGGAAGAATCAACTTTCCGAATAGGGTCTGGATGTTATCAGTCTTCAAAATACAAGGGCAGGAACCCCCTAGTATGGTTCACGCTCCTGTTCCCTGGAGGGCTGCTCCTGCAGCCAGTCTGCGTTTGTGTGTGTCCTACTCTCCTTACCATCAGAGTGGAGTGCATAGTAAACAAATAAAGAAGCTCCTTTCTTTAGAAGGGTTTACTACAGCAAGCTCTTACCTTAGCTGCAGACATCGCCCTTTTAGAGGCAGCCGGCTAAGAGCTGAGTATCATTTTCAGAGCCATAGATCTCTTCCTTCAATAGCTATGTAAGGAGGGTTGTTTGGAGTAAAACACATCATACCTGTATTGTGTGAACAAGCCCATCTCTGCTACCTAAAAATGAAATAACATTTGCATACACGGGGAATTGAAGTTACTATCGTTTACACTTGGGTAAATTATAAATGAACTTAGCCTTATCTTACATATTGCTTCCTCACTGACAGCAATATTAGATGTGTAGTTTTAGAGATAGTTGCTTTTTCCACTAGACATGTGGACAAACATAAACCTGCCAAAATCAACACAAATGGCCACGGGTTGTTAATTATATTTTCTGCCTTCTTATATTCAGCTACTTTTCCCTGACCATTACCACACAGGCTACTTTATAACAGTTCAATCAACTTCAGGCTGAAAACCTGATTCCTGTTGTCAGCTGTTCCCACTCCACCCCCACTAGTTCCCAAGCAAGCCCACAGCAAAGAAGGGTGAAAGCAAGGTGAACGAATATTTCTCCAAGTACAGCATTGGGACTCACCTGGTAAGTTGCCTGTCTCTGTAGGGGTGGAGAGAGTAGAAGGTTTCAAAGAGAGTGTGGTGTCTGTGCATCTATGAATGAGGGAGCGAAGGAGAAAAGAAGCCTTTAGAGAAAAGTGGAGGTGGGGGTCGGGGGCTAGGGGCAGAAAACACTAACCTTTATGAGAAAGTAGAAATTTGCTTCCCTCATGGACATACCATGCTTTTCATCATTTTAAATTCTTTTTTTTTTTTAAGTCTCTTCCCACCTTTGACACTACCTGCAAGGCGAGTGGGTTAAGGAATTGCTATGCCCCATTAGAAGGATAAAGAGCAGAGAGACCTACCGTGCCCTCCTCGAAGAGAAACAGGGGAGCGATAGATAGAAATAGGCACTGAGTGATGCTTGCTGCCATGGAAATGGTGCTCGTGCTGAGAGTGAGACCCCGGCGAGGATGAGGTGGAGGAGGAGGAAGCTACATTAGAAGAACTCCATACAGAACTGACGATACATCCCCAGAACAGGGACCAGATCCCAAGCGTCCAGGCCGGCCGGCGAGGAGGGCTCCGTCTCGCGTGGATTCTCAGGTGCATGGTCAACGCACGGGACCACTACAGATGGGCAGTTTGAATTCCAGCCAGTGAAGAGTAATGAAGTTCATGATGCCCAAGGGCCCATCATAGCAGGAGGAAGAGTTGCCAGAATTTGGGGAAGAGGGAAGCAATATGCGCTTTCAAGACAATGATGTTAGAAAAAAAAAAAAATACTACTTAAAGAAAAAAAAAAAAAAAAGATAAAAGGCAAAGCCCCTTCTCTTTCCCGGGGCTGAAATTTAGGATGCCAGAGTCCTCCCAGGTATAGCAAACCTCCTAGGGAGCCCTGGCATGCCACGCATGTCAGGGGAAGACCGGCGCGGCTTCCTCCGGATTTCTAGGCACCGCGAGTCTGATGACTTAACTGCACACTCCTGGGAGCCACACAGGAAAGGTGGTAATGAAGGAAGAGAAGGAGGCAGCCCGAACCCCAAGTGGGTTCAGGTGAGTTTATCCCAACATCCAAGGAGTTTGAACATTTTTATTTTCCTGTTTCCACTTCCATGAGATGCAATGCAGAACTGCCAGGCAAAAGGGGGCTGCAGGTGGAAGAGTTCCTCGGGTGTTCCTGGGAGTCTCCGGGGAAGGGCGCGAGGCTTTTAACCCTGCACGTGCTGAACTAGCGCCACGGAGCAGCCGCCGGCTTCCTGGGTTTCCCAACTGGATGAAAGGCAGCAGCAGCAGCAGCCACCGCAGCCAGAGGAAGAGAACAAGAAGGACTGGAGGGAAAGAGGAGAGGAGGAGGAACCCGGTGCGGAGCAGCCACCCAAACCAACGTGGCACGGGGTGGAGGGAGGTGGGTGGGCGAAATCAGCGAGAGCGCAAGAGGAGGTCCCCGGCAGGCGGCAGAGGCGGCAGAGAGGCTGGCGGGCGCCTGCGAAGTGCGCGGACCAGGGAGGCACAGGTGAAGTGAAGCGAGGAGTTGGGGAGCCAAATTCACAAATGGGCAAGTCATATGCAAATAGCACACTCCCGAGAGCAAATCAGTGCAGCCCCAGCGCTCTGCCGAGGGACTGGCTGGCTCCGGAGGAAGGAGGGGCCAGAGCGACCCGGAATCCCGGCCCTCCCCATTCAAGCACAGGCTCGTATACACCCGCGCGAGCCTCCAGCACACGCCGCCCGCACTCCTCTCGCTCCCTCGGCTCCCGCCCCGCCGTGTGTGCGCGCGTGTGTAACACCGACAGACCGACACTGCACCTTATCACCCTTCCCCTGCTCCTCTCCCAGGCGCGTGTAACCAAACTCGGGCCATGAAGGCACCTTTTCGCAATTTGGGAGGAAAACTAAGGGCGGTGGCTAAGGCCGAAGTAGCTCCAAATGGAAATAAAAATAAACCCCTTGAGTCAGCGCGAGCGCTGGAGCTGCTTGCAGCACGCGCGCTCCTCCCCGCCTGGCGGTGGCTTGGGCGGCCACTCTCCAGGCGCGTGTGTCTCCCGGGGTTAAGATGCCCAGGGCCCTACCCGCAGGGCGAATGATGGGAATCTGAGCCCGGACTCCCAAAAGTGAAGGTGGAGTGGTGGCCCGGGTACTCCAAAGGGTGAAGGGCTCCGTGGTTGGCAGCCCTTCCGGAAGGTGGCTGCCACCCCCGGTGATGGAGAGGACACTATTGGGATTCAAAATCCAGAGGTTATCGTCCGCGCCTGTAGTCCTGATCAAAAAACTTGAGAACGGGAGAGGGCCTCGTCGGCTGGCTCAAAGAGAAGTGACTGGCCTGTCCGGAACCGGCTGCAGAAGGGCTGCCCTAGGTGGGTGAAGTCCCCTGGGCGCTGGGCATCAAAGACAGCACCGTGTTTACCTCAAACCTGAACACACAGGGGAAAGCCAGAGTGGTAGCACCTGTCCTCTGTCGTGGCCATCTGTGACTCCAGGAGGGGACTGACCCAAGGCTCTGCCAGGACACGGTAACACTGTGGACCAGGTGGCATCCACCCCTCCACTATGTCTGATGCGCAGGAAGGACAAACCCAACAAGGCTGCCCTCTCAGTCTAGGTCGTTGTCCACACAGGTCTTGCTAGCTTTGACTCCCTCCTACCATTCACCTTGGGTAAAAAGCCCATTACATTTGCAGGGAGGAAGGGGAGGTGAGTGAACAATACTTACTGCTTAAAATATATATATGTTGTATTTAGGAGGCTTTTTAAAAAGGAGCTTGTAGCACCTATTATATACTCCACTCTCATTTCAAACCCCCTGAGGATAAAGAACAAGGATTAAGACAGCCCTGTTCATCCTTGAGACACCCCAAGGAGATGTTGAGGAAATAGCATTATGTCTCTCTAACAGACAAAGATACCAAACCTATAGATAATTTGCCTTCAAGGTCATACATCAAGTCCATTTCAGAATTTATGGTAGTGAATTGGTATTCTGGTTCTGAAATTGGTATCCTCCAAAAGCTCCAAGCTGCTCATAGTAAATGATGCACAGTCACCCTAACTGCCCTGGCTCTCAGTTGTAAGAGTGATCCAGGATCCACAGCCTCCCAGGAAATGGCCCTCTGACAAGGTCTTCCATACCTTTGGGTGTGCCCCCACCCACAGTGTCTTAAACCAGGAGCATGTGCTCAGTGACACCACAGCAAGGGGAAGGGGTGGTTTATGGACATTCCATTGAAACCTCAGTTTCCTCCTCTGTAAAATGAGGGAAATGCCTCCCTCTCGAGCTTGTTGGGGTTTAAAATTAGAAAATACACAGTATGTGGCACAGCACCTGACAAACAGTGGCAATATTCTTTGTCAACTAGAAAAATAAGCTGAAGCTCTAAAATGGTGAAGTACAGGTTAAGTACATGGTTAGGATCTTATGCTATTAATGCTAGAAAAGCCAGAAAAAAAAATCTTAATACCTAAATATCCATGATAATTTCCCCTCAAGTCAACCACTCCTTCATTTAGTCCCCAGATGGATTTCCACTGCACTTTTGGCCTTAAGCGGCCTAGATGACTCTGCTTACCCCTAATGCTTCAGCTCCATCTCCTGCCACATGTCCCATTCCTTGCTACTCTTTAGTTCCCCAGGTCTTTCTGCTTTGATCATGGGAAGTTCTTTTCTCATCCCAAGGCCTTTATAGCATTGTTGACCCCTTCTGTCTGGAATGCTTTTCCCCAAGATTTTCATGTGATGGGTGCATTTCAAATGTCACCTCCTCAGAGACCCTCTCTGGTCCTCATCTAAAGTTGACCACCACCCCTGAAAGGCATCCCCTCCCATTACCTTTTTTTATTTCCTTGACAGCACTCTCCAATTCTGAAGTTATTTTATCTGTATATTTGTTCATAGTTATCTCCTTAAAATGGTCATAAACTCTCTGAGAGCTGAGTCTTTTTCATTTTCTCCCCTGTATTCTGTGTGTGTGGAACAATAGGTAGCACATAATAGGAGCTCAGTAAATACTTGCTGAATGAATGAACTCAGTGAATCAATTGCCAATCTCATACTCACGTTTTCCTTAGGCCATTAATTTTGCTGATGCATTTGTCCCTCTTTAGCAATGTAAATCCCCAGAGACAAGCTTTTCCGGGGTTGATAAACCGACCACCTACCCACTTACTGTTTTCCTTTTTTTTTTTTTTTTTAAATTGGCACTGAGCATTGGAGACTGCTTTGACTTCATTCTGAGGATGTGTGGGAAGCTTAGATGGACTTTCCAATTAATTCTCTGCTGGGCAATAAAGGGAAAATAAATCCCTAATGCGGTACAAAATCTGGAAATGCTGCTGGTGCATCACAGCTGGAACTATTCATTTCACTTATCATACTTATAATTTATTTATTTAGTTTTTGCAAAATGTCAAAAGAAGTCACCATGAATTTCAGTAAGGGTGATTCCATCTGGGGACACAGTTAAAAACTGAGAAGAGTCTTCAGAGGACAAATGTTTAAGACAGGTCTATTTTACTTCTTCCACTACAAAGAGACAACCCCCAGTTATCCTAATAAACTGAATGTCCTTCTTCAATTTACCCCACTGTTAATTTTTTCATGTATTTCTTATCCCTCCTGCCCCTCCCTCTAGTTAACACGTTCCTATTTGGACTTCTTTTCTGAATCCCATTCTTTCTAGGTCTTTTAGAGCTTACATTAGTCAAACACATTAAATATATTTTTAAAGATGTTTAGTTGCAGTGATACTTTCTAAATACTGCCTGTAGCTAGAGTTTCAGCTGAAGGATTTGTCATCCCTTGTTCTACCATCAAAAGCTCTCCTCTTCCTCTTGAGTTGTCTTTTCTAGTGAGTCCCTTGAGTGACAACACTTGGGAATCAAGTGTACAGCTATAGGATGAAAACGAGAGTCCACTTTTAAGATAGAAAAGAAGAGAAATAGATTTAGAAACACTATGCTCACCCAGATTTCAAGTTGAAAAATATAAATAATTTCACAGGAACAACCACGCTTAGCTCCACTTGAATAACCCCCTCCACGGAATCCTAACCATACCCTTTGGATCCTGAAATTTCTAAATGGAATACAATTTTTAAAAACCCCTTGATTACTTCAGGCTTTAGAATTGGTATTATGAACCTTCTCCTCTTGCTGTTTAAATGTCCCTCACCCCGTCGTCACCCTGCTAGAGAATGTCCCAGTGTAAGGTATGAGCATCTTTACCCATCAGACCCTTTGTCTTGTGTTGGTCTGTGCCTCGGCTATGCGACAGTCTGGAGATTCTTTGGCTTCTAAAATAAGCCTTGTGATTGTATTTAAATGTGTCAGGCATCAGGAATCTAATGCAAAGTTGCTCTGTCCATCTGCTTGTTTTCTACAGTACTGTACATTTTATCTCTGCACAGGCCTCTCCTCACTTGTATAGACTCTGACTTGCCATTTTGCTGCCAGCAGGAGCTACCTGTCAAGTTGTTCTTCGCAAGCACATCTCATACGAACTGCACAGAAACAGGCAGACCAGAAAGCATCAGAGCCGCCTGTTTCTGTGTGAGCCCTAGGCTTTTAGGCGAACACCCTTTTATTCCAAATATGAAGAGTAGAGATCCTTACTTTCTATCTCTACAAAGGGCTCCAGAAGGCAATTTAGGAAGAGAAAAACAAACAACTAAACTCTCATAATGTGAAATGAAATAAAAGTCCTGAAAAAATACTGGGGACTGTTAACATGGCTATAAATACATCTAAGGGTTTCAGTGACACCATAAAACAGTTCAACTTTACTTTATTACATGTCAGTAGATTTATTTATAGCCACATAATTCATCCTTCTGCTTATTTATTTAAAAAAGCCATCCTACATAAAAGCAGATTTTGATTATATTTTCTATTTGGAGGTATAAAAGAGAAGCTTAATTTTTTAAGACATCACTTCTACAAGTATTTGATTAAAAAAAGACAATGGCATCCTTGTATAAATTTATAGTTTAGAGAATGTATATACTGCTTCTGCCTCTTTAACTTATCCTTCTAATAAACACCCATAGTTATCCCCTTGTCCTCCTTGTGGCTGAAATAGGGATATCAGGAGTTTGGATGTTGGAAAAAAAATTTTTTTAATCTCTTGAGTTTGAATAGTGTAGCTGAGACATTTACTGCAATGAATTGTATACACATTTCTTTAAGGATTAGAAAATATGAAATCTTCCTGTGAAAACCTTATTCAGCTTCCTTTGAACTCCAAATGAAGTTATTTTAATATAGCAACATTTTTTTTCTCTTTTATTCAAAGGCAGGGCTTAATGAGTTTCTCATAGAGAGATTTGGGCATTTACAACCTGTTTGTCTTCACTAAGCTTACATTGGATATCAGATCTCCACTAAGCTTAGATCAGCTATCAAAGGTCTAAACTTTGTATCCTCAGCACCATGGAAATCTCTATCCAGTTTTAGGAAATCAAATAAAATGAGTTATCATAATATGTTATCACAATAAAAGAAGGAATAATCTCATTTGTTTGTTTATAGGATAAAATATTAAAGATTTAGAGAATACTTTTTTTTTTTTTTGGTACAGGAGACTTTATTCAGAATCACTGCAATAGGTATGGGGACCATGGCAAAGGGTCTTGAAGTCTGGGAGAGACAGACTGGGCTCACCTGCCTGGAGGACACTTTGAGAGTGCATACAGATTTAGATCAGGCTCTGGTGCTCCACAGCCTAGGTTCAAATCCTGATTCTGCTTGTTACCTGCTGTGAAAACGTGGCCAAGATCTTAGCCTCTTTTTGTTTGTTTGTTTTTGTTTTGTTTTGTTTTGAGATGGAATCTCGCTCTGTCTCCAAGGTTGGAGTGCAGTGCGTGATCCCAGCTCACTGCAACCTCAGCCTCCCGGGTCCCAGTTCAAGCAATTCTCCTGCTTCTGCCTCCCGAGCAGCTGGGATTACAGGAATGTAATCCCATGCCCAGCTAATTTTTTTTTTGTATTTTTAATAGAGACAGGGTTTCACCATGTTGGCCAGGCTGGTCTTGAATTCCTGACCTCGTGATCCACCTGCCTCGGCCTCTCAAAGTGCTGGGATTACAGGTGTGAGCCACCATGCCCAGCTCGAGCTTAGCCTCTTTGTAGTTTAGTTTCTTCATCTGTGAAATGGGAGTAATTATACCATCTATCTAATAGGTTTGTTATCAGGTTTAAAGTTAATACATGTAAATTGTCTAGAAATATATCTGACAAATAAAAATGATCAATAATAATTATTATATTATTATTATTATTATTTTCTCTTGATGAGAGAAAAGTCTTTAGTTTAGAAGACTAAACAAGAAAATAGTCTTCTTTTCTTGTTTATATAAATCTCCAGGGCAGGGAGTAAACACCCTCCCTCCCATCCATAATTTTTTTTTTCCGACAGGGTCTTGCATTGGCACCCCGGCTGGAGTGCAATGGTGCGATCTCCGCTCACTGCAACCTCCGCCTCCCAGGTTCAAGCGATTCTCCTTTCTCATCCTCCCGAGTAGCTGGGATTACAGGCACCTGCCACCACGCCCAGCTAACTTTTTGTATTCTTAGTACAGATGGGGTTTCACTATGTTGGCCAGGCTGGTCTCAAACTCCTGACCTCATGATCTGCCCACCTTGGCCTCCCAAAGTGCTGGCATTACAGGCATGAGCCACTGCACCTGGCCCCCACCCATAATTTCAAAACACAAAATGCAAAATCTGTCTCACATGTTACCCAACTCATGGGATTCTCTTTGCCCATCTTCTGCAGAAAAAGAGGCAACTTCATCACATGCTTCTTATAAACGTCCTCCAAATCAACTCCAAAACAACGAAGCTCGTGATTGGTCCCAGAACCAGGTAGTGCAGGCTATGAAACCCCAGAATTGTTTTATAAGTAATTATTTGTCAGGGTAGGGTAGAACTTTCAAGATCCTAATCTTCTCTGGGATGTGAAAGGGCTCTCTAGTGACTTCTCTTTCCTATTTCTTTGATCCTTTATTTTCTCTTTCTTCTCTAGAATAAAAAATAAATTCTAATAATTAGCCTTCTTCCTAGAAAACATGCCTTCTAAATATTTTAAGAATTTCCATTGGATTTAAGCAGTATTTCATTATTATTCAACATTTTTTTAAGTTATTGTGACTGTACCTCCAAATTAGGTTCCACTCAGGATAGAAAGAAACGGCAGCCCCTGTCCTTCACTTTGGTGCATTGATTCATTTACTCCATGAACACTAAATTTATGCATACTATGAGCAAAGCACTGGGTGAAGTCCAGCAGGCCAAATAATGAAGAAGAGATTTCAGGCCTTAGGAAGTAAATAATCTAACAGGAGAAAAAAAAAAAAAAACTTAAACCAAATTAGACCAGCCATAAATCCATTTAAATATACTGCTTCCCAATACAATGTGGTAAGTGCTAGAACAAAGGTATAAACAAAGCACACAGAGGAATAGAGAATGGAATTGATCTACAGCAGGGAGAGCAGGGACTATCAAAAAGGATTCATAGACAAGGTAACATGTGAACTGAGTGTTAAAAGACTAGAGTTCAAATCCTGGGTCCACTGGCTATGTGACCTTGAACAAGTTCCCTTCACCCTTCTGAGCCTGCTTCCTCAACTGTATAACTATGAATCATCTCTACCTCATGGAGTAGTTTTGAGGGTTTGAAAAGAAGTTATCTTGGAAGACAGCATTGCAAATTGATGTTCACTATTATGATGAACTTGATCTTGAATGATTTTAAATTGGCAAAGAAAGGGGAGTGTAAAGTAAGGAGATTATCAATGAGGGGTGGAATCATCCACAGGGAGTTTCCTAAAGGAGGCGAGCAAGCCCAGCGTTCACTTGGCACTTAAACCTTTAAAGCCTGAAGAGCTCCAAAATCGGTCAACTTTTTCTTCCAATGCCAAAGATAGGTATTCCATGGGATAAAGAAAGGTAAGGCAAGGCAGGAGAAGGGAAGGGAAGAGGAGAGGAGGGAAGGGAGAAAGGGAAGGGAAGGGCAGGGCAGGGAAAGGGAAGGGGAAGAAAGAAGAGGGGAGGAAAGGTGAAAAAAGGAGGCAGGAAAGGGGAAGGTAAGGGAGGGTAAGTGGAGGGGAGGGGAGGTGAGGGGAGGGGAGGGAAGGGAAGGGAAGGGAAGGGAAGGGAAGGGAAGGGAAAGGAAGGGAAGGGAACGGAAGGGAAAGGAAGAGAAGGGAAGGGAAGGGAAGGGAAGGGAAGGGAAGGGAAAGAAAGAGGAGGGGAGAGAAGGGGAAAAATGGAAGGGGGAAGGAAAGAGAGGGGGAGGGGAGGGAAGGGAAGGGAAAGAAAGGGGAAGGGAAAGAAAGGGAAGGGGAAGGAAGAAGGAGAAAGGTAAGGGAGGGGAGGGGAGAAGGAGCGGGAATCTCATGTGTTAGAAGCCACATTCTTTATTTCCAAGGAAGCGGTTGCCATACTCAGAAATGTCAAATAAAGACCATATTTTCAGAAAAGTTTAATAATGGCATAGCCAGGAATTTTCCTGTGTTTAATTTATTCCATGTAGTTACTTTTCAGACACTAAAGTACTCATGAGATCCAATGTATGAGACTACCATTTAATTCTGGGAACATCCTAGTTCAAACATCACCTGACTCAAGTGTCTGTCTCACTCAACTATTCCATGAAAAGTACATCATCTAAGATAGACAGACAGAGATCTAAAATAAACGGTCACTTTCCTCTTGATACTATGTAGCATTAAATTCACTTAACAGAGAATTTGAGAGGAGAATAAGATGAATGTTCTCTGAACAGAAGGTACAAAGTGTTATTAAGCAGCCCCAGAAATGTTTGCAAGATGGGTAATAAGGGCATTTCTCAGTAGTATTGAGAATTTAGCACATTCCAAAACTGATGGCAAGGTGAGGTGGGAGATACTAAAATGTAAGTTTATGTCCTAGGTAGAAGAAACAAATTTTTCTTAAAATAGATGAAACAACATTATAACAATACTTTGGCATTGATGGTATCTATGTCTTTAAAACTTACTGCTTCCAATCTGGACAGGCAGAATTAGTTGTTCTTTCCTAGCTTCCTAAAGTACAGTTCTGTTTGCACTTGTCACATTCTGTTATTATCAGTTGATTTATATCCGGGTTCCCTACATGATTCATGAAATCATGAATTCTGAAATCATGTAGGGAATGAGGACCTAGTCCTAGAGCCAGACAGCTTAAATTCCAGGGCCGGACAGCTTAAGTCCAAAATCTCTGCTCAATCGTTTCCTTGGACAAGTTACCTAGCCTCCGAAAACTCTTTTTCTCACAGGCAAAATGAAAATGACAATATTCCTCATCTCCAATTGAGCACAGTTTTAGGCCCATAGGAGACGCTTAATGGATATTTGTGCAATACTATCGAGATATATTGAATAACTACAGGGGAGAATATTTCTTCTCTGTATGTGTATGTGGTGGGGGAACCTCCAAAATATGCAATTATCTCATAAGGAATCACTTTCCAACATTTGGAGCCACAGTAAAATCAAGGATGCACTGCAAGGCAGTGAGTTCCCCATCACAGTATGCTCAAGTGAGAGATGCCTGTTAGGGACCCTGAAGCAAGAGGATGGAGTATATAACCTCTAAGTTATCTTTCACATTTTAGATTATATGACACATCATTAAAATTGTTTTCCCTTTGCTTTTTACTTCTGAATTTACTTAAATGTCGTCCCTGGCCTTATTTTGAGGCTCAAACCCAATGCCTGGATGCTGCAAATATTCTAACACACTTCTGTTTGTTAAAACCTCATACATTGAAGTGAGGAATCTTAAACTTCTGTAAAATGAATCCAAGACCAAGCAGCATTGTTGTACTAGAACTTCATTTTTTATTCCTGCATGCAATACAAGTTGTCTGTAGACTTATTAACAATTTTGTGTTTCTATTTTAAATACCAAACATTTTTTTTTCCCCACTAGCAACACCTACACAGCTACTGTTTCTGTGATCTGAGAGGGCATTTTCCTTTGGTGAAAAGCTCATGGGTACGGGAAGAACATGCTGGCTTGCTTGCTTACCCTATTGTTCCTTACCTCGTCAGCATGGAACCATGGTGGGCTAAAGATAAATAAAAATGAATCACTTTAAATAAAGACGTGTAGCCTGAGAACCTTGGGACAGACAGCAGAACTGCTTTGCTCCGTCTAACCAACACAAGGCCATCTCTCCTCAGTAGCTGGTAAGATAAAGAAGGATGTTAGCTATTTAGGAGATACCTAGGAAAAACTCAGATACAGAAGAGAATGACTTGTTTAGTATCATATGCCATATGAATGTCAGAATAGCTGGGATTTTCTTCTAGAGTGAGGCATGCATAGCTCCTACAGTATCATAAACTTCAGTAGAAAATAAGAAAAATAGGGCTGGGCACGGTGGCTCACGCCTGTAATCCCAGCACTTTGGGAGGCTGAGGTGGGTGGATCACAAGGTCAGGAGATCAAGACAATCCTGGCTAACATGGTGAAACTCTGTCTCTACTAAAAATACAAAAAATCAGCCGGGCATGGTGGCGGGTGCCTGTGATCCCAGCTACTTGGGAGGCTGAAGCAGGAAAATGGCCTGAACCCAGGGGGCGGAGCTTGCAGTGAGCCCAGATCGCGCCACTGCACTCCAGCCTGGGTGACAGAGCGAGACTCTGTCTCAAAAAAATAATAATAATAAAATAAAATAAGAAAAATAAAAATTTAGTAAGAAGACAGTCCACCATGAGAGAGAGTTAATAACCACAACAATGGTGGAATAAGGGTCAAATAATGTGATGTAATAGAACAATCTGAAATACATTGCCAAAATAAATATGGTTGAAATGATTAAACAAAGGAATTCTAGAAACTGCAGAAGAAAAATAAAGGTAATAATAATAACCAATACTTGATTAATGTTTATAAGCTATATATTATTATAAGTATCTCTATTTTACAATTGGAGAAAATGAGGCACAGATTGTGATTTGTCTATAGTCACACAGCCAGGAGGTGCCAGAGCCAGTATCTGAACCCAAACCACTGATCTACTGTGTTTACAGTCTAAATTGTTTTACTATTCTGTTGCTAAATCCTTTTGCAATTTATGTGTGCAGTTCTAAGTCATACCTTAAGAGGCTGATGCTTTCTTTCTGCTTTCTCTTTGCCCTTTTTCTAGAATGCGGATGAGATGATGAGCCAACTTTGGCCATGTGGACATACCACATGTTTTCTACTGGTTAACATTTGCTGAACTGATAGATCACCCAATGTGCTATGGCTGAGCAACAAGAAAAGGCAACCTGGATCTGGAGGTGACCTAGAGAAGCAGAACTACCATACTGTCAAACAAATATTCTAACTAATATGCTTGAAACATGTTAACCAGAAGAAAACAAATATGGAAATATTATTGCCAGACAAAATAGACTTTACATCTAAAAACATCATTATATCCTGAAGAAAAACAATTAACTAGATCAGCTGTAACAGTCCTGATCTGCATGCACCTAATAACATAACCTCAAAATACATAAAGCACATAATGATAGACTGAAAAATAAGACAAATCTGTGATTTAAAAAACCCACTAAAATGTATGTTCCATGGGAGTAGATGTTTTTGTTTCTTCAATCACTGTTGATTTTTCAGAACCTAGAACAATGCTTAGAAAAAGTGTTTACCATTTGTTGAATAAATTTACCATATCCTTCTTAAAACTCATAAGCTGGAAAAAGGTAGCAAGGCTATACCTAATTTAAATAGCATAACTAACAGTCCAGAAATAATGGACATATCTGAAATAAAACTATTTGAGAGCCCTATTCTTTTAAGAATATATGGAACATAATGCAGAAAGTCCATATACTGAAGAATCAACAATAACATACCATATCTTCAGTCCACAATGTCATACCAGTCTAAGTCAATTACAATTTAAAAATACTCCCAATAGTTGTGATAAAAAATTAAATGATCTCAGCTGGGTGTGGTAGCTTACCCAGCACTTTGGGAGGTCAAGTCAGGGGGATCACTTGAGGCTAGGAGTTCGAGACCAGCCTGGCCAACATGGTGAAACCTCGTCTCTACTAAAAATACAAAACTTAGCTGGGTATGGTGGTGCATGCCTGTAATCCCAGCTACTAGGGAAGCTGAGGCATGAGAATGCTTGAGCATGGGAGACGGAGGTTGCAGTGAGCCAAGATTGCACCACTGCACTCCAGCCTGGGAAATAGAGGCTCTGTCTCAAAAAAAACAAAAAATTAAATGATCTCTCATTTTATCATTGCAATGAGGTGCTATCTTTCTCTTAACTATAAATTTATGTGTGTTTAGAAAATAATTCTATGTCCTTAATTATCACTACCTGTATATAAGAGAATATTAAAGCAATGCTTTTAGAAAGAGAACTGTGATCAAATTATTCTCTCTCATTCTCTCCTTTTGTTTTTCTATATGCTTATAACAGGTCACCCAACACACATGTCAACATGCCTACTTTGAAATAAAACAAATGACATACAAATGATAGTCGGTGTTGACTACTGAATAATAATTAGTTTACATATCTTTTATGTCCTCCTGTGCAATACTTATAGACAACTTTCAATTATATATATGATAATTAAGTGATGACCAAAACATTTGTATTAGATATTAATATTTATTACATGGTACTTGAGCAATTTACAATTTAGAGATTAAAAATATTTTGTGTTACCTATCTAAAAATGGGAACTGCAACCTGGGGTTACATTAAATTAGTTGATGATCCATAATTCATTCCATATTCAGATAACTTACAGTTGTTCATATAATTTGTTGGAGTCTTAGGAGATATGGACAAATAGGTTTGCTTTTTGTGTTCCCGTCACAAAACCAAAGGTTTCTTAATCTCAGAAGTTTCTCCCTTCCCTTTGGATGTCAGAGTGAGTCCCCAGAACATTTATGCCATTCTTGTTACTAGTTGATGGCTAGAGATGTACATTTCCTGATACTCCACTCTTCACTCCCAAACCCAAGACCTTGACAAAATCAATTATACTTTGGAAATGTACTGCCAAGCCTGGGAACTAAATGCCGGAAAAATGCATCTGATGCTCTTTGGGTTTTGATCCTCTCAAAGTGAAAATCCTGGAAACATTATCCCAAAAGAGAACTTTGATATGATCAATAACATCAGTCCCAATAATGAGCATAAAGCTTACCTCTAAGAGAAAGAAGAGAAAGCATATATATATACCTTTATAACCAGAGAAAATTAGAAGGCTTTTGAAAAGTCATGAAAAAATATCATACTTTTGTTTCTTTAAACCAGGTTTTGAAGTAATACAGAAAGGACTCTATTATGTATGATTTCCAATAGTTTAATATCTCATGGTTGAGACATATTTTAATCATACTTTAGGAATCAAAAATAACTGGATTTTAGTCCCTGGGTCAAACCTTAATTGCCAGATATTAGGCAACTCGCTTAACCACTGACTCTCTCCCTATAGATTCCCAGGTGCCTTTTAAAAATTTTAAATTTTGTAATAGAAACAGGGGCTAAAGAGCTACACAGCTTTGGAATAATAACACCTGCTGGTATGTTTGTGCCTACTATTTATTTTTCCTGTCCCACGTCTCTCCTGCCTTGCTTGGCCAACCACCTACCTGTTAATTTCAAGCAAATGAATATAGATGACAAAGTATTTACTGTAGATTCCCTAGGAATAAGGAAGATAATTCACAAGGGAGGGGTGGTAGAAGAGAGATGGGAAGGCAGAAGTCCTCAGCAGGCATATATCTTAGCCCAATTCAGGTGGAGAGAAAGCCATTTCATCTAAGGGAGTGTTGTGTGGGAGTAAAACATCACAGAGGGAGTCATTTTGCCTGATAGATGTAATTTCCTAAAATGTATACTTTGTCGGTGTACAGAAGATGAATAGAGAGAAAGGTCAGTACACGCAAAGCAAAAAGGATGAAGGGACAGTGTACTATTGGGTGGTGCTATACATTCTTGGTGGGTCTATAACACCACTAACTCACAGGCTTGACTCATTGCTGAATAGACTACACAGTCATTGAATCTTGGTGAGGCTTTTAAGAATAAGAACATCCAGCAATACGTAAATCTTCTTCAACATTTCTCTTCTTTAGCTACCATTGGCACTAGGGGAACTGGGGGTGAGGTGTAGAATGGTTGTTACTTCGGGAATTACTCAGAAGGTGGTGGTTACTATATGTGGCACTGGGGGAGCAATAATAAATAAATAAATAAAAATGACAAGAAACTCTTGGCCTTTTCTTCTCAGCCCCTAATCCTCCATTATAGTTAAAGAAAAATCGGGAAAACAAAAAAACAACAGCAATCCCTAATTCCCCGTACCCTCACTTACCAGATGTGAAAGACATTTTTGGTTGCTTGATTTATGTTACACGATGATTACTTGCAGGACCCAAAGAAAAACAAAAACTAAGAACATTTATAGGTTATTAAAATTTTTTCCTTCTTAACTCATTCTTTGTCCTAGTATATACAACATTTGGCCAATTAACTTAAAAGTTAATTTATTTTATACAACATCAAGTTAGACTTTTAAGTATATGTATATATACACATACACATACATATATATTAAATATATACGTGTGTGTGTACGTGTATATATGTAATACTAAATAAACCTCTGTAACACTTTCCCCTTGAGTAAGAACAGTAGCAGATACATTCTGGTTATTTATCATAAATTCCCATTTAGAAAAGTAGCACATTTCATTCTAATTTTTGATAGACTTATTTGCATGTGGAAGGGATCTGAATGATGTTTTGCTTTTTCTAGTTACTCTCTGCAATGTGTTTATCAGTTTGGGATTTGTTACAGACTGAATTGTGTTCTCTGAAAATTCCTGTGCTGAATTTGGAGATACAACCTTGAAAGAGGTAATTAAGGTTAAATGAGGTCATAAGGGTGAGGCAGTAATCTAATATACTGGTGTCCTTATAAGAAGGTAAAGAAACACTCGGAGTTTGGGGACACACACACACACACACACACACACACTCACATCATGTAAACACACAGAGAAGGCAGCCATCTGCAAGCCAAGGAGAGAGGAGAT
The DNA here is from genome assembly GCF_049350105.2 of Macaca mulatta. NCBI lineage: Eukaryota > Metazoa > Chordata > Mammalia > Primates > Cercopithecidae > Macaca > Macaca mulatta. The sequence goes on along the minus strand of NC_133412.1, from coordinate 152,521,044 downwards.
CTCAGAAGAAGCCTAACTTTGTGACACCTTAAACTTGGACTTCCAGCCTCTAAAACTGTGAGAAAATGAATTTCTGTAGTTGGCCAGGCACGATGGCTCATGCCTGTAATCCCAGCACTTTGGGAGGTCAAAGCAGGCAGATCACTTGAGGTCAGGAGTTTGAGACCAGCCTGGCCAACATGGTGAAACCCTGTCTCTACTAAAAATATAAAAATTAGCCAGGCATGGTGGTGGGCTCCTGTAACCCCAGCTACCTGGGAGGCTCAGATGGGAGAAGCACTTGAACCTGGGAGGCAGAAGTTGCAGTGAGCCAAGTGAGCCACCATTGTACTCTAGCCTGGGCAACAGAGCAAGATCCTGTCTCAAAAATAAATAAATAAATAAATAAATAAATAATACATTTCTATTGTTTAAGCCATACTTTCTGTAGTATTTTGTAAAGACGGCCTAACCAGATTAGTATAGGGTTGTTGGTAATAATAATGACATTTCTGGAATTGAAGAAATTCAGATCCAGAAAGAATCTTAAAGCTCATCTGGCACAAGAGTTCTTAGCTTGGAGTTCAAGGTACTGCTATAAAGAGAGTCACTTCTTTGCCCACCTCCAAGGAGGTGTCATTTACATCACAGTCTGTGAATTGTGCCCCCTGGAATTGTGTAGTGCATAATATCTATGGTAGGATAAGATAAAAACTCCTTTCCAAAACTATATTCAATTTAGTCTGGGTGTGCATTTTTTTGCTGAAAAAAAGTCCAAAGATTTCTTTATATTTTTAAAGAACTTCGTGACCCAGAAAAGTTTAAGAACCATTTATTACTTCATTTATTACCATTTATTATCTTTCATTAAGAACCATTTATTACCTCCCTCATTTTACAGAGGAGAAATTCAAATCCTAGAAAGGCATAGTGCTCAAAGATGGATAGAAACAAGTAAAAATAAGATCCAGATCTCCCACCTCCCAATTTGATGATTAACATGTTCCTGTTTGTCTCTGGTTACTAATGAATGAGATAAACACACACACTTTTACCAAAGTACCAAAACATGTTTTCCCTGGATTTTATTATTTCACCTGAGCTCAGCTAGGGCAAAGGGATGTCTTCCTATTTTTCAAAGTGTAAAGATATGAACATAATACTTAAAATTCAGCATATTCATTTAAATAGTAAGATTGGTAATCTTTTAAAAGAAGTATGCCAATATTTGCCTAGTCTGTTATATATATGTGGTATTCTGTGGCTGACAACACGGAGATTTCTGTACATATGGTGATTAAAAGAATTCCATTAAAGGATGTTGTTCAAGACCCAAAATTATAGCTTTGAAGTTGCTATAAATCTTAATATAAAGTCTGCGTGTTCTTCACTTGAGGAATGGTCAAGAGGTAGTGAGTGCCTCAAATTCCATTTTCCTGGTAGTTTATCATTAAGACTGAGGTCAAACAAACAGGCCACAGACAGCATACATGCACACACCCATACTTCAAGTGTGAAATCCCTTAACCTCCAGCTGTAGACATCCAGCAGATTCAATCCTAGCAGTAGTCAGATACATAGGCCCTAAAAGATGATAAAATAGAGGCTGAAAGCCACCCACCTCCTCCTTCGCTTTGTACCTATCAGTGTTGCTATACACCCAGGAGCCATCCACTTTCTCCAGGTTTCTGTGAATGTCCATAGCCATTTGCCTTCCCTGAAATGCAGAACTCTCTCTTTGCTTTGAAGGCCCTGTATATGTGCAGCACTTAGAACAGTGGCTGCCTCCTTATACACATTTGTCTTCTCCCCAAATTCCTGAAACATAAATACGCATTTCAATATTTTAATAGAAGCATTATGCTTTTGACAAGTATTTGGGAAAATGATTCTTCTTCTCCTTGTTATTCTTCTTCTTCCTCCTCCTCCTCTCTCCTTCCTTTCTCCTTCCTCCTCCTCTTTCCTCTTCCTCCTTTCTCCTTCCTCCTCCTATTCCTTCTCTTCCTCCTTTCTCTTTCCTCCTCCTCCTACTCCTCCTCCTCCTTTCTCCTTCCTCCTCCTACTCCTTCTCCTCCTTTCTCCCTCCTTCCTCCTCCTCCTTCCTCTTTCTCTTCTCCTTTTCCTTCTTCCTTCTCCTCCTTTCTCCTTCCTCTTCCTCCTTCTTCTCCTTCTCCCTCTTTCTCTTCCTCTTCTCCTTCTTCTTCCTTCTCATGCTTCTCTTCCTCTTCCTCTCCGTCTTTTTTTCTAGTATCTCAGAATTTGGGGATCAGAGAGCAGTCCCAACCTCAGCATCCATTCTTCAGGGGTTCACTTGCATGGGAAGAAATGTGAGGATTGGGCACTTCATTTTTCCTTTTGAAAGAAGTTGTGGGCAAGAGGGGCCCAAGAGATTGTTTCATGAAATTCAGACTAACCCTGTCTTTCATACTGGTTTTAAACAATGTTGAGTGTGTAAACATTGTATAAATGTGGAGCATTCCAAGCCCCCACATTTCCTCTAAAAATTTCCTTTCCTGTGTTTCCTTTCTCTGATGCCTTGGATACCCTGAAGTATAATCTCAGCTCCAAGAACATGCTTCCTTCTTTATTCCCACCACATTAGCATCTGAGGGTCATACGACAGGCCAGGTAGTATTTGAGCTAGAGGAGAAGCAAGAAGTGGGAAAAATCTCCTTGCCAACTAGCCCCAAACTGCCAAATTCTCAAAGTCCCAGAGCCCCTCCTCAGTACCCTCTCCCATCCTCACTCCTTCTATCCCACAAGAGCCACAACTTACCAGCAGGTTTGCAGTCTCATTAGAGGCCAAGATAATATGTGCAGAGTGCTAAAGAAGAAAGTTTATTTGGGAAGGTAAATTGTTATTTCACATCCCCTGTAATCTATGGGCATGTTGTCATCTCCCCACTCCCACCGCATCACACACACACACACACACACGAAAATACACACACATACACACACACACACACACACGGCACTTTTCTTATCTCTGGGCTTTCATCTCACCCACCATTTTCCCAGACTGGACTTATGCTTCCATTCCCTACTTATGTGAGGCAGTTAGCATCCTCAGGTCTAGCTTAACTGCCTCCTCTTCCATGAGACGCCCCCTCATCTTCAAGTAGAAAAATCTCTCCTTCTCTGTGCGCTTTCTGCACCTCTAGTCTGGAACTGAACAGATATGTTCCATGAATGCAAATCTGCATATGTCCCTTTCTCCTTCCCTTACAGGAGATCTTGCCTGTGGCAAACACATCTCATTCAACTTTGCTCACTTTTCTGGCACATACCGGATTGGGTGCTCAACAAAGTGTGTTGAATTGAATTGAATTATGTTTTGCTTCTATTCTTTGTTAACCCTCAAAGTCCACTCCTTCAGCTTTCATTTTTTCTCCCTGTGTCCCCCAATTCCCACTGCTCCCATTATTCCCTTCACATAAATCTCACCCTCCTCCTCACCCCTTCTCAGCACATCAAGTCCAGCACCTCACCATGTCCTTTTCCAGCTGGAGCCCCTTTCTTATCTTTGAATCTCCTCTCAATGTTTGCCATGACCCTGGATAAAGAACTAACTAGACTAGGATCTTTGCAGACAGCAAGTGGGTGCTTGGTTAGCCAAGATCTTGTTATCAAATCTGTAATGGTGAAAAATACGTTGTTGGTATCCTAACCTAAAGTTCCAAATACATACCCTTTTAGAAAGCATTTCCTATGTGACCAGGTACTTGACTATAGCATCTCTTGACTAGGACATTGGGAACATTGTAGGTTAGTAGGTGTTTGAGTTCTGGAAAGAGAATATACCATTTCTCCGGAAAATATAATCTGAGCTCTGAGAATTTATAAAGTAACTTTGAGAATACAACCCTTTCGGAAACTGAGGGCTGCTTGCTCTTCTGTTATGTTGTGGGTGGCAAGTGGGGTGGTGGTGTGACTATGATATTGGGCTTTCTATTTCTGTAATGTGGCAAGGATGCTGAGGAATTCAGCCCCCAAACTGAGAAGTGCAGAACAGCACCAGATACGAAATCATACAGAGACAACATACACCTATGTTGTGGGTGGCTGTGCGGGTGGGGGTGAGGGATCTGTCAAAAGTACTCCCCAACACAAGCCTCTCTGTTTTCTGGTTTAGCCCAGTTCTGTGGGCCTTAAATGGGAGAGAGTTTTTCTTTTTCTTTTTTTTTTTTGTAAGATTATTCATTTCATTTTCACTGTTGTATTAAGGATAGATCATACTTTCTACCTGCTAGCACCCCAAGATGTGTCTGCCTTTTCAAAAATTCTTAAAACACTACTCTGTTTTAGCTAGAGTCTTATAAAATAAAATTTATAGATATGGATATGTTTTAAATACGTAAGATATATGTATTTGTGTATGAGAGAACATGACTCCCATCTTGCTAAGGTAATAATAAAGTAGATACATATTTTTGCATATCAAAAATATTAGACAAGTATGAAATAGAAAAGAAATTTGCAAGACTTGAGAAAATTTCAAGAAAACATATGACCAGGATCATTCCATAGTTCAAATTCATCAGCTCTACTTTGTCAGCAATTATGCCCTGGTACAATTGAGTGAATGGCATTCGAGTCCTGCACACGATGGACGGTAAAGGGAAAGGTGAAGGAGACAGAACAGGAGAAATGAGATTGATTTCCTAACTTTCTTACCAATATCCAACCTTCCCATGTAATGCGCTGAAGATAGTTCATGGTCCATGTAGATGACCCCAGAATATCAATCTTGGACTCAGTCTTCATTCCACATTATGACTCAACGTTGAAACAGAAAAGCTAAGTGTGTGTGCGTATGTGTGTGTGTGTGTACGTGTATAAAACTATATATAAAAACTATATATATAACTATATATAGATAACTATATATGTTATATATAACTATATATACATACAAGTATAGATAGATAACTATATATATACATATAGCTATATATAGATAACTATGTATATGTAGGTACATACATATATACACACACACACACTTATATAACTAAAACCTTATTCTATGGATGCTAGAACCACATTGATGTTCCCTGCAGAGAAGGGTTTTAGAAAAACACTAGAGAAACTACAAATGCTGACAACAGAACAAGCTTTACATTTGAAAATCAGAAGTTTTCTGTATGAGATCATGTGAAACAGAAGGTAGGAAAAAAAGGTTGGAAGGTAGAGCTTAGAAGAAAGACCAACGCCTCCTCTTTCATAGCTGTAAACACCAGATAAGGAAGTCTACTTCTTTTGACACACAATGTTCTTTATTTAACACCATGAACAAAAGCTCACAGTTTTCCTTGCCCTACCAAGGGACAAACTAAGATGGGATGCTGGGACCATTTTACAAGTGGTCACATGGTGGTTACACAGGTTGCAATTCTCCCCTGTATAGCTGCCTCTTATCTTTTTTTTGCAAGTGTCTCAACCTGGGATGCCTGCAGAAGAATCCAGAAAAGAAAAAGTGAGGAAAAAAATAAAACCCATGACCACAGTGTCTCTCAAAGTCTGTTTGAAGGACATCTGATCCCACTGTGTTTGACACAACCAAACCTATCTCTACTTTGTTCTATTACTCAAAAGGTCCATGGAAGTTGAAGGAAAAGACAAAGTTTCATTTCTAGAAAAGCTACCTTCACTTAATCACATACTCTTCTTTTCTCTGCCTACCTGATTCTCCCAGAGGTAAGTGTTTTATCTAATTATCTGTTTTAGAAGAGACACTAGGAGGAATTGAGCATAATGTTATCTCCCACTAGAAAGGAAGTGTTTGTAACTTAAGTTTGTCACCAACAATGAGCCAAGAGCTGGGAGCTATCTTATTTCTCTTCCACAAAAAACTAGAGGAACTGACCCTCAGAGAAATTATAAAACTACATCCTTTGGAGTCTCTCTGGTTATTAACACAGCTGAAATTCAAATTAAGCAAAAGAATGAAGTTAGAATTTGTAGAAACTGAAGAACAGGTTATTTTTAAAAATATATAAGGAATGGGCCAGGTGCAGTGGCTCATGCCTGTAATCCCAACACCTTGGGAAGCAGAAGTGGGCAGACCACTTGAGGTCAGGAGTTCGAGAAAAGTCTGGCAAACGTGGTGAAACCCGGTCTCTACTAAAAACTCAAAAAATTAGTCGGGTGTTGGTGCACACTTGTAATCCCAGGTGCTCGGGAGGCTGAGGCACCAGAATTGAGAATCACTTGAACCTGGGAGGCAGAGGTTACAGTGAGCTGAGATCATGCCATTGCACCCCAGCCTAGGTGACAGAGCAAACTCTGTCCCCAAAAAATAAAGAAAGAAGAGAAGAGAATAAATGAAGTTTCACAATTTTTGTGACCCTTATGCAGAACTTTTAAGCATGAACGTAAGAAAACATCATTTGAACTGGTAGGGAAATTCTGAAGACTAAGCAATCTTGACCCTCGCAGTGATTACTAACCATTTCCTCGCAGTGATTACTAACTTAAACCACTCAATTCATTTGGTCTTGTAGGAAGAAGTCCTTTACCACTGGGATTCAAAGAGATAACAAAAGAGAACAGTTACAACTTTTTTTTTTCCTAGTCTGTTTATTTTAGGTAAAGCAGTAGAGAAAATTTTAAAATTGAATAAGAATCATTTTCCTCATTGTATAATTTCTTGGCCTATAAGTTAATTTCTTAAGGAAAATGCAATAATTTTACAGGAATTGAGAGTTCCTGGACATTCTTCTTGCTTTATACATTTAAAAATAAAATGTTACTTGTACAAAGGTTGATATGATGATCTTCCTGAGTTATTACGTCATTTTATTTTCTCTGCTCTAATTTGTCTTACTTCTCAAATGCACAAACACATTCCCACAGTTTCTTGCTGATAAAAGTTTCTGTGAGGCAGCATCCACCTCCCAATACCACCACCACCATCACCACCACCATCACCACGACCATCACCACCACCATCACCACCACCACCACTATCACCACCAGGAATAAGACAATTTCTGTCCACAGAACTTTAAGCATGTGACTCTTTAAATAGCTGACATCTGGAGGAACTATCTGATACTTGTTACTTACACTCCACTCAGCATGAACGGAGGTTGGCAGGGAATTTAGCAGCACAACTTATTTTTAAAATATCTCACACCTCCCCCTCGCCCTCCCTGCCTTCAAAGAGAGGTTTAAGTAATACACTCTTATTTGATGCTGTAAGAGCCTACCACCTTATTCCCAGGCATACAAGTGCTTTAAAAAGAGGACCCAAGGCTGTGACCTAATGCCCAGGTGGATCACCCAAATTATTTAAGTATAAATAAGACAGCAGCCAAAATCTCTTGTTTTCAGGGATGAACTAGGAAGTGAACCTTATAAACCTATAATCAGTCAGGCAGCCTTTCTTTCTCTTTCTCTCACACGCATGCATGCATGCACACACACACACGTGCACACACACATACACATGCTTTAAACATTGCTTAACAGAAGTCTGCCTACTCTTTTAATGTTCTTTTTCCAAAGGAAGATAATTATCAGGTGAAGAGAATTAAGTTGACTTGACAGAATTAATGGGATTTTTAAATTCAATTGTGACCCGAGAGAAAGCCACCTGCTCTGCTTCTGGCAGAACAGGCTGTCCAAAAGATCTCTGTCCCTGTTCCAGCTGCTGTGAAGTCAGATGAACACATCTCAGGAGATTAATGCTGGGCACTTAAGTACTTGGAAAGCCCAAGTCCCTGAAGAGTGCCTTTGATATTTAGTAGTCTCTCTTTGGGGGGCTCAAAAAGCAAATTAAACTGAGAGGAGTGTGGAGGTGCTAGGGGGCACTCTACTACAGGAAATGGCATTGATGATGTAGCATGGAGCTGGCAGAATTGGGAAGTTCTGTGTAATTGCTAACAATGTGGTAAGTGTTATCACAGAAGGCAGTGGTACCCAACACTGACTAATGACAACAGTAATTATGATTAGGAGTAGTGCTGGTAAAAACAATGTCAACAGTTTGAGAATTTTACCTTTGCTTGGAACAATGCATGCTATTTTATACAGTCAAAATCTGTAATTCCTCACAGCATTCCTTTAAGTGGCCAAACTGCTCTTTTGGGGTGTGTGGGGGTGTGTGTGTGTATGTGTGTGTGTGTGTGTGTGTGAGAGAGAGAGAGAGAGAGAGAGAGAGAGAGAGAGAGAGAGAGACAGAGAGACAGAGAGATGGAGGGAGAGAGACAGAGACAGGGAGAGAAACAGAGAGAGAGAGAGGAGGGATGGACATAAAGAAATGCATTTAATATGGGTAGAAGGCACAGTATTCACCCTGAAGCAATCCTGAGATTAAGTGATGTTTTTCCCTTTTCCAAGAGTTGGGTATAGGATTATCATGGACTGTTTACTTATGGGTCCCCAGCCTCCCATGGCAAATATCCATTATTCTATATTCCCAATGATCAAAACTGAAGAAATCTGGCAAAATCACCTTCTTTCCCCAAAACAGAAGATACCAGTCTAAGGCAGCACTACCAATCAGCTTCTTGAGCAGAGACTTAAAATCCATCTTCTAGAGAAGAAAATGTGCTAGATAATGATCACAATTACCATTTAGGTGGCCTTCAGCCACCAGTCTTGCTGTGTGACAATTTCAGATGGCATAATCCTTGCTATGTAGCACCATGTTGAAAATTACACTTAAGCATTTGGAGATAAGCCATGGATGATAAGAATGATAATTAACATTAATTTTTAGAACATTCTGGGTATTGCAATTAGCATTCTACTTTAGATTATCTCATTTAATGCAACAACTTGCAGTAGCTAAAATTTTTCCCATTTTACAAAGAAGAAAACTGTGGTTTAGAAAGGTAAAACATCTTGCCGAAGGTCACACAGGGATTAAATAGTAGGACTGGAATCCAATATCTCTGGCTCTGGTTGTCATACTCTTAACCCTATACTGCCATTTAAACACTATCTGTAAAACACCAGGCAGGGTAAGCAATCAGTACCTATTAGCTATTATCAGCTAGTATTAGCCCGTGGTGTTAGGAAGATCTGGCTTACTAGGGAGAAGGTTTACAGTGTCTCTAGAATGCTGTGGAAAATGCCTCTATGAGGGCACTATGGAGGCTGGCAAACAGTGGAACCAGATGACCTGGGCCACCCCTGACAGTGTGAGTTTGTGACTGTTTCTGTGCAATGAGTTTAGGAGGACTGAAGAAGAAGAGTTTAATTTCAAAATTGGCTCAGGGAATCAAAGAAGGCTTACAGAAAGAAGTCATTGTGTCGTCTTTTAATTGGTCTGTCATGAAAGCAGGAATGCTATTCTCCTTCCATGAAACAGGGCCTAAATCAACACCATCCTTCCAAGCAGTTATGGGAGTTAAGGCAAACTTGCCAAGCAAAAGCACACAAATAAATTGAAAAAAGAGGTGGAATCAGTGACATCTACTAGAAAGGAGGGAAGAAAGGAAGAGAGGGAGGAAGAGTTGGAGGTAGGGAGAAATGAAGGAAAGAAAGGAAGAAGCAAGGGAGGAAAGGATGGAGGGAGGAAGGGAGGGAGGGAAGGAAGTGCGTCCCAAAGCACCAGCAGGTTTTTCACTAGTTTCCCCTCTAAAGCCTGTAATGCAAGACATTTTTTTTTAATGCTGTTCTTTCTTTTCCTCTCAACTGATGGCAGCTAAAGTGGTCTGAGGCCAGCATAATAATGAACTTTGTCCAGAGAAGAGTCCAATAGTAAGACAGTATCCTCCTTGGCCTGCCTACATGTTCATCACCTGTTCAGCACAATGTCAACATAAGCAAGCAAAGCTTTGGATGAAAGAAACAAGAAATACAATGTGTTCCACTTTTTCTGCTTGAGCCTATGGAGCAGAGTGAAGAGGTGAAATATTTCTTTTCAATGTCTAAATTCATCACAGAAAAGTCACCAAGGAGCTTCACTAAGTGACAGTCTTGTAAATGAGCTGATCTTCCCCACTGCTTGAGACCAAATTGTTCTTTCTTTAACAGATAGCAGATTACTAAAAGTGAATTTCTGCCATAGAATGCTTAGATTCAACTGAGATTATCAGAATATTCTTGGTTTGTCACTGCATGCCATGCATTCTTGTGGATTGTGGATGCTTGTGTTACAGAAGCATGGATCATCCTAACAATCTCTTCTCTGAGAAGGACAGACGGGACTTTTGGAGGATGGCCTTCAGGTTGCCCCAGAGTGTTATGGGGGCACATATGTTTCTCAGACCTTTCTCTTCTTCTCCTTATAGGAAGAGAGGTAGCCAAGAAAAAAAGAATTTAGACCATGGAATGGAAATAATGAGAGATGGATCCATTTATTTTATTATTTCTCTTTTAGATGCTCTCATGCTGATCAAATAAGACCTGATTCATAAGCTGAAACCATGAACTTACAAATGTATTCTACTTAGAGAAACTCCACAATTTGCCTCAATGTTTTGGGCACCCACTTGCTTGATGATATGGTTTGGCTCTGTGTTCCCACCCAAATCTCATCTCAAATTGTAATTTCTACATGTTGAGGGAGGGATCTGGTGGGAGGTGATTAGATTGTGGGGGTAGTTTCCCCCATGCTGTTCTCATCATAGTGAGTAAGTTCATCACAAGAGCTGATGGCTTTAAAAGTGTTTGGCAGCTCCTGCTTTGCTCTCTCTTTCCTGCTGCCTTGTAAAAAGGTGCTTGCTTCTCCTCTACTTTCCACCATGATTGTAAATTTCCTGAGGCCTCCCCAGATATGTGGAACTGTGAGTCAATTAAACCTCTTTCCTTTATAAATTACCCTGTTTCAGGTAGTATCTTTATAACAGTATGAGAAGAAACTAATGCACTTGGTTAGCAAGAAGTCTGACATTGCCCTCTAGGATGTCCCTCCCTAGTTATTTTCTGTAAAAGTTTTTGGGTGAGAGAGGAGCTTCTCACATATGTCAAATTTCTAGCCTCATGCTCTGGAGGCCATGTATGTCACTGTCCTTGAAAGCTTTTACTGTGTTCCCCATGGAACTGGCAACCATACCTAGACTATAGCCTCACAGGGTCCCTTGTCTGTCTATGACTCATGGTTTAACACCTTTCTCTTGTCAAAATGCAATCCTTTCAGAGCCCTTTCCCATGGAAGAACAGTAAAGACCTAAGTGACCGGATTCTTTCTTTTGCAAACAATCTCTTCCCCAAAACACACAGACAAGGCAGGAGAACAGATCTAGGAATGTTCAGAACCAGTTTCAAACTTGCCCTGGAACCACCTCCTTCCCTCAACATCCAGGTCTACTTGACTACTTGGTCTAGTCAATGGGTCATGTTGTATCTTAATCCATGGCAAGTTTCCATGAGGGACCCCATTTTCTCTTTTTCTGATGTAAGTTCCTTGGGGGCCTTCAAGTCTTCATACAGATGTAACTGAACCTCATAGGTGTCACATAGATTAATGGATGTGGCTGGGCAACTCTTGCAGTATGTCTTCAATGTTATATTGAAAGTTATGAAGTTCTCCAAATGTTCTAAGAAAGAGAGGAGGCTCATCTTTACAAAACAGAGGGAATATGTTCTAGCTCCACAAGTGAGTGGAACAGTCATGTTGCTGACTTCCCCGGCCCTCACTCCTCTGTTGTATTTGTCATTGCTTTGGAAGGTCTCATTCCCTGCTTTCAGTGTAATATTTAACATTATCCCACTTTTCTCGCACCCTCTGAAATCCTGTTAATTCCTTCTTAGATCTGAAAGAGTTTCTAAAGTACTATCCCTGGCCACCTCCCACCACTGCCCCCCAACTGCCCCCAACAAACATCCTCTCTTTTAACATCTCATCTCCTCCAAATGGATCTTTAGAAAGCCACATATGCAAAATGGAGATTTTACTGTAGCTTTAATCATTGGCATGATGGAACGAAACAAGATGTCAACTACAAGATCTGACAGGAATAAGAAGAGGGAACTCTGTTTTCCATATAAATATCCCTGGTAATTAAAAAGGAAAATGATATAAATAGATAAGGTGAAAAACAAATGAAAAGTAAATAGATTCCAGTTGTAAGCCTGATATGTCTGAAAGGTTTTCTCTTGAGGAGGATCCTCTATTAAGATCTTGGAAGATAAACTCGGTTTCTGGTTATTTTGCGTTAGTGTTATACCAGTCACCTTGACATTCAGATGCACCACATTTGAAAGAGGTGGAATTGGAGGCATCTGATTAACCCGTCGGAATGCACAAGAACTTTGTTAAATACAATAGGATATTTAACTGTCAACTAAAGAAACTATCTTTAATTTTGTAGAAGGGATTAGCTACTTAGTGTTCTAGATAAAGGTACTATCAGAAAGGGAAAAATGCAACCTGGGGAAGATAGGAAGACCTTGTCTCTACCAAAAATAAAAAATTGGCCAGGCATGGTGGTGTGCGCTTGCAGTCCCAGCTACTTGTGAAGCTCAGGTGAGAGAATCACTTGAGCTCAGGAGGTCAAGGCTGCAGTGAGCCATGATCATGCCACTGCATTCTAGCCTGGGTGACAGAGCAAGACCCCGAAAAAAAAAAAAAAAGAAATAAAAGAAAGAAGAAAAGAGAGAAAAATGGGGGTAATAGTGCAATGAACCTGACAATTTCTCATTTTCAAATATCCCATTAGTTTGTCTCCTATTACCCATCACTTAAAAATGTGTTCTCCCAGGGCTGGGCTCTATTCTCAATGGTATTGTTCATCACCTGTGAATCCTCCCATGGATTCAGCTACTTTGTCTAAGTGGAGGAACCCCAGATCAATATCTGTGATGTCATCCAATAATCTGAACTATAACCACCGACTGGACCTCTTTCTATAGATGATCCAAACTCATCACTTTCCTTATTACTTTTCACCCCTCATTTTACTCCTACTTATTGTGTGTTGCATATCGTAGTTAATGACATCATAATTTTTCCATTTATTCAGGCTCAAAATTCTGAAGTCATTCCTTGGAAGGCTCCCTTCCCTCTCCCTGTCTAAACTACAGAAATGACTATCTCCACGGCATCATTCAGCTCAGCCCCAATTTCCCATTCTCAGAGTGCTATTCATTTCCTAATACCTCTTTGAATGAATACAATAGCATACTAATGCAGTTCTTAGCTGCCAACACTGTTCTAGCATAGGGCCTGCTACATTTCCCCAGAGAAATCTTCCTAATGTGCAGCCCACATAATTTCACTGCTTTGCACAAAATCCTTCAGTGGCTACTTATTTCACACCTATGGAAAGTTCTAACTCTGCCTAATAGTATTCAAAATCCTCTACAAACTAGCCCTGTCATATCATATCAGCTGTAGCCTTCACTCTAACCCATCCCTCATACTCACTACCAGACCTTTAAAAAAATCACCATTTCCCTGAACACACCTGATATCATTTTTCCCATTTTCATTTTTGATTGGGTTACTGAAACTTGCTATTTGATGGACATTGTGTCAAGTACCAGGTGTTAAATATAAATAAAATGATTTTTTCTTGGCCGGGCGCGGTGGCTCACGCCTGTAATCCCAGCACTTTGGGAGGCCGAGGCGGGCGGATCACAAGGTCAGGACATTGAGACCATCCTGGCTAACACAGTGAAACCCCGTCTCTACTAAAGAATACAAAAAATTAGCCGGGCGTAGTGGCGAGCGCCTATAGTCCCAGCTGCTCGGGAGGCTGAGGCAGGAGAATGGCGTGAACCCAGGAGGTGGAGGTTGCAGTGAGCCGAGATTGTGCCACTGCACCCCAGCCTGGGCGACAGACCAAGACTCCGTCTCAAAAAAAAAAAAAAAAAAAAAAAAAGATTTTTTCTTTTAAGTCATGTTGTCTATGGGGTATTCAAATTTTGAAAATCTCTCAAAGACTTATTTAAATGCCACCACTGCCTGAAATTGGATCAGAATTCCTGATTAGAGTTTCTCTGTCCTATGTGTTACCAAGGCACTGTCTACTTCTGGGATAGCATTTTTACATTCTGTTTTGGATATATAATTATTGATAGGTATGTTATCTCCTTCACTAGATTCTTAAATGTTGCATGGTATGTAGACACAGGATGGGCTTTTGAGAGATGAATCTGGGATTATTTCCTGGTTTTTACCACTAATCACTGAGTTCTTTAACTGCTTTGTGTCTTGGCTTCCTTACTGTAAAAATGAGATAATAATACTCTTAGTGACTTGTGAGAATTAAACAAGCAAAGGTTTGTAAAAGCGCTCAGCATATCATAGAGACTCAATAAATATTAGTATTTCTCCTTCTTTCCTTCTCTGAGGACAAGAATCTTACAATTTAGGATGAAAATTTAACAATATCCATCCTTGTCACATTGTTCACATTTTCTCTATCTTTTCTTTCAGTTTAGGCAAACTCTACCTTTCATTTTCCCAAAGCCTACTTCATATTTCTCTCCTTCACATCGCCTAGTCTCTGTAGTCCAATTATATTACCTCATTCACTCATTCATTATTCATTTACTTAGTGCTGACTTTTTGCTAAGATTTTCTTGAATACACACTACTTTTACTATGTATTTAGAATTCCTCTATCTGTTAAAATAAAACAAATTTCTGTTTATGTTTACATGAAGGAAATATTCACATGTCACAATTCTGTTTATTAACGACAGTTGGTAGCACTTACAGATAAGTGACTTGACAGCTCTCTGTACATTGATTGGTTATTAGTGCATATGCACCATTTTTAATAACCAGAAATGTTAGCATAAGAACATTAATCATACAGGTATACATTTTATGAAAAGTTTATAGTCATTTATTATTTCAAAATTTAACAATGAAACATTTTTATAGTCAAAGATTCCCCTCTGCTGTTAGGCATGTTCACTGGGATAGATATTCTCACTTTCCTCCCAGATTCATTTCCTTTCCTTCTCTGCCCCACTGGAAAGACTGAGTGCTATAAGCTCTATAGATCACATCATAAGACTGTCTTTTACTCTGACTTCTTGTATATTTGGTCAGAGGAGAGCTCAATAAGAGAGACACTGGGCATTTATTCATTCTTCCTTCCAGAACCCTCCCCGATGTGTTATGAATGTGTCAGTAGCTGGGTTATTTTATTTAGGACCAAAGTGATAACTGAGTTGCTCTCACAAGGTTACAACACTAGCCATGTTCATAGAATCCAATTGTCTTCTGTGGCCATTCAAACCTAGGGACAATTGAGACTTTCATATTTTCTCATCCCTAAGTGTTTCACCAGCACTTGCTAATTCTCTCACCTGGGAAATAAATTCCTTCATTAGTTTTTTTCATCTAACCATTTTGTGTATGCTTTCTTTCCTTTGGGACCCTGATTGATAGGCCTCTCCCACTTCCAAGTTTTTGATTTGTAACTCTCTTTGGTCAGTCAACATCACTGAACATTCCTGTGCCAGACACAGTTTTGTAATACATACCCCCATTTTTCTAAGAGATACTGTATTTTTTCTCTTTTCTTTTTTCCCTACTTCCTACTTAACTCTTTAGAAATGCAATTATAACCTTTTACCTTCCTTTTTCCAGACACTCCCTACAGGGCAAGTTCATCTAACTATGTGCTTAGAAGCTCCAGAGCAGAACTCTCTCTCACCAGGAGATCACCTCAAGAGGCAACAGTCAATCTACCACCCGAAGTATGCCTGCTACAAAACTGTCTCCCGTCAGGAGAGCTTCGGCCATGTTTACAACCTAGTTCGGCCCATGAAGGCACCAGCTGTCACCAGCTCAACCACACAGTAGATTAGGCACTGAAGTGAGTTACATGACCCCCACCTGCATTTCCCTCCCCTGTGAGCCATTCATGCCAAGATGCCTTTTAAAAGTGCCTGTTTTCTGCTCCAGAAGTAAGCAGTACCCTTAAGGCAGGAAGCCTCTACTTCTTCCCTTAAGCTAGCTTTGGAATAAAAAGTCACTTTCTTTATACTAGAACTTGCTCTTGTGAATTGGACTCTGCAGGTGGCAAGTGACTGAATCTGCATTTTGGTTACAGTATAAGGCATTGGTGATTCACTGACAAGCAAGTCACACTTTCCGAAGACAAGGAGACTGTGCAACTATGGTGCACTGAAAGAGACATCCAGAAAGCTACGCAATTACGGCTCAGCGTGATAGATGCTTCAAAAAGGATGAAGAAGTCCCATGGAAACACAGGAAAACTAGAAGGAGTACAGGGGAGGGGGAAGCAGGAAATCTGGGGGGTCAGAGGTATATTTCAGAGCAGTTAGAACATGAAAGACAAGTATAGTCAGTCGACAGAAATGGCAGCAAGCAGGGAATAGAGAAGAACAGATAGAAGGCATTTCAGGAAGGCGACCCGGCATGGGCAAAATCCTAGAGTGGAGCCATAGTGCATTCTTTGTGGAAACTTGTAAGTCGTGGGGTATGGCTAGAATTTGTGTGGGGGGGGCATGAAAATGGGATAATGCTCCAAAGGAAGGGAGAGCAGACCAAGAAGGGCCTGGAAAGTCACAGCACATTTGTATTGTAAGCTGAGGTCACTGAAGGGTTGTCTGGAGGGTTTTAAGTGTAGGCAGAAACGTTATCATATGTGGACCTCAGCTGAACATGGTGGTTCACACCTGTAATCTGAGCTACTTGGAAGCTAAGGCAAAACGATCACTTGAGCCCAGGAGTTCAAAGCTGCAGTGAGCTATGATCGCACTGGTGCCCACCAGTCAAAGAAAGCTCACTCTGAGGACTGAATACTTCAGAAACATTTGAAAACATCACAAGCTATGAGAGAGAGTGGTAGGTAACAAGTGGTGAAATGTGAATTTAGAGTGTTTTTATTTTTATTTTTAAGAAGGCCAGTAAACACA
This sequence comes from Macaca mulatta, assembly GCF_049350105.2. Taxonomy (NCBI): domain Eukaryota; kingdom Metazoa; phylum Chordata; class Mammalia; order Primates; family Cercopithecidae; genus Macaca; species Macaca mulatta. Next base: position 152,504,265 of record NC_133412.1, on the reverse strand, counting down.
CAAACAATGTAAGATCTTGTGATGCAGAAGAAGAGAGGTGGAAAAACTCCTGGGTTTTGAAAAGGTTAAGGACATTAGCACGAAAAGCGACATAAATGCATGTTAAAAAAAAATAAAAGAAGCTTTCTTATATAAACAAAACTTCATCAAATACACACATAATGTGTATGTATACAGTCTAGGAAATGATTTCAATGAAAATAAAAGAGAATAAGACAACTACCTGGCTTTTGGCTGTTTCCATTTTAAAATAAGACTGGGAAAGGTATAAGGGGAAAATATTTATTTTTGAAATGGAGAAAAATAAGGTGATAATTTTCTGCCAGGGAAAATATGTGCAGGGAACCTTGTTGCTCTTTCTTTGCTGAAAAAGACCTGCTGTGGCAAGTTCCACAGATGGAAGGGTTTGATTAGTTTTGGGAAAGTGGACTTGTGAAGTGGGGACATGAACAGATTGTTCTATTACTGCCTGTTAGTATGGCAATACATATTTTGCTAATTTTCACTTAACCTCCTCTTGATTTAGTGGCTGTCAATGACAGAAGTAAGAAATAAGACTGCAGGACTTACTTAGAAGCCCAATTTTTCTTCTGGTCCATAAACTGTAAGTCTTTGGTAATGCACCTTCCATTGAGAGTAAAGATATTTAGGTAGCAGGGGGTGGGGACTGGTGGTAAATGAAAAGTGTAGAAGGGAGAAAAAAGAGATATAATGAAATTGTATTATGTAACACATCTAACTTGGTTTTCCCTTTTTCTTTCCCTCATACTATGGTTTGCAAAACCCAGAGTTTAAGCAGGTAATGCAAGTTCATGGGCTGGGTTTACAAATTCTGGTGCTCAAGCATTTTCATATTTGGTTGTTATTACTAGAACTGGCAGTTGGCTTTGGTGTTAGTGGGATGATAGGCAATGGTGGGGACTGTAACTATACAAAGAATGTCTAAAACAATCAGTAATGATCGCCAGCAAATTTTTTGCTACATGGAAATGCAGGTCTAGTATTGCAATGTCTTCTGATTTGCCTAGGGTAGCTAATAATTTTCATGGACAGCTAATAATTTTCATTTTTATCTACACTATTCCATTTAAAAATGTTGTCTCAAAAAGTTTTTAATCTTGTTGCAGAGAAAACAAAACCTATGATCTGTAAGCCAGATCCAGTTCTGCTTTATTCTAATTTTTGCCATTAAACTTTAAACAGAGTTAACCTGTATCTTGCACTTTCTAAAGACCTCTAACTTCTTTCAAAACACCTGACATTTAAAGAAGGCCATGATGTGAGGAGAGAGAGAAGTGTGTGTGTGTGTGTGTGTGTGTGTGTGTGTGTGTGTGTGTGTGTGTTAAAAAAAAAAAAAAAGACTGTTCACATGTTTGGAGATCACAAGGGAAGGGTGAGGTTTGTGCTAGATAAAGACAAGGTTGGATTCTACTGGATGGAGAGGATCGGTTAGCATCCAGGCATACAGAATGTAAGCAGAACTTCGCACAGTGTCAATGCCACCACCATTTGTACCAAACAATCCCTCTAAGGGTATTGTATTTAACTCCATGTAATCACTCCATGAGTGAGGGAAGAAAGTATGTGGAAAATCCTGGAACTGGGAATAGGTCAGTCAGGCTAGATTAGAAATCTGAGCTTTCCAGGCCAAAATTATCCCTGGCTAGGCCAAATCGTTTTAGCCTAACAAGGAATGGAAGTAATTCAACTCCTTTTGCAAAGTTGGTTATTTTGTTCCAGCCATGGGAATATGCCACTTTGTGAAAAGTGTCCCTTACAGTGTCAATTCCACCTATGGAAAAATATAAGGAATAGGAAAAATACATTGAAGTGCACACACTATACTGCTGCAGCAATATTTCTTTTTGGTTTGTTTTCCTCTTCTGGTTTTTGTAAAATGTCTTCAGAGCCGTCACTTTCCAGTAGGAATGGCATATTTATGAAGAAAAATCTGACTAGAACCTAAGGACCTATGACCCCTGACACCTTACCAAACACACGCCTGTACTCCTCCCTCTTTCCCTTTTTTCTTCCTTTAAAAACAATTTGTGTGTGTTTCTGTGTGATAGACAGTATCACAGTGATTATTTTTTAAAAAGGACGCTGGCCTCCTTGCAGACTAGTAGAGGAGGATGAAATTGAAATGAACAATGGCAAATCAGTGGATGGAATCTATAATGCAATGTATGCCAGGAATGCTTGAAACAAAAATGAAACTTACCATCAGAAACAACAATATTGTATTCTACTTATTAGGTATTTGTTATGTTCCACGCACTGTGGGTTATATGTAACAGAAATCACCTCATTTGGTCATCAAAACAGTTAAGATGTGATTATTTACTGTTTTACTGATAAGGAAACTGAGGCTTAGGAAAGATGGATATCTTGAACATAATTACATGAGAACTTATTCTTTCTTCTCTCTCATCTCACTTTTTTTTCTCTCTTCTCTTTTTTTTCTTTCCTCTGTTTTTTTTCTCTCCCTCCCTTCTTCTCTCTTCTCTCTCTCCTTCTCTTCCCATGGTCTCTCCCTTTCTCTTCCTACGGTCTCTCCCTGTCTCTCTGGGTTCTGAGGAGTCAATGACATGAAGTATGCAAAGCATGGTGCATAGAGTGTGGCAACATCATAAAGTCACAATAAATGGTGGCCGTTATTACTTGGCCACATCAAGGATGGTTGTTCAGGGGCAGCAGTGCTGGAACTAGAAATTGAAAGATGCTTAGGTCAAGTAGCTGTGACATTTTTCATTCTATTTAATATTTATTAGGAACCCTGTGAGATGGGTATCATTAACCTCACCTTTCAAAGGAGGAAACCAAAGTTCAGCAAGTTTAAATAACTGGCCCAGGGCCAAAGAACTCACAGGCTGGAGACTTGAGACTGGGACTCAAGAATCCTAATTCAAAGGCTAACCTCCTTCCACTGTTATATCTCTGCCCTGATGACTTTTAGACTCGACGGTTGAAGCCTCTAATCCTTTAGTGAAAACAGAGTGAAACACTGAACAGATACCAGCTTCTTGTTAATCCTTATTCCCTGGAGTTTAAGTGTTCCCTTGGAGAGTTGAAAGATACATACAAATGAGTAGAAATCATTGCCTATTCAGTAATGCCTCCAATATGCACTTATATCTTCTCCAGTAACTGAAATGATTATATAAAAGAAAGGAAGGAAAAAGAAACCTGGTGCAAAGAGTGGGTTTGCAGGAAGGTCTTCTTAATGAGCTCTCCTCAGCACATCTTGTTGTCTGCAAAGGAAAGGTGTGAACAGAGCCAGTACAGATCTAGCACTAAGAATTAGTCTACCTTGCTCCTATCAATTATACTGAATTTTCTGACAAACCTCTACCGCTCACGGGAAATTTCCTGACAGGATGCTAGTAAATCTACCTAACCTTGTCACCCCCCACCAATATGCCAAATTTGCAGTATTCAAGATAAATAACATTCACATGTTATGAGGTTGAACTGGACTTCTCAGAATTTCCATAAGGCTGTGGCAGGTTAATGAGAGAAAAATGTTTTTGTGTGTGTGTGTGTCCAGAATACAAAAGAAGATGCTCGTCTTCTGAAAAGCACAAATCGGCAGGCAAGGTGTCTTGCTTCTGGGCCCATTTTAGATGCCAGGGAGCATAGGATTGAGGAGCATCAGGTCATGGCCATGTGCTTATCTGCACAGTACAGTACCACACTGGAGGAGTATGCTGAGAACAATATAGAGGACTGGAGAGAGACTCTTAGAAATTTCAATGCCTAGATCTTGGGACTGACCAGTCAATATCAGAGATGACCATCGGCAGGTTTTCTCTCTACCCAAATCATTAACTTCTAGTTGCAAAGAGAAAATCATCAAACAATAGCCCCAGGCTAATTGTCCAAGGGTAAGGATGATTACTGGGTCCCTGAAGAACAAGTAGCTTTGTTTGATGATGTTCCTAAGTGATACACCATAGTTAATGATAGTGTGGCATATCTGTTAAAAGCTGGGATCTGGAGCCTGAGAGCAGGGGTTCAGATTATTTTTTGTCACTTGGAAATTTTATAACATGATGATAATAATATATCCATGTACTACATAGTGATATTTCCATCAATGATAAACTGCATATATGATTATGGTCCCATAGGATTATAATACCATGTTTTTGCTATCCCTTTTCTATGTTTAGATATATATAGACACACAAAAAATTTACCACTGTGTTACAAATGCCTCCAATATTCAGTACAGTAACACGCTGTATGAGTTTATAGCCATAGAGCCACAGGTTATACCATAGAGCAATAGGCTATACCATAGAGCAACAGGCTATACCATAGAGCAACAGGCTATACCATAGAGCAATAGGCTATACCATAGAGCAACAGGCTATACCATAGAGCAACAGGCTATACCATATAGCAATAGGCTATACCATAGAGCAATAGGCTATACCATCTAGATTTGTGTGAGTACACACTAAGATTTTTGGATAACTACAAAATCACTTAAGGATACATTTCTTAGAATGTATCCCCATCATTATGAGATACGTGGCTATAGTCCACATTTCATTGGATTGTTTTACGCATAGGATTATGACAATGCACATAAAGCACTCAGCATCCAGTTCGACACACAGTAAATGCTCAGAAAAAGATTCCTTTTACGTAGGTTACACTCTTAGTTAATACCCTGCTCAGGTATTGAATCCCCCATGAAGTCTTGACCCCCCCCCGCCACGCCAAATCTAGCTGAGCCAGTTGCTTATCTGCTCTATTTGGATGCTATCCAGCATATGATTCGATCACAACACAGAAAATTATATTATAGATGGTATCATTGTGTTTGTTTCCCCTGGTAGACTGTGGAATCCTTAAAGATAAAGAATCTGAATTTTTACATTGTATTTCTTTGTTTTTATCTCCCATATCTATACAGTACCCACTACATGGGAAGTCGTCATAAATGTTTGCTGAATTAGTATAAGAATGCATTATCTCATTTTGTTCATCTGAAATCAGGAAAGACTAATGTTTAAACTTCTAGGTTGAAAGGCCAATTGAATAAATTGTTAATTGTGTCATATTAATGTCAACTAATATTCTTCTGGGAATATTTTTTGTTTGTTTTTCTCAGTGAAATTATGGGAAGGAAGAGCTCTTAAGGTCTTATATGTTAGTAGTATAATTGCCAGCAGTGGATGTACTGGTGGCATGATTCACTGTAAAACAGCCCCCACTGTTATGCCTCAGCATAGAACATATGTAATGAATGAACTGCGAGTTCCTTCTTAAGAGTCTTCCAGGCAGATGCTGTAACAGGATCCTTGGGTTGTGCAGTCCCAGCAGAATCTGACTGATGGAGCTGAATGAGACTTTGGCCCTCAGGTTGTCTGCCTCACACTTCCTAATGACCTTATCAGAAGACCCAGAGAGGAAACACACAGAACTGAGAGCAGATGCCATTAGTACACTTGAGCAAAATTGCAGCTACCTCTGGAGAGGGCATGATAAATACTCTCCTCACTGGAGGTAACAACCGCCACTGCAGCTTTAGGTTCAGGGTAGAGTAAGTAAACCTACTAATGGAACCCGGAGTGTAGCCAATTAAAACACACCACAAAACTGCTGCAATTATTTATTTTAGAGGTCTCTAACATTTAGCAGGAGCAGGAGACAGTGACGATTCTAGCCTCAGAAACATGCTTCTTTGAGCCAGCATGCATGCTGAGTGGCCCAGGACTCCTGTTTTCTGTCCTTAGCTTGACCTCAGATCTAGCTTGCCTACTTCATACACTAACTTCTGCAGCTGATCTTCTAGGATCTGAGTTTTACTTCTCCATGAGTATAGAATCCCAAAAAAGTAAGAGCCCAAGTTGTGTGATCAGATAGACCCAGGCCTGAATTACTGGCTGTGTTACCTTAAATAAGTTACATGACTTTTGTGAGTCTTGTTTTTCTCATCTGATAAATAGGTGCTAATCACAGTGATTTACCTGACAGGGTTGTTATGAGCATTTAATTTTTTTTTTTTTTTCTGAGATGGGGTCTGGCTCTTTCACCCAGGCTAGAGTGTAGTAGCGTGATCTCTGCTCACTGCAACCTCTGCCTCCTGGGTTCAAGTGATTCTCCTGCCTTTCCCTCCCAAATAGCTTGGATTACAGTCACCTGCCACCACGCCTGTCTGATATTTGTATTTTTAGTAGAGTGAGGTTTCACCATGTTGCCAAGGCTGGTCTTGAACTCCTGACCTCAAGTGATCTGTCTACCTCAGCCTCCCAAAGTGCTGGGATTACAGGCATGAGCCACTACACCTGACCAGCATTTAATTTTCAACATGAATGTAAAGCATATAAAAGTTTCTGGTACAAGATAAATCCTCAAGTAATATTACCTTTTGTTGTTGCTATTGTTGTTTTCATTACTGTAACCATTTGAATTTGCCAATGATATGGTTTGGCTGTGTCCCCATCCAAATCTCACCTTGATATGTAATAATACCCACATGTCAAGAGTGGGGCCAGGTGAAGATAATTGAATCATGGGGCAGTTTCCCTCATACTGTCCTCATGGTAGTGAATAAGTCTCATGAGATCTGATGGTTGTACAAATGGGAGTTCCCCTACACAAACTCTCTTGCCTGCCTCCATGTAAGACGTGCCTTTGCTTCTCTTTTGCTTTCTGCCATGATTGTGAGGCCTCCCCAGTCATGTGGAACTGTGAGTCCACTGGACCTCTTTCCTTTATAAATTACCCAGTCTTGGATATGTCTTTTTTAGCAGTGTGAGAATAGACTAATACAGCCACCGGGCCATGATTCTCTTTTTGATAAGACCAAGCTACATAGTAACTCATTCTGGAGGACTATTTGGCTTTCTGATGTTGGTATTTCTTGATCTTTTCTAGGCTATTTTTCATCTTGTCCTATCTCAAAGTGGCCCTCCAAACCTGCACACGTGACACTACCAACCATAAGAATACTGATCTGGTAAATGGCAACTATTTTAACTACAGGTTCTTTGGAATGTGTGTCATTTCCCCAAGTGAATTCAGATGTGATTTAAACAAGAGACTGTGGATTTTGCAAAGATAAAGATACAAAGGGGGAAGGACACACACATGCCCACACAGATACACACTCAAACACACTTCTAAATTGTATTGCATAGACCCTGTTGGGGAAAACAAGATATCACTTCCAGATTCTGCACCTGCATGGCATGGGTGTAATTAAAATGCCTGTCAGGGAAAGTAATGTGTTTAATATTGTCCTAGTCTTAAACATCACCAGAGATTTCTGTGCATTGCAAATAATTCCAACATCTGCCCATATTACACTGCTCTGCGTTTTATCTGTGGTGGGATGATATCAATATGTCAAGCATGGAAAAAAAAGGATGTTTTATGAGATTGATGTAGGGGAACACAAAGACAAGCACATAAAAAGGGCAGCCAAAGATGCCACAAAGTTGTCAGAAGAAAAGGGCATGATCTCTCACTGGTGTGCACTGAGTTTATTCTTTTCTCACCAAGTGTCCGGAGACTGTCAAGGATGCTAGTGGCCATGATCAAGGATTTTAAAGAAGATAAAACAACGCTGATTAGAAAAAGCCTTTCAGCAAGCTGTGAGTACCTGGGAGATGAGTAACAGATAAAGGCTGTTAGGGACCATAAGGGAAACTAACATAAGAGTATTCCAAGGTGAATTACTGAGCCATTCCCAAGAGAGGCTACCTTTACAAGGTAACAGGGAGGAAAACTTCTCTGGGGCCTGAAGCATGATTGCTGGGGTGGAGGCAGGAGTGCATTTTTCTATAAGGAATATATTTGCATATGGAGAAGAAAGAAGATGGTCTTCAATCAAATGGATACCATTCTTACGGAAGTAAAATTTAAAAAGAGGACTTAGAGATTATTATTTTGGGGCATATTATAATTGCATATATATATATTTGTATGGTACACAGTGATGTTATATCTATACAGTATAGAATGATTAACTCAAACTAATTAACATATCCATTATCTTAAATAATTATCATCAACTCCTTCTATCTACAATTTTGTACCATTTGACCAACATCTCTCCATTCCCCCTACCCACTGCTTCTGGTAACCACTATTCTATTCTCTGCTTCTATAAATTTGATTGTTTTGGATTCCACATAAGTGAAACTATGCTGTTTTAGTCTTTCTGTGTCTGGTTTATTTCTGAACTTAGCATAATGTCCTCCATGTTTATCCATGCTGCTGCAAATGGTGGAAATTCCTTCTTGTTTAAGGCTGAATAATATTCCATTGTATATATACCACATTACTACATTCTCTTTATCCATGTATCCTTTGATGAACACTTAGGTTGACTCTTTATCTTGGCTGTTGTGAATAGTGCTGCAATGAACATGAGAGTGCAGATACCATTTAGACATACTGATTTCAAGCTCTGAGGATATATACCCAGTAGTGGGATTGCTGAATCATATAGTAGCTCTATTTTTAGTTTTATGAGGAACCTCCATACATTTTCCGTAATTAAAGATATTTTTTCTTAATCTTTACTCTTAGTGACCACTTGTGGCCTTTGTTACCTCTTCTCTACTTTTTTGTAATAGCCTCTAAGTGATCTCCTTACTTTTGGTTTCCTTCTCCTTTATTTAATCCTGTACGACCAGTGGTTCCCTATTGCCTTCTGAGAAGAGTCTCAGATCCAGAATTAAAGGCCCTCCAGAATTAAGGGCCCCAAACTATCTTCTCATTGTTATTATCCACTATTTCTTTATGTGCAGTAGTTCCCCCTTTCCCACGATTTTGCTTTCTGCAGTTTCAGCTACCCTTGGTCAACCATGGTCCAAAAATAGGTGAGTAGAGTACAATAAGATATTTTGAGAGAGAGGGAGACTATAATACATTCACATTGTTTGTATTACAGCTGGCTGTCATAATTTTCCATTTTATTATTAGTTATTGTCATTAATCTCTTACTGTGCCTAATTTACAAATTAAACTTTATCCTAACTATGTAGATATGTATTTATGTATGGAAAATCATAGTATATATAGAGTTTGGTGCTATCCACAGTTAAAGGCAACTACTGGGGGTCTTAGATCATTTCCCCCATGGAAAAGTAGGGGATTCTGTACACTAAGACATTTGGCATCCAATGGTGCCTGGAATGGATATGGGATATCTCTTGGTGAAGCAAACATCTTACTGTAACTTTGAAACTGGTCCGAAATAACACAGAGAAATGCTACCTATGACATTCTTTCTCTGGATCTGTTGCTAGAGGCTCCTGGAAAAAAGATCACCCAATTCTCCAAATTACACACAAATAATAGAAACACAACATGAATGAACTTTTCACTCAGTATTTGGAAAGTTTGTCTAGAAACCACCTGCCTTAGAAGCCATTGGAATGCTTTTTAAAAAATGCAGATTCTTGACCTAATTCTAGAGCTACTGATATTATACGATCTTTGTAAAAAAGAAAATTAACATACATTAGTAATATTTATACATTTATTCCATGATATAAATAAATATTGTGTGTTGTGTGTCTGTGTGTGTGTGTGTGTGTATGTAATGTATCACATCACAGCGCTTGACCTTGGAACGTAGAAGGCTTCCAACTAGTGATAACTATTAGACAGAACAATTGTTTTTCAGGTTCATCTTCTCTCCTGGGCCCTAAATCCATTCAAGCAAGTTTCACTCCGCAGGTGCCCCACATCCTACATGGGAGAATATGTCTGTATATAGGGATAGATAAATAGATGGGTAACTGTTAAATGTATACACAAATAACTTAATGATTAATATCGTGGGCATGTAACTAATCTAAGTATGTATACACGCAATATGTCTACAACCAGAACTAACTATATAATTTGTGAGGCCTAGTATAAAAAAAGTGAAGCATTTTGTTTAAAAAATATTAAAACTTTCAAGGTGGTGACAGGAGAGCATTAAACTAAGCACACCCACTTCTAAGTCCAGGACCCCCACGCACCTGAACTCATCTGTGATGTATATAATTTTCTTCCTATATTTATCATTCCTTCCATATTTCTCTGTTTCTCTGATCCCTTTGTATATAATCTGACTCTCCTATCAAGCTTGAATTTAAAAATACCTCAGAATTAAAAACAAAATCATTTTAGCACTTTTGATTATTTTCAGAGCATTATCATAAACCTTCACACTTAATCATCACAGTGTTCCCATGAGGCAGACATGATGATTACTCCCATTTCACAGATACCTAATGCTCAGAGGTTAATGGACCTGTGCAAGATCACAAAATCATTAAGAAACAGAATAAGGATTTTAATCCATGAATAAAATCTTAGTGCCCTTAATTCAAATCTCATACTATTTCCTTCATACTGCATTTGACGGTCTTTGCAACAAGCTCCTCAGGATAGGGTGGATGAGTTGTATCTGTTTGCTTCCCCATCTCTTAACATATGGCCCATAATAGGTATTCAACACAGATACATGAAAAAAAGAGCATTTCTTCTTGGAGTAAAGGAGAAAAGGCCCAGTGTCTCTTCTGATTTCCAAGAGACAAGGGAAGTAGCCAAAGCATCCTTCTTACTAGGTGCCCACCCAGCCCCGCAGCCAAACTCCACGCCTTCCAGAGCATATCATCTAAGATAATACACCTGTCCCCCCCCACCAACCCTGCACCCCACCCTTGGTTGTATTCATTTGCATTTTTCTGCGTTGTGTTGAATTTTTATAGCTCTGTTTCTAATATCCCCAGCTAGCTGTCATCTCTCCTGTATCATCAATTCTGCACATTTTAAGCTTAATAAATATATCACTATAGCTAGCTACATTAGGTCCTTACAATACTTTAAACAGAAACTGGGCAAGCTCTGATCCTTTTTTAAAAACATGTGGCTGCCTCTCATTCCAATGAATTCATTGCTATTCTCTTTTCCCTTCTTCCAAATTGCTCTACTGCAACAAAATGTTGACACATAAGTTGATTTTAATTAATTTTTTCAAGCTTTCTCTAAAGTTAGGCAAAACATTATAAGTAAAAAAATAACACCCTTGTGACACCACATAGTATAGTGTGCAGTGAGATATATATATATATGTACATGTTTGCAAGCAGTGAAATTTTTTAACAAAAATAAATGAGGAAGAATGTTAATTCATGTCATTTTATAATATGCAGATCTAACACACTTTTAAATATATATATAAAATATATATTTTTTTAGAGATAGGGTCTTACTCTATCACCCAGGCTATAGTGCACTGGCACAATTTGGTTCACTGCAGCCTTGATCCCCAGGTTAGAGTGACTCCCACCTCAGCCTCCCTAGTTGCTGGAACTACATGCGTGTGCCACCATGCCTGGCTAATTATAAAAATTTTTGTTTTAGAGACAGCATCTCACGATGTTGCCCAGGCTGGTCTCCAACTCTTGAGTTCAAGTAATCCTCCCACCTCGGCCTCCCAAAGTGCTGAGATTGTAGGTGTGAGACACCATGCCTGGCCAGATCTAACACACTTTAATAAGAAGCAACCTCCAAACAAAAATATGTATTTTTCTACCCTGAGATATAATTTCTGTATCCTGGGGAATGGTTAATATTCAGTTTTTTTTGTTTTTTGTTTTTTGTTTTTTGTTTGAGACAAAGTCTGGCTCTGTTGCCCAGGCTGGAGTGCAGTGGCGCAATCTCGGCTCACTGCAACCTCCGCCTCCCGGGTTCACACCATTCTCATGCCTCAGCCTCTTGAGTAGCTGGGACTACAGGCGCCTGCCACCATGCCCAGCTAATTTTTTTGTATTTTTAGTAGAAATGGGGTTTCACCGTGTTAGCCAGGATGGTCTCGATCTCCTGACCTTGTGATCCACCCGCCTTGGCCTCCCAAAGTGCTGGGATTACAGGCGTGAGCCACCGCGCCCGGCCAATATTCAGTTTAATGCTATCACCTATGCTGATGGAAAGAAGAGTTTTCATATAACTTGAAAATTTTCTTCTAAGTTATTGAGAAATTTGTGTATTAAGGGAAATTTATAACAGTGGCTAATGCTTATCAGCAAATTATGATTCATACATAGATACATATATACATAAATGTATGTGAACATATGTACATACACACACACATAAATACACATACATATACCCACCTATATACACTATATAAATATTTAATGCCTAGAAATACATAATTGAGTACTTTCTTGTATAAGTTTGTGAGAATGTGAAGGTGAGTGGAAGTATGTGTATTTAGTGTCTGGATTTGAAACTACTTTGGAAAGCTGACATCTCCGGTTTATAAATGTAACTCATTTTTTTCACAGCTTCAGCCAGATTTTCTCATGGCATTGTGAGAAAATATCAATAAAGTGTAATTATTCTCTTGCTGGGCCTTATGTGCAGTAAATTTCCAGATAACCAAATTTTAAACAAGTTGAAAATGTCAGAAGGAACATTATTTTGGAGGATCTGGTGTTTGGGGTCTTCAGGTAAAAATTAGATATGCTAATTCTCTACAGAATCAAAAGATCTTCTGAAAAGAATCTTATTACTGCACTTCAAATGATCTTAGGTAACTCTTTTTTTTTTTTAACCCAATGCACTTATGAGAGAAATCTGGTGATGATGAGTATAGTCTTTACTCAGAGTCATTCATTACAGATTTACATATCTATATCTAATCATTTTGCTTCATGATTATTTTTCAATAAGGCTTGAGTAAATCAACTCTGGATTAAAGATTCACTGTATGTCTTTACTTGTCTCCTGACCTATGCTTTTCCTTACTACAATTATTTTTCTCTGAATGAACTTTTTTACTCAAGCACAATCTGTGTTGACAATGTCCTAACTGTAGATAGAGAATGCAAGTGAATAGGTGACAGGAAGGCAAGTGCAAGAACGCAAGAATGACAGAATCAATTCAGAACCAGTCAGTGAATGGGATCATAGACACAGATGTAAGGTATGGGTTAGAAATGAGGGCACCTTCTTTCAAGTCACTAGGAGGCATTTGCCCAAAGGTCAGGCTTTAATCCACATTTCATTCATTCTCTGGTGGAGGGAAGTAATAGTCATTTCAATTATCCAGGCAGGATCAGAGAGGTTACTTGTTGACCCAAATCTCACAGCAAGGCAAAAGGAGATAAGGTTGCTTGACCCTATCACCAGTATTTTCCTTTTATCTACTTTACTGTCACATAGTTTTTATGTTACACTCAGAAGTAGGTTTTCTCTCCTTTCTTACACAAATATAGGTATGCTGTCTTTCACATGACAGGAGACATGCTCTGAAAAGTTGGATGTGAATTGATCTCTCATAAATCAAATACTGAAGAGAAGACTAACAGAACTGGCAGACAAGGGAGAAGGAGGAATTCGTTCAATTTCAAGTTCTAAAAACGTACATAATATATTTTCAAAAAATGTTCAATGTTTTAAACAATTATTTAAAATAATATTTGAAGACACTTGAGAAACTCAAATGAAAAGGAGACTCACATAAAGTACAAAGTAACTCATTAATGTAAATAAACACTCTAGTTAGATTTCCCCAACCTACATTTTTTTTTCCTAGTGTAGTATTTCCCAAATTGTGTTCCCAGGAGCTGGATATTAACAAGTATTCTGTAAAGGAATATTACAAAGTGAATGGTCAAATGAATTTGGGAAGTCTTAAATAAATTATTAAAAGACGTATTTAATACAAGACTTCACAGAACATTTAATTTGCTAATATGCACTGTGAATATTTAAGAGAGAGGGAGCAGTATTAAAAAGCTACCCAGGCCGGGCACCGTGGCTCACGCCTGTAATCTCAGCACTTTGGGAGGTTGAAGGCAGATCTGTCTCTACTAAACATACAAACCTTAGGCAGGCGTGATGGCAGGTGCTTGTAATCCCAGATACTCGGGACACTAAGGCAGGAGAATGGCTTGAACCCCAGGAGGTGGAGGTTACAGTAAGCTGAGATCATGCCACTGCACTCCAGCCTGGGCAACAGAGCCAGACTCTGTCTCAAAAAAAAAACAAATAAAAAAAATAAACAGCTACCTAATATGTATATATATTATTAATTAAATATATATGTTTGTATATATGTATAGAATTAAATATATAATGTTTATATATTTATATATAATATAAAATATATTTAAAATATATAACATATAAATATATTTCATATATATTTATATATAACATAAATATATTTAATATATTTTTATATAACATATAAATATATTTTATGTATAAATATATTTTATATATATATATTTATTTACCATTGAATATGTTCCCTGATTTTTATTCCCAAGGACCACTCCATAGGACAGATATTTAAGGGAATGTATACTGGGAACCAGCAGTCTAAAGATCTTTTTCTCTTAGTGATACCTCAAATATGTCAGCAATTAATGTATCCAATGCTGGCCTGAAGGTGCAGTCCCAGTAAGCACATTTTTGTTTGTTTGTTATGAGTGGAAATATCCTTTAGGTATCAAATTAAGAAGGCCCCATTCACTCCCAGAGTTGAAAGTTCTATTTCCTTTATAACAAAAATAACATTGCTCAAAACAAATGTTTTAACATTACAAAAGTATTTTCTCTCAAAATTATTTACATCCTTCCTTCATGTCAGGCCTTTCATTAAGGCAAATAGCATCCAGTTCAGACTTGGTTTGATCTAAAAGAATATTTAGAAAAAACACAAAACCAAACAAATAAAACTTAAACATGGGTACTTCAAAAGGGTCTCTTAATTGTTACTCTTAATTAAACTTTCTAGGAACACCATGGGACTTTTCTCTAGAATTTATCTGGAAAAGCTTGCCAAATTTAAGTCTAATCCTCTTGTTATAAAGTTTCTGATCAACAGAGACACACACACACACACACACACACACACACACATAGCAGTTATACTACAGTAAAAATTTCTGGACTACTGCAATTTTCAAAGGAACTGAAGTTATTCCAAGAGTTTTCTGAGGTAGAATATGATCAAGTTTCTCTACATGGCAACTGAATTAACTGGAGTTCATTATAGGCTCTTAGAAGCAAATCATGGATTACTGTATGTTTATCTGTGTCAAAGCCCACGTGATATAAAGACCAGCACAAGAAGGCAACAGTAGATTAAAGAGGATCTTGCTAGGCTAGGCAGCACTGGGCATATCAAGTTGTACTAGACTGTATGTGAATGAACTTACCAGCACTTTCCCACTGAACCCTGAGCCCCATTTAAATTTTCACATTCAGCACGTTGCACACAGTTGACCTCACCATATGTTTATTGAAGGGTAAATGTAGTCATGAACTAGGGATGAAAGAATTCCACCTAGATTAACAGTCTTAGAAACTAAATCTCTAATGAGATTTCAAGGCAATAAAGGTGGTTGGAGTGCTGTGAAGACTTGCTGCTAGAACTTACTAGTAAGATTGACTAACCTATGTTTTCAGAGAAATGTAGCAGAATTTATGTGACAGAATATTCATGAGGATTAATTAGCTCATTTTGGGAACGTACTTTGAGATCCCTGGAGGAAACATGAAAAGATTTTAAGTAGTTTATATTTAATGAATCACTATCTCAGTTATCTAACTAGACTGTCTCAACTGCTACAGTATTTATTTTGGTGCATAATAAATAGTTATGCATGTATGACAACCATTATACCTAGCACATTATGTCATAGGTTTAGATTTTATGCCTTGTACTTGATGAGGTGCTACAAGAAAACTTTAAGGTAGAGGAAAGTTGGATTCTTGCACTTGGTTTGTGTATCTGCAGGATGCTGATGGTGAAAATTCCTTCCTGACCATTGTGGGTAATCAGTTTATTCCCTGAAGCATGAGATCTGATTGCCTTTATCTGTACTTCACACACATGCAGTATATTCGATCTGTCACCCTAACTGAAAGAAATTCTGATGTGGTACGTGAAATTTAAGGAATTTCTCAAACTAGAAAGCCAATGTCACTAAAAGTGAGCAACCTGTAAGGGAATTGTAGGAAGATGTGGTACTCTAATATATTTAAGAAGCTTGATACCCAGGAAATATGAAGCATTTTTTTTCCACAACATTCAAAAGAGAAGAAAACTATATTTGGGGCTGGGTAATTGATATGGATTTTTAAACTTTTAAGAATGAGATTCTGTTCTGAATACAATTTCAAGCTAATATACACCTACATATCAACTCACTCATCCTGCATTTTGTTCCTTAAAAACTGACCTTAAAACGTGTTTTAACAAGGCTAGATTAAATAAATGGGGATGAACTTGGAGCACACACACACACACACACACCCACCCACACACACAGAAGTGGCAAGGGGCAATGATTCCGGATGCCATGGGATCAAAACTGACAGGCTCAATTTTCACAGCCACAGCCAGACAAATGCAGAATCAAATCCAGATTCTAATATTCTGCTGCCATGTGACCTGGACCAAATTACTTATGTTTCTCAAGCCTCAGTTTTTACCTCACAGCATATCAAATATTTTTTATGTTCCCTCCCTTTCCAATTACTTCCCCAGGTGTTCATGCCCTTATATGAGACCAATAAAGTAGTAGCTAGTTAAAAATTTTAATACTAAGTATTTTAAAATTTTCTTTTGGACTTAGCTGTTGAAATCTTAACTTCCCTCTCCTATCACTCCCTAGACCTACCCTACCATCACCAGTTTAACATTTTATTTCCAAGGAAATGTTCATTTTAATTGCCCCAAATAGAGGACTACTATTTCATAAAACAAAAGGCTGCTGACTTACACTTTAAAAGTAGATTATCTATTCAAATCAAAGCATGTTTCTACGATAAGCTAAGCAACTGCTAGTAGTGACAAAATTGAGAAGTTCTTCCTTTTGCTAAATTAGCAGAGAAATCAGAATATATTGACTATTTAATCATTGAATGCCTCTGACTCTTACTTACCTTTCAGTTCTGAGCTACATGGTAACCTTAGTCCTTAAGTCTGAGGGAAGTATGCCTGGAGAAACAAATTAGCATTGCCATCCTCCATCTATCTGACAGATGAGCACCAAATTATCCTACTGAAACAGGGAGACAATTTTATACCAAAGTTAACTACAAAATGGGTGTGAGGTGGGGGATGGGAAGGATATTTGGTTTTCCTTAATTATCTGTTTTCTCATCTGTGCCACTCATCACTATGACACTAATAGGCACCCACATTGGCTTAGACTAAAACTTAGGAGAAATAAATGCTATCTCAGCCTTTGACTATTAGGAAACTAATCATATTAAGGAAATAAATGGCAACTGGTCTATTCAGATCCCTAAAGTCATTTTAAAGAACTCTCTTTAGCCTCAGGGTAACATTTTACCAAGTTCTTCTACCCAATAAAGTAAAAATACTGAAAGCAATCAGAGAGAGTCAAGACAGCCTGATGGCATGATCCCAGGAATCAAAATGTTTAGTCTTGCTTTTGAACATCTTGCTCTGAAATAAACACTACTTTTTTTTTTTTTACCTAAGGAGTGAGAAAGTCCTTAGGTTTCATTAATCAAGAGTTATAAGATACTCTAGAATATTTTAACATACAAAATAGGTGTCTTAAATAAACATAGCTGATACTACAGTGGTTCATAACAGCTTCTGAAGCATTCTCAGTAATTCTTGTGTGCTAAGAAAAGGGTAAAAGGCAGGACAGTTATTTTTCTCCCCACTTTACAGATGAGTAAAAGGAGACTCAGAAATATTGAATAGCAGGAGGTCACATTACGAGCAAGTATCATGACCCCTTTGAGAACACAGCCTTCTGGTTTCCAGGTGAAAGTCCTCTTTATACTTTAGAATTCTACCCGTACCTGCCGGAGAGAAAGTAGGCAGCAGAACAGAGAACCACAAAGACGCTTGCTGCATGCAATGAATTAATTAGGATACTAATTCACCAAATAAGAAATGTTCCTTTGTGAATCACCAAAGCCAGTGAACTTTTCAATGGAATGAGCTTCCAAGCTGCGGCTACTTCCATGGAGAATTTAAATTTTAAACCAGACCAAGAAGGTTTGTTTCAACCGATGGCACTGCTTTATGTGGCTAACTTGCAAGGTAGAAGGTAGATTGATGCCCCACTTACTCCTGTAGTGAACATAATGACTGTTGCTTCGACCTTCTTGAGAAATCTTCAGTTTATGTAGCTAAGATGCTGATGCTGTGCTAGAATCTTCAGGCTAGGCAACCCTCGTTCATTTAAAGACACAGACAGGGACCACCAGGTCTCTCAGCTCCCAACAATGATAGGAGAGTGTTGGTTTGGTTATGTGAGGTGGTGATGCCAACAGAACACGTTCCTCTCACACCAGCCTTCTTTCTTCAAAACCATTACCTAAAAAATCTACCCTAAATTCCCTTTGGAGAAAAAAAAATGAAATACTTCAAGTCTATTGTGTGATTTTTCCCCAGAGCCTTTTTCTTTTCCAGATGCTACTTTGAAATGCTCAGGCTCAAGTCCAGATACAAAGTGCAGCAGATTGCTTCATTTAGTTACTCCGAGTCTCATTATTGTTCACCTCTGGGTATGTAATCAGCCTTTTATTCACCTAACAGGATCGTTCTCTACTAAGGTGTTCATTTAAAGATGTTTCCCCACAGGGTCCATCTCTCAGAGAGCTCCTGGGAGTGCTGATAGGAAGCGTGTGCATGCTGAATATTCACAATTGCAAAAAAGTTACCCCTGCCATTAGGTCTAGCGGCCCTTCAGCTAGTCCCAGGGTTCTGTGGCTGCACTAGATCTACACGGCACAGGCTAGTTGCTGGCAGCGCAAAGGAGGAAAAAGACAGAGACACACTAGGACAAGATGGACAGCTGGCAAATTATAGCCAAGTAGGCTGCTGTCCACTGGGAGAGCAGTCCTGGCTTCCTGGGGTAACTCATCTTCCTGACACCTCCCCTTCCCAAGAGTTAGTTTTCGCCAACATACTTTCTGCTCCCGACAAACAGGACGGATCTGTCTTTACTCCTCCATCCCGCTGACAGGTAGAAAGAGTCACCGCTAGTGTGCCTTCAGCTTTTTCCTTCTCTTATGACACTGCTATTTATCTACCACCCAACTTATTGATAATTATCAGAGACTTCCGGGAGTGTGGTGATTAGATAAAAGAATCTGGCTAGAGTTGGATGGTACTTTATATTGAAGTTTCCCGGGGCTGTGTGCCCCTTCAACCCTACTTTGAATCAAACAAATGGGAAATGACTAAGCTAAGCCTAAAACCAGAATAGATGCTTCAACTTGGAGATGTGTGATCAATGAAGTATTAAATTTTACCCTAATTAAACTGATTTTAAAGGCACAGAAATCTTATAAACTATGCTTAATGGAGAATAGAGAACATACTATTTTAGATGACCTCTTAATGAAAAGAAGAAACATTCTATATTTAAGATGTTTACTCAAGCAAGTATAATGTTGATGTAGGGAAGGAAAAAAAAGACTATGATGGAAATTTGGTTAACTTGAGTCCAAGTCCTGGATGGCCAGGCTGCTAAATATTTGTGTGATTTTAAATCTCTTCCTTAACTTCTATGGGGTTTAGTGTGTTAGTCTATAAGAAGGGGTTTGTAACCAGTGATCTCTTTGTTACGTTCCGGGACTGAAACTCCATCTGCAACCTCATTTCGAAAGTGATGTGCAAAAAAGTGTAACACGTATGCCAATACTGCTCCCTTCTAAAAAAACTAAAAGGTGAATTTCAGCAAATGTGTAATGCAGAAAGAAATATGGTATGTTTACATTTCTAAATGACTATCTAATTTTTAATAAGAAGAACTTTCAAAGTTTCCCAAACGTAACACCTAAATGTAAATCTCCTCTCTTTGGAGACCTCAGGCAGGCACCAGCTGCAAATCAGTCGGCTATAGCTAACGCATTTTACTAATGAATCCAAGGCACAAATATACCCTTTATCTCTCTCCATATATATGGAGAAAGAACTCAAAACATGTTGGATGTCCCTTTAATTATCTTTACCTACCATTTGCCTCTTCTAATACTTTGACACAATTCAGCGTCCTCTAATGTCAGGTAGGAAGCTATTTCTGGTAAAGCAGTTTGGCATTAAACCTTTGTTTTAGTCAAGTATCTGATTGGCATTGCAACATTTGTTGTATTTGTTGGTTCATCACATCTAAACCTAATGCACTTTTTAAAAAATTGAACAGAGTTCCTCACATGATTATTTTTAATATATTTTTTTAGATTTTTAAATAACCAATTGTTTAACATCCCAAAAAAGTATTCCAATTGTTTATCCCTTCTCCTTGCCCCTAAGAATTCAAGCACAGGAAGCTTTATCAGTGAGACTTCTACAACAGAGCCCCTAAAGGGATAAGCTACATGGCTAGCACTTCAGGGAAAGCTTTTGCTATCTCTCAAGAACTGTCAGAGGTCTAGGAGATCACTAACATCAGTTCCCTTAAAAAGGTCCTCAGCTAACAGGCAAATTAATTTGAAGAAATTTCAGGGCAGGCAAAGGTATCTGAATGCATAGGTCGTTCTATGATATGCTGCTTCTTCTTCCTTTAATGTGAGTATCCTATTTGCTTTGACCTATTTAAATCATTAGTTGAAAAATATCCTTTCTATTGCTTTGGGGAAAGATGTCACTGGAATCTGTTTAACTGTCACATGTGAGGTCAGGGCCTGTCTTACCATTTGAGACATTAGGTAAAGAGGCAAGAGAAGAAAGAAAAGAAAGAGAGGAAGGGAGGGAGGGAGGGAGGGAGGGAAGAAAGAAGGAAGGAAGGAAGGAGAGAGAAAAAGAAAAAAAGAAAAGAAAAAGAGAAAAAGAAAAGAAATCAGAGAGGCACAACAAAGTGGCCCTATCAGAATACATACTGCCTTTGGTGATCTAATGAGGATGGGTACAGTCCACCAATAGAAAGTTATTCATTTGGGTTAAAATGAAACCCCCTGACAAATAACAAACATGCACAGAAATAACACATTTAACCATTTGGTGACATTTTCTTTAATCAGACTCTTTCCAAATCGAGTAAGCTAAAAAGTTGAGTCACGGCCAAACAAGATTTAGGATACAAAAATTTCATAATGCAAAGGGTAAAAAAAAGTGTACATGTGACAAGGTAAGAAAACACCAATCCATGTAGGGAAGTATTAAACATTAATCCACATAGGGAAGTATTAACACGAAGGTATAAGAGATGAAAAGAAAACGATGCACCGAAGGCAATGCCACCAAACAGGACCCTTGAGCATCAGAATCAGTGGTTTGTTTCCAGTGTCTAGAACAATGCCAGGTACCTACCAAGTGCTCAGTGATAAGTGTTACATAAATGATAGACTTTCTTCAAATAAATGTGTGTGTGTGTGTGTGTGTGTGTATAATGATGTTACATAAATGAATAGACTTTCTTCAAATAAATTTTAATATATATATAACAAGTGTTACATAAATGAATAGACTTTCTTCAAATAAATTTTGTATATATACGTGTGTGTATATATATATATTTTCAGTTTAAAATGGATATAATGGATGTAGGCCAGGCATGGTAGCTCATGCCTGTAATTCCAGGACTTTGGGAGGCCTAGGCTGGTGGACCATGAGCTGGGCGTGGTGGTGCATGCCTGTAATCCCAGCTATTCAGGAGGCTTAGGCAGGAAAATCGCTTGAACCTGGAAGTTGGAGGTTGCAGTGAGCTGAGATCGCACCACTGCACTCCAGCCTGAGCAACAGAGTGAGATTCCATCTCAAAAAAAAAAAAAAAGAGAGAGAGAGAGAAAAAAAGGATGAAAAAAAAGAGGAAGAAAGCCAAAATATGGCTGAAATCTGCATTGGAAAACTGAAAATGAGTATGTGTCCACATTTGGTATAAAGTCATTAAACGAAGCTGAAATCAAAATGGCAGGCAATGCCTGTTTACCCTGAGGCTTTACCAGTAATGTGCCTCTTAGGCTGTTTATAAGGGGCATGAAAATAGAAGGTGATATGTGAACAGTGTAATAAATACATGAGATGAAACAATTCTGTGGATAAGTGGATGGAATTAAGCAAGGAAAACTTAAGTTAAAATAACTTCTGATACATTGGGTTTAAGGGAACAAATAGAAGAGGAACAAGAGGAACTCACAATTAATGCGCTCAAAGTTAGGGCCAAAAAATAGCCCTGAAGATAAGATGCTAAACGATTCTATATGGTCCTCCATGGTATCTATAAAGTAATTTATTGCTTATCAAAGATATATCAGATGTTCTTATATCAAATATTTTCCATTAAGTAAATTTAATTTTTAATTTCCGAATCAGCAAGTTTATAAAAGGATATATATATTGCACATATTATAGGCAGCTTGACTTTCTCTTTTTGCTTATAATTGACATTTGCTATGTTTTGATAAAGCTGTTTCCCCTCTCACAGTTCAGTTTCTCCTTCTACTCTGTCCTGATGGAGAGTCATGTTGCTTAGCTGCAGATAACCTGTGGAAGGAAGGATCATGGCTCCTGAAAGATGTCCACATCCTGATCCCCAGAGCTGCAAGTATGTTAGGCTACATGGTAAAAGGGAATTAGGTTGCAGGTGGAATTGAGGTTGTTCAGCAGCCAACCTGAAGAAAGGGAGATAATCCTGGATTATCTGGGTGGGCCCAATCTAATCACACAAGTCTTTAAAAAAGGACAAAGAGGCAGAAGAATGCAGGCTTTGAAGAT
The DNA here is from genome assembly GCF_049350105.2 of Macaca mulatta. Classification (NCBI taxonomy): domain Eukaryota; kingdom Metazoa; phylum Chordata; class Mammalia; order Primates; family Cercopithecidae; genus Macaca; species Macaca mulatta. The sequence goes on along the minus strand of NC_133412.1, from coordinate 152,481,572 downwards.
GGAAGAAAGGGACCATGGGCTAGGAATAGAGCAAGCCTCTAGAAGCTGCCAATGGCCTTCAGTTTTCAGCCAGGAAAAATACCCCAGATCTCTATCCTTCAACCACAAGAAACTAAATTCTGCCAACAACTCAAATGAGTAGAAAACACGTGCCTCAGAGACACCAGAAAGGAACCCAAAGTGGTTTATGGAACACTTTAATTTATTTTTATTTATAAAAATAATTTCAACTTTTCTTTTAGATTCAGGGGGTAAATAGTGTTGATGCCTTGATTTTAGACTAGTGTAACCCATAATAGACTTCTCACCTGAAAAGTCTAAGATAATAGGTTTTATGTTGTTTTAAATTACAAAAGTTGCCGTGATTTGTTACAGCAGTGCTAGGAAACTAAAACATAAGCCAATTGTGCCATGATAATTCCTGGGAATCCCTACCTTTTAGTACTATATCGAGAAAGACAGAGTAGAAAGAAACCCAGAGTAACACTGAGTCAAGTGCACATGAGACTATCTATAGCCAAGGAGGGAAGCTCTGTGATGAGGGACAGTTGCTTCCTTCTTCAATGTAAAGCAAGATACTTTGCATGTAAGGTTACTTTGCATGTAAGGATCTTTTTTCAAACCAGAACCTATCCAACCTGTCTCAGTCCATTAAAGTGCCTTGGGTATTGAGCAGATAGAAACTGGCAGCAACACTGACATCTGGAACAGGCGGCTGCCAAGAGCTCTTTTTATGACTATTCCTCATTAGGCTCCCTGCTTCTTGGATTCCTGCCTCCATATCTGGCTTCCGAAATCTAGTTCTGGCCACTCCACTTTGGTGACCTCTATGGATGCCCCTCAGTGGCCAGCTGGGCTCAGCAGCCTCCTTGACTCCTGTATTAGTTTCCTAGGGTGGCTGTAACCAAGAACCACAAACTGAGTGACTTAATAGATTAATTTTCTCACCATTTCTCATTGTTTTGGGGGTCACAGTCTGAAATCAAGATGTGAGCATGGCCATCGTCTTCTAACTTTTGGTAGTTGGCAGCAATCCTTGGTGGTCCTTGACTTCCTACGGAGTAACTCCAATCTCTGCCTTCATCATCACTGGCCTCATGTGTCTGTGTCTCCACACAATGTTCTCCTCTGTGTGTGCATCCATCTCTGTGTCTCTCCTCTTTTTATTATAAGGATACAAGTCATATTGGAGTAAGAGCCCACCCATCTCCAGTGTGACCTCCAAATAAGGTCACATTCTGAAGTTCCAGGAAAGACATGAATTTTGGAGGAACACTACTCAACAAAGTATAATTCATAACTCTGAATAGGTCCTAGATTTTGGCATCTCTTTAAGCTAAGGTAAGTGATTCCCTCTGTCCACCATTATTTTGGCCAGTCAATGCTGCCCTGTGAAGTAATAACAATATGTAGAATATCATAGGTAAAAAACTAAATCGATAACTATATTATTATATTATTATTGTTAAAGTTACAAATGACTTTATATATCCTCAAGTGATTCACATTTACCTCATCTGTGCCTCACATTGACAATGGCAATCCAATTCTCACTATCTCTATTTTGTAGTAGAATAAACAGAAACATACCAAAAAAGAATGCATTGTCCAAAAGAGCAGAGTTACCTGACAACCAAGTAAGACTAAAGACATCCTGACTTCTAGTCCCAATCTCTGAGTGTTCTTTCTACAATCATAGTAGGAAAAAAAATTACCCTTGCCTCTACAACTGTTTAACGAAGACTGTTCCCAAGAATTGAAAAGGGCATAGTGATGATCTATCTCATCTCTTATCACTGCCATAGTACCTACATGTCCTCTCTAAGTTGCCCTATTGCTAATGATTCCTTTTTCATTCTTTTTTTCTATCTGAGAATGAAATAAAATAGGAATTCAGAACCAACATATGGTAACATCATTCCTCCTTCCCTGTCATACATAGAACATATTTGAACATCATCGTAAAGTCACATGCGATAGCTAGTTATTAAAACACAGTCGCTTAAAAAAACCAGTTATACAAAAAATTCAAAAGTCTATGTTTGCCATAGGCAATCCCTTCTGTGTTTTAAAATAGTGCTTTGATTTATTATCATCATGTATAATGTTGATAATCTGTAACAGGTTGCAGCAAAGTGCTAAAAAATGTCTAAACCATAGATTTGATTCTTGAAGGGAGCAGAAAGCCAGCTGTCCTGTATTTATTTCCATGATCTCAATTACCGCTCATAGATCAGGATCACCATCAGACCACATTCACTTGAGTAAATATGATTTTTTTCTTGTAAGAAATGTGATTTTAAAACATGACATTCCCATTAAAAGTATATAATTGCTCATAGAGATAAATAACTGCATTCCTTCAGATTGTCAAAAGAATTTCTAAAAGAGAAGATGGCAGTAAATTTCTAAAAAGAAAAATGAGTGTAAATGAACACGATAGGAGAATATTGAAACAAAAAGTTAGAAATGCCTAGCAGGAACCTGTACTTCAACAATCTAACCAAGATCATTGAAACATTAATGTAGAGGGGAAAATCCGTAAGATAAATTCAGCAGAGTAATGAACCATGCCCATGACTCCAAGGTACACTTCTGACAAACTCTTTACATATTTGGCTTCTGCCTGTCCTTCTCTTTAGGTAGAGAATTGAGATGCAAGTCTTCTGGCTCTAACTTTTGGTGAATTTGCTAAGACTTCCTAATCACTTTCATTTCACTGGAATTATTGTGAAAGAGGAAGTAAGTGCAGGTCAGTTTTCTAACCCAGATGAAACAAGAAAAATAGAAGATAATCTCTAAGTAAGATTACTAAGGCTTTGGTTATTTCACTGTCTAATTCTACAATTAAAAGCATGATATAACTGTCAAGAGAATGAAAAGATAAGCCAGAATGGGAAAAATATTTGAAAAAGACATAATGATAAAGGACTGTTATCCAAAGTATCTTAAAAACTCTTAAAATTCAACAATAATAAAATAGCAGATGAAAAATGGCCAAGGCTCTGAACAGACACCTCACCAAAATAGAAATACAGATGACAATAATTATATATGAAGATTCTCCGTATCATTTGTCATTAGGGAAATGCAAATTAAAACAACAATGAGATGCCATTATACATCAATTGGTATGGTCAATATTTAAAACACTGACAATATTAAATGTTGAGTAACAGAAAGCCCTATCTATGGATTGAGGGAATGAAAAATGGTACAGCCACACTGAAAGACAGTTTGGCACCTTCTTACAAAACTAAACATACACTTATAATACAATCCAGCAGTTATGCCCCTTGGTATATACCCAAAGGAACTGAAAAATTATATTCACACAAAACTCCACACAGGAGTGTTCATAGCAGCTTTATTCATAATTGCCCAAACTTAAAACTAACTAAGGTGTCCTTCAGCAGGTGAATGAATAAATAAACTGTGGTACATCCAGACAAGGGAATATTATTCAGCAATCAAGAGAAATGAACTATTGAACCATAAAAAGTAAATTATAGATTCAATGCTATCCCCATCAAGCTACCATTGAATTTCTTCACAGAATTAGAAAAAAACTACTTCAAATTTCGTATGGAACCAAAAAAGAGCCCGTATCGCCAAGAAAATCCTAAGCAAAAAGAACAAAGCTGGGGGCATCACACTACCTGACTTCAAACTATGCTACAAGGCTACAGTAACCAAAACAGCATGGTACTGGTACCAAAACAGATATATAGGAACACAGGCCTCAGAAGTAATGCCATACATCTACAACCATCTGATCTTTGACAAACCTGACAAAAACAAGCAATGGGGAAAGGCTTCCCTAATTTAATAAATGGTATTGGGAAAACTGGCTAGCCATATACAGAAAACTGAACCTGGACGCCTTCCTTACACCTTACACAAAAATTTACTCAAGATGGATTAAAGACTTAAATGTAGGACCTAAAACCATAAAAACCCTAGAAGAAAACCTAGGCAATACCATTCAGGACATAGGCATGGGCAAAGACTTCATGACTAAAACATCAAAAGCAATGGCAACAAAAGCCAAAATTGACAAATTGGGTCTAATTAAACTAACGAGCTTCTGCACAGCAAAATAAACTATCATCAGAGTGAACAGGCAACCTACAGAATGGGAGAAAATTTTTGCAATCTATCCATCTGATAAATATCCAGAATCTACAAAGGACATTAAAAATTTTACAAGAAAAAAACAAACAACCTCATCAAAAAGTAGGCAAAGGATATGAACAGACACTTCTCAAAAGAAGACATTTATGTGGCCAACAAACATGAAAAAATGCTCATCGTCACTGGTCATTAGAGAAATGCAAATCAAAACCACAATGAGATACCATCCCACACCAGTTAGAATAGTGATAATTAACAAGTCAGGAAACAACAGATGCTGGAGAGAATGTGAAGAAATAGGAACGCTTTTACACTGTTGGTGGGAGTGTAAATTTGTTCAACCATTGTGGAAAACAGTCTGGCAATTCCTCAAGGATCTAGAACCAGAAATACAATTTGACCCAGCAATCCCACTACAGGATATATACCCAAAGGATAATAAATCATTCTACTATAAAGACACATGCACATATATGTTTATTGCAGCACTGTTCACAATAGCAAAGACTTGGAGACAACCCAAATGCCCATTAATGATAGACTGGATAAAGAAAATGTGGCACATATACACCATGAAATATGATGCAGCCATAAAAAAGGATGAGTTCATGTCCTTTGCAGGGACATGGATGAAACTGGAAACCATCATTCTCAGCAAACTAATACAGGAACAGGAAACCAAACACTGCATGTTCTCACTCATAAGTGGGAGGTGAACAATGAAAACACATGGACACAGGGAGGGGAATATCACACACTGGGGCCTGTTGGGGGATGGGGGTACGGGAGAGATAACGTTAGGAGAGATACCTAATGTAGATGACAGGTTAATGGGTGCAGCAAACCACCATGGCACATGTATATAATTATGTAACAAGCCTGCACATTGTGCAGATGTATTCCAAAACTTAAAGTATAATAAAAAATATATATGTATATACATAAAAAAATATGGAGGACACTTAAATGCATGTTACTAAGTAAAAGAAGCCAATCTGAAAAGGTACATACTATATGACTCTAACTATAGAACTTTCTAGAAAAGGCAAAACTATGGGGACAGTAAAAAGATTACTTGACAGTTGTTAGGAAGGAATGGGGAAGCAGAGCACAGAAAACTTTTGGGGCAATGAAACTATTCTGTAGGATATTATGATGGTGACACATGAAAGTAATGTACAACACCAAAAGTGAATCCTAGTGTAAACTATGGACTTTGGGTGATGATGTGTCAATACAGTTTCATCAATTGCAAAAAAATGTACCACTCAGGTATGGAATGCTGCTAATGGGGGAAGCTATTATGTGTGATGGTATAGGAATGAGGTTTATGAGAACTCTATACTTTCTGCTCAATTTTACTATGAACCTAAAACTTCTCTACAACATAAAGTCTATTCAAAAGGAATAAAAAAACCATAGTAAACAAAATATTAGCTGCCTAGGAAGCCTCTGTTTTCAAAGTCTTTCAAGTGCCGAAAAATGATTTCTCTGATGTAGGCAATAGGCTTTAAACAGAAAATCAGATCTTAATCTCAGTTTGCAGATGTGAAACTAAGAAATAAAGATAGCATGCAGTTTTCTAACATAACGTGAAAGGTAGAGACATTTGAGCTGGTAACTATAAACTACATTCCAATGTAGATCCATTGCCGTAATTATAAACTCACTTCAGCTATATGACCTATAAAATAACTTCTCATAAGTATACGAATAAAGCAAGGCAGTGGGAATTTGCTTAAGCTTAAAACCAATGCTGCTTGAATGTAACACTCTGAAAGATAGTGTTTATCTTGCTTTTGCATACTTGTTCCCATTTTGATGGGAAAACAACTCTGCCTCTATAACATCACTAAACTAATTTGGGTTGAAGTGGTACATAATGCAACACAATCATAGAGCCACACCATTCTGGCAAAACTGTGTTGGGATGCTAAAATATAATTATACGACCATCAGATATAGAAACAAAAATAACTGCCTATTAAAAGTTGTGAATCCTCGCATTTTCCCTTCGAAGTCCCAAACCGGTATGTGGAATCCCTTTGTAGAGATCTCAAGCTATTCCAGTCTTCTTAGTATTTCAGTGTACCTTCAGGGGAAAGCCTTTAAAGATAATAAATACAACTTGGAAAAGTCTCTCTGCTTTACTTAGTAAATCTTTCCACCAAAGCAATGCTAATGACAGAGCCAGATCTTGCTTCCAGGTTGTACTAATGGTAATGATAACATTATGAATAAAATAGCATTCACTGGCCAGGCATGGTGGTTAACACCTGTAATCCCAGCACTTTGGGAGGCCAAGGAAGAACAGCTGCTTGAGGCCAGGAGTTGAGACCAGCCTGGGTAACATACCAAGACCCTGTCTCTTTAAAAAAAAAAAAAAAAAAAAAAAAAAAAAAAGTAAAATCAGCTGGGCATGTGGTGCCAGTAGTCTTAGCTCCTCAGGAGGCTGAGGCAGGAGGATTGGTTGAGTGCAGGAGTTCAAGATTACAGTGAGCTATGATCATGCCACTGCATTCCAGCTATGAAGTGGCATTTACTGAGTGCCCACCATATAAATCTATGTGTTTTACTTACATTTATATACTTTTAAAAAGTAGACCTTATATTTTAGAGCAGTTTTGGGTTCACAGCAAAATTAAAAATATATTTTTTCACTTCTACCAGCACCACCCTAAAATAAGGCACCATCATAGCTCACTGAGACTATTATAAGAGCTTGCTAACCAGGTTTCCCCCTTCACTCTTGCCTGTTTATATACAAAATTAGATCATTTACCACCTTGCTACAAGTTTTATAAATGCTGATCCTGAGACTTATAATGAATCCCAACTCCTCTTCCTGGCTTACATAATCAGTCTTCTCTCTACCCATCCAATCTTACTTTTCTCATTCTCCACTGCACTACTGATTAGATCCAGGCTCTCTGGCCTTTTCTGTTGTTGTCCTCAAATAAACCAATCTTATTTTTGCCATAAGATTCTTTTGCATTAATAGTTCTCTGACTTAGATGTGCTTGTCTGGTTCTTGCGGAGCTACCTTCTATCGTTTGAGTCTTAGAATTGTCCTGTTCACACTTTTTTGCTACATCCTTTTTTATCCCAGCTTCTATCAGAAACTGACATTGTCTCCTCTTCTTTAACTTTCTTATTGCCTCTCTCTCCCATTCTGCTAAGTGTGGCTGTCTTGTTCATTCCTATATACTCCAAGTACAGAACACAATCTTGGAATACTCATGTGCTCAAAGGTTTCCTGAATGAAAGAATGAATGATTTTAATTCCTATAATCATTTTCTGAAACAGGTACTCTATTTTCTCCCTGTTTTTGGAGGCATCATGAAATAAGATTATTAAAGTTATTAAAACGTAGCAGAGCCAGGATTCAAACCCAGATCTGTCTGAAATCACACCGGATCTGTCCAGCAGATTGACCACACAATCAAGAAAATGTGTTTATACACAGGAACGTTTCAAATGCTTTCGGGTGCAAATTATAGAATTATCCAACACCTGGTTGAAACAAAATAAAAACATTCTACATTCTTAGAAGTCAAAATTAGAGCAATTATGGGGTCAATATTTCAATGGTTCAATGATATTATCAAGGAAACAAGTCCCTTTCAGCTTTCTGCTTTGGATATTGTGTGTGGACTCTATTTACACGTCAGCTATGAATCCAACAGTGTCCTCTGGGAAATAATCTGTTGAAGAATGAAGAGGCAAATGAATTTCTGTTTAGATCAGAATTTAGATCTTATTGATGAAAGTTCAATCATGTAACTAAACATTATAATTAAACATCTTTCCCTGTTTTGTACATTTTACAAACTGTTTAAAGCAATAGTTCTCAAGATTGACTGCACATTAGAATCACCTAGGGAACTTTTAAATGTTGATACCTGGTCTATACCTTAGACCAATTAAATCAGTGTTTCTGGGGGATGAAGCAGGGTAACATATTTTTTTGTTTTGATTTTAATTTGTAGATGATTATATTGTGCAATAAAGATTGAGAACCACTAGAACATCACTTGTGTATGCTAACCTGCCTGGATATTGCTATTTCCACTTTTTGATAATTCACTAACTTATCTTCTCACTTATATGTTCCCATATGTTTCTTATTTTTTCTTCTATGATATTTGATATGGTTTGGATATTTTGTTCCCTTCAAATCTCATATTGAAATATAATCCATTATGTTGGAGATAGGGCCTGGTGGGAGGTGTCTGGGTCATGGGGATGGATCCCTCATGAATGGCTTGGTGACCTCCTTTTAGTAAAGAGTGAGTTCTCTCTGCAGATTCACATGAGATCTGGTTGTTTGAGAGTGTGGCACGCCACCACTCCTCTTGCTCCTATTCTCGTTATATGATGTGCTGTTCCTGTTTCACCTTTCACCATGCGTAAAACCTCTCTGAGGCCTCACCAGAAGCTAAGCAGATGCCAACCCCATGCTTCCTATACAGCCTATAGAAAAGTGGGCCAATTAAACCTCTTTTCTTTCTTCCTTATTTTTTTTTTTTTTTTTTTTTGAGACAGAGTCTTGCTCTGTTGCCCAGACTGGAGTGCAGTGGTGTGATCTCAGCTCACTGCAACCTCTGCCTCCCGGTTTCAAGCGATCCTCCAGCCTCAGCCTCCTGAGTAGCTGGGACCACAGGCAAGCACCACCACACCTGGCTAATTTTTTTTTGTATTTTTAGTAGAGATGGTGTTTCACCATGTTAGCCAGGCTGGCCTTGATCTCCTGACCTTGTGATCCACCCGCCACAGGCTCCCAAAGTGCTGGGATTACAGGTGTGAGCCACCATGCCTAGCCTAAACCTCTTTTTCATAAATAAATTATTGAGCCTCAAGTGTTCCTTCATAGGGTCACAAAATGGACTAACACAATGTCCCTATAACATTTATTAAATAGTTATAGTTAAATAAGCTACACAAATAAAAAAGGTAATGTTGATTGATCCCCATATATTATCTTAGAGCATTTTTTAGAAAGGTGAAGAAAGACAGTGTTTTAAACATAGACCACTTTAAAGTGAACCATCTTACATTAGCAAGATAAAGTGCCTGATACAATTCTCAATGAAATATTATAAAGGTACACTATTTTTTACTCTTTTATAAGATGACCAAACAATATTGTAGAGAAGTATATTTTTCAAAATCAGATGTAACATCTTCCATCCAACATGCTCTTTTGCAATGTGACTTTGCCTCTCCTGCGTAAAGAAGTGAGGCTCATTTTTTTCTCCCCTAGAATCTGTTTGGTCTGAGTGATTCATATGGAACCAATGAAATGTGGTAGAAATGTAACTGTGTGCCTCCAGAGGCTAGGTCGGAAAAGGCAATGCAACTTCTACCCTTCTACCTGGTTCTCTTGTAAGGCTCCCTTTCCAGATACTTCCTCTCAGGACTTCTCTCTCAGAAGCCCAGCCACCATGCATGAAAAGCCTGAGCCACATGGAAAGCCACACTGTCTCAGCTAAGTTCAGCCTTCAAATCATCCCATTCCAGGCTCAGACACAGACACGTGAATAAAGAAGCCTCCAGGTAATTCCGGGTCACAGCCATGCCAGTCACTTCTAGCTCCTCAGTTCTTCCCAGTTGAGATCACAGACATCAGGGAACAGAGACAAACCGTCCTCACCATCTTCACTGTGCCCTGTCCAAATTTCTGGTCCACAGAATCCATGACATCATAAAATGCTTGTCATTTTCATCCACTAAATTTGGAGTGGTCTGTGACACAGCAATGGAAAACCAGAATAATCTCTGGAGGAGTCACACCAGAAAAAAACACCAGTGAAAACGTTTATCTCTTTGAGTTTTGTTCTTTTATTGTTTCTACTTTCCAACTTTACAAAATAGTTCTCTAACATTTACTTCTATAACTTTTACCAATCTGACCTATGTATATATATGATATGGTTTGGCTGTGTCCCCACCCAAATCTCATCTCGAACTGTAGTTCCCATAATTCCCTCATGTTGTGGGAGGGACTCAGTGGGAGATAACTGAATAATGGGGGTGATTTCCCCCATACTGTTCTCACGGTAGTGAATAAATCTCATGAGATCTGATGGTTTGATAAGATGAGACCCCTTTTGCTTGGCTCTCGTCTCTTCTCTTGACTGCTGCCATGTGAGATGTGCTTTTCACCTTCCACCATGATTGTGAGGCTTCCCCAGCCACATGAAATTGTGAGTCCATTAAACCTCTTTCTTTTGCAAATTGCCCGCCCTCAGTTATGTCTTTATCAACCACGTGAAAATGTACTAATTATACATACACACACACACACACACACCCCAACTCCACAACTTCATTTTCCCTCTCTATTGTTTCTAAGTGCAGTTGAATTTATTTAATCATTTAATAAATATTATTTGGCAAAGGTACAAATATAAAAAATATGACAAAGCACTGCCTTTAAATAGTGCTGGGATGAGCCATCAATATTGTGGAGCTCCACAGTTCCAGGAAAGCTCTATCTTTAGGAAAGCAACAATAACTACAAAACAGAGCTTTCTTTTGAAAAGAATCTTCTTAATACAGGAGAATATTTTAGGTCCATTCTGTTTAATATCCAGCAGCACCAGTGCCAGTCTTAGTATCTCTGAGGAGTGTTAGTCTCCAGAAGGAATTAAAACATATCTACAGTTCAAAATAAAGACTTTCCCTAACCTTTCTGGACCTTGAGCTCACAATGTGTCCCTAGAACTTTCAATTACCGTTATCTGCCTCCTGAATTTGGAGAAAGTATGAAAGAGGAAAAATAGGAGGAAGGAAAATAGTTTTCATACAAGTGAAAGATTGAATGTTAATGGAAAGTTCAAACAAATGAGAAAACTTCTAAGAACAAATGAATTTGTGACTGAAAATATCACCAAGCTAACAACCTCTGATAGAGCCCCTGTCTTCTTCCCACAAAAGCACTGACAAAGATAAGCAAAAGTGTAAGTCACACAACACCATGGAAACCAAGACTTATATCCTATTCACAGAACTGGGAAGAAATTATATGCAGCTGGATCCACATCCAGATTTAGCAAAAAGACAAGTAAGTTGTTTCTTAATTAGTTTTAATTGACAAATGATTATACATAATCTATCAGGCACATGGTGATGTTCTGATACATATAATGTATAGTGATGAGATCAGAGTAATTGGTGTATCTATCATCTCAAATATTTATCATTTCTTTGTGTTGGGAACATTCAATATCCTCCTTCTAGCTATTTGAAACTATATAATACATTACTGTTAACTATAGTCATCCTAACTTGCAGCATATTTCTTCAGATTCTGCTTTCTGATACAAAGACCACTTTAGAATCAACAAAAAGGCAATTTGACTTCCCTCCACGTTGGGCCTCTAATGCACAGTCTGGGCACTTTATCAACTAGAGATGGGACAGCTGTTTTTCCTATGCCAGTGGTAAACCTTCCAGGTGACCACAGAATTGTCCTCACTGCCACCTTCTCTCTCTATATTCTATGAGACAGTAATATGTAGTAATATCTAATGTGCCACAGGGCAATGCATGCATTACTTTCATAATCAGAAAGACTTTTTAAGAAAATTTAACTGAGAGCCTCCTGAAAAATAGATATTATGACAGAGTTCAATTTACATATTACGACAGAACACAGCTATGTGTGGTTATGACTACACCAAGCTTAACTGTAAAGCATTTTCATTTCAGCATTTTTTCATGAAATTAATTGACTTTGAAGGGACTAAAAACACGTCTGTAGGACTGATCTCTTAGAACCAAGTAACGTAGCTTTCCAAGAATGGAAATGCTACTTGGTCCTGTGAACACTTTACATTATGACCATCACAAGGTTCAGTCTCTCCTTCTGGAACTGGTGCTGACATTTTGAAAGAGTGAGAGGAGACAGGACTTGGGCCCATCAGGGAAGCTCTGTCACATGAGTTCTAAAATGTGCTGCATACTATTTTAAGAATCTCCTAAGTTCTTCCTTGTTCTTTTAATTGTTTCTTTGAAGTAGTTTGTGATACGATGTATTAAAAATGCCATATGAAAAGGATCACATTGTCTTTTTACTGTATTATGTTCTGCCTCCATAAATTTATGTTGATTTCATGAGCATGACAAATTAAACTTGTTAATAGAAATGGAAAAGTGTACACAAAGAGAAATCTGGGGTACGTTCACTTTTTATAGTTTCTTAGTATCTCATCAATAAGGCCCACTTAGACATTACTTGGATACAATGTAAATAACACACCTGTCCATCTATAGAGGCATACACCTTTACCACTCACTTTGGTTTTCTCTTCTTAGGTATACTTTAATTTTTCTAAAGACAGGGGAAAAGTGGAGGTGGGGAAAAAAAAATCACAAGATAATGTTCTTATAGTATCTTTTCAGAACCACAACTTCTGCTAGCTACTGTAAAAATACACTTGCAACCTGAAAAAACATTTTATCTGAACTAACTAGTCAATTTGCCCAAACTCCAAGGTAAGTTTACAAACCAAATTGCAAAAATGCAATGAAAGTAATCTAGCCCAATACTCTCTGAAGTGTATTCTACAGAACTTTTGTCCCTCAACTGCTTCTAAAACAAAAAGCATTCCGAGGTCAAATAAATTTGGAAAATAGTTGTATACTATATGTCTCTCCTAGAGATTCAAAATGTGAGGATTTTTTTTAAGGCTCTGAGAAGGCCTGCAATGAAAAGACCTACTTACCTTTGTTTTATCCAGCATTTCCAACACTCATTTGAGCACAAAACCATTTGTGTATGGTTTATGTGTTTGTCTCCTTTTGAGGGGCATATAGGAAGCCAGCTTAACTGTTTATTATATCCATATAGTGAGGAAGAACTGCCTCATTTAAAACAACAGGTATAAAGTATAGGTATTAACAGGACTGGCTTCCTCTAAAGGACTTCTCAGGAGCAGATGGGAACAGGGAAGAAGATGCAGTGGTTGGGATTTTTTAAGATCCTTCTCATCTCTGTTTTCATAACACCTTCATCCATCTTTCCTGTCCCTTTTCCCCCCAGGCAAGTTAATGGATTAACCTAAGAACACAGAGTATCAGAGGCCAAAACTATGCACTGGAGAATATACTGTAGCTTCATATGTACAGAGGAATAAATCATTTCACAATCTTTCTCCAAAGAAGCCTAGAAAGAAAAATCACAGACAAGGGGATTTGTCCTTTCGGTGGTTATTACCCATAGCAGGTGGTGGAAATGCCAACAGTAAAATCTGCACTTTGGCAACTAAAGCCGCAGCCCAAACACAATGATGCTCACAGGGGCTCTGTCTGTTTTCCTGGCTGCTGAGACAATACTAACATCCAAATGGTAGCAGACAAATTATCGTACTTGTTCCCTTTGCCACAGATTCCTGAACATGCACAGGAAGTTACCCTTGAAGCCAAGATTGGAGAAAGAAAAAGTAGAATGAGGGAAAAAGAAAAATATCGTAAACAACAGCTATTACAACATAACAAAACAAAAATAGGTCTCTTGACAAGTCCAACCTCAAGTGTTTTAATTCCTTAATGTTCAGAGCAAAACCAGGGAAAATTACACTGTTATTGTAACAGTGAGGGTAGGAGAGTCTTATCTGCAAATATCTTTAAAACGTGTTTATCTTGTTTTGGATTACACTGATAGACTTCACAAAAATTTTGTTTTCAGGACTTGGGTTGCTTTTGAAATTCATGAAGACAAAGGTTTTGAATTCCCTTGGAATAGCTACTGCATGTTAGTAATCAAAGAAGATTAAGCCTCAATTATTGAAGACTATAGAGGTGACATAACAATTAAGAGGACAGGATTTAAAATCAGATGCAACTAGATTTACTTCTGAACTCCATCACTTACAAGATGTTTAACCCTAGAGAAAGAACTCAATCTTTGGGGTCTCCTGTTTCCTCATTGATAACAAGAAATAATAATAATACTTCACTGTGTTGTGAGATTTCACTTACATAAGGTGGACAAAGCATTGAGTTCAGTGCCTAGCACACAGTAGGCATGTAATAAATGGCAACTGCAATTCTCATCATCTTAGAGATGCGATGGGTTAGTGATTCTTTTCTCCAGCATTAAACAAGGAAGTATTTTCATTTCTTCCCAATAAAAACAATTTAACATTAAGCACTTGTGATGTGCCAGTCATTCTTCTAAGTTCATTTTATGTATTGATTCATAATTCATAATTCACAATGACAATATAGAGAAGTATTCTTAATAGCCCCATTCTAAAGATGAGAAAACTGAGGCACAAAAAGATTAACTAGTTTACCCAAAGTCCGTAATAGCAGGTAGTGGGGTCCGGACACAAATTTAGGCTATTTGGTTCTGAAACCTGTACCATTGACAACTGCATATGAAGAAATTAACATACTTGTCCAAAGAAATGAAAATATTATTTTGAAGGAGAGTAGAGACCACATTTTCTATTTATTTTGCAATAGGAATTTTAGATTTGGGTAAGAAGGCAATGAGAGCAGGTGGCAAAAATAACCAAGTGATGAAATTTAAAACAGAAAAGAAAAAAAGGATCGTTTAAAGAGCCCTGTGTTTCTCCAAGCTGTATAGGGACTACCAGCCCACCAAAGAATAGCACAATCCCACCAGATACTACAAAGAGACTTTACAGCATCAAAGTATCTCTATTGTTTTGTACTAGCTGAGCAATTTAAAATAAATGAATTAGGAAGTGACAAAGTAACTTAGATCCAATCATCATTGTTGCATAAATAGCAAACATGCAGAAGTCAGGAATGTTTATTACAACCAAGGAACTCTATATGAAACCTCAAATAAACTTTTTGAAGACATGAGCTTCCTAAAGAAGTTGGTAGACAATTTTCTTAATGAGACTAATAAATAACATCTCATAAATTCAAGCCAGCTAAGTTTCTACTGAAATAATTTCTACTGCCCACACTCAGTAGTTCAAATTAGATATAAGCTAGACTGTTCGTTGCACAGATTCTCACTGATGCTCCGAGGAATTACCCAGAACGTATAATAGATCCCAAATGGGTTTCTTGACAAGACAGAATTTGATTATCTTGTTCATTTATTCAACATTTTCTTAATGCTTCCTACATGCCAGTTACTGTAAGTGCTGGGGATACCATAGAGAAACATATCTGTCCTAGTGAAACAAGCATATTCTCCTAGTTAAAGTGTGTATTGTAAATCTTTAGCACTTGATCTCAAAATATCTCTCAGAACACCCATTAATGGACAATATAATCTTAAGAGAAGTTGACATTAGGATCTTTAATAGCTCTGCTAAGACTTTATCCATGGAAGACAGGGACTGAAGAAATTGATTAAGATGGTTACCCAAGGGCAAAACCCTTAAGGAAACAAAGAGAAAAGTTCTAACAAACTTATCTGTAACTGTCCAACACCATTAAATAGCAACTCAAAATCAAGGGGCAATTCACTTACGCTTATAACCAAAGGACCAATGCCACTGATACTCTAATAATTGGTTCTTCCTCGCTTATCTTCATCTACAAAATTGAGTACCTTAGAGTTACAAATATTTCTTTGGCCTGTATGCAGATTTTGTCCCTTAACAGTGTTGTACTACAGACTAACAGCTGTACATAAATAGCAAATAGAGGACTTTGGGATTTAAGAGGACCAGTATTTATTCATTCATCACTCATTCACAGATTCATCATATATAGACATCTTTCATGTGCCAAGCACTGTTTTAGGTCTTGGGGTAAAATGGCTGGTATAAGAAAGAGCTCTTGACTCCCAGAAGCATATATTATAATGGGGAGACAAGCAATAAAGCAATAAACAAAGATAATTAGTAAGTGCTACGAAAACAAGACAGAGTAATGGGATAGACCTTGGGAAGACTATTTTAGATAAGATAGTAGGAAAACTTCTCTCTAAAGGTAACATGTGAACTGAGACCTTAATGATCTCAATGATGACATGGAATGAGATTCTCTCAAACACTAGAAACTTTACTTATGGCTCAGAGAATTTACAACACTTTACCCATTGTGACTTTTGGAGAAGTTTCCCTAGTAATTACATAGCAGTGCATTATAGACAGACTGAAATATACCCTTGATTCCCTCTTGTAAGGAAACAGGTGATTGGACCTCAGCTTTTTTTTTTTTTTTTTAAAGACGGCTAGACAACACCTTAAAAAACTCAGAGGTTGCTAACTAGCAGTTAATTACTTTAAAAACGTTTCACACCAGGCGCGGTGGCTGATGCCTGTAATCTCAGCACTTTGGGAGGCTGAGGCAGGTGGATCACAAGGTCAGGAGATAGAGACCATTCTGGCTAACACGGTGAAACCCCATCTCTATTAAAAACAAAAAATTAACCAGGTGTGGTGGCACGTGCCTGCAGTCCCAGCTACTCAGGAGACTGAGGCAGAAGAATCGTTTGAACCCAAGAGAGGTGGAGGTTGCAGTGAACCAAGATCGTGCCACTGTACTCCAGCCTGGGTGACAGAGCGAGACTCCATCTCAAAAACAAACAAAACTTTTCACCAAAGTCTTGCTATGTTGTTAGTGAGAATATAGATAGGTATAACATTCTTGGCAGGAAAACTGGTAAAATGTGCTGAATTTTTTTCTTAAAGCATACTCTTATACTGGCAATTCTGCTTCTGAAAATTGATTATAAGGATATAATTACAATCATTTTTACATAGTTTAGCTATAGATATGATAAATCATTTTTTGTCACAATAGAAATTGAAAAATAACTGTTATATCCAATAACATTGAGTTAATCAGAGTAAGTTGTGCTATTTCATATAATAGAATATAGGTAAAACACCTGAAACAACACAGAATAAGAGCTCACTGAATGTCAGTTACTATTATTAATATTACTGTTACTTAGTCATAGAAAATAAAAGTTTAGATGAATATTAAGTGATTCAGGAAGATATTCAGAGACATTGTAATGAAGAAATATTCTTGGCTAGAAAATCTTTGGTAAATATTTTAATGTTCTTAGTGAGAGATGTTATTTGTGCCCTTTTGGCCAAGAAAGTAAAAAATTGGGGTACAGATGTTCTTGGCTCAGCTTTAGAAAAAAATGAACCACAATGGCATACAGCCTAATGAATGAATTCCCATTCTTTAATCCTACCTCATATGCTCATTTCCATAAATGGAGGAACTGTCCTGGATTAAGTGACCCCAAAATTTATCATCAGAAGAAAGAAAGCCCCAGAGAATTAGCTTTGCCTTCAGAAGAGTTTAAACAGTTTTGAGCTGTGGGTTCCAATTCTTTCAGAAATACACAGTCTAATTACTTCAAATAACACTCTTTGGGACAGACCCAAAATGTAGTCTTTCTTTCTACAAATACGATAATCTGGTTCCTATAAGGTATGAAACAATCACCTTGTCCCTTCCTCTTTATACCCTCTGGGCAAGTTACTTAACTTCTTAGTTTCCTCATCTGTAATACTGGAATAATAACGTTACCTACTCCACAAAGAAGTTAAGAAGATTCAATGTGTTCATATTTTTAAAACACATAGAACAGTGCTTTTTATATATTTGTTAAATAAAATTTAAAATATATATCCCATAAAAACTTTAGACCAGCTTCTCAGTACTATACCTTCACAACTGAATTATCATCAAGGAGCCATAGGGATCCCCTGCATCAACAAACTCAGAGGCTTCCAAGAACAACTCTTATGCATATGCAGCAATCCCCTGGGACCTTGGTTCATTCTAAGCGGGATCTTTAGTGGTAGGTTGTAGCAGAAAGAATGGGTCAAAGAAGTAAAGAGAGGAGGTAGGGAAGTAGAGAGGGTACATTCCAGTGGCAATTTCCCTTATGCCACTTGCTCATCTTCAGAGTGGTTTCCTTATTCACGTTCTCAGATTCAACTCTGCTTTCTCACTGCCCCTATTCTGAACTCTGCTGTAAATTCCCTTTCCTTGCACCAGTTGTTAACATGAAATCCTCAGAAGGGGAGCCTCATTTTCCTCTGAAATGTTTGCTATTCCTACTTTAGTCTCTTTTGTCTTATTATATCCCAGATTTCTATTCACGTGCACTTTTGATTTTCTCTACAAAGCTAGTATTTTTCGAAGACAAGTTGGAGGACTGGCTATGTCACCTTCACTTGGGGTGGGGTGGGGGTTCTCAGATTCCCAAGTTCCATTGCAGACCTACTGAATCTGAATTTAGTACTCAGGAATCTGTATTTATTTAAACAATCCTAGGTGAAGCTAATGACACTTAGGTACTGAGAACCATAACCCAAGGAACTGACAGAAATGAACATGGGGAGGGGACTTGCAGAGGATTTCTCATTGATGCTAGCAGGCAAAAATACTTTCAAAACTCACAGGGTTTGTGAGCCTACCTCAGAGGCAAGAGGGCCAGGAAGCAGCTGGGGAGGGATGGTGTGTTGGGAGACATCCCCGCTAGATGTGGGAAAGTTTATGAACAGGCTAACGTCTATAACTTGATCTGGTAGGAAAAGGAGCTTGAGTGTTTTTTTTTTTTTCTTTTCTACTAAACATGTGAATGAATTTCACAGTAGTAATGAACACTAAGACTTGTACATTAGTTTCCTGGTTATGTGCATTGTGTTCTGCCTTTTTAATGAGATAATAAGGTTATTAATTAGGCCTAATATTTGTATGTGTGCTTATTAAGATTAATTGAAAATTGAACATTCTTCAACATTCAAAAAGAAAAGAAAATTTTTAAAAAAGAGACACCAAACACTCCTTACTAGCTAAAGATAGTCACAGTTCCGAAAGCAGCACTGGGATGTTATTGACAATAACTCATTAGAAAAGGTGTTGGAAAGGCAGGGCTGTCACAAGAGAAGGTGATAACAGTTAACATTTCTAGAGCATGCCTACTCTCCAGGCTAGCCTTTAAACACTTGCATACTTCAGC
Organism: Macaca mulatta; assembly: GCF_049350105.2. Lineage (NCBI taxonomy): Eukaryota > Metazoa > Chordata > Mammalia > Primates > Cercopithecidae > Macaca > Macaca mulatta. Next base: position 152,462,505 of record NC_133412.1, on the reverse strand, counting down.
TCATGGAATTCTCACCACCCCTCTCTGGAGTTAATAGCAGTTGTATCCCCAGTTTTTCTTTACGGTCAAGAAGAGATGAAGGACCCTTGTCATTGACACACAGCCAGTAAGTGGCACAGGCAGACCTAGAGCCCATGCCATCTGATTCTACAGCCTGCTCTCTTCCTTTTGTGATTCAGTGACCAGCCTCCTTCAGCTCAGTTTTCTCTCTAGAGAATGGGGATATGATATTACCTGCCTCAGAAGACCCTTGTAAGGATTAATACGTGCAAATACTTTAAGAGTGTCTGGCATGGTAGACATCATATATACATTTGCTATCATTCATCATCATTATTATTAATTACTAATGATGAGTATAACTTGATACAAATTAACTCTAATAATTTATATATTAGTAACTGAAATTATTATGTATTGATAGTCACATTCCATTTGGGCAGTGATATAACAAAAACAGACAGAAAAATGAATGCCTTTTATAAGGGCAGAATGGCGTGTTCCTCCATGCATGTTCTTCCAGACAAGTTATTAGAAGCATCTGGCATGCTTGTCAAAAATAGGGATTCCAAGAGCCTTATCAGAGACCTACAACGATGAGGTACCAAAATTTGTATACTCAGGAAGAGCCTAAGTGATTCTTTTAAACACTGTGCTTGAAGTTCCTTGAAATAGAGGCAGAATTAAGTCTAGCAACATGGAGAAATAGAAGAAAAGTCAGTTGTCAGACAATCTACATATCCCTCTGCATGTATAAGTTACATATCTTAAATGCATATATAGTTAATCCTACCGGGAGGTGGTATTACTGGATTTCTGTCATAGGACTAAATGATTTCTGACTTGATAGAGTTTGTACTTATAATGTAATTAAATAATTTCCATACCATTATGCTCTATTAGGACTGAATTAATCCAAGCAATAAAAATACAATAATAATGGTGATGGATGATGGTGGATAAAGATGAATGGTGATGATAATTATCAGGTACTTGATGTTTTACATCAAAATTATACTGCCCTATTTTCATTAACTTTTTGCTGAACTATGGTGATAAGATTGAATAACAAACTTTTTAGGCAGCAGTTCAGAAGGAAGTCCATCTAAATTGCTCTACTTATGATGCACTCTTGTAGACCTCTAGTCATCTTTGCTGGTGTATCTATTGTAAGGCTTCTTAGCTCAAAATTATAGTTTTAAGATATACATTAACAACACCAATGTTAATTAGAATTGAAAAATACAACTAACTGTTAAACGGATTGAATGAAGTATCACAAAAGCAGAGCCACCATAAAATTCGGTTCCCAAGCTACAGGGCATTCCATTTTCAAGTACGAAGCAGCAGCTAAGGAAAAGTTACTATTTGTGGCAATTATAAATTTTAATTCCTTGTCCAATGTCCACTTGGCTCGCACTACTTCCCCAAATCAACGACAGTGAAGTGTCAAGGAAGAAAAATTTTTCAGCCTTTGAAACATAAAAGGAATCATTGCTGACACAATCTACAATCCCGAAATATTTAGTAAGCACAAAGGGAAATCTCAGTTGGTAATGCTCTTTAGAGAGAAGAATGTGATACCACCTGCCAAAGGGTTGCCAGAAGAAAGCGACCAACAAAATCAAATGTGATGCTGTGTGTGTACATATACCAAGTCTCAGCTGTGTCATGCTTTCAGGACTGTCCAAAAAGCAGTGATTTCTAAGGAGACCGCTAGAAAGGAACCTGGACGCACGCCCTTCATTTCCTTCCCTGTGCATAAGTACCTCTACCTGTGCCAGGAGAAGCAATCAGGAGTGTAACATTCAGGGTGTTTTTCTTCCATATCTACCCAACAGCTGGTTGGATTCATGGACAGTCACTGGAGGCAGCCCACAAGAAATACTCCTACAAATGTTTAATTGATGATGACTCAAAATATGAAAATGAGCATATTCAGACAATCACCCTCACAAGGAATATGTAAACACCCAAACACTAAACAAGGCCATTTCTCTTATGCCAAGATTCTGATGCTGCTTTATTTGGGAAGGCAAATGTTTCTTTTTATACACAACCCTTAACTGAATGCTCCCTATACTAATAAAATGGGTATTTTGGTGTTCATTTTTCTACTCAAATCTTGGAATTTTTCATAAAATCCCTTACTTTGCCTGGTAACTGTTGCCATATGAAGCATTTGTTGGAAGAGGGAGGGTGAGGGAGAGAGAGGTAACGAAAGACAAAACCAAGCACATTTGGAAAGAATAACTGGCACTTCCACATACCAGAGCAAGCAAAAGAAGCTTCACAATTATAAATGTAATTAAAATAACCATCTCTTTTTCAAGCACCATCAGCACCTGACAGGAGCTCTTTGTAATGGAAATCTTTTTTCTTTGTTTTTTCTACTTACATATTAAAGCTGCAATCTTACTTGTGAGTGGGAGTATGAGTGTAGCATGGGTCACACATAGGGGGATGTTGGCACTGGCTGGCACTGGCTCCCAAGAGCCATTTGATTGGATATATTGCTACCCAACTCTGCCTTCCATGATGCCATGGTGGTAGCTCAAAAGTTTTGGTGGGAGTGTTTAACCAGAGAAATCATCAAATGCTCCAAACTAGAGCTTTTTTCTCTCAGAAAGCCAATTAATTACTAAGTGAACATTTGCCAGCACTCCACTGGTCAAATGAGTCATTCTTGACAAATATCTACAATTATAACTAAGCACCTACTATCTGCTAAGAATTTTACATGTATATCATATTTAGTCCTCACAACTAGCCTTAAGAAGGTGCATGGTACCTGTTGTTATCTCTGCTAGACAAGGAGACTGAAGCTCAGAAATTGAGTTGTCTATTATTACAGAGCTTTAGCACACATTTTGAATCAGAAATCTACCTCCATATCACTATATAACACTGGCATCCAAGGTTACTGGGTTATTAGATCCCAGAGAAAAATGCTATCATAGGAAATCTTGACATAAACATGCTAATTGACAATTAACATTGTGACTGGGACAGAAAGATGTGGCCTGTATATTTGAGAAATTCTAGATGGGGCATACGTAGGGGCATGCTGCAGGGATTTATACTCTGTACAGCCCTAATTCATTTATCTCTTGCTCTAATGAAGACACAAAAGGCATGTTTATCAAATCTATTGATGCCACAAAACCTGGAGGTATATATATTATCTTGCTTGTCTATTGTGTATGTCTATGAGAACTATCTAATACCCTTTTATGAACAGGCAAGTTTTGCAAAGCTAAATAAATAAATGAAAAATGTCATACGTAGCAATTGAAGGAAAGAGTATTAATCCTGAAGAAACAATTTCTGGAGGAGTTTGAAGGCTGTCTTCAGATCTGGAGTCTGCTCTGTAGAAAATAATCTCCATCTTCCTCCAGGCAGTGAAATTAGACCAATAAAGGAAAGGTATGGGAAGAAAGATTCCATTTCAACAGGAGGAGTTTTCTAGTAAAAGATAATGGACACCAGAATTGCCATAATCAAAAAATCAAAAATCAGTAGATGTTAGCATGGATGCGGTGAACACAGGACAGTTCTACACTGCTGGTGGGAATGTACACTAGTGTGGAGATTCCTTAAAGAATTAAAAGTAGAACAACATTTTGATACAGCAGTGCCACTACTGGGTATCTACCCAGAGCAAAACAAGTCATTATACGAAAAAGATTCTTGCACACGCATGTTTATAGCAGCACAATTCACAATTGCAAAAATCGTGGAACCAACCCAAATGCCTATTAATCAGAGTGGATAAAGAAATTGTGAAATATATATATATGAAATATGGAATGAATTAACAGCACTTGCAGTGACTTGGATGAGATTGGAGACTATTATTCTAAATGATGTAATTCAGGAATGGGAAACCAAACATCGTATGTTCTCACTAATATGTGAGAACTAAGCTATGAGGACGCAAAGGTATTAGAGTGATACAATGGGCTTTGGGGACCTTGGGGGAAGAGTCGGAGGAGGGTGAGGGATAAAAGACTACAAATATGGTACAGTGTATACTGCTCGGGGAATTGGTGCACCAAAATCTCACAAAACACCACTAAAGAACTTAGTCATGTAACCAAATGCCACCTGTACCATCAATAACTTATGGAAAAAAATAATGTTAATACCTTAAAAAAGATGTATATTCTCCCACAAAACAGGTACATGACTATTAGACTTCACACTAAGAATCCTTATTTTCTCAGGTATGGAACAAAGACAATATGAGAGCAATCATTCTTCTGCCTATCCCCTAACTCTTCCTACACACCTTTTTCCCCCTAAGGAAAGGTATAAAACTGAGCCTCCTGAAAACCTCTTCAGGGACAACACAAGCCACAGAGAATTTCTGTGACTCATGTTTATCTTGGGCACACCCTCAAGCTCTAGCTCAATAAACCTCGATTGATTGAGGGGGGGAAAAAAAAAGATAATGCACACTTTATTCCTCAGATTACTCAAGGGAAGCCTGGAAGACCTCTCTCATGGAGTAATGGTTAAGCATACAGGGTTTGGACCCAGGTTTAAATCCTAACTCTATGGCTTACTAACTGTATGACTTTAGTCAATTCTCATGTGCTTCCTCACCTGTAAAATAAGGATAAGAATAGTACCTGTTTAATGAGTTGTTGTAAATATTAAAAGAAATATGTAGTGATGTAGAAAGTGCTTGAACAGTGTCTGGCAAAAAGTCAATACTATGTAAACATTCACTCTTATGTTGTCAAGAGAATTACTATTTTGGCTTAAATCAGCAGCTTTATCAACTTTAGTAGTTTGTTATTTTTTTTTGCTTACTTAACTTCCCCTTGGAACACAGTGCCAAACTCTTAGTTGGCGTGCAACAAATACTGGTTGATGAATTAATACCCAGAGTCTTTCAATCATCTTTATTAAGACTGTCATAAAAAATGATAGAATAAATTCTAGAGAAAGCGGAGGCAACATTCACTAAAAGGCCAAATCCTGCCAATCTCAGAGCTTTTAATATCACTAGGTGTTTCTGAATATATTAAAATAAATAAAATATCATATCCTTAAGAAACAGCCCAACAGCGTGGCCCAAAAGGCCTTGAGTTTTAACAACATTTTAAAAATAATATTGCTAAGTTTATATCTTAGTACATATTTTTTCATCCTTGCTTTCATAAATTCATGCAAATATGAATTGAGTTGGTATGTGCCAGGCATTGGCAATAAGAGATAAATGCTACAGTTTCACCACTTTATCCATCAGTTTTCTTTTTTGGAAAGATTTATTATTCAGCTATTAATTTTGATAAGTGCTCTCAGGATACAAATGATGCACATAGTTGTTTCCAAAAGGGTCATCATCATTTCATTCTTGAATTGTTTTCCTAAATAGGCAAACTTGGTATCAATATTGCTCACTGACTCAAAGCAGTGACTTCAATATAAATTTTAACCAACTCCCAGGAGCTGAATTTGACTCAGTCTGCGTCATTGTCCTGGGAAGAAATGACCATAAAGAAAGCCTAAACTTCTTAGTATTATTTAGCCTGAAGAATAAAAGGCTAGAGAGGAAAAATTTTGTATAATACGTATTTCCAAAATTGAAAGATTATTACTTGAGAGATAGTTGCCATATGTTCTTTCTGTCCCCTGAGGATAAACAGAGGAAAGCCAAAAAACAAAACAAAACAAAACAAAACAAAAAAACAAAAAAACCAGCTCACAGGAGAGCAATGGGGATTTCAGATAATGATTTAAAAAAGAACTCCTGGGTAACAAGTGCCACTGAATATCAGAACAGGTTAGCAGGAGACAGTGTGAAATCTCTTTCTTCAAGAGTATTAGTTGTATGTACATTGTTTTCCAATTTGTTTTACCACCTGTTTTCCTATTTTTATTAATGAAGGAAGAATAAGAAAAACCTAACTCATTCCTTCCCAGAGATGTGTTTCTATGGACAAAATGATGACTCTAAGAGACGTTTAGTACTCCTTTTCTTCTTCATCCCCAGTGATCACCATTTCCTTCCATCTTCATCTCCAGATGACCCAACTGGCCTTCAAGGCCCAGGTCCTCTGTCTGTGCTGAGACCCTCGCTATTCCACATATTGCCCCACTTCTACAGTTCTTCTGACCACACCTCCCCTATTCAGTGTTTCCTTGCTTCCCTGTTATACTCTCATCATGGATATACCAAACCCTCTAAGCAAACTTCTTTTTTGTGGGGTATTGTCCATATTTATGAATTCAACCATCCTCTTCGGGAGACTAACTCGCAAATCCACAACTTCAGCTTAGCAGACTCTCTCAAACTCTAGTTCAGGATTTTCCCACTGATAAATGGGTATTCTCACTCAACTATTTCATAGTCATCCAAACCTCAAAACTCTCACCTTCAAAACTAAAGGTTTCCTCTCCTTCTCTTGGATTTTAAAATATGTCTCATTGATACCTTCATTCTCTTTATGTACCAGCCTTCAAAATGTCTCCCTTCTTACCCTTCTCTGGGTCTAGGAAACTCCCCCAGCCAATGACCTCTCAATTCTTGTTCTATTATATTGCACACATCTCCATAGTGACCGTCAGTGGTTCTCAAAATATGTACTCAATAGAACCCAAGGTTCTACCTCAGCATTCCAGGCCTTTTATAAATTTTCCCCAAATTATTTTTCCACAGTTATCTGCCATTTGACATCTTTCTACTTGAGCCAAATTTATATTCTCACATGTCTGGAATAGTGCTGCTTCTGATCTTTGCTCAAGCTGGGCCCCTGTCATGGTTTGTCTGTCTGAATCTTATTCAGTGTTGTCCAAAATCCAGTTCCAGGTCAACTTTCCTTTGATTACCCCAGTGAATAGTGGTTGTCTTCCTCATCCACATTTCTACCTCTATCAGTTGATTTTCTCTTAACACATCACCTTAAATGGTCACTTGCTTTTTTCTCACATGTTTTTCAACATATAGCTTTTGTCGACTTTCAACTGATTGCAAACAATTTTAAAGTGTGAACTCTGGTAATCTTTATATCTTCTCCCTTAAAAATTACGTTAGTGAACATTGTAGTTTGTTTTTTCTCATCTTTGATCCTGAGTGTGACTTCTTTTGCTGTCATCAGGAAATCACAAACAAAAGCCAACACATTAAATTTTGTCCTTCTCATGGGACTAGTAGATTTTATTCATCTTTTCACTCTAGAGGGTATTTAATTCCTGATATAAAAAATGGAAAGGCATGAGACAAAATGAATAAGGTAAAAATAGAGAGACAAGAAGGAAGAAACAGAAAGAGAAGGAAGACAAAGGTGAAAATAAGAAGGGAAAGAAAGAAGTCCCAAGTTTTTGCTTGGTTTTGTTTTTGTTTTTTTAGTTTTGTTTTGTTTTGTTTTTAGATGCAGTCTCGCTGTCGCTCAGGTTGAAGTGCAGTGGCACGATCTCGGCTCACTGCAACCTCTGCCTCTCGGGTTCAAGCGATTCTCCTGCCTCAGCCTCCAGAGTAGCTGGGACTACAGTCACATGTCACCAAGCCCAGATAATTTTTTGTAATTTTAGTAGAGACAGGGTTTCACTGTGTTAGCCAGGATGGTCCCCATCTCCTGACCTCGTGATCCACCTGCCTCGGCCTTACAAAGTGCTGGATTACAGGCATGAGTCACCGTGCCCGGTCAGTTTTGCTTTTTCTCAGTTTGATAACTCAGAAATTACTTGTAATCTTTCTCACAGTTCAATCCCCATTTCAGAATATCAGTCAAGAAAAGCATAGCTCATATCAGGTGTTCTCTGGAGATGACTCCTCAGATTCAAGATTTCGAAGTAAAACAGCTAACAGCTTCACTTCTACAATAAAGCAAGTTCCTGCCCCCATTACATTGACCTAGTTGAATGGAATTATTGACATTTAACTTCTGTGCATCATAGTTAAATTTTCATCTAGGAAAATTGCCTCATTGGTTCCCTTAACTTTTTCTATCATTACATTTATCTCCCTTTAGCATTAAGAGTAATGCACATCGTTCAGCTGTGGCATAGCTGTCTAATGAAGCAAATTATATCACTCTCACTAAATCCATCAAATCCAAATACTAAAAAATGAAATCCTCCTAGTGGTATAAACAAACTGGTTTTTAATACACAGAATATCATAACAGATTGTCCTTGGCTGTTCACTATACTGTATGCTCTAACACTTGTTGGTTTATTTACAATGTTTCTTCTAAAAAAAGAATTGATCAAGGGAAAACAGCCAACTTCAGAATGTTTTAAATCTACATTACATACTGTCAAAATAACTTTTAAATATATGCAAAACTGAATATTTGCAATTCAAAACAAGAGCACATAAGGGGGAAAGAGAACATGCTTCCATTTCATATAAATCACATTAGAAAGAAGTTATTTGGATTATCCATATTTTAACAGACTCACAGAGAAATGTGTGGCAGAGTGGAATCAGAAATGGAACCTGAAGATGGGACTGAATTGCTGCAATCTCATGATAAAACTTAAACAGATGTGGAGCTGCTTCTTACAGATGAGCAAAGAGTAGTTTCTTGAGATGGAATCTACTCCTGGTGAAGATGTTGTGAACATTGTTGAAATCACAACAAATGATTTAGAATATTACATAAACTTAGTTGAAAAAGCAACGGCAGGCTTTGAGAGGATTGACTACAATTCTGAAAGCTGTCCTACAGTGGGTAAAATACTATCAAATAGCATCGCATGCTATAAAGAAGTATTTCGTGAAAGGAAGTCAAAATCCATGTGGCAAACTTCTTTGTTGTTTGCCACCCCAACCTTCAGCAACCACTGCCCTGATCAGTCAGCAGCCTTCAAAACGTGGTTAAGGACACCAAACCCAGCTGATGCCTGGCTTGAGTTTTTGACAGTGGAGTTAGTGACAACAAAGAGAATGAATAATCAGAGTTCATTCAAACATTCTTTGAGATTTCCAGTAAGTCATGGAATTAAAAAAAAAATTACAGATACAGTAAGAAAAGAAAAAGAGAAGAAAAACTATAGATAAGCCACCCAAAAGTCTTCCTACTAAGAATCTAGTTCAAATTTACTAAGAATCTTGTTCTGGGTAAGCAGCAACTGAGAACTACACTCTTATTACCTCTACTCCTAGCAAAATTAACTAATTCAAATAATCCGAATGTCATTAATGTGGTACAAGACTATTTTTGTCTGTTGTTCATTCTCTTATTTTCCAGCTGGTTACAGCAGGGCTATGAAGTCATGTTTGCCTAATTTGACCTCCTCCCCTGACAAGCATGCACCTACCCAGGTTTTTAGACTGGGACTTGAGAATGTCAATATGGCATTTTTCTTAAGTGGATATAAGGAAAACCTAAGAAGGAGAATTTCCATAGAGACGTTTGGTCCAGTAAGCAGCCAAAACTAACCTGTAAAAACAGAAAAGAATATGCCCAAGCTAGCAGGCTGGACCCAGAAATAGGATAAGGGATGTGTAATACAGCTGACCTAACCGAGCTGAGCAAAGCCTATATAACCTGAACCTCAACTGACCCCCAGACCCTTGAGTGAGCCCAGCTGAGATTAGTGGAGCCATTTAGCCAATCTCAAGCTGCAATAGCTGACCCTCAAGCAACCCACAGCTCCATAAGAAATAAGTGTTTATTGTCCTGTGTTGCTGGAGATATTGTGTTTTTTTGTTATGCAGCATACTGCACGGATAACTAATTAAATTAATAACATTCCTGATCTAATTTGAGCTTCACAATATACCTCTGTATCTTTGCAGCGTATTTCTTCTTTTTTTCATATAACAGTTTAAGTAAGTTTAAATGAGAGCCAACTAATATACTAAAAGGCACTGAAAAGGAAACATACATATATATGGATACATCACAGCATATTAAGGGCAACATTCTACAGAGCGGGTGTTTGGTATGGTTAAAATGTGTCCCCCTGAGTTCATGTGTTGGAAAGTTAATCCCCAGTGCAACAGTGTTGAACAATGGGACCTTAAAGAGGTGATGAGGTCATGAGGGCTCTGTTCTCATGAATGGATCAGTGTCATTATCACAGGAGTGAGTTGGTTATAAAATTGAGTTTGGCTCTCTCCCATGCTCTCTTGCATGTGATAACTTTCACCATGGGATCATGCAGCACAAAGGCCCATGCCAGATGTCAGTGTCATGTGCTAAGACTTCCCAGCCTACAGAACTGTAAGCCAAATAAATTTCTGTTCATTATGAATTGCCCAGTCTGGGGCATTATGTTATAGCAGCATAAAACAAACTAATGGCTGTGAAAAACACAGATAGATGTGATCCAGGCTATCAAGTCATTCACTTAACTCAGCCTGCATAAATCTGTCAATAGCCTCTATAGACAGTGAAGTGCGATGCAGTCACTTTTGTCTCATTTAATCTCACCCCTGACTAGTGTGCTCCCTCCCTGGGATTTTAGATTGTAACTTGAGAATGTCAATCTGGCATTTTTCTTAAGTGGTTATGAAGCAAATCTCAGAATAAGAATTCCCATCTAGTCATTTGGTCCAGGAACCAGCAAAAACTAATCTGTAAAAATACATTAGTACTATTTTCAGGCGGTATTGTGTTCCTTTCTCAGGAATTATTTTCTCTTCCAACCTATCTCAAGTTAACTATTTTATTTCCCAATTCCTTAAGGCCATGCTGTCCACTAGGGATCTCCACAGTAAATAGATCTGCTAAAGGAATTTATAGGAGGGTATCATTGATTAGCTTATATTGTATCTTCATTCTACCTAGAATCACTTCTGTTTTCATCGGTCTGCTTGGAGATGCAACATTTTCACCCAAAGGCATGAGTCTCTAACAGCAGAATTTCAGACTCTATGGTGGGTGAAGAAGTATTTCCCCTAATCTCCTCAGTTAAATAAGAGTAAAGACTGAGTCCTAAGTTGTTCAGAGACATAAACCAATCATATAATGAAAGAAGAGATGTGTCTAATTTTACAAAAGATGTTTGCTCTTATTTTTCTCCAGACACTTGGAAAAAAGTTAAGCTGGAGAAAGTAGAGAGTAAAAGTATGCCTGCATGTATACTCGTGGACTGGTGGGTATCAAAACCTTGGGAAAGACTCAAGACTCATCACTTTTTAGTGCTATTGCAAAGGTACCTCCAGGCTTCTCATGATGCTAAAATGCAGGGATGAGAACTTTTTCTTTCTCTTTTGTTTCTGCTTTTCCCAAAGGCCTCCTGACATGGAGAGACAGATGATGGCAAGTGGTAGAGATCAGGAAGTCCACCCCTTGATGCCCAGGTTTCCGGAGTCACATTTGTCATTCCCAGTGCTCTCCCCTCACTGGGAGCATCTTGTCATGGGGTCTGGCTTGAATGGTTCTAGGAGAGAAAGCCAGGGGTACAGGACAAGGACATCATTCTTCATCACTCAGGCAGGAAAAGGAAGGATAAGAAGGGGAGGGAAAAGGAGCCATCCATGACCGACTCTCGATTAATTACCAGTTTTGACAGTGACAAGGAATGTGGAAAAAAGAGCAGAAATGTTGGAAAAGAAAAAAGAAAATGAGATAAAAATGTGACTTTATAGCCTCTTCCTTCACAGAAAATAACTCCCTTAAATTAGAAAAATCAGTTAATCACATGAGATATCTTACAGGCAGAAGCTAAGAATTTGAAAACTATAAACAAACAGGGCTCAAGACTTGTATTTTCTGTAAGGCCCAGCTCATCTAGGAGATCTGAAGGTGTAAGAAGACTGTCTCTGAAAAACCAAAGCCAGGTTTATACACAAACATTTCCTTTGTCTCTTGTGTGCCTTCTTTCAGTATTGACAATGAAAAGCAATTACATCCAACACAGAGAGAGACACTGAGACCTCTTGGGTCTGACTGCCTGTCCTACCTCAGGAATAAAACTTCATAGCTGCTGCTTTCTTTTGGGAGAGTCCTCTGAAGGATATCTTTGCCTTTTTCTTACTTTCCTTTATATCACCAGCCAGCCTCCAAACTACCCAGACAAACATACCCTCCAGTTATCTTCTCATGTGCTAGAAATTCCCAGAAGCAGAATTGTTCTTCCAGTCAGACAATTCTGTTCCTGGGATGCATCAGTGCAACACCAAATATGTTCATATGGAAGTTCCCAAAACAAACAGTCAGCTGTACAATTTAGCTCCAGGCTAGGCCGTTCTTAGTTCTTTCTGGGAACAGAGGGAGGAAAAATAAGGTTCTGGCATTTTTGCATGCCAGAGAAGATATATGTATGCCATCATTCTAAATAACCTGAGCAATCACTGAAAATAGCACAAGTGAGAGGAATCCTGGGAAAATGTAATATCAGGGTCTGAGTCAAACGAAATTTTGGTTGTCTAAGAATCCTAGAAACCTCTCCTTAGAAGTTTCTATTTCTCCCACAGGAATATTCTAGATATAAGCATATCCTCTGAAAATTGCACTAATTACATTAGACTAAAAATTTTGTTATAGTCTAAGTGTTTGAAGAAAGTTAAAATACTTCTGATTTTCAAGTTTCAAATAGTTATTTCTATTATTACATTTATAGGATTGTCTCATCTGGATTGAATTGATCATATCTGCATTCTGAACACTGCAGTCCTAGAATAAACTGACAATGTTCTGTAGGGCAGTGCTAGTCAGAAGTAAACTATTCCATACTTAATAGGATTTCCAAGATGCCATCATTCAAGAAAAATGTGTTAGAAAACACTATTCATGTGAGGATCTCACTCCTCTAGTGTATCTTCTCCATCCACCTGATTTCTTTATCTTTCCTTTACTATTGTCCTCAAGATGTTTACATATAACTATGAACTGAGAGTTTAAGCAGATTTTTTTCCCCTACCCATTGGTTACTTTGGACATTTGGAACCTAAATTTCACTTGAGAAGGTCCTTCTCAATGATTAAAAAAAAGTTCACAGCTTATAATAATAAACATTGGTTAAGGTTTGCAAAATGAAAAATTGACTACAACATAAGCTTAATGTGCTTAGAACTATGATTTATACAAAGATTAATGCAACAGCAATATAATCTAAATTTAAATAAATCAGATTCCAAGACACTGTCTTGTTTGTTCGTATTTCTCACCTTCTTTCTTTTAACCATATCCCTTGTTCTGTGACACTGCCAATACATTACTAAAGTTTGAAATAAATCTCTTTAAGCAATCTCTTGCCTATGCAATTTAAAACCAAAGTCAGATCCAGAGGGTAAAATCCATCTCTCTTTTCCCTTTAGTGTTCTCTTTAATTTATATTCCTTTAAATATCACTATTCTTATTTAGAGGCTACAGCATATTTATAATATTACCATTCTTCTCAGAAGTTCAATTTTTTTATTATTGTCTTTAAAACTCTTCTATGACAAAGGCATAGGGTAAGTTTATCATTTTAGCTAATTTTAAGAATTGTACATAGCCAGGCACGGTGGCTCACACCTGTAATCCAGCACTTTGGGAGGCCAAGGAGGGCAGATCACAAGGTCAGGAGATCGAGACCAGCCTGGTCAATATGGTGAAACCCTGTCTGTACCAAAAATACAAATATTAGCCAGGCATGGTGGAGGGCGCCTGTACTCCCAGCTACTTGGGAGGCTGAGGCAGGAGAATCGCTTGAACCCGGGAGGTGGAGATTGCAGTGAGCCGAGATTGTGCCACTGCACTGCAGCCTGGGTGACAGAGTGAGGCTCCATCTCAAAAATAAAAAAGAATTAAAAGAATTGTGCATGTCTTTTTACATATTGCTTCTCTGATTGTGTCAACCTTATTCGTCCCAGTGACAAACTTTGCACATAGTAGGGGTTTAACAAAATTAGCACAGACTTTCAGAGCTGGAAGAGACCTTTTGATATCTACATGGTAATTCTGAGAACTATGGAAGTGAAATGACTTTTTCTTTTACCTTTCAATGTTTTTTCACTGTGCTGGATTTGAGGTTAAATAGCATTGGTTTGGAAAATATTATCTAATATTGCATATGTATACTAGAAAATACGCCTAAAATATCCCCAAATACTTCCTGTGGGGTCCATTTTATCACATCTAATGTTCTATTTCAAGGTTGCATATGGCCAACACCTCCTGCTTGGTTCTTTGGTGAGACAACAGTACCGAAGATGATTGACTATAGGTTGAATGTTTACCCTGTGTCAAGCACTGAGCCAAGCACTTTAATCTTGACAACTATTTCTAAAGTAGGCACTATTATTATCCCTACTATTATCATATTTTACAGAACAAGAATCAAAGACTTAGAGATGATCACTAACCTAGAGAAGTCATACAGCAAGTAAGTGCTAAGATCCCAATCCAGTTCTGTTTGACTTTAGTACCTAAGTTTTACTCATTATATCCACAGGGTAGAATGCAAGCAGCATCTGGTGAGTATTGTCTTTTCTTGGTTCTTGTTTTGGTCCTGTGGCTTCCTGACCACCTCTATTTGAGATTTTCTTAGAAGTCAGCTTTTCTGTGTGTGAAGTGGTAAGGCATGCTTACTCATTGCCAGTAGAATATCAATATGTACTATTATAACAAAGTGGAAAGGTCAAGGATCTTAAATATGAACAAATTAGCAGTTAAGTCCATATTTTCATCACCTGCTGTATACATTTAGGCAGACTTAACTTCAAGTCTCAGTAAGTCATTCTAACTGGGTTGTTGCAAGATTTCAGCATCATGTGTCACATGCCTGGCAAATAGAAAGCTATTAATAGTGTTTACTGTCATCAATGCTAAAAAGAAAGGTCTTTTATTTACCCATCTATGTTATAAGGCTGCAATATTTGGATATTTTCTATTTTCTCTTTGTCAGGAGACAAATTATGAATTATCCCAAGACCCCAATGTAAGTGGGGACATAGTTATTCAAGAAGTCAGAAGCCAGACAGATCCCCAATCCCACTGGCTTATGACACCTTTAAAACTGGGCAGGAACACGTAGGCCAACCTGAGCCATCACCTTCAAAAGGCTGCCTCCCTGCAGAACTGCCCTTAGACCAACTGGTACATAAACTGTCTTTACCTATCATCAATCTCTGAGGCACTCCTGCTCTGGCTACTACCTTTGTATTTCAGTTTGCTCTCCCTGCTTCCGTAGTTTGAGTTGGTGTCTGGCCTGTGTCCTTATATCAGTTTCACTTTCTGAAATACTGGTATGATGACTTGTCTATAGTTCATTAGTTCATGTGTCTCATGCAATGGGCATAGCAGTATCTTTAGAACTCCAGTCCTGCTGATACTAAGGCCTTCGTCCAAACACCACAAAAGAGTATTTTCTCCTGGGGGGCTTTCCGTTAACCTCCGTTGGCTTTCAGTTGCCATAACCCACAGTGACCATGACTTAGTGGAGATGGGAAACTCAATGGGACAATTATGTATGTGTACGGCTGATTCATACTGAATTGTTTTGGCTATTATGCTCTAGATTATGTACAGTTTTTATAAGGGCAAATCCTGAGACCTTGAAGAATTCTGCTACCAGCATAGTTTCTTTCATAATGCCTATATGTTCTCCTTCTCAACAGTTTTCAAGTGACTTAGTAGAAGGTTAAGATAACAAGAAAGGGTTCAGAATAAACCAGATCAAGTTTCCCTTTTCCTTACCACGCATCTCCACCAGGAGATTCAGAATTCCAGGGGATCTTAAGAATAATTTGCTTTTCTCAGGAATTCCCTGGATGGGTAACTGGAATGTGTATGGCCTCTTTCAATATATAACCTTGGAATATCGAGAGAAACCAAACATTATTGGAGTTTGGACACTCGCCTTCAGTAGCATACTGGGATGCCAGCAATGACCCTAATGAATCCTGCACCCCAGAAAATAGCAACCACTACGTGTCCATTAAAAATAACCAGTGGCTGATTCTGCATTTAGAAAAGCTTAAGGTCTTTGTCATAAGGAATGAGGTTTCACAAGTATGTATAAATTAGACTTAAATTCATTTTTTCAATACTTACTAAATGCCATGAGCCCTGGAAAGAGAATAAATGTAGATAGAGAGAGGGAAGAAAGAAAGCGAAAAGAGGAAATCTGTCAGTTAAATGAGAAAGAGCTGATATTTTACTGACTGTCAAGAATAGCCTGATGATGATAAAAAAAATTTTTCAGTAAGGATTACGGGCCTTTTCAACTTAATCTGAAAATGTCTCCATGGCAAGAATATTTTCCTCTTCTTTTTTGATGCAATATCTGATCCATGAAGGACTGCTGGCTAATAATTGTAGGGAAATCTGAACAAATGAGTAGATGAAACATTACTTCCCTTTAGAAGAATTTTTGAAGAATGTCCAGTATAGCCCAATTCCAAAATGCAATGTGCTTCTTTGTCAGAACATATATTCAAGTGTAATATAAATTCCTGCCCTGCCATAAATATTGTCTTCAGGGAAATCTTTGTCAAGGAAGAGAAAAATCACAGTGTAATACATTTGGATAGACACACAAATCTGTCTATCTTCTGATGAATCGATAAATATGTTTTTATTGTTACTGTGAAACAGATTATATAGGTATACAGATGTATGACTTTTTTATGCATGAAATAATGTAGGATTGCACTCACCATAGATTGACTTATAGTTTTCACTGTTCTGTGTCACTGCAGAAAGTTATTCTCACAGGCGTATATTGCATGTACCCTGCTAGGAAGGGACTCAGGAAAAAGTCCCTACAAAAGTAAAAGCCATACTTGTCTCTAGATGACTTGAACTTTGTGTTGGGCAGAACAGTGAGAGGGACGGGAAGGAAGAGATAAAGAAGAAAGGGACTAAGCGGCAGTCCCAGCATTCTGAAAAACGGAGGATTTCCAAAGCAATCACATGATGCCCAGACACTTAAAAAGCCATTTGGAAGATAATGACCAATGATAGCTATTCAAAAGTATGGTGGATTTAAGAATGGCTGCTGTCCCCTCTGGGGAGTTTGAAGTTATTTGACTCAATTGCCTTGTTGGCTTTGTTTTAGGGAAGAAATGGCCTTTGTCTGGAGATCCATTAGCCACATGTGCATGGTTGCCCTGTGTAAAGAAAACCTTGCTATAAAGACTATTCTCCAGAAAGATACCTATTAGAGATTTCATCTTTCCAGTATATTCTAAAAAAAAGAAATATGTATTGTACAAGCCAAAGGGTTAACAGGAATATACATTTGCTTGAAAATGGCCTATTTTTTTCCACATATCTCAAATTTAGAGATTTCAGGTTCCTCAAATAGGAGACTTGGAAATACTTCTTAATGCTAGGTCTTATATTTGGAAAGAGACTCTCCACTATCACCACCAAATTGCAATAAAGGTTTTCTCTCAATTTATCACCCAAAGTACTGAATTTAATACATTCATGCTATTTTTTTGACTGTATGCAATGTTTCTTAATAATGACTCAAAGCATGTTACAAATGTTTTCTTTGCAATGTCGAATGAAGGAATAAGGGTTACCTGTGCAATGAACTTGTAACAGGATAGAAACTCTAGTCGACTTCTTATGGTAAAAATGTACAAAGGCAAACAAAACCTACCAATGTTACACCAAGACACCACCTGCTGGGTTACACTGTTGGGTTGTCATCCGTGTTCTCAACTAACACTTCTGCATCTCCGCTTTATGCATGAACTATGATGAGGTATATAGTGAGTGGTACACACAGAGGGCATGACCCATGTCCTCAAGTCACAGAAAATTTAGTCACACCAGCTGAGAGCATCTTCCATCTTATCCAAGAAAGTCCATTGCTGAAAATCTCAAAAGGGTCTTCTTGTAATCACCTGTAAAATCTAGTGTGATGCTAGAAAAGGACATTTGCTATTTTTTTCTTATGCTTACACATTTTTAAGAATGATTAATTTCTGAAATTGCATTATATTACCTTTTAGAAGGGTAAATCATTATGGTGAGCACTGAATTACTCTGGGGTGCAATATGACATTTACTCTGAACCTAAGGGAAAAGGTCATTTAATCTGTTTTAGCTCCAGATGCCTCTTCTATAAGTGCTGTCTCTAAAATGGAGATAACAATACTTTCTACCTCACAGGACTACTGTGAAGATTAAATGAGATAATGAATTTGAACCATTTAACCCAGTTCCTGGAAACAAATGTTAGCTCCTAACAATAATAAAAACAACAATACAATGACTTGCCACCTATGAAAACTGCTAAGTGGTTCTGGAAATTTACCAACCTGCCTTTAAGAGGGGTTCTGACTCTGCTCATGGTACACTGGTTTGAAATTTTTGAAAAATAATTTATCTGTATGCTTAAATGCTACAAGCACCACACTTTGGTACTCTGGCCAGCATCCTTAATTTTAGGCTGGTTCTAGGTGAACGAAGCCCATGGCTTTAGTTAACTACCAAAGCAGAAAAATGGTGAGAAGGAAACTCGATCGGAGGGAATCTGTCCAGATGTTTATTTCCCTTCATTTAGGCCCATATAACATATAGATCAAATGCTCAGATCTATTAGGAGCAGAGAAAAATGCCAGAATCGATGCTGCAACAGATTTTGCATTTACCCTGAATTAATGCCTCTATATAAGTGTTGTTGCTGATTTAACTTCTTGTTAACGGCCTTAAATGTTTGACCGGTATCGTTTGCCTGCTGGAATACAGGAACATCTACATCACAGATTCCCTGTAGAGTCATAAGACAGGAATCTGCAAAGCCAACAGAGACAGCTGGGAAGTGTAGTAGAAGTGAGTGACCCTGCCCTTCTTAGGAGGTCATCCTTGGAGAAAAAGCTGACACCCTCACATCACAAAATGTAACTACCATCCAAGTGAGATCTTTTACTCCTCACCAAAAATTAAGGTGGAGTTTCTTTTTAAATGATAGAGAAATTTTGGAGACTTTATTCTTTTTCTTTTCTCTGCCTTTGGGACAATTTCAATGTAATTACTGAAAGCATGAAAAAAATCAACTTTGGGGTTTTCAGACACGTGTCTTATTGTGACCACCCATGGTTTTCAAAATTTGATTCACTGGAGATGTTAGTGGGTGATTCATGAAAAAGAGAGAGACATGGCATGTTAGCCATGTTGGATATACACTACACATATTTATATATGAAAAGGTCTAAAAGTCCCACAGTAAGGCAAAATTTTAAAATGTGTACACAGCCCTATATTTACTTAATATATTTAAGTAAGAAACACCTTTTTTTTTTTTTTTCAGGTAACACCCTTGATGTCATGATTTGTTTGCAGGCAATTCTATTTCATGTTGAACCATTAATATGGAATGGAATAAAATAGAATGGCTATAAGTTAATGAGTGCTTAATGTATGCCAGGCAAATACTATCCTAACTATTTTGCATGTATCAGAACATTTTATCCACCCAGAAACCCTATGAGATATGTACCATGAACATCCCCACATTGAGAGGTTAAATAACTTAAGGTCAGACAGACAGTAAGTGGTGGGGACAGCCTTGATTCCACCTAGAGAGTTTGAATCCAAGTCATCTCAAAACAGCATACAGCTAGAAAACCTAGAGAAGTGCCAGAAATTATTTTATAAAATCTTGGGGGGAAATGAGTATTTTTTCATCTAGAAAATTTAATGCTGAAAAGAAGTAATAGTATCCTCATATATAAAACAGGATTCAAATAAAAAATTTAAATTAGCTGTAGTAAAAATTCCCAAGTATGGGCCGGGTGCAGTGGTGGCTCATGCCTGTAATCCTAGCATTTTGGGAGGCCAAGGTGGGCAGATCACGAGGTCAGGAGATCGAGACCATCCTGGCTAACATGGTGAAACCCCGTTTCTACTAAAAATACAAAAAAGTAGCTGGGTGTGGTGGCGGGCACCTGTAGTCCCAGCTACTTGGGACGCTGAGGCAGGAGAATGGCGTGAACCTGGGAGGTGGAGCTTGCAGTGAGTCGAGATTGTGCCACTGCACTCCAGCATGGGCAACAGTGCAAGACTCTGTCTAAAAAAAAACAAAAATCCCAAGTGTGAAATTGTTAAAATCATATGGAAATAGATACTTCAGAATTGTTTGCTCTATGAACCTTTTACAATTAGAATGTTTCACCATGTGTATCTTTCAGGACAGTCTTTATTAAAAGCAATTGGATTAATAATCTCTGAATTGTCATGAATCTGCAAGTGTCCGGGATTTCACATGAAGAAAATGAAAGAAGACACTTTAGAGTGTGGAGTGACTTCCCTTCATTATAAGCGAGCCAGTCCTCAGAAAATTTCCTGGGTATTAGTATTTCTGCTTAAGACATGAGCTTATTAGAAATAAGAAATAACTTATTAGAATGATAATGATGTTTAAAAGGAATAATAATAATAACTTGTTAAGATGATGTAACTCAATAAACAACATGTCAACTGTGTTAGGTGCATTTCTGTAAAATATTCTGAGATGTGAAGCTTGTTAATAAAATTACAGCACAACTCAATTTGACACAAATGCCACATGATATCAAAAAAACCTGAGAGCCTATAGGACCAAGCCAAAGGATTTGTGCAGCATCCTTAACTATTCATCTCATCTTTTCATATACAAACAACACAAATAAGAAGACTAAAGGAGAATTAGAGAGCAATTTCCCTTGGGGATTGCCAATAAAGACACCTCTCTGATAGGAAAACAAAACAAAACAAAACATAGTCTGGTATTTACAGAGAAGTCCCAAGGATGACATTTTCCTTTGATAAGTATCCTCAGTCACTCAGTGCTAAACTCTTTACCCTTGGCTCTCCTCATTAGTGAGACTTAGGTACTGCATTATTCAGGTCGCTTTTATCATCCTCCAGAAAGCTCAGGTTAGCATGGGTGGGGGAGGGAGATGTTCCTTAAATGAATGTCTGTGATGAGACCAGAATTTGTGATTCTACTTTAGTTTGAGGACTATCCGTGCATCCTATAAAGACACTATTGACATAGCATCTACTTTGTAAAGGTAGAGATGATACCGTTTTTGTAAATGCTACTGTCTTGAGAAGGATAATGGAAATCTGAAGGTACTATCCATATCTGGCAAATGTTATCTTGGAATCTTTTTCTTTATATCTTGTTCTTTTTCACCGATAAGCGTGAATCGTCTTCTCTTGCTGTTTCCTTTCCTTCTTTGTCTCTTTTATTACAAAATTAAAAATTAATGAACAGGTGCCTAAAACACTGTAGATTTCATATCTTGTTTGGGCTAATTATATTATGTGGCCTGCCAAAATGGTGTCATTAATGAGCTTACATTACAGGAGCTTTCTGATCAATTCTTTGACACTAAATGAAGGACCCTACCCATATTTAAGGATCTGAAGCCTGAAGTCGAGAGCCACTTCTATGTGAAAGATAGGTTGTCAGAGCTCTAGGCAATCTGATGCCCACATCTCTCCCCACCTCTGCTGTTGTGGCTGCTTTGGTATTACTTTGAATTGTGGAAAGACTCTCTGTGGTTCCCTAGCCTCAATTTTCTTCTTGGGTACTATGATCTCAGACCTGTTGCTGGTAGTGGCTTCAAATCCATTTGAGGATTCCAGATCTATTCACAGACAAGGTGTTCCAGGCTGCGCCACGGAAGTCGACCTTGTGGGATTGAAATGTTAAGCTGGAATCCTTTCGACTCTTATGAATGCAAGAGCTTGTCAGATAAGCAAAAGAAAAACAAGTGACGAAACAGGATGCCATTGTAGGCCATGAGCCGGGCTTTGGCGGTAATAGACATAGCCATTATGTAAGCACAGTGCAGACAAGAAAACAGCAGAGTTGTGATTGTAGACTAGAGTTAGTCCAAACAAGAACTGTGTTAGAATTTTGAAAGTTTTACCTTTTGAATGCCAGACTTACTACTTTAAATACTTAGATATATTTTTTAATGAGCATATAATCAAGATTTCCCACTACACATGTTACTGAGCCTTCGTCGGATGTGAGACATTTTACTTCTTGCTCTGGGATTCTCAGAGGACTTGGTCCTTCTTTTCAACCATCTTGCATTAAAATGAAGATGTATTAGAAAACAAATGCATTCATGACATAAAAGTCCACTGAGTTAATTAACAGTCAAGGCAAGGATGAAACAGAAAGATGTGGTTGGGCTGAACTGGCTAATTCTAGTACAAATCTTGCTATAACACATGAAAAACTGAAGTATGGGAAAGTAGAGCTACTGCTTCAAGCAGAACAATGAGGTTTTGATAATAATTTCAATTATTTAAACTTAAATGAATCAAATATAGGTATTTTAAAGTTCAATACAATCCAAAGGTTTAGAATTAAGTGTATAAAAAATAAAAGTAGGTCAAGAGCAAAATAATAGTTACATCTTATCTATATGCTTAACAAACTTGATACATGGCGTAATTCAAATGTAGACTTAATCTATTCTGATTTTATAGAAATACTTCTCTTTAATGTGTACCAGATTTTTCTTTATGTGTCTGTTTGTAGTAAGTCTGTTTTTCAAAGTCACTTCCCATTTTAAAATTGATTTAATCAATGATGCAATCTTTAAATGGTGAGTAAATTATCTGCTAACACTAAAGAATTTTATAGTAGATTTTATAATCTCTTGTAGAATCTAATATTTTTCTTCATTATAATTGAACTTAAGTAATTTATTGTGTAATTACTTGTTTAATGTCTGTCTTAATCCTACTAGAATATAGTTTCCATGAAGGCCCCAGTCTTGTCTTAACACATAGAACAGGGGTCTCCAACCCATGGCCAAAGGCCAGTACTGGTCTGTGGCCTGTTGGAAACCCGGGTCACACAGCAGGAGGTGAGCAGCAGGTGAGCAAGCAAAGCTTCATCTGTATTTACAGCCGCTCCCCACTCCTTGCATTACTGCCTGAGCTCTGCCTCCGGTCAGATCAGTGGCAGCGTTAGATTCTCATAGGAGTGTGAACCCTATTGTGAACCATGCATGCTGGGGATCTAGGCTGTATGCTCCTCATGAGAACCTAATACCTGATGATCTGTCACTGTCTGTCATCACCACCATATGGGATCGTCCAGTTACAGGAAAACAAGCTCAGGGCTCCCACTCATTCTACATTATGATGAGTTGTATAATTATTTCATTATATGTTACAATATAGTAATAATAGAACTAAAGTACACAATAAGTGTAATGTACTTGATCATCCCAAAACCATCCGCCAACCCCAGTCCATGGAAAAATTTTCTTTGGTGAAACTGGTCCCTGGTGCCAAAAAGGCTGGTGGCTGCTGACTTAGAATATTGTCTTCACACATGCTAGGTACTCGGTAGGTATTAATAAGGACATACAAATAAACTAAACTGATATTGATCATTTTATTATCATCATAATTATTTGGAGGACCATGATTATAACTAGAAGTAACAGTAAGGACTAAAATATAAGGGAAATCATACTTTCCTTTTTATTATAACCCAACCACCCAAAAAACACCACTGATAAGAATCTCTTTTCACAGATGGGAGCCATCTAATTCCCAAGTAATGTTTACTCCTTCTAAAAGCAGAGCTTTGGAATCAATGATTGAGATGTTTTTCACATGAGATGCCCCACCCTGTGCACAGTTGCTGAGGTCACTTTATAAAAAAATAAGTTTTCACGTCATCATAACCTCTTTTTTTTTTTTTTTTAATTTTGAGACAGTGTCACACTCTGTTGCCCAGGACTGGAATGCAGTGACGCGATCTCGGCTCATTGCACCCTCCACCTCCCATGTTCAAGAGATTCTCGTGTTTCAGCCTCCCGAGTAGCTGGGATTATGGGCACCCACATCCACGTGGCTAATTTTTGTATTTTTAGTAGAGACGGATTTTCACTATGTTGGCCAGGCTTATCTCGAACTCCTGTCTTCAAGCGATCCACCTGCCTTGGTCTCCCAAAGTGCTGGGATTACAGGCGTGAGCCACCGTGCCCAGCCACATGTCATCATAAGTTCTTTAAGGGGAGATCCTATATTTCATATTACCCTAGTTAAATCTTACTTCCCATCATAGGTTTCCCTCTGTCCTAAATATCTACTATACACTCCACATAGTCCAGGGAAACAAAATGTTGTTCTAACTTACAGGCTTGTACCAGAAAAGGGAAATCATCTGACTTCTTTCAGATAAAGATCAAAAGGTCAAAGTGGAATCTCAGATTTGACCCAGTCTTCCACTGACCTATTTAGAATCTTTATAGACTAAGTTCATACTTTTAAAAATAGTTTGGCACTTCATGCCTACATGTATATATCTATATATGCACACACACATACATACACACACTTGTCTATATATATTTAGTTACTTTCTTATTCTTCATTTCCATAGTTGGTTGGTTTTCTGTACTAAACTTCTTTTTTGAACTGACTAAGAATCTGGCTATATTTCACAGTGTCTCTCTCTCTCTTTGCTACATATAGCACTATAGATTGTATATGACTGTAGTATGTAGTCATGACATCACGTAAAGGTTATTAGCTCTAAGGCATAGATGAGGCACTGGCATAGAAGTGAAACCATACATGGATAAATATTTATTATCAAGTTTTTCAATTATGTAAAAGCTTCCACAGTGCCCTGTGATTCTAATTTTCAAGTACCTTATGATATCTGCTGTGAGTTTTTAGATATGAACTAAACTCAGCAAGTAAATCCATTAAAGTCTCTATTATATAAAGTATACCATGCAGGGTAAGCTGTTAAGATGAGGGACTTAGGGAAATAAAAAATAGCAGTTAATTAAGAATGCAAAAACATGAGAGCTAATTCAATTTTTATTCAGCACAGAATCACTCTTCATCTGTTTCTAGTACCCATGAAACTACTGGAAAACATACTCTCAAAAACCTGATATTTACTTTTTAAAAATGCTCAAATATTTCCTATTACTACTTGTTTTTGTGTGGCCAAGGGGGAAAAATGGGGAGTGAGTCCATTTATTCCTTGCTAGAGACTATGATTTCAAATTTCAATTAAAATGAAATGAGCAGCACATTTATCACTACAAAGCAGGTTGTAGGTAGCAGCAATAGGCCTTCTTTCATTGCTATGGCAACTGGACTACATTGTCACGGCTACCTTGGCGCTACATGTAATTGTCAGTGTGTGAGCTAAACTGATAATGTACAATCAATACCCTGTAAGCCACAAACCACATGTTGAGCCTGAAAGAAAACCCAGAGAAAGCGAGGTAATTTATTATTATTTTTATAATTGTGGTCTGGGGCAGACACAGGCTATTACAGCAACCTATAAATTTTACTAAAAGAGAAAGAAAGCAAAAGTGGATTGTACTATTTGGACTAAATACCTCACAACATTAGGGTGGAATGATCATCAAATGGTCAGGGGCACTGATTGAGCATTAAAGAGAATAGAATGCAGTGGCAGTTGTGGCTGGGTGCTTGGAAAAACCAACAGCCCTCCACCTGAGGGGAATTACCCATGCAGGATCTTGAAATAAAGGCTCTCGGTCTGTCCAGGTTGGAAAAACCAAGTATATATTCACAATGTTCTCTGGGTATCTTCTTCACCACTGGCAAGCTCCCAGTTATTTGTTACAAACAAATAAAAGTGTCTCCTGCAGACACCAATTTATGTGGAGATTACATGAGTAGCAAGCATAAAGATAATCAGACCTCCCCATTTTCTCCACCCAGTCCTGCCCTTATTTCCAAGACTTTCCAAATTCTCAAGCAAGTGGTTATCAGACTTCAGCGTAAATCAGAATCATCTGGGAGGGCTTGTTGAAACACAAATTGCCGGATTCCTCCCCTAGAACTTCACACTCAGCAGGTTCGGGGTGGGAACTGGGAATTTGCTAATGTCGCTGGTCCTGGGACTACACTTTGAGAGCCATTGCCTGATACTCATCTCAGCAGATATTTATTTTTTAAAAATAATAATATCTCTCCAAGTAGATTAACAATACAGTGCAAACTGTGTGTTTTAAAAGAAAACTTCGATCAGTGAAATGGTTCCACCAACACTGAGATAGTCTGTAATCTTGGTTCTTGGTCAAGTATTCTATTGTTAGTTCCAGGAAAGACCAGGGAGAATTTTTTTGTTGTTTTCTTGCTCTTTGTATATGTCTAGTTAAGGAGCTTGAAATCTCATAAACATCTCTGAAAATAAGTAAAGAATGAGCAGCATCAGAATTATTAAAATAATAGAGAAGTACATTTTCTAGGTGTAAAGAGGAGTTGAGAAATGAGTGCTATCAGCAGGTACAAGAAGAAGACAAACCTCAGAGATAAGTTTCTTCATCTATCAGTCTCATCATCAGCCTCATTTTAGAAATAGCTGCTAAGAGAAAGCCTTCCCTGTAGTAGAAAGAAAAGCTAGAAGACTTGTATTGGAAGGGTCCTTCACCAAGGAAAATGCTGAGTGGTAGGAAATCACTGAAGCAATTTGGACCTGGGCAGAGATTAATGATTTGGTAGAAAGCTGCTGACTCAATGACATTCACATCCCAGAGTAAAGTCATTTTATCACTTGGTTTCCAGTATCTGGTATGGTACTGAAATCAAAATATGCATGTTTTGGAGATTATCAACAAAAGATATGCAGTTGAACATACGCATACATGTGAGAGATCATGTTGTCTTGTGCTTTCTCTTGTATTTTTAATCTATCCCCCCAAAAACAGAACCTAACAGCATGTACTCAAATTAGGTTTTATCTATTCAGATTTACTTTCAGTCTGAAACAGAAAAAAATCATGGGCATGTTGCAAAAAATAGCAATAAATTAGTAACAAGAGCTATAACTCAATCAAGAGGCTAGACAACAATTTGACGAAAGTAAATGTTGTTTTTTCATTCCTTTAAAACAATTTCTGTTCCACAGTACCATAGAAAATGTGAGGTGGTTAACAATAACAAAGTGAATATAATAGAGTTTCAACTTCCACAATAGTAAGCTAATAAAATGGTATTTTAAATTATCAGACAAAGAAAGACAGAGACACTTGCCAAGACGCTTAAGGTTTATAAAATGAGCTCAGCATTTAACCACAGATGGTCATTACATAATTTTTTTAAAAATTGCATGTAAGTATTGGAACAGAGCAGTGTTTCTCAAAGTGTGCATCATCATCACCTGGGAGGGTATGAGAAATGCAACTCGGGCTGTCCAACCCCAGACATACTGTATCAGGAAACCTGGGTGGAGCTCAGCAATCCGGGCTGCCTCCGGCCCACCTGCTGATGCCGATGTACTACATACAGGTTGAGGATATCAATGGAGCACTTCTCTCTTTCTCCCTGTTCTCTATTACTGGCCTTGATGAGAACAACCACATAGTCATTTTTTTGGTCATAAAGTTACTGGAAATGATGGACTATTCTTTAAACAAACTAGTAATAAAAAATAAAGATCTCAGGTCACCATCCTTTATTTTACTTTTTATCATGATCTTTTATATTCACACTCATTTTAATATTGTTATGCTTAAGAAATCAAGAGTAACATTGATTAAAAAATCATTTTCCACAAAATTGAAAGCAAACAGCTAACTATAGTATTTTCTCTCATTTTCGTTAACATTTAGCAATTTAAGATCCAAGTGTCTCTTTCCAGAAATTCACCCACTCCTCAAATGCTACAAGATCACCCTTCAAATGCAAAGGTATCAGAGAGAAAGACACCTGCAAGAGTTTCTTTTCACCATTGAGACAATTTCTTCATAGATTAGGTTTAAATAATCCCTCAGAAACCTTAGATTGCAGCCTTGGGTACTCAGGCTGTTTTAGAAGTTATTTTTTCCACATTCATTAACATTAATTTGTGCATTTTATGACACAAAAACTTATCAAAGCATCTTAGCTGTGAAACTAACTAAATAAATATCCCCAGCATTCCCCAAATTTAGAGATTATTTATTTTCTCCGAGGGCTGATAAAAGTTCTGATGGCACATTTTCTAATTTTAAAGCATTTTCATTTCACACTTCTGAAAAACTTGAAGTCAGGAGTGAGCGGGTGGGTCTGTTTGAAGTGTGATTCACACTTTATGCTCTCTTCCCCCAACAGCTCATGCATATTTATAATGCCAACCAGACTTTAGGTTTTAAACATGCCAAAGAAAGGGACAGTTTTAGAGAATAATAAATAATTGTGCTGTAGTTATGTAGCACCTTCTCTCCAAAATATCTACCCTGTTTACAAATGTTAACTCAACAATTTCTGAAGATAAAATTATAGATAAGTCATCCTCACCTTCATCTTATCCTATACAACTCTTAAAAAATATTTTTCTCTAGAGCTATTTCAACAGTAACTTTTCTTTTCCAAGTCTATACCACGCCTTATTTCACTTAATGGTTCATTATTCATTTATCACCTAGTCCATGCATCCATCTCTCCATCTAAAAATGCTTCATCAAAAAGACCATGATAGGGATCCTGTGATGAAGCCAGTGATAGGTTCAAGGTGTACAAAGAGAGAACTCCATCTTTCTGATGGGTGAAGACTCAGATAAGTATAAATATAAAAAGTGCAACAATTGATAACTAGATGGAATATTGAAGATGTGAATATCTAGCTTGTTTTTCTAGGTCAGTTAAAAATGATATTATGAGGGTAGTAATATTTTAATTGAACATGAATGGATAGGAGGGAGTACACTAGGTTAATGAGACAGAATAAGCAATTCAGGAGAAAGAAGTAGCATAGGTACATTTGCAGAGGACTGAATGAGCACAGCATACTCAGGAAACAGCAAACAATCCAGCATGGCTAGAGTGCTAGTTGCATACAGCAAAATGGTGGGACTCAAGACTGAAATAATAAGCAAGGGATAAAGTGGGAAGAATCTGTACATCACAGAGGAGTTGGAATTTTAGCCTGTAGCTGGGGGATCACCTATTCAACACCATAGGCTAGAGGTTTTCTGTGCAAAAACTAGAGAGTGTGCAGCTCATTAAAAGGCATTCTAATTCAATTATTTAAAACATCATGCGGCTCCACAAAGCACATTTTCAGGTTTAGAATCAGTGCCTCTTTCTGATTCCTAAAGCTATCTGGAAACCATAGGGAAAAAATAAGAGGGTCATATTATCAGATTTGCATTCAACTGGATGGAGATAGATTCTAGTGGAGTGATGCAGAAGGCAAAACTACCAGTTAAGAATTGCTATAACAGTACAGTTCCTGTTAATGTGGTTGGTTTGTTCACATATTCAATGGACATTACTGAGTATTAAAAGGCACAAAGCCCTGAGCTAAGCTCAGAATCAGACATTGTAATTGCTGTGATGAAAGTCCAATGCATTGCTTTGTGTTGGTTTGGTTTTGTTTTTCTCTTCCTTTAGTTCATAAACTTCCTAAAGGAAGCAACAACACCTCTTTTAAATGCAATCATAAGCTTGCCTAAAGCGCTACTACAGAGTTGTGCATGCTTTGTGCATGCCACAAATGTGTGCTGATGATATTCAGTTTCACGACTACAACACTGTTTTGTAACTTAGCCAGGAAACAGAGAAGTGCTGTGATTTAAACAATGTGCTATCCCACTTCCTCACTGCCAGCAACAGAACCCAGAAGCTGAAGCTCTGGGCTTGAGTATCAGATGGCTGGGAAAATTCTGGAACTCAGTTATAAGCAGTGAAGACTGTTTCCCACTCTGAAGCAGCCCACGGTTTTCAAGGACGAAAACAGTGAACATGTAATTCAGCAGTGTGATACACTATGATGTACCCTTCTCATTATTCAGCTTGTGGATATAATTTATTTGATGAAGTGAGAAAATGCACATTCACCTGCTTAAAAAATAAGATGTTCTATTCATTTATTAAAAATATCTCTATAAAGTTTACTAGTCATATTGATATAAAACAAATATAAAGCACATGCAATGGATCCTTGTAAGTTTATAAATTTTTCTCTGAAAAGGATCAGTGATAACCAAAATCTTCTAACATCTAATCAGGAACAACTCCAAAAAAATTCTCAATCTTCTGTTTTTTATCCCACACTGATCTTGTTAAACTTAGTTTATGCTATGATTTCTCTTCCTTATTTCAGGTCTTTTAAAAAAGAAATCTGAATTCTAAGTTATTTTACTTATGTACATATCTAAAATTTGATTTCTTTTGCTTTCCCCATTCCATATTTCCCTATTTCTTCCCTTCCTCTTTCCAACCCTTGGCAATGCAGATTAATAACCTGCATCATTCTTATCTTTCTCCATTACTATCTCATTTCCTCACTTAACAATACATTGTGGAAATATTTCTAAGTCATCTGCCTTAGATGAAGAGAGATCAAGTCCATTCTGCAAAGTGACTGCATAATAGTCCCTGATAGAGATTTACTATAATTTACTTAACAATTCCATTTTTCTATTCATGAACATTTACTTAATCTTTCCACATTTTTTTAAACCACTGCAAAATATGATACAATATTGGGTATGTATAGCTAGATACTGGTATTTTAATTTCTAGGAGAGTCTCATAATTAGGATTTCTGATCAAAGCATATATATATATATATAGTTATATATATATATAACTTTCAATAGAAACTGCCATTCAAAAGTTAATCTTTTTTTTTAAAAAAAAGCTGTAACAATTTAAAAATTTTCTACATCTCAAACAGCAATAGGAGTCACCACACTTTTAAATTTATGCCAATCGTATGAATACAAAACATCTCATTGTTACTTAAATTTGAAATTGTCTGACCATGAAGGAGGTTGGGCATTTTTTCATTGGTTTAAGGATAATCTGAATTTTTTCTTCTGTGAATTGTTTATTCATATTTATCACCAATTTTTCTATTGGATTGTTCTCCTCAATTATCAATTTGCAAAAATTCTAGGTGGAGTCTAGACATTAATGCTACTTTCATTTGTGTGGCAGGCACTGCTAGCCACCTTTCTGGAATTAATACTGCCCTTCTCCCCATAGTAAAAGAACTCTAATGCTAAAGTTGCAAATATGCCCAGATTAAAAAAACAAAAACAACCACAAACAAATCATATTAACCAGTTGTCCTTGCACCTGGGATGGACACATTTATGGATAAGGATATATAACCATAATTTACTAGAAGAGACTTCTAGTAAATTATAAAATACATACTTAGCCCACATATACATTTTTTGCTTTCACCTACCTGTTTTCTTTCCTTTTTTTTTTTTTTTTCCTGCCTTAAGGTGGAGAAGCCATTCAGTGAACATGAAGTGACAAATATGAGGATGAAAGCCTATATAGTCAGAACAGCTAAGTAGACAGGTAGAATGAGCTCAGTTTGTGATTACCACATGGAGTCACTGTACAAGATCTGGATTGCCTACCTTCCAACTTCTTATTATATGTCAAAAATTAAGACACCTAATTTGTCCAAGCCACAGTTACTTGGGTTTTTGGTTATAACTGCTTATAATTCTCATGGACACATTTTATTACAACATTTTCCAAATATATAATTTACATATTGAATTTGGCAATGATATCTTTTACAGTAAATTTTTCTTTTTTTCTTTCTTTTTTTGAGACAGGGTCTTGCTCTGTCACCTAGGCTAGAGTGCAGGGGCATGAACACAGCCCACTGTAGCCTTTACCTCCTGGCTCAAGCAGCCCTCTCACCTCAGCCTCCTGAGTAGCTGAGACTACAGGCACACACTACCACGCCCGGCTAATTTGTGTGTGTGCAGGCATGTAAAGATAGGGTCTCACCATGTTGCCCAGGCTGGTCTCCAACTCCTGGGCTCAATTGATCCTCCCACGTTGGCCTCCCAAAGTGCTGGGATTACAGGATTGAGCCACCGTGCCTGGCCTAAATTTTTCTTAAAATTTTTATATGTTGACCTTTTTTCTCTTAAGATGATAGCATATAGGAGTCTTGTTTTGATTAGCAATGTTTCGACCAATCAATAGATTTTACCTCTAGTCCAAATTTTCTTCCAATATGTTTCATAATTTTTTAACCTTTAAGTCTCCAATTCACTTGGAATTTATTTCTGTTTATGATGTGAGATAGTCACCAACATTATTTTCTTCTATATGGATGGTTGGTTATCTTTCTACCATTTGCCAAAAAAAAACACTTTCCATCTCTCCACTAAATTGTGATAACAGCTTTGGAAGTGATTAAATTCCTGTGTATGCTGGGGAAATTTTCTGAACTACAATTCTTATCCTTTAATCTATTTGCCCACTTTTCATGCCAGGTTCATACATTATTTTTTATTACAATGGTTTTATACTAGAATTATAAAGCATAGTTCTTCCTCAAAATCTTCTTCCTTGTATTTTCCTTGGCTATCCTCAGATATTTATTCTTCCATAGGAATTTTGAGTACACTCTGGGAAATTAAGAAAAAGCCACCAGAGGGAGATTTTACTTAGAAATGTAGTGGGGAATTATTTTGATATTAAATTGTTACCACCCAAAACCATAGTATTTGATTTAGATAGTATTTATTCCTTTTTACAGTTTAAAAAATATAAATTCCTGTTAAATGTACTCTGAGGTATTTTAGAATTGTTATCTATTGTGATTTACCAATATTTAGCTATGCCAGGTAAGGAAAACAAAGACCTTTCCTTCCTTCCTTTCCACCTTCCTTCATACCTTCCATCCTTTCTTCCTTTCTTTCAGAGATATTCAAAATTGTTAAAGGTAAATGCCATAAGGCAAAATATAAAAAATAAACTGATCAGAATAAACATGAGGGATACATTCATCTCCTTTCACTGACACCTCAAGGGCAATTTTTTTTTTTTTTTTTTTTTTTGCCTCCATTCTACAAGTAAGGCAATGGAAGCACAAATTTGGGGGTCTAGTAAGTATTATGACCATGATTAAAATTCAGGGATACATGCTTCACAGTTAATTGCTTTTTTTCCTAGCAAGTTATTGTTTCTTTATAGCAATTTCCCTCGACTATTTCTTCATTTATTGTTTGCTCCCTATGCAGAGGGATTGAGACTAATCCAAAGACTAAAGGTGAGAAGATATTTTAAAATATGTTCCCATCAATAAAAGAGGTTTTTCCTTGTGCTCACTGTATCATATCTAAAATGTGTTTTGTTTTGCTTTTAATTTTAGTACTGTTGCAAGATAAAGTGAAATGTTAATCCTGGTTTTAGGTGTACTGGCATATTACATTTACCTTCCTTTTACTGTTGAAAGTCAGAGTTGCACACAGTAGAGGCCATTAAACTTTACTAAACTTTACCTTAGTTGGAATTATTTTACTAATGGGGAAAGAAAAAAAAAAACTAAATAAAATAAACAAAAAAATGTCTTTCTCTCAAAAAACAGGAACTTAAAATTCAAATGCAAGGCCTATTTCTTTTGCCATTTTTTTTCCATATATTTTCAACAATAACTCAAAAGGAGGAAGGTAGAAGAGCAAGAAAGTTCTGACACACTTAAATACCATATCCACTCTTATAATCAGGCATATATTTTAAAGCACTGCCTACATTTAAGACAAATTGTCATTTGGAATTTTTTCCCCTGAATTCCAAAGAATAGTGTCATTATGCATGGTATTGAAATAGCTGGGTAAGGATCAGTTACAGAATTGACTGTTGTTCATGGAGGAATTGTGTCTTTCAATGATTTGGCTTTGTTAAGTGCAAGGTAATACAATGAAACTCCACGAGAGGCGGGGAAGAAACTAAGATTTCTGGGCACTCGTTTCAACTACTGTATACACGTAATCCTAAAACACATCCCTTATGACTTTATGACAAAATCTAATCCTTCCTATTTCAAATTAAGACAAGAGTTTTGGGTACATAACCCTCAAGGAAGAGAGAAGAAGAGCAAATGCTCTTCACTTCCTTCCTTCTACTTGGCCTTCTTCATTGGACAGCCAAATAGTGAGCTTGTGTAAATATTTAATTAAGGTCAGAATGAAAACATGGATCCTGCTTCTATGCTGGGGGGAGTCAGTGCATGTTTTTTTGAAGTGTAATTTCAAGGGCAGAGTAAAACCTTGCAGAGTGGATTGGTTGTTCCTAGTAATTGGGCCCTAAGTGAGGAGTCTATGTATTTAAAGGGCTCCTAAAAAGGTTATTTGCATTTTCTACCTCCTTGGAAACGTACTTTAAAGGAGAAATATTTTTCCCCTCGAAAAGTTGTATTTTGAAACATGACAGTCTTGTCTTTGATTGGTGACAGGATCAGATACTTGTTCCAGGGAGCCACTGATTAGTATCCTAAACCCATGAGTTGGATCAGTTCAGGCACCAAGAAACTGTAATTTTCTGTTGAAATTCTGATTATCTCAAGTTCCTGTAGGGGTTGTATCACAATGAATACAGGTCCTTTTAAGAGATTTGGTACACTAAAATAGCTAGATTCTGAAAATGTAGAAACAAATGTGCAAGACAGGAGAAATCTAGAGCAGGGAAATGTCGAGACAATTCCAAACGCTCTTTTGGCTGAAGCCTGCCCCAACAAAAAAATATTTAGATGGTGTGTTTTCCCCATACTTTTGCCCATGTTATTCAGTGATGGAGAATAATGTTTCCTTCCAAGACTATTCCTTTAAGGCTCAGCTCAAATTCCAACACCTCTATGAATATATATCTACCCCAGTTTCCAGATACCTCTTTCTTTTCTGCATACCTGTAGCACCTACTGTGGATAGCACCCATTTGACATAAGTATGGACACATGTATATCTAGTTTGCTTGGAGTTCTAGAACTTTAAGGAACCCCAAAGACCAACTTTAATCTCCCATTTTTCATATTAAAAACTACTTTTCAAGAAAGTTAAATAATTTGTCTAAGTCTCATTAACACATTTTTACTGGGTGTTGCTTCTCCTCAGCTATGTTACAGACTCCTAGAATGCAGAATAAAGGTCTTACCCTTCCTTGGAGTTCCTGTGTATCCTCACCAAATAACTTCTCCATAATAGTGCTCAATAGATACATGTTCATCAATTAACATTGAGCATGGAGTAAATTTAACATAACCAGTGCAATCAAAATTATCTTTTAAAATATGTAATGGAAGTAATATGCTAAGTGAGGAATATTCTATTCTCAGAGAACTTGCAATTTTGCATAAGAGATAAGACATGCCAGCTTATGCCTACCCTAGCTTAGGTCATTGATGCCATATATATATATATATATAAAATATTGGTCTTGACTTGTTAAGCCAATTCTAACAGAAGAACAATGTAGTCTTTAGTCTCATTCTCACCTGTGGATTGGCCTGGAATTACTATATTTTTGCAATGGTTTGGTGTGCCCTACTTCCCACTGGCCTGTCTTCCCTATCTCTTCTTCCTTATCTGGGCCTCAGAATTCCTTGGAGGACTTCAGCCTTCCATGGAACATATAATTGTTAGAAGAAGCCCTAAAAATATATATTTTCTATCTTTACCACTTTGAGTTATATTTGAAAACAATGGGAACACTATTGAGTGGATTATGAGCATACAGGATAAAATCTACAGAACTCAATTCCAGGAAATGAGAAGAGGCCTGAAGGCTATAATGATAGGCTAAGTTGAAATGAAGCAGGGCCATGCTCATGCCTGGACCTAGGTGAGATGAAAGTGACAAAGGATTAGTATTATCGACTCTGAGGCAGAGGAAGAAAAGGTGAAAAAATATCAGATTGGA
Organism: Macaca mulatta; assembly: GCF_049350105.2. Taxonomy (NCBI): domain Eukaryota; kingdom Metazoa; phylum Chordata; class Mammalia; order Primates; family Cercopithecidae; genus Macaca; species Macaca mulatta. The sequence goes on along the minus strand of NC_133412.1, from coordinate 152,426,976 downwards.
ATTTGTTGTCATTTGAGTATAATAGGCACCTTCAAGTGATACAGATTGGCAAGATATAAATAGACATCAAAGCGACTGCAAAATCTTAGGTAGTAAGTTTACAAAAGGACTAATAAGAGAATTGTTGAAGTGCACTGAGGCTGCAGGTGTGACTTTTGTAATTGAGGAAAAGGTGTATTCCAGTTGTGGCCATAGCAGAGTGAAAATAGTTAAAGGGCTGGGAGCATGTAGCATCCTGACAGCCTATAGTCTCAGTGAATTGGATCCAGGCTGTGAAAGGCAGAAAGTGAGGACAGACAAAAGTGATGAGAAGTGATGAAATGAGGAACAGGAAATGTCTAAAGGGACGACCTTGGGATGGGGGAGGCAGAGGAACCTTGACTTTATTTTTATTTATTTGTTTATTTATTCATTCATTCTTCAACCTTTAAGTCCAGGGGTACATGTGCAGGATGTGCAGGTTTGTTGCACAGGTAAATGTGTGTCATGGAACCTTGACTTTAGAAGAGTCACTCACATGAATGCTGACATGTCTGAGTAGTGTCATGGGGAAAAGAATGTCAAAGTTCATGAGTCAAAATTCTGATGCCACTGTGGAGAACAGGCATTTATCCTCCAAAATGTAGTTTAGTCAGCACAAATATCAACGGTGGGGAGGTGTGCTTTGTTGACAATGGCTATCCCAGGCATGGAAGAGGCGATGGGAAGCAGAGTTCACTTGGTATCATAACATGCAAGAGCTTCAAGGGGAGTGGAATGAATAGGAGAAGCCAAATTGAATTAAGGTGGAAATTACAGGGGAAAGAATATAGGGGATGTGTGTACAATAGAGGATGGATTCCAAGCGGCACAGGGGAAGAGTCAGTGACTTTCAGTGCCTGAGGAGAGGCAGAGAGATGAGTTGGAGAGGAATTAGCATAGGAAAGATAAGCAAGGTAGAGAATGACCTAAAGCTACTACAGTGATTCTTGGGGAGAAAAAAAGCCCCATGTTTACCTGTATCAGCTGGGTTGATTCCAAATAGAGGTCACTTTTCTATTGAGATAGACACTACTTCAACCTGAGTTAAAGTGCAGTGCAATTCATTAATAAGAGCAAAAATAATTCATAAGTCCCATGGACCAAGAGAGCTCAGACCTTACTTTATGTCTTCTGTAGCTAACACCTATTTTTTTTATTTTTTATTTTTTGTGTAAATAAAGGAGACCAAGACAAGAGACATGTAGGACTGAAGCAGAAGTTCAACTAAGGCTTCATTCTCAGTTCCAGTTCATTTAAAAGCAACTTTTGCTAGGCCTAGATGCCTACTGTCACTTTATGTTACACGCCAGCATAGATATCAATCCAGTCAGGTTAAACTAACAAGCCCAAAGCAATTCCAAGTACTTTCTCTGAGGTGTCCCTCTGATTAAATGTTTACCCTTCACCATATTAATTGCTTTCATCCACCTCCCTGTCACATGGGCTTTGAGAGTACTTTTCTTCCTCTCTCATCATTGCCTTTGAGTTTAAGATTCAAGGATACATCTTCCCTCATTATATTACAGTAAACGCAGCTCCAGCAAATAGTAGGTGCTCAATAAATATTAGATAAATTGATAATTGATCCTAACAGATTATCTCTATTGCCACAGCAAAGAACTCTATCGTTGTTGTTGTTGTTAGCACTCTAATCAATTCTTTCATAGTAACAAACACTAATCTAAGGCAAAGTATAAGATATAATTCAACATATTTTCAAGGGTGACTGAGGATGAAAGGGAGCATCTGTAACCCATAATCTAGAAAACCATTATTAAGGAATGAATGAATGACTATCCAAAGCAAGCCAGCCACTAACCAACTGATAATCACATATTCATTCATGTGCTATGTTCAATATTGTGAGAACATCGCATGAACCAGAGAAGTGCCTATAGTCTTCATGTTCCCTTAACTTGAAGGAATTTGTACTCTAACAAAGGAGGCAAAGTAATACACTTAGTAGAATAGGAAACAATACCACACATTATAAATTTAGGTATTATATTTCATGAGAAATTTCATATAGAGAAACATAAGTGGTGATTTTTGTGTCCGGGAAAGACTTGGAATTGACTTTTGAGGGAAATGCTGTATTTGCAAAGGTAGAGGATATAGTGAAAGTCATTTCAGGCTTCATGAAGAATGCAAAGATGAACACGCATGATAGGACAGTCAACAGTGAGGAAATCAGCCTAGGTAGAGTGGAGGGAAGAAACAGGAGATAACATTGGCCTTGTGGGGGAGAATATTATAAAGAATAATCAGGAAGAGAAACTTAGCTTTGTCATGGTAGAAAAAGATAAGCACCTAAAAAATTTAGAAACATTATGTGTTTATCATAATTTTAACATGTTATTAAAATACAGAAGTAGAATGTAAGACACTTTCATAGAAGATGATAAATTATTAAGTTTAGTATGGAGTAAAAAAGTATTCCCCTATACTATTCATTTTGTGTACTGAGATCTAATATGTGAATATCAACTATCTCCCTCTAACGACTAACTTTAAGGTAAATATTCTCACACAGCAGTTTTGCTGGGTCAAGTAGATGGCAAGAAAGCCATTTTGTAGTACTAGAAGAGCCTTTGTGCTAACTCCATCCTGTATTATCCCCTGCCAATAGATTTGCTCTCTTCCCCAATGTGGGATTGATGTAGAGTGACTCAGCACATGGGTGCAGTATGCTGAGAATTGGGTAAGGCTCAGCACACTGGTGAGATAAGGAGGTGACTTTATAGTCAGAGACACACAAGACCTAGCTCAAAATCATTGGGTACTTATGCCACTATTGTCATTGATTCTGTTTCAGCTCGGATAGATAAGTTATGGGCTGGTTTCTCCATCTCTTTTTTCTGAGAATGATAAGTCCTGAAGGCAAAAAAAAAAAAAAAAAAAAGAAAAGAAAAGAAAAAAAAGAAAGAAAAGAAAAGGCAGATTTGGGGTGGATCTATATGAGAAAGGTAGGACCCAGACGGTACCTGATATATCTGCAGATAATGCTGGCTGAAGCAGGTAGGGGCAAGAGGGAGTTTTGGGCAGCTCCAGAGAGCTGGGACTGACTAGTAAGAATAAGTTGTACCTTTAGGTGAAGAAAATCCCATAAGAAGTGAACCAGAGGTGAGAAGACCGAATGTTGAGGCATAAAAAATAAAGTAGCAGATGAAATGCTAATCTACAATTACACATCATTGAAGAAAAAAAAAAAAAAACAATTTAAAAAAAGCCTGATAGGAAAAAAAAAAAAAAAGGAAGAAAAGTAAAAGCAATTTAAAAAAAGCAGAATAGGTAAGAAAGAATGTTTTGATCAGAAGCACTTACTGAGGATTGTCCTTCCTCAGTATCTGAAATTTGAACAGTGCCCCAAGGTGGGCTGGTCATCCATCATAAACTGTTAAATATGGGAGGCTCTTCAAAGTGAACAGAACTTCAGACAGCTAGGGAGGGAAGACACACAGAGTGCAAGGGGAGCACTGAAGTAGTCACACCAGTTATCTCCTCCTTACCCCTAATCACAGTAACTGGCAATCAGAAAAGAAACCACCCATATCACATAAGTGGGTCAGTGGTCACTGGTTTCCAATGACAGGTTTATTGGTTTTATTTCAGGGATGGTTCGATAAAAAGGATATTGTGGGAAGTCTGATGCAAATAAAATTCCCTCATAGCATATCATGTGGCCACCATCACTGTAGCATTCATATTATTTGAAAATAGCACAAAACTGGGCTATTGATACACACAGGATGGGTTAATTTTCAAATTATCATAAAAATGTTATAATCTAGTGCTGAAAAAGTAATTTCAGCATCAACGTGCTTAGTATCTCACTGCATTTGGCAGGATATACCAGGGACAACACCACTAACAGCGATAAATGTTTTATCATCTGTACTCCTGAATGAGAGGATTAAAAGAAATCAGTATTTTCTGAGCACCTACTGTGTGCCAGGTACTTTATTTACATAATAACCTTTTGCAATTCTCATAGAAAACCTGGATGTGAAGATTAGTGTATTCTCTTTACAGATGAGAAAATGGAGTCTCAGATAGATGTGGCATCTTGCTCAAAGTCCCACACTTTACTAAGTAACAGAGGCAAGAATAAATTATAGGGATATCTGGCTTCAAAGATGGTTCTTTTTAAAAAATCTATTCCACACATCCTTCCTAAGAAAAGTTATGGTAACCCCGCCAATGCCCATTTTACTTCTCCTTGGGACTCAGCACTAAAAATAGAGAATCTTCTTAATATTTGGGCCAATATCAATTTTCATTCCTCTGGACAAGAAAAAAAAACTAAACAAAATTAAACAAAACATAAGCATTGTCAACACATACTAGATAAGATTCTACTTGAATTTCTCAGTTATTACATTCAAAATATCAAGGTCATCATTTCTGATAAATTTCCACTTTTTATAGACGAACGTTTATGTGACTCACAATAGAATCTTTGGGAGATTTGCCCATTTTAATCAATGCAACAATAGGAGGAAAGAGGAAATGATCAAGATGGATGTGTCAGTGATTAAATTAGGTTTGACCCTCAAACTCAGAAGGAGCCGACATGATGAAAGACCGTTTGTACTACTTCTTAACTACTCCAGAATTCTACGCAGTGTTCACCCCACTAAAGGGAAGATTTCAGACCAATCTAGCATTTGTAACACATCCCTTGAATTCTTTCCAGCTATGCATTATTTAGGAGGAACTATTTTAAAATGATACTCGAAAAAAAATAAATAAATTCTAAAAAGGAAGTAAACCAGTACTGGAATCAAAGGCAGCTGCAGAAGGAACTGTAGGAGGACATGCGTTTTTAATATTGGAGCAAATAGAACATTCTCTTCCTGATCCCCAGTTGCATTGTGATGGCCATTTGTAAATCATTTTTAATTGTCTTATTAAGCAGCTTAGAGTGCAGCAATCAAAAGTGCGTGGTGTTGTGAGACCTGGCATAGCCATCAGGCACGGATCAGCAGTCAGGGTAATAGAAGATGCAGAATTATATAACCGGTTATGGTCAGAAGGGAAGGTGGTTTGGGGAGAAAGTAGTACATGGCTGCTTCTGAAGAGATGCTGATCTCAGACAATATGAAACCTGACATTATAGTTTCAGGGAATGAAGCCCCCTCCTGGTACATGCACACACATCAGTCATGTGCAGTCTAATAACTGCACTGGGAAAAGCTAACTGTCAAAAGCAGTCATCTCTCTTCAAGGAGAAATTTCTCATGCAGTATTCTAAGTCATGACATAAAGACTGTTTGCAAAATAGGCCCCAGAGATTGGATTGTGTGTGTCTGCATAGATTCCCAGTAACCAGATCAGGAAGTTGGATTCTTGCTTTGATGAGAACACACTAAATCGCATGAGAGTGGAACCTTTTCTTTAAGACAAAAAGAAACTTTAATTTCATGAAGAAAATTTTCTGAGGTGAGTGCACTGTGTCACAACTTTGTGATTCACAGTTATGACACCTCTAGACCCCAAATAAATCAAAGATTCCTTCTCATTCTTCTACAGAATTAATTGTTTTACAATGTCCTAAAGACTTCTAGAGAAAAGCAGCCAACTTTTGAATTAATTATTATGCTATTTCAGGCAGTAGCAAGGACCAACAGACCTGGTCATCAGAAGTGGACCTGGGCAAGCATATGCTACATTCCCAACCAAGGGATCCAGTGAAATAGATTATTCTTCATAGGCCATTTCTTACTAGGCAATAACCATTTGCAACTCAACCACCAACCACTGTCTAAAAATGAGGACTATTCAAAGAAAGAATTCATGAAATTAATGCCAATTTAGTTGCAAACACATTAAGAGAATTTTTTGTTAATACTACAATATTAGTGGGGAAAAAAGCTCCCAAATTACGTGGCGTTATATAAGTTTTATACCTCCCAAATTATGTGGCGTTGTATAAGTATTACATAGTTTCCCATTTATGATTTGATTTTCAACTATAGGTAAAAATATTTTAAGTCTGCTTTCATATACATGTGGCCTTGTCTAGAGAAAGAAACCATAAAATTTCAGTAAGGACACTGTTCGTCAAATGTTGTCACAGTCCTAGAAAACTCACAATTACTACACTTTTTTCTGAGCAGTGACCCATTAATTTCTTTTAGCTTTAGATTTTGAAATAAGTTTAATTATTTGTATAGTATAAAGAATCTAATTTTAGGAAACAGGCATGAGAAAAGGGAAAGAATAGAAAGAATTTCCTACATTTTCATAAGGTAGTTCCTTTTCTCAAATTAATCCTCTCTAGGTTTAACTCTGAATGTAGCATTTCAAAAATATTTGGTAAAATATCTCAGAAGTTTCTCCATGGAAATTATAATTCTGCCATGGCCATAGTCCATAGCTTTTACCAAAGAAATTAAAGTGAAATTAAAATGATTATTAGACACATAAACAAAATGGACTAGATGTTTACTTTCAGAATGAAAATGGAGAAAACAAGGAAGGATATATGTAAGCATAAATGTCACTTCATTTTGTTGTCAGGATTTAACCATGTTTTGCTTGAGAGCTCAGGATAATCCCAGTTTGTCGGATGCAGGCAAGATACAGCATCTTTGTGCTTGATCTTGCTTTATCAGATATATTTATGTATGCTAAATAATTCAAAGATACATAGTTAGATTAGACATAAAAATTATAGTGGAGAGGAGTATCCTAAGAAGAAGAAGTGATAAGTGACAGGTATAAAGAGCAATACAAGGGACTACATAGAAAACTTATTCATAAGGTTATTAAGGAGAAGATGAGAAATTGGTAAGTGAAGAGCTAGGGAGGACAGAGTAAGATGTTCAAGAAAAGGCTGAGAATAAAATGTAGGTTCAAGAGGATTACTCTATGGAATCTTGAACAAGTTCAGCATAAATTAACAGTTTAAATGAATCACACAAAAACAGAAAGGAAGCAAATATTATTATTGCTGCTGTTGGCATTATTTTTTATTATAACAATTATTTTTAGAAAAAAATAAATAAGATGGGAAAGGGCATGATTTTTATCCTCATTGTACCAACTTCTGCAGTTCATTAAATGAAAGAAATTGATTTGGCAGAGCTAATTTTGTAATTAAAAACCTTATCATAGTTTTCTGTAATGAGTTAAGTAAACAGACAGTAATTCAGTTATAATATTTACACAGCTTATACCAGGGGACATTTGCTTACTAAATTAAATAATATGGAGGAATAAGGAAGAGATAAATTAAAATGGGGGTAAGCAAAGTATATCAAGGACAAGAAGGAATTCAAAACTTGTCAGGCCATCACTGGATGTCTTATATGTGCACCAGGACAGGAATTTAGTGATTTGCATATCCCTTGGGATAGAAGATACTGTGGCCAATGACTTCATTAGAATATGGTTTCGTTAAGAATTATAGTTCATCTCTCTTGAGAGAGATGGTAAATAATCTACTTAAGACCAAAAGGCACCAATTTTTCCTTTCTCATAGAAGGAATTACTTTCTTATAATCCCAAAGAATTTCCTAGAAAAGCCTTATTCACCTGGGCTTGAAGAAGAGTACAGTACTTGTTTCACAGAGCAGAGAACCAGCGATGGAAGAGAGAGGTTGAATTGTGGTAAGCCTACCAAGCCTCTGTGGGCATAGACTATAATTGCTCAAATGGCAGTCTCTAGAACTACTGATGAGTTTAGTTTTGTAAACCATGTCAAAGTAACCCTAAGGTCCACCACCGATCAGGTTCTCTGTTTGAAAAGTAGTTCTCCCAAAGTGAAGCCCATAAAGAACCATAACATTGAATTACCAAATTTAAATGCTGACTCAAGAGTTAATTCAGACACATGCAGAAAGAGGGAGAGAGAGAGAGAAGAAAAAAAAGGAAGAGAAGGAAAGGGGATGGAAGGGATGTAAGAGAGGAGAAACGAATGGGAGGATAGTAGAGAGTAGAAGAAAAAAGAGGAGGAGCAAAGAGAAGTGAGGATAGGCTGGGTGGAGAAAATAGTGACGGAAAGGGGAGGAAATGGGGAGTAGAGGAGGCACAGCCTCTGTACCAGGGCATCTGGCTTCGTCATTAGATTTGGCAATTCATGAACAATCAGGCCCAACTTGCTTGCCTTAAAAAATAGGTAAACTAATTGCCTCAGGTAATGTAGCTACAGTTGGAAAGACTATCCAAACCCCCCTTTGAAAGTTACTGCCTTGAGATAAACCACAAAGCTCTAATTTTATACCTGAACCTGCAACTTAGATGTTCTTAGACTTTGAACTAAAGTCTAGGCTGTCTTTACCACTTGTTTCTACTCGTATTTTGCTAAATTCCATGGGATCTCATTATTCCAGAACCTTTATTGCTAAAGTCAGTGCATGTCAGGGGATCCCAGTCACTTTCCTTTGCACCCTGTGTCTATCCTCATTAAAGCATGACCCATTCAGGACCACGGACAGCTCCCTGTCTCCCAAAGCAAACGTCTACAACTAGAGGCTTCACTATGCCGTTTTAGTCACACGTGGAGTGCATCATGGAACAAAGCAAATACTTGTTTTTGTTCAACTGAGAGATTTTCAGCTGTGAGTGAATGATACGTGCCACATCCTGTGAACTTTTACAGATATTTCAAAACACATACTGAACACGCTTTAGCATACATCCAATCACATTTGCCTTTTCTTTCAATCTTTCTAAATGGGACTTTGTTAAAAGTCAATGCAAATAATCATTATGTATCAAATATATGCCGTGTCAAGATGTTTCTGCCTAGTGATCTGCATTGGAAAATGTGGACTGAAGCAATCAAATGTCAAATGTCTCTTACCTTCAGAATACAGTTGACAGAGACACATTCTCTGAAATTCTAGAATGCAGAAGTTTCTATAGTCTGAGATTAAGAAGTAAGTATAAACTTCTCCAAGTATCTATCTTACAAATAATTCTTGAAAATCTATTACGTTAGATGTCACAGGTGAGTAGGAATATGCTCCCTGGAAGACAGAGTTTTGAAAATTTCTCCACTTCACTCTCTTTCTCCCCTATCTTCAAGGCAAATTGTGGTATTATTTAGAAGAGGTAAGTTATTCTCCCAATATAGGAATTCAAGTCTGTGCATTACATGAAGAGGAAGAACAAGAAGTACACATTGAGTAAGCATTCCAGGTTACATGGCTTAAAATTGAATGCTAAGATAATCCCCTTAGCAATAGACATAAGAGAAGTTCCCTTGCATTATTATTTACAGATTCCTTTTCCATAGCTTCACTGCTGTGTTTTACTGAGTACACCAGCTCTTTGTATAAACAGGCTAGTTACAGAATATAGGAAATAATTATCTCTGGTTGAAGAGTTGTCATGACCTTCTCCCAAGAAGCTTTCCATACCATTGTCTACTTGCCTCTGCCTTCCCTCCTTATGAGGCACCAGCCTACCACCATGTGCAATCTGTCAGCTTCTGCCTACAACACGTGAAGCCTCTTAAGTCTCTGAGTATCATTTTAGATCCTATTTTTCAGGTTAAAAGCAGTAAATTGCAGATGGCAAGTGTTTTTTTTTTTTTTTCCTTGAGATTACTGAAAGCTGGGATAATTCTGTCATGAGTCACATTAAAAAAAGAACAAGCGATTTTATACAGCACCTACTCAACATGAACATGTGCAAAGAACAGCTATCCACCCAGCCATCCAGTCAGTAAAGGAGGGAAGGATTTTGCTTTGCTTTATGGTGACAGATTTTAGAGTGAGAGAATGTGTTGTAGTTCAATGTGCTCTGCAAGCACAATCACACGATGTGCGAGGATGCAAGTGAATAAAGCAACAAAAGTAATGGGGCACCTCCAATGTGCTGAATTACAAGAGGCACTACATAGAATGGACTAACTTTAAAAGTTGGGGAGTGGGAGAATCCAGGTCAGAGAAAGGACTAAAATCATTAGAGCAATGACAATTTTACACACAGAGTAAACTAAGATTAATAATTTGTATAAAGAGTTTTTATTTCTCCTCTTTTCAACTATTTATGTTAAAGTTCTGGGCTTTAAAATTCCTGCTGCAACCTAACTGTTAAAATACCTTTCATTCTTTGAAATGAGGCCATTTCGTAAGCACCTTTGAAGAAGGAGTATTGCAGCAAAGATTTGGTGCTGAGGAGGAAAAGCTTTGGGTGATACTGGAACCTTGGAGAGGGAAGAGGTTACCTCAACTCTTTCTAGACAGCTTTGAGAATTTCCTGTAAGCCATTTCACTCCAATGAGTAAACCTGTGTCTTCAATTTCCACTGTGAGATTTAGCACTGGCCATATATGTACATGGATATATGAGGGGTCTTCAAAAAGTTCGTGGAAAACGCATATAAGAAAAAAAATGCATAAATTTCTATTTGGTTTTGTAGCAAAATAAGCTTGTACTAACTTGTTACAACATGTCTGAACGTGATCTAGTTTGAGGGAGAAAGAGAAATAAGGCATTCATTTAAAAAGCACTCCTACCAGAGCAATACAAATTGTGCTAAAATTGAAACAAGGACAGACATGAAATTTATGGTGAAGCTTGGGTAAAAGAATGGTAAAATCACTGATGCTTTACAAAAATTTATGGGGACAATGGCCAAAATAAATCAGCAGCTTTAAAATGGATATTTTTAAGAACGGACAAAATGATATTAAGAATGAAACCTACAGCAGCAGACCATCCACTCAATTTCTGAAGAAAAAAATAATCTTTTTGTACCCTAATTGGAGAGGACTATCAATTAGCAGCATGAACAACAGCCAACACCATAGACACCTAAATTGGTTCACTAAAAATGCTTACTGAAAAATTAAAGTTGAGCAAACTTTTCACTCAATCAGTATCAAGACCACTGTGCTCAGATAAGCTGAAGATAAGACCAGAGCTTTAAATGAAAATTTTCAACAGGTGAGATTGAGATCCTGAAGCATGTCTTTGAAGAATTGTAACAGGAGATGAAACATGGCTTCATCACTATGATTCTGAAAACAAAGCACAATCGAAGCAATGGCTACCAAGAGGTAGAAGTGGCCAAATAAAAGCAAAAGCAGACTAGTCAAGAACAAAGGTCATGGAAACAGTTTTGAGGGATGTTCAAGACACATTGCTCATTGACTTTATGGAGGGTCAAAGAACAATAACACCTGCTTATTATGAGAGTGCTTTGAGAAAGCCAAAGCTTTTGCAAAACATAAGCAAAAACACAAAACCACTCAGGAGAGCTTTACCAGAGAGTCCTCATCCACTACAACATTGCTCCTGCTCATTCTTCTCATCAAACAAGAGCAATTTTGTGAGAGTTTTGATGGGAAATAATTAGGCAACCACCTTGCAGCCCTGATTTGGCTCCTCCTAACTTTGTTTCCTAATCTTAAAAAATCTTTAAAGGGCACCCAGTTTTCTTCAGGTAATAATATCAAAAAGACTGCATTAGCATGGTTACATTTTCAGGACCTTCAGTTCTTTAAGGATGGACTAAATGACTGGTATCATAGCTTACAAAAATGTCTTGAACCTGATCAAGCTTATGTTGAGAAATAATTATTATTTTAAAATTTTTATCTTTTAGTTCAATTTATCTACAACTTTCTGAAACCCCCTTGTAACTCTTTAATTATGCCACCATCTTCAAAGGTGAGCAATGATAAAGGATAAATCCACATACCTTAATATGAAAACCAGTGATGGTAGTAAAGAAGGGTGCTTATTCAGCAAGTAGGTGAAATAAGTACATTTTATTAAATACTAACATCAAATCACATCTTCCAAATAATATTTCTTTGTTTGAGTGGCAGCCATAAAAACCTAAAGCTTCATACATCATAGTAGTAGGTATTTGTGAGGTTCTCAAAATGATTTCTACCCTAAATTTATACCACATTAACCAGCTCATTAATCTCACTATTAGATATTCAGGAATAGGACTTCAAAGTAAATATATAAATAAGTTATAACTTACATGCTTTACAAAGGTGTGAGGTACCTTAGCAGAGACTTTTCTATACAACATAAGGTGAATATTGGTTTTGATTTTAGGGAGATAGAAATACTTCCAAAAGAGAGTACACACAGGAGGAAGTCACCTGGCATACAGGAGAATAAATCACCCTGCATTTGAATAAGGGTGGAGCAAGAAGCTAAAAATACAAGGCCATGTTAGGAAAATGAATTATCTTCTGAATGGACAGAAAATCACAATTTACAAATGAGGACTTGATTCTAAGAAGGATCTTTACTCAATCACAATCCCCTTCTCATCCCTGCCTTCACATAGCAGCATTTCAGAAAAAACAATACGTGAGCAGGCAATTTTCAAATGGCAATAGGTGAAAAGTGGTACTTACTAGGCCCCATCACAAATATCTTTCCCTTATAAAATTCTTCTCGAGTCTTTTGTTATAAGTAATCCTTTGTATTTTCACTTCTCCCTTCTCCATCATCCTTCCCAACACAGTACCTAGAGTTCTTTTAACAGTCTAACAGGTAAGAATTTGAAATGATGTGATCAATGTGAATTTTGAGTCACTTATTGATCAAATGATAGTACATAACTTTGGGGTCTCCAAAAGGTTTCAGGAGTGTTTCCTTCAAATGCTGAGAGGGCATCTATTCCCTTAGGGAATCTATGAGGATGACAGCTTTTGGCTCATGTCATGACAGGACATGCCAACATAAGAATTTGCTGCTTTCTGTAATTGTACAACACAAAAGTGAGACATAAAACCAGCTTATACTGATTTAAAAACAAGCCTCAGGGATTCTGGAAATATTATACTAGCCAAAAAGCAATCCCAGCTTTGTCCATTTATTTTCTGGTTTCCACAGAGATCCCAAGGCGGTAAGACTCCCGCCCACTTTGGTAACCACTGAGCTTGACTAGAACCTCCAAAAATTATCCTTCTCCAGGAAGACAAGCTGATATTGATGTTGATGCAATGCTGAAATCAAGGTGAAAATACTTAGATATATGTCAATATTCAATCATTTTTGTATCTCACTGCTATACCTTGAATATTAAAAGAGATTTTATTAAGACCCAAAGGGTTCTAAGCATGTCCTCTCTCTAAGCAGAGAAAGAACCTTTACTAAAGGACAAAGCAACAACAATAACATGACCACCAGCAATAATGGCAGATAGCAGTTAACAGCAAAATAAGCAGAAAGTACCACAAGTTGAGGTAATCTCTAGCTGTGGTTTAGCAGAGTAATGTTACAAAGTCTGGAAATACTTTTTATTGTCACAACTTGGGGGATGCTACTGGCATTTAGTGGATAGAGCCCAAGAATGCTGCTATACATTCTACCACGCACGGGACAGCCATTCACAATGAAGAAGTATACGACCCACCATGTCAGCAGTGCGGAGGTTAAGAAATTCTGCCATAAAAAGAAGTAGAAATGGGAGTGGGATTAATCACACTAGCATGGTAAGATACTAGTAGGAAGTCATCGCTGCCAATTCCAAACAAAATCTTCCTCACTTGGGTTCTGTAGATTTCTGGAATTTTTCACTTTTCTCTGGCTCTAAGACATCTCTCCGAACCTCACTCTAAAATTTGTCCTCACAGTCTTGTTAATAAAATAGGATTCTGTTAAGGAAGTAAAAGCAATACATTGGAGGAAGAAACATTGAGCATTCATTTTTAAAATGAAAAAAAAAATCCAGAATGGTCATTAAAAGGCTTTTGTCATTGTTTATTTTTGTTTATTTAACCTTGCTTCCTGAAAAGCAATCCAAATTGTAAAATTTCATTTTCCAATGGTACAGGAGTTTCTGATTGTACTCTTAATTTGTGACAAAGACCATAAACATACTTTTCAAAAAATAATGAAACGTAGCCTCTTACAATTATTAGTAATACTTTTTGTAAGGAGTAAGATTATTTCAAGAAAGGTTTAGATCGCAGGTGCCAGATCAGATTGCCTGACATACTAGCTGTGTGATCACAGCAAACTAAGAAATTCCTCTAAGACTTATTTTTTCACATCTGTGAAATAATTACTCTAATAGCATTTAATTTATGGAGCTGTTGTGAGGGTTGAATTAGAATATCCATGTAAAGTACTTCTACTGGGATCTGAATAAATAATCATTTAGTAGTTTCTTGTTGTGATGGTTGTTTTATTATCTATAATGGAAACTTTGATTTAAAGAAGTTAAGTCCCTTATTACTTCAATGAAGAAGTGAGGGAAGAAAGAGATTTTTAAAATAAAATGTAAAAGATGTAACTTCCCAGAAATTTAGGTTATATTGTTGAAAACATCTATGTATAAAAAAAAATCTCCACAATCAAAATAGATGATGACCCCAATGTTTATGACTATGTTTTTGATACATTAAATGATGTGAAGTCATAATGAAAAAATATACTGAATCATTCCAAATCACAATTATGCAAAATTATTAACTTTTAAGTTTTCTTTTGATCTTTATTTCCTCAGAGAGAAAATAGGCACTTATAGATCTTTAAAAGCCTTTTTAAAGTCTGCCAATCTCCTTTATGTTATTTTTTTAAAATGAGGACTAATTCTTGTCTTTTGTTAGGCTATAATACATAGCTAAAATAGAACAACATAATTTGGTCTTAAAGCTTTAATTTTATAATTATCTTTTATTTATGAGAAGTAATACCAACTTTTCATTTACTTTAGAATTATACATTTTGCTTTCAAAATAAATATATTTATTTTTAAGTAAAATAAATCAACTTAAAGAAGACTATTAAGTAAATCACAGTGCAAGTGATAAGTGAATATGATGAAAATGGAAAATGGTGGAGGTGGTGTTCAAATGTCACAAGGATAGGAAATACTGTACAATGACAATACTGCACCTTTTTCATGATTCATCTTTGAATGAGTATCTAAATCATGTCAATTACATAGGTTCTTATATTTTGTCTATCATTTTTCTTAAAATTTTGTCTATAATTTTGCTTAATATTTTACCAACAAATACGGATGTGATGTATTATATTCAAAAGCTAAAAGTATTTTAAGGCTTGGGAATTTCTTGTGATCGGTCCTTTCATTCTGAAACACACAGCTTATATTTCTCTTCTCCAGTTTCAGAAGGTTGCTCCACCATTGAAGAAGCAAGGGTCAAAAGTGAAGAAGGGATGCTCCATGTGGCAATGCAACACCAATTTTCCACGATGGGGGAAAGAGTCCAGAAATTGACAATGAATAGGATGCCACAACCCCTTGAGTGAAATGTAACTCGTAGGGTGGCCTCTCAATCTCTGTATACTCATAGAGATCCACAGGGGAACATAAAGAGAGAAGTAAAATGTGTTCAGAAGTTTAAGATTCTCCAAGGTTTATGCTGGTCAGCTGATCCGTCAAAGGATGAAGATTCAGTTTTACAAGACAAGAATTAAAAAGTTTTACTTACATATACGAAGTTGCATTTGATTGTGTTTCATTACCATAAAAATAGTCATAAGACTATCAAGTAGTTTAATGATAATGTAGTCTATATTGTGTTTTGTAATCTTTACACAGCTTTTGCCTGAATTGCTCCTTTGAATCGTCACAAGATCTCATGACATAGGCAAGGCAGATATGATGTGAATTTTTTTCAGTTGAGAAAACTGCAGTCTACAGTGGTTAAATGAAGCCCAGAAAGGCCAAGCCACATATCAAAATATCTACAATAGCCTGGCAGGTATATAAATGTGTGAATAAGCTTGCCATAATAAAACAAGGAATGATGGGATTGAGGCAAAATTTGAAAACATATGACCCAGCAAAAAGCATTACAATTCTAAAGGCTTAAAAAAACATGTTGCCAAACAGTACATGTTTGTGGGGGAAGATTTCACTCTTGGAAAACCAAATCACTCTTTCTGGAGTCAGTGAAACTAGTCTCCTCTTCTGACTTTTTCACCTCACCTGAATTCTGTGAATAGCTATTCAAATCTTTCTCTATTTCATAGTCTCTGCCCTCCAAGTGTTTAAAATGTGATTGGGCATTGACAACATGACTATCAGGTGTGGTTATGTGGGGTGCACCTTGAGCACCTCTAGAAGAGAGGAGCCATTCACATTGCAAGCTAAGTGAATTGAGTTAGCTTGGGGCAACACTCAATACACAATGGCCCCCAACTCCCCTGGTTTATATTTCTGGTACATAAGAAAATTAATTAAGTAAGGCAAAAGGCATAAAAGAGTAGTAAGTGCTAGAGGTGCCAAAAGGAAAGAGGTTGCAGGATATTGGTGAGTTCCATGCTCTTTGGACAATGACTAATCCTGTGTGACCCTGCTTCTTTCATAAAGCCCCCGGCAATGCAAGCAGTGTCGTATGGACTTCCGTGAGCATCTGTGAGGATGCTACTACTTCCAAATCTGGATTTCTCAGCTTCACTGTCATTTTGCTCTTTCACCTTCTTCTCTTCTGGGTTCCCACCAAGCCTGGACTTCCACATTTCAAATATTGGATAAATTTAAAAAATGCATTAAGGAGAATAGGTTGGGGAAGGAAAAAGCTCTGATAAATTACCAGTGAGTCATTTATTATGATATCCTCACGAAGAGAAAGAAGAGGTCTACTCAAGAAAAATGTTAGAGATCTTTCATGTTCTCCTGAGAAACTCTCATAAACGAAGAATCAGTGGTGAGCAGCCCTGGGTTTACAGTTTTCTCAGGATAACATTTCAGTAAAGGTGATTGAGATGTATCAGCTTAAAGGACCCAGGACAAGAAACCTGTGGGCTCACGGACGTATTAAGCATTTATTCAGTAGCTCAACAGGTGGATCAAATGTAAAGTTAGGAATGTTCTTCTCTGACTGCCTAGGAGTTTCTTTCTCTGTCTTTCTCTATCTCAAATAAAAAGAGGAAATGCTTGTCTTTTAAGTATTCTGCTTCTCTTCCTTATATGCATATATAATCATATTCCTAAAATTGTCATATTCCTTTTTCAAATAAAGGAAGAAAACTTCTAGCTTGAATTTTAAGACATCTTTTATGAAAATGGATAAATGTTTTGAAAATAGT
Source organism: Macaca mulatta (assembly GCF_049350105.2). Lineage (NCBI taxonomy): Eukaryota > Metazoa > Chordata > Mammalia > Primates > Cercopithecidae > Macaca > Macaca mulatta. Next base: position 152,409,964 of record NC_133412.1, on the reverse strand, counting down.
TATGTTTAACAGCTTTAGACAGATACATTGCAGTTAGGCTGATACAGGTCAGTTGGTAGGCCTCATTTCGGGAAGATAATCAGTTTTAAGATGAGTTTTTCCGGAAAATTAAAACTGTGCGCCTTGGAAGCTCATTCTCCATCTCCTTACCCATCTTTCCCAAATCAGGAAAGGTTTCCTATCACAATAGTTATCAGCTGGCTTCGTTAATCTCATTGTTTTATGAACCCTATATTTTTAGGTTACTGAAACAGAGGGCAATGAAAAACGGTTTAGTAGTGATCAAGAATAAAAGGCAAGCCCACAGGCATCATTCCAGGGTCTCCTAACTATCCTCAACTCATGAGATTGACATTACACTTTTTAAAAAAAGTTTCCACAATTGCCTCTTCTTCACAAATACATAATATTGTGAGTGCCTCTGTTATGGTTTGGCTGTATCTTCACCCAAATCTCACCTTGAATTGTAATAATCCTCACATGTCAAGGGTGGGGTCAGGTGGAGATAATTGAATCCGGGGAGTGATTTCCCCCACACCGATTTCGTGGTAGTGAATAAGTCTCAAGATATCTGATGGTTTTATAAACAGGAGTTGCCCTACACGAGCTCTCTTGCCTATTGGCATGTAAGACGTGTCTTGTTTCTCCTCCACTTTCTGCCATGATTGTGAGACCTCCCCAACCACGTGGAACTGTGAGTTAATTAAACCTCTTTCCTTTAGAAATTACCGAGTTTTGGATATGTCTTTATTAGCAGCGTGAGAACAGACTAATATGGCATCTGCATTTGAATGCCTGTGTCAATGGTGGGGAGTAGTGTATGTCATCATAGACTGCCAGTAACTCCAAGCCAATTCAAAATGAATCCACTTTGATGAATTCCATTCTGTTTTCATTTAGTTACCAAATTAAGACTGTGTACCTGTTCTGCTAAGGGATTTTAAAGGTGCAAATAACAAGATAAGGAGATTCAAGATAGTTGTTTCTGGTTTCTAACTAGTTGGCTGCAGATAAAATGCAAAATTCTATCTCTGTCCTCCCAGTTCTTCTCAAAATGCTCAGTAAATGATTGTTGAGTGAAGGAAGGAAAGAAGAAACAGCACGGTGTCTGTAGAAACACTCTTCAATATAGCAAGTGTCTCAGAGTTGAAAATAGACTCAAGTACACAATATGGTCAAGTAAATGTGTCTGTAGAAAAAAATTGGGAATGAAATATGTCTAATTGTTAGCACATCACTTCTGGCAGGATGAGAGTAATGACTTTACATACTTTATTTTCTTTATTTGCCAATTTTAATATAATGGAAATATAGTATGAAAACATAAAACCCTATTTTTAAAAGGAAATAAAGTATATTGACTTAAAAATTGCAAATTAGAAAATTAGCATGGCATAAATTCATTAAAAACATATTGTAGGGATTTAGATTGAGTCTGTGCACTCTGGGACAATTGTCTCAGCAACTAAGAGGCTGCTGACACATCATGGTGTCTAGATCTACCCCAAAAGCAGACAAATAGGTGAGAGTCCCATTATCAGAGGATGGAAATCTCAGGTTCTCAGAGGCTGACTTCCTTGAGGTCCTGCTCATTTGAGCTGGCCATTGGTTAGGCTGCTTTCTTTTATGTCAGCTCCTTGAGCAATGAATCTAGTTTCCAGGATAGCACCAAATCCAAGACCCAGGTGGATCATGGAACAACTCCAGTTGACTCATGGCATCAATCAGTATTGGCAGGAACTTCCTGCCCCTGTTCCGATGGAAAGATGACTGGCAGTTCTGTTCTGAATCAAAGATGCTCCCTGCCATACTTGCTATGGTTTTTGCAGCTGGAGGCTCACCTCTGTTCTGGGACTCACCCCCAAGAATATTCTTTGCAGGGAATTGTAAATAATTACAGGAACTTCAGCAAGTATACAATAGGAGCCTGTGTGTTTTTGAAAGTCTTGAGGCTTTACCAATTCTAATCTGAAGATTTACCTCACCCACCAGAGGCAAAATGGTGTCACTTGTGGAGTAATAGAGGCTTAATATCCTGGCACCTTCTACTGAGGATAAATCAAATTTCAAAATCAATCAACCAGGCCCCAGTTCACCCCCTTGTGATACAATTTTTAATAAATAAATGCCTTCTGTTCGTTAGTATCAAGACCTAAAATTCTTTCAGAGCCTGATCATATTTTTAAACAAAAGGGCTTTCAGAAGGATACATTCTGTCTTCATGGAGACAGGCAGACCCTCGAAAACTAGTTCTCCGTTTAATTTTGTGTATGCAGGAAACATCACCTGTCACATGTACTGCTGCATTGGAACCTTGGACTTCTGCTGAATTGCTGGCTCAAATAATGGCTGCCATGCAGCTTCTGCCTTCATTTAAGTGACCAGTGATTTCAAATCACTTTGATTTTTGAGTAAAGTTTTAAATTGTATAACTGATTTGGTTTACCTTATTGGAGTTTATTCTGCTTGTACTTAATGAAGCTGTAATTTCTTTCTTATTTTTTTTAATCTAATTGGGTTAATGGTATCCACAGAGAAGTAGCAGCTCTTATTTTTAGCTCATGTGGTGCATCTCCTGCTGGGAGGTCTGATCTTCTCAGTAGCCAGGTCAGATGGCAACCCTGCATGGAAGGTGGAGAAGTGAACTAAAGCTGAAAGTGTGAAGGGGTGGCTTGGGTTAGAATGCAAGGAGCTCTTGCTCCTTTCTCTGCAGATCTCTGTTTGGGAACATGCACAGAAATTAGTTGAGGGTGTTAGTCACATCTCTCACCCTATTTCTGCCAAGTTTCTCTATCTGTACCCACCCCACACACATATGACATACTTTTCTACTGCTGGTGAAGGTGGTGGGGAAGAGAGGTTGGGGTGGGGGCGGAGACAGCTATAGGCAACCACCAGAGTGAGAAATGCACAATTTTAACTATTCATTCCATTTCAAAAGTTGGACACAGTCTTGCTTAATATAGAAACTGATCTCCTCTAGCTGGCAATAGGGATCAGTAAGAAAAATTTTGAGTGAATTCAGAAGTGTCTATATACACACTGGAACCCATAATTTGTGATGTGGATAGTCCATAGTCATTTTCAACCACATGCAAGGGCAAGACTTAGAATGGAACATATTAGACATGCTTGCCTGTGTTCTGTGTGAAAACACTTTTGCTTAAAAAAAAAACAGTGGAGAAAGTAATGTGTCATTTTATTTGAAGTTCCACGGTCCATGTGCAGGATGTGCAGGTTTGTTACATAGGTAAACGTGTGCCATGGTGGTTTACTGCACCTATCAACCCATCACCTAGCTATTAAGCCCAGCATGCATTAGCTATTTTTCCTGATGTTCTCCTCCTTGCCTCCCCATGACAGGCCCCAGTGTGTGTTGTTCCCCTCTCTGTGTCCATGTTGTTCTTGTTGTTCAGCTCCCACTTATAAGTAAGAACATGTTGTGTTTGGTTTTCTGTTCCTGCGTTAGTTTACTGAGGATAATGGCTTCCAGATCCTTCCATGTCCCTGTAAAGGACATGATTTTATTCCTTTTTATGTCTGCATAGTATTCCATGGTATATATGTACCACATTTTCTTTGTCCAGTCTATCATTGATGGGCATTTGGGTTGATTCCATGCCTTTGCTATTGTGAATAGTGCCACAATGAACATACGCATGCATGTATCTTTATAATAGAATGATTTACATTCCTTTGGGTATATACTCAGTAATGTCATAGAGCACTTGATTTTTTTCTGAAAGATATAAGAAACAAATAATCACCTATGCTTTCAGTCAATTTTCTTCCAAAAAATAAATCAGACTCTCCGAAAAACTAGAGATTTCTCAAGCCTACCTTCTCTTTTCTGTTAGCCTTTGCATTACAATTTGGGAAAAAAAAAAAAAAAAAAAAAAAAAAAAAAAAAAAAAAAATTCCCCTATCCAGGGTGCTGACACCAACAAATAGCTATGGAATAGTGATGCCATGTCAAAGGTCAGCGCAGGTTGGGTGTCAACGTGAAGATTTCACCTTTGGACTTTGGAAGTGATCTGGCTTCCCTTGCATCCCTGCTTTCCCCCTTACAGAGTTTCCTACCAGTTCTTGTGTTGCTGATCTCCCAAGGTTTTTATGAGAATTACATGAAGTGATATTTACAGAAACACTTGTAAAATGGTGGTACATAAAATACATAAGTGAGGTTTTCACCCTCTTATGCATCAAAGGACAGGGAACCTACAGAGGAGAATGTGGAGATGGAAAAAAAGATTTTAGGATTCTAATTGTTTACTTTTAAGGTAATCGCTTCTGTACTTCTCATTTGGATATGGTGGACTTTAAGGACAAAAATAAATACACTAATTTGGGTTTTCCACAAAGAGAATAAGAAAGGCACAGGAAAAGAAAAACTATTTAAAGGGAGGATTTATGGAGAAAAGGAGAAGAATGCTAAGAAATTAGTAAGGCAGTCCAGGGGTTATATGTGAAGGGGGCCAGATGATGTTTATTAAATTGGTGTCTGGATGATTGCAAGGAAAGCTATTTTAATTTCAATCTAGGGAAAGAATTGAGGCCTAGGCAGGTTTTAATTTCCCCAGGATCCAAGGGAGATGAGAAAATTAGTTCTGTTTTTAATTCTCAGACAGTATGCCCACAAAGGAAGGCAGTGAAAGTGAACCACGTTCTTATGAATCAGCAGAAACAAGATGACGGAGAAGGGGCTGGGTTCTGCTTTGAGCTAGTTGACCTCAACTTAACAATGTGTCCAACAGGCTCATGAGGGCCTATAGAGCTAGACATGCAAACGCATCCCTACTCCCGAGTCTGAAATAATCTTAGAATACAACAGCAGCCTGGCTCTGTATCTGATTTATCAGCAAGCTAAGTTCTTTCCCACCTCAAGGCCTTTGCTTCAGCTGTCCCATCTTCCGGGAGCATGCTCCCTAGATCTGTGAATGGTTGGCTCTTTCCGATCATCCAGATCTCTGTTTAGCCTTCATCTCTGCAGAGTGGGCTTCCATGAACTCTCTGAGCTTCCAGTAACCCCTCCTCCCATCCAGTCACTCTTAAAACAATTTTATACCACTTATTTATCTGTTCACTTGCTTACTGTTTTCTCCTTCCTAAAATGAAAGTTCCATAAAAGGAGGGGCCCTGTATAATTTTTTTCACCATCCAGAATTTAGAACGGTGACCAGTATACATGAATTTTTATACATATGATTCTGTCATGAATAAGTGAGGAGAAGGTCGCTGCTGGAGATAGGAAAGTAGAAGTACCACAAATTCTAGAAATCTGGGCTTTAAAAAAGACCTCCCCATCCACCTACCTTTCCCATTTTCAGCACAGTGGCAAGAGGAAGCTTTCTAGTTAGGAGAAAAAAACTGCATAGAGAGCTATCTCCTTGGGAAATGATTTAGGTGAGGTTTCTCAAAGTCCACTTTAAAGGACTTCGATTCTTACAGTAAAGGTGGCATCTGGAAAGCAACGATGCCTTGCTGCCTGCATCCATCCCTGGTCACTTCAAAAAGGACACCACTGTTGCCTGCCTCCTGAATATGGACAGTGAGAAGCATTTGATACAAAACAAAATATGCCTCTGCTTGTGAAGGATTCTGTACAAAGTTGGAGGGGTCTTGCCTCTTGATTCGGTTTGAAAGGTATTCATTAACCAAGTGCTAAAAGAGAAAAGAGTCATAACAATCACTCTTCACAAGAAACTACGTTCCCCAAGTATAGAAGCTTATTCTCTCCTGTCTTAAATGGGCGAAATTAAATAGGGCACTGAGGCAATGAGGCTTTCCCGAGATCGCCCACTTCCAGCATCCATCCCTGCAATCTACAAGGCGCCACTTCCACCTCCTCGCGAAAGATGACATGCAGTCACTTGACTATTAAGTTATTCCTCATTTGTCAACAGAAAAGCTGCTAAATTGCTACTCTGAGAAAATTTACATAGAAATTACCCATGATACTCAGCAAATGAAGAAAGGAATTTACAACAGAGAGGAGCATAAGCATTCAACGTCAGCTCCTCGCGGAGCTGCTGGCTTCTGCACACAGCAGTCACTGCAGGGTTCAGAGAAAGGAGAAGAAACTTCGACTGGGAAACAGAAAAATTAATTGGTCAGTGATCTCCTTCTTTGCGCTCACCCTCTTACATCCATTTGGATGTCTTTTAAATCTGACTTGCTAACATGCTGGTCTTTTTCATCCCCCTCATACATCTTTCTGCTGTTCCCCTTCCCATCTGATAGAAGAGACTCTGCTCTTAATTAGAATTTCACACCCATCACCAAAGGTTAATTGCTCAGTTGTTGCTGCTCTCCTCAGTCTCAGCAGTTGCTGGTGTTCACTGGTGTTCAACTTACGGTCACGTTCAGTTAAGAGTAGGGGGAGGAACCTCCCCCAGAGTTCTTAAGGGCCAAGGCTGCCTCTCTCCCTTCTGTAAATGTCCTTTTTCTGCTTTCCTTCCTAGAGCTCCCTGTTAGATTCAGACAGGGCTTTCCTAAAGCTTTACCCAAGGAGATGTATTCTGCTTTGCTGTCCTAAATTACTCTCTCCTTCCAAGATTATACTGCGGCCTTGGTTTACCTGGGCAGTGGTTTTGCTGTCTATGCAGTGTTTGCGATTCACGCTCTTTTCTCCAGGCTCTTTAAGACCTGCGTTCTAAAGCCTATCAGACCTCATGGTTGTCACTCTCCTTTCAAGTCCACTCCTGACAACTCTACACTCCAGAAGAGTGAAGTTCCTTCCTTCCATGCTATCTTATCAGATACTATAACTCTATCTAAAATGAAAATAAAGCTGAACATGCCATTCCCATATCCTTGAATTTGTCATGTTACTATCCTATCTAGAATACCCTCTTCTCCCATACATACACTCAAGTCCAGAGGATTCCTTAAGAGTCTTAGTGTTGTATTTTCTTACCAACCTGATGCTACAGCCACAAGGCAGAACCATGCCTTGTAATTTCATAATTTTCTGTAGTGATTAAGAGCACAGGCTCTGGAGTTAATCTTGAATCTATTGCTTATTCACTGTGAGACAACATGAGAGCTACTTGATTTCTCTGAATCCTACTTCCTTCATCAGCAAAAATGGGGACAGTGAGGACTTAACATAACAAGGCTATGAGGATTAAATGCAATAATGTTTGTAAAATAATTATCACAATAAAAGCTCAATAAGTGAGGCAGCTTATTATGGAAAGAACACACAGATTTTAGAGACATGAAGAGCTGGTTTGGAATTGTGCCTCTGTTGTTTATTAGCTGTGTGAACTTGAAACAGTTAAGTAACACCTCTGTGCCTCAATTTCTTTATCTACAATATTTGGAAAAGGTTTCACTAGTTTATAGAGGTAACTAGCACCATGAAGGCATTAATAAATCTTGGCTGTCTTTCCTTTATCCTCTTGGAAATTAATTCAAGGAAAAGTTTGGGACTATACAACAGAATGATACTCATGCTTACTTATACAATGCAATGGGTATATAAGTATGATCCCATCTAATATCAAATGAATCCCTTTTAATTTGCTCTTATCACAAGGAGTACCAAGGAATTAATTGGGAGTTTCCCATTGAAAGAGAAGAGAACTGTGAGCAGATTTAACAAGTATCATAGAACTACTGCATAGGTAAAGATTCCAGATTATCCGGCCGGGCGCGGTGGCTCAAGCCTGTAATCCCAGCACTTTGGGAGGCCGAAACGGGTGGATCACGAGGTCAGGATATCGAGACCATCCTGGCTAACATGGTGAAACCCTGTCTCTACTAAAAAATACAAAAATCTAGCCAGGTGTGGTGGTGGGCGCCTGTAGTCCCAGCTACTCGGGAGGCTGAGGCAGGAGAATGGAGTGAACCTGGGAGGCGGAGCTTGCAGTGAGCTGAGATCCGGCCACTGCACTCCAGCCTGGGCCACAGAGCGAGACTCCGTCTCAAAAAAAAAAAAAAAAAAAAAAAAGATTCCAGATTATCCTTTTAAGGAAGACCTGTATGGCTGATCCTGGGAGCATTTGAGGCTGGTATAAAAACAATATCACATATAAATATATCCGTGTAGGCTCTACAATGGCTCATTAAATAATCTCCACAGTACTTCATAGGATCCCAACATTTATAACAGTCTGTCACTCTGGGGGTAAAAAATAGCACCTTTACTATTTATTCTGTGTATCAAAAATGGAATAGAGATTGTAGAACTAAGTGAGATATGACTTTCGGTCTCTGGTACTAAAGTTAGGTCTGAAGTCTTCCAATAAAAATGCTTCCAGACAAAAAGCAGTAAAGAAAGGTTATTTTAAAATGACTCAGGGAAATTTTGGAAAGAGATCAAAAGATGTAAAATTTCAGTTATATACTTTACCTAAATAGTCACATATGAACTGAGAATTCATATAGATTAAGGCACATGGTTGCCTTATGTGTCTCAGTGACTGTACTAAGTGTGCATATAATACTCAGGAAAACTCTAAAATCGTGCCACTTGATGAGCAGACAGGGCTTTCCATTTAAATGATTCATCTAAAGAGTCTCCCACACAGGAAATTGCATGAGACTTAATTCATTTACCTAAAAAGGATAAAGGATTGACTCAAGCCAAGGAGAATTCAAACATCAATTATCCAGGTTTTATGACAAAGATTTCTAATAACGTAATGTTTAGATCATAAGTCCATTAACTCTTGCTAAGATTTTCAAAAAAAGAGGAAGAAACAGAATGAGAGAAACAAAGAGGAAAGAATGATGGAAAGAAGGAAGAAATAGAGGAAGGAAAAAAGAGAGAAGGAAGAAAGAAGTATGGAGAGACATAAAGAGAGAAGAAGAACGAACATAAACAACCAAGAAGATACCATATTTCTAGTTCAGGATAAATGTGAAGTCATTAGCACTAAAGTGGTCAAGAAAATGTTATGCTTCCAAGATTGACTTGAGAGGCGATCATTTCACAAAAAGCATTACTTACTTTGTACACTAACAACATCCTCACTAGCCAAAACTTAATCAAAAACTTTTATACCACAAATTGTCTCATAGAGCAAGGCTACCCAGACAAGAGGCATGATGGTTCAGAGCATGATAGGTGATAAAGAATATATTGGCGAGCATGATATTTTGGGTAAGATTTCTGCTTCTAAGGTGATTTAGGGAGACATTCTAGAAGTACTATAAACAAGTACATTTGTTCCTTGTCCATTCCAATCTCCAGAGATATGCATCCGAGTTTTTGCAAGGCGGGAATTCATCTTCTAGCAAAGCAGAGTTACACTAAAAACCTTTAGCAAGGCAGTCAACCTCAAGTCTTTTGAGAGCTAGGAACTTAAATGTGTGAATTAGGCCAACCATTGTACAATGGGCACGGTGGGGCCTATGTTGAAGTGGAGAAGACTTGCCAACATAATTTCTGTGTTGGCCAAATATCTATTATCAGGGCTAGATTTTGTCTGAGGGGATGCTAGTTTGAAATTTCTGCAAGATAAAATGAATACAACTTTTGTCAATGGAAGGATGGGTGTCTCACAACATAAGTGCCTTCTTGGCTATTTCTAACAATGAAGTGTTTTCTACTACTAGAAACATCAGGTAGACATTATTCTACCTTTTTGCCTTCACTCCACTTTTATGAGTTTAAACTTGTTTTCTTTTAACACAGAAAGCACTGGACAACTGTAATATTTAAGGGGCTTATAGAAAAATAAAGAAATTTTAAAAATCTGCTTACTCCCTGTCTGGAGGGTACTTCGGTAGAAACACACAACTGCACACAGAAATATTTGCAAGTTTTCATGCACCTATATCTAGTTAATATAAATAATCACACAGGGAGAAAAAATATTACTTTTTGAAAGCTCACCAAAACCTCTGTATCAAATGTCTCCGAAATGGAAGGTAATTTCCCTCTAAAGAGTGAGCGAAGCCTTCATGACTCCTCCGAGCTTCCAGATCTTAAAGCAATCAGCCAGATCATATTTATTCTACAGTATAGACAAAAGTCTACCTTCTGTCATGGGGAAGAAAATGGATTGTTTTCCCATAATGGTGTTTTCTTTTCAATCAATTTCCCTTCAAGCTTGATTTAAGAAGGTACCATGTCAGAACCTTAGCCTGGTGGATGAAATCTGGGACAGTTCCCCACCAAAGGTGAAAATTATGAGAGAGGCAAGCCTGCAGAGTTCAATCTAGATGCTGCAATGCCCCCTCCTCCTTTTCACTGACTTTCTTTTTCTCTCTTGTCAGCTAGAAGTGTTTGCAGCACTGCAAAATGCTCACAGAAGCCAACATAAAAAGACTGAGCTAAACCAAAGAATTGAAACAGAGACAGGAAAATCCTCCAAGCATTTATTCCTGTAACTATATGCAGATTTAAATTCAATCTAATTCATCAAATATGTGTTGAGTTCTACTCTGTTGGGAATCAGGGTGCTGGGTTTACAAAGGATGAATGAGATAGGCTTGACTGTTTTTGCCCTCAAGGAGCTTACAGTTAAGTAAGATAAAAACAAAACCCTATGAAAATACAGTGCAGAGGGCTGCCGTAACTGCTTTTATATGAAGATACAAGATATATTATTGTAAAAACAATGGCAAATAAATAGATGATATTTTCATACAAATCTAATCTTTATTGAGAAGAGGAGCTTAATATATTTCCCTTAGTTCTGGCTACAGTTATCAACCCATCTATCCAAGTTAATCTTCTGTCTCCTCCGTTGCACTTATTATGTATATTTCATCCACTGCCAAGTTCCACTGAGCAAATCCACAATATTTTTCTGGAATTTGCTCTCTTTCTCCCACCTCCACGGCCACTTCTTCAGTCTCATGCCTCATCATTTCTCTCCTGAAATTGTGAAGAGTTTGGTTGCAGTCTCAACCCTAGCCATTTGTCCATCCCATGACTGTCAGGGTTATCTAAGTCACATATCTGTTCATGGCATAGTTCTCCCTGAAACCACCTATTGCAGCTCAAATACTACCAAATTATCTCCAGCTTCCTAACCTGGAATGCATGCCACTTCTCAGGGCATAGTTCTCCCTGAAACCATCTATTGCAGCTCAAATACTACCAAATTATCTCAAACTTCTTAACCTGGCATGCATGCCACTTCACAGGTTGCCAACAGCCACTCTTGCCACTCATCCAATTCATCCATATTGGATCATTTGCTCAAATGTCCCCCTCAGTCTGATAGGGGTCCCTCTACCTCCTACTTCTGTCTGCCCTTTACTATTTTTTTTTTTTTATGGAGTCTCACTATGTCACCCAGGCTGGGGTGCAGTGGTGTCATCTTGGTTCACTGCAACCTCTGCCTCCCGGGTTCAAGCAATTCTCCTGCCTCAGCCTCCCGAGTAACTGGGATTAGAGGTGCTCACCACCATGCCTGGATAATTTTTTTGTGTTTTTAGTAGAGATGAGCTTTCATCATGTTGGCCAGGCTGGTCTCATATTCTGACCTTGTGATCCGTCCACCTCAGCTTCCCAAAGTGTTGGAATTACAGGCGTGAGCCACCGCGCCCAGCCTGTCTGCCCTTTTCAATGGACAATGTCTATTCATCATTTTGTACCCAATTCAAATGGCACCCTCACTCAGGGGCTTTCCCTGTACCCCCAAAAAGAATCTTGTTGCTTTTTCAGTGTGCTCACACAGTACTTTATATGTACTTTATCATACGGTCTTATGGATACATTGATGGCTGAGATTCTCAATAGAAGCTGATGGTGGCTGAAAATTAAGTCAAGAGTGATTGATTTATGACATTTTCATAAAATTGTACTTTATGGAATATACTGAATATATACAGAAGTTTGAGGCCACCAATAGAGGCTATTTGGAACCACAGTTCAGCTGTCACTTCAGGTAAAATGTGTTTATAATTTTTAAATAAATACATGGCCTTTGCATTATGACCAGGCACAGGTTTAAAACCAGGGAGAAGAGAAAAGACAGAAGTGGTATCTCCTTTATTTTCTCAGGATGGTTTCAGAAAACAAGAATAACTAACTACTTTTAAATTTTGATACTGAGGAACAATTATCAGCCTAAAAAGATTGGCATTCTTAGTTCAAGTACCTATAATATTGTTCACTAATCCTGAGCCGAAGAGAAGTCAGGTAACCTCTTCACCTCCATTAGTCTCAGTTTTCTTTTAATAAAATGCAGATTCAATTATTTGCCCTCAATATATCGAGGAAACATGGTAAGGATCAAAGTGTGGTAACTATAGTAGCTTACATTTATCAACTGCTTACAAGGAGCCAGACACAGGGCTAAGCACATTCCATAAATAATCTACTTTATTAGTGACATTAAGGATGACAGACAACATATTATATGGACAAGGGGACAATCCTTGATAGAAAAGAAGGATAAGAAAGCTAAGGTGCCTGTGATAAGTAGGTATAATCTACTTCCAAATCAATAGAGACAGCTTGACTCTTCTTGACTATTCTACTAGCTGTAGAAGTCCACCTCTGGTATGAGCTGTGTTGTCATATCATTTATTACTGAGCCCAATACACTGAGGAATAAATGGCCAATGAAAGGCATCAACTAAAGTTGAAAAAGACACCTGTTCCATTTGATAAGATTGCTACACCTTATATCAGTTTGCTAATTTTTATTTTACCACACAATGTTTCTCTTAGTTGAATGTGTTTATTTTTAAAATATGTGCCTAATATATAAAGACATACTATACAAAATATGTATACATTTGTATGTGTGTATGTGTGTTTTTATGTGTTTGCATTTTTATTCAGGACATACAAGAATGCACCTGTTGAAAGGCTAAGCAATTAAGGGCAAATTAAGGCATTCTAAAAGTGGTAGTAATAAGGACAAGGTTTTGTTTATTGAAACTAGCTGTCCAAGGTAGAGGAAAAAGGAAGGAAATGGCCCTAAAAGAGGAAAAGGGCCAAAAATAAATGTTTCTTGTTTTCCTGTAGGTTTTCCATACATGTGCCTCCTTCTTATACCGCAGTTTTTATTTAGGTGACTTGCGCTTACATTGATTTTTTGGTAACAAACCACTATTAAAGATCATTTAACTTCACACACATACACACACACACACACACACACAGTGAGGGGGAGTGATAATAACAATTGCAACATGGCACTCTTATGGCTAAAGATAATTATTATCCTCTTATACTCAGGAGGTATAACATTAAAAAAAAGCCCTAGTGATTCTAACTTCATTGGAAGGTATTTTGCTGTGTACAGAGGTAAACAGCTTACATCTCTCCTTGCTCACAAAAGGCAAGGAAAAGGCCATGTTTTCAAAATCTCTCAGGTCCCATACAACAGTCTGTCAAACACAGGTGTATGTAAGGATAGTATGTTAAAATTTGAACTAGCTCAAATCAAAGTTCTCCAGTTTATGTAAGCACCATGTGACCAAACCAAGACTCTATCAGTAATTTTTCCAATTTTGTTAGAGAATGTGCGAGAATTATTTTCCCAAGGTGTTTTCATGGCATATTTGCTATCTCCAATCCAAGCAGTGTGAAGAGACAGAAATTAATAGGTAATGAAACAAGTGGGTTTGGTTCGAATGACAATTTTGCTGTCTTAAAAAATGACAACAAATATAGCATTCAAAACGAACGAAATCATTTTTTCATATCGTTTCCTGTGTTTCTGTTGCCAATTATATATATATATATATATCTTATATACGTATATATCATATATATGTATATACACCATGCATATGATACATATATGCATATGCCATTTGTATAAGCCATATTTCCAAGAAAGCCTTTGAGCATGTGATCCTGACAGCATTTAATTTCAAAAGTGGACTTAAATTCAGATTATGACTTGAAATCATAGTAATACTGATATTTTATTTTGATTTTGAAGGTGAGTCAGATTTATGTCTAAAATGTCTCAGGACATTTGGTATGCATTACTGGAAATTCTCAGGAATTTAATCACCAATTAAGAGCTTTCAAAAATAATGTGAAAGTTGCAACATTATCAGATAGAGAATAAAGACATGTATGCTCAACAAAGGGCTTTAGTGACACACTCGTAGCAAGTCAGAGATGTTTTCTAGATATTCATTTAATATCTGTGAAGTTACAGGACAGGTGTAATATTGTAGCCTTATGCCTTTGTTATTAAGTATGATAGGATAATATTTTATTTATCAGTTTAATATTTATAAATGAAACCCATAAATCTCATATGGATGGTTTTACTTACTAGGACTGACTTCCTTTTCGTACAACCCAATACATCAAGTGACAAGATGCATGCATATACGCAGGCCTAGATACGCAGGTCTCTGCTGACTTGCTAACCAAGAGAACTCCTGAAGTCTTCTGTGACAAGATAGTACTGCATTATAAAAAGGCCAAATGACACCATGTCTTTAATTTTTAACAGGCATTAGATGATCCCATGCATGGAGACCAGTCGTCACACATCCACCATTCAAAGTAGATCCATGAGCAAATATTACTGGACACTTAAAATGCGCCAATATTCTTATTTCAAATCTGTCATTACTCAGTCAAAGGCACAATTCAGGTAGAACTGACAAAGCCATTGGCCTTGAAGGTGAAAAAGTATGAAATTGCAGGGATTAAAAGAACTTTGAAAAGACAGGTACATCACCTGCAAATTTTTCATTAAGTTACCCCTCACACAGAGGTTGCCCTCTCTTGTGGAAATCCATCCCCATCTCCATAATAGCTTTGTCTAATTCCTTCTGCTTTGGGAGCAACTCAATGACTTTGCTCATTCACACTGACTTTTGCATCCTGTTTCCTGAAGAAAAAAATAGGCAGTGTTTTAAGCTTGAATTCTTGAATTGCTGCTTTGCAACACAAATTTTGGCTCATTTTTCAGATCATCTTCATATATCAAGAACTATTTTTATCCTGACGTTTCAGGCAAGTTCTCATTTCAGTCATTACCTTCTGCCTAAGATCCCTAGTGATTTTAGCAAGATTTGCAGTCATTCACGTTCTGTCCAATAATTTTGTCTGATAATTTACGACTTTGGTCAGGCCTTGGTACTATAAATCCTAATTAGGCAATGGCCTTAATGATTAGCCTACAAAGTTTCACCCTTCTGCTATCCCCTATCTTCAAGAGTCACTGCACTCCACAGTGACTTATTTTCAATGATTCTAGTACCTTTCAGAACATACATGTCTGATACTTGTAAAACTATGCAATAATACCTCTAATCCTAGCACTTTGGGAAGCCAAGGTGGTGGGATCACTTGAGCCCAACAGTTAGAAAGCAGTCTGGGTAATACAGTGAGACCTTGTCTATACTAAACATAAAAGACATTAGCCAGGCATGGTGGCACATGCCTGTGGTCCCAGCTACTCAGGAGGATGAGGCGTAAGGATCATGAGCCTGGAAGGTCGAGGCTGCAGTGAGCTATTATCACGCTACGATACTTAAGCCTGGGTGACAGAGCAAAACCCTGTCTCTAATAAAATAAGATGAAAATAATACAATATATCCAAGTTTGATTCCTGTTCCCATGTTCTATTCAAAGAACACTGTAATGCCATTTAATAAATCATTTATTGTTTTTTTCAAAGTATTTGCTTAGCAAAGCATTTTCTTTCTGAGAAATGCTATCTTATTGCTTTCTACAAAAGGATTCAGGAGGTATTTTCCTAGCATAACACATGCAATAGGTATAGACGGGCCTTCTCCAATGACAATGAAATGCCAAGGCCAACTTCCTAATGGAAAAGCTTTTATGGTCCCTTTCTGACCTAATCTTTCGAGGGACTTTAATTATCCCTTGTCCTGTCCTATACCCTAATATCAGAGAAAAAACATATGCCAGAAAGTAGAAAAATGCAAAACAAAAAATATAATTTTAAGTATGAATTTAATAGCTCTGCCATTTTTTAAGCTATGATATCCTGGTAAAAGGTCTAAGCCTTACTTTCTTTATCTAGGAAATGGGTAATGAATAAATGTTCAAAAAGGCATTTGTAGAAGGACAAGAGAAAATAAAGGCATTACCATAAAACTGTAAAGTACCATAGGAATCTGAATTATTTTATTAGACCCAATTTATATAACCCTAAACTTATTTTATTACTCACTCTTTACAAGTGGCTGGATTTTAATATTGTTTGAAGTGCTCTGCATGATTGCCCACAATTCTAGACATTGTGTTATGTCTCAGGCAGGTCTTTAGGCAGGGTGTACATGTATGTGTGCATGTTGGGGCGGTGTGCATGTTGGGGCAGTGCGCATCACTTTTCATAATTGATTCACACCAAAATGCTAGCTTTCAAGAGGCAGCGAAATGTAGGCAGTGGCTGTTTCAACAGTACACAGTTACTCTGATGACAAGCAAATTTTCTACAGGAACAGAACACTCTCCTGTCACCTTCCTCCAGCTGAAGGCCAAAATACTTTAGAAATAACAGATGGCATGAAGCTGGGACCTAATTGAAGATCTACCTATTGAGACAGCAGCAAATGCCTGCAAACTCCAGTGTAAGGCTCTCCTCTCCGAGCAGGCAGCATGCAGAATCCAGGACACATAGAAACAAAAGAATCTTATTTCTTTCTTGGTTGGGGGAGTGTTTTCTATCCACTCTTGGAGTTTCATGGTCCTCAAATGGCCCCAAGGGGTAAAAGGCGATTAAGGTACAATGATGAGAATATAGCCCTGCCAAAGCTTTCCAGAATGAGAATTCTGTGGTCATTCCATGGATGGCTCCTGTAGTTTTCTGAGCTCTTTTCCATAACCCAATTCCTGGCATTTCAGAAAAGTATGGATGACTAAGCTTTGGAAGCAAGGTGCTATAGTTTTCCATTGTTGTGCTTTGTGTTTTACAGTGTTGGTTTTTGCCTTTATATCCTTAAGAATTCCTTTTCTATTCTTGCTAAGTAAAGTACTGGCAGTCCCTGGGGAACATACCATTAACTCTAAAGTTTTTTATTTATGAAGCTCATTTTCTCCTTTCACCAGGCACACCAGCATGCCGCACAGACCTTGGCCCCATTGTGAGAGGAGCAGGCTGGGACTCAGCAATTGTCAGCTGTGAATGTAATGAATTTATTTGTGATTCACGGGGTCCTGTTCTCCAAATCCTATTATCTTTTAATCCATTCAGCTTCTCCTAATGGATTTCCTCTTCTAACTTGCAAATTACTTTGGGAAGCAGAGAAGTAGAGGAGAAGAACAAGCCGTATCACTTATTCATTTTGAGTGTATATAAAGTTGGTCGTTAACGGAAAAGGAAACAGGAGAAACTATGGATTATTTCTAGTTTAGTAGCAACAAAGTCTGCAGAGGACACTTTGGGCGTAGGCTGACAGACCTTGATCTATGTCCTAGTCCTGTTTGGTTGAAAAATTTCTGGGAAACGCAAGTGTGCTCTGTTCCAAAGAACATGAACGAATGTGTCTAGGGACTGCGGGATAAATTACACCTTTAGGGAGTATCATAGAGGCCACTGACATAACCATAGGCACCATTCTTCAGTGATTTTATATGGGATATTACTAATTCCTAGGATTTATGCCTCTGGAAATCCAAGCCATTGGCTTGGAAACAAAGACTCTTCTCTTGCTTTGTGACTATAAATTTAACTCTGGATAGCAGTTGGTGAGTGTACCCTTGGAGGAAAAGAAAGACAAAGTCAATCAGATACTACATGATTCTTAAAAAGGAGAAAAAGAAGGAAAATGTTGGATCATTACAAGGAAGCAGGATAATACAGTAGAAATAGCACTGGTTTTAAACACAGCTGTAGTTTCATGTCAAGGCTCAGTCAACAATGAGCTGTGTGATCTTGGAAAACTGACATGCCTTCTCTGAACTTCTCTCTTTCCTCATAAAGTACGCATCTCATAGGAATGAAAGGAAATAATTTATGTACAGTGCCTGCCCAATAATTAGCTATCATTTGAATAATCTCTGCAAATGATAACTAATTATTATTCAGATCTTTGCTCCTTGAATTTAACAGCCACTTATTTGGTTTAATAATTCAAATTAGAGTCAACAACTGTCCTCTTGATGTTAAAAAGCTATCTTTTGTAAGGGGGAAAGAGATACTGTGGATTGTCAAGAAACCCCTCTTAGTGGTCTATGTTACTCCTATACATGAACCCGGGCATTCACATCAAAATCAGCTTGAAAGTTACCTTGGGGTATTGCTTAACAAGCCTGTAGAGGACAGTGATAGTCAGACCACTGTTCCTTTCTATTGTGCCATCTTCCTTCATATCTACGTCTTTATTTTTCAAAACTCTAGGAGAGGTAACTAGGATTTATTCAAGTAATTATTGTGAAATATATATATTTATACATGTATTTCTCAAATATACATATATTTGAGAAAGAGAGAGAGCAACTATGAAAGGGACAGGTTCTACGACCTTGTCAGAGTCAAAATCTTGGAGGTAAGACCATAAGTCATCTTTCTTATTCCCAGGTTCTGCATGTGTTTATGAGGTTACACACACCATCATGCCACATACAGATAAACAGATCCTTTCAATAACCATGATCAGAGCAAATTTGCTCTAAACTATTTAGTCAAGATGTGTCTCATTCCATATCATGTACCTCCCATATTCCTTTCTATTCTCAGTTATTTATACATATACAAGAGAGAGTAAAAATTATCAGTGGTGTTTTAGCCTGAGTGGCAAAAAATATTCACTAGGCATTCTAAAGGAAATAGTTTTATATTAGTTCTAACCTTGGTCAGCCGTGAAAGGCAGGGATTCAGTAAACTAGTGAAATAAAGGAAATTTCAAATTTTTCATGTTCATACAAAATATTTGATATTGTATCAACAGCCAAAGAGAAGCTACAATAGAGAATCAGTCTGGGAAAGACAGAAAGCAAGATTTTCTCCGTTCTGCTCATGGACAACTTGAAGCAAGACAACAAACCTCTTGAAATTCAGCTTAATTATCTCCAAAATAGAGATAATGATATTACTCCTTTATATTTTCCTCAAAAGGATAATTTGAAAATGAAGAAAAAAAATTGACAAAGTGCCTGGAATTTTCTGGACACAAGCAATACAGAGTTCAAGCCACTGCTGATTTTCTAAAGTCTCAAAGCAGCTGCTGCTTCTCTGTGGCAATGAGAAGCATAGCATTATGTAACATTGCAACTTCCCCAATGGTCTAGTTCTAAAAAGAGTGCCAGTGAAAGTCCTCGGCTAGCCTCATTCCAAAACATTGACATGCCTTTGTTTCTTTTAACTGAAATTAAATTGCTGCCTGAAGAACTAAGGATATATTTAGAAGACAGTCTCTTACCATTTTTTTCTTTGTTCAAGTTTCCTAATTGAGAATCATATTCCATAAAATTACACAGCAGTGTAAAGAATTGGGAACATAGAAAGGCAGACTATAGGGAAAAATAAAGTCTTAATCCTTCTTAGCTTTCCCATATTACCTGTTGACAAGTACCCTTTCTGCCTGCTGAGAATAGGTGCCTGCCCTCCCATTCCATTCAGATATTCCCTTTCAAATGGACCACAGGTACCACTTACACTCAACTTATTAATTTTGGGGGATGGGATCAATATTTCAGTTTCTTCACCACTAAGGGGTGAGAGGAAAATGTCATGAATCTGAAGACACAGAAGTATTCTTTCAAGATGGAGATATGGAATAAGGACACCACTGGTTGTCACATATATTTACTCCTTCAGTAAATAATGTATTTGTTTAGTTTCTTTTTCAGTTTCTTTTCTTTTTCTTCTTCTTTTTTTTTTGTGATGTAGTCTCACTGTGTCACCCAGGCTGGAGTGCAGTGGCATGATCTCTGCTCAACATAAACTCCGCCTCCTGGATTCACACCATTCTCCTGCCTCAGCCTCCCAAGTAGCTGGGACTACAGGTGTCCGCCACCACGCCTGGCTTTTTTTTTTTTTTTTTTTTTTTGTATTTTTAATAGAGACAGGATTTCACCGTGTTCGCCAGGATTGTCTCGATCTCCTGACCTCATGATCCACCAGCCTCAGCCTCCCAAAATGTTGGGATTACAGGTGTGAGCCACCGTGCCCGGCTGTATTTGTTTAGTTTCTAATATAAACCAGTCTTTGAACAAGGCTTTAAGCATACAAACATACTCAAACACATACACAATCTACACACATATATGTACTTATACATATCCCTTGTCTTCAAGGAGATAACAGGTAGTAATGACAGTTAAACAGAAAAACACAAAAGCTCACTTACTTATGAACTTACATAGATAAGAATAAAGTCTGACCAATGTTGTCTGCCACCAAGAGAGAGCCTTGAATCTGGTCCCCAATTATGGCTGGGCTCAAGTCAGTCTGGTCTGGCCTTAAAAACCTAACATAAACATCTAGAGGGGCCATGAAGGTAATGAAAGGAGCTAAGCCAGAGATGAAGGAAGAAAGGGAAACACACAATTCACACCATGGCCTAAGAGGACAGACTTAGCTCGAGCTACAAACTGGTATTAGCCAATGCATCTGATTAAAAACTGAAAAAGACAATCAATAATCAGTATCTTCATGGGAAATCTTTAATAAAAAATGTTAGTATAGTAGACATTGTAATGTGCTGCCCAGTTCACCCTGCAACTAAGGACTTACTGCCTGACCTGAGCTGCAAGGAGTGCTGTCCATAGACAGCCTTCAGCTGCCAGCCCCTTCAGGGTTGGCCTCAGACACAGAGCACCACCTTGCCTAAGATCATGCTCTTCCCAGAGTGACCCACATTCGATGACTTATTGATGATGGGGTAGAAAGATTTGGTCATCTTGGCCCAACTCAGGACAAACTGAAAGGTCATGTTAGAGTCAGAGGTGCTCATGGGGTTAGCTGAGCCATTGTTGGGCCTGCATCGCCGCTCAACTTCTCTCTGCTCAATCCTGCTTCCTTCCCCAGGGAACTCCTTAAAAATTATCTGGCACATTAAACTTCATCTCAGAGTCTGTTCCTAGGGAACTCAGCCTGTGACTATTAGCACCTGGTGGTTTCTTGTTTTGTTTTGCTTTTATTATTAATACAATGAAGACCAAATAAAGTTAATGTAAATTTGCATTATGTGGCCTAAGCCAATAAACGATCTAGGCTAACACAGTCCAAGAGGAATATAATGCAGAGCAAATAGATAATTTTAAACTTTGTAGCAACCACCCCCAAAAAGGAGAAATAGCTATAATTAACTTTAATAATATATTTTACTTAACCCAATATATTCAAAATATTATTTCAAAATGTCATCAAAACTAAAAATTGTAAATGTTTTATTTTGCATCCTATTTCCCATATGAAGTCTTCAACATTTGATGTATATTTTATACTTACAGCACATCTCAATTCAGACACTTTTTATTAGAAATATTTTATCTGTATATAAATTTCACAAAACTTACACTTAAAAAAGTAATTCATATATCTGAGTAGTTCCACACATACTTATGTTTTCCAGTGACTGAATTGAATATCAATTTTTAAAGTTAAGTTAATTAAAATTAGACTGACTTAAAAATCCAGTTAAGTTTTTCAATCACACTAACCACAGAGGCCTCTGTGTTCAATTTTTAAGGTACTTTATGAACATTTTGAATGCTGTGATGGCCAATCAGTGCAAAAGCAATGAGTAAGATAACTGAAAAAACAGTTCTGTTAATAACGAAAACAAAGTACAAAACATTCTTTTAATGAAAGGAGTTGCACAAGCATATGAAATAATTTATTTGGCAATAAGAAAAATTCTGAATAAGTATATATCATGCAGTGTATAAAAGTGCGGTGTCCTTGCAGTTGACAGTCATCAACAAGAGATGAAAAAGAGGAGCAAAAAAAGAGGAATGAAAAAATATGTTTACTTGGTCAACCAGAAGATCGACATCGGCACAAGATGCTACTGGGCTAAGGTTAATTCAGGAGAAGGCTAAGAGTAAAGTACATAGAGGCCAAGCATAGTGAAAGGGGTGCTGATGACAATCTTGTTACAAGATGTAGTTGAGTCCGCATTTGAGGGCTATTTAAGGCTGCATTGTAACAATCTAGTGGTGAAGTGGTGAGAGCAGGAACTGGGGTTGTCTAAGCAGGTGCTTACCTAGGCACAAAAATCATGAAGGGAGGAGAATGCTTCCTGCAAAAGTTGTTCAATGAAGACAAGATGGCCTATTTCTCATGAGTCCATCCAATGAACAGCTATCTATTGAGTACCTGTTGCATCCCTACAGGTTTCGAAGTGCTGGAGAGGTACTGCTGAACAAGGTAGGTGGAACTATCGTCCGTAATTTCTTTCATTCTAGTGAGGAAAGCTCACAGGTAAATACGGAAGATAATTGTATACACTCATAAGTGCTAAGAAAATGGCAAAAGGACATTGTGATAGAACAGGACAGGGATCAGTTATAGTGGTCAGAAATGGCCTAAGAAGGAGATGTTGAGTCGAGATGTAGAATATGAAAAGGGACAGCCAGATGAAGATCTGGGGAAGGAGTGTGCCAAGTAGTAGTGTATTCGTAATAGTTTAAGAACTTAAATAATTTAAATACTGATCATCAAAGGTAAAGTTATCTTTGTACATATGTATAAACAATTACAAAAACATGTACAAAATGTACAAAACAAATATACAAAAACATTAGCCTGAACTGCAGTGCTTTCACAGCTTGCTTTCTAGGAACTGCAAATAATTCAGATATTCCTATGAGAATGTACTCTGTGTGAGAAAAAAACAGTTATTTTATCTGTCTCAGCAAAAAAATTTAGAGAATCATTGCTGAAATTTGAAGTTTTAACATGCTTACACACTTCTAAACTTATGCATTGATTAATTCCCTGCAGTCTTAGCCTACCTCCAGAGTCATGTTCCAGGTACTATTTGTATTTCTCCTTGGAAATTTCCCTCCAGACAGAAAACATGTTAAGGTGATCATACATCCCCTAAGAGTACCTGTTTGCCTGGGGAAGTATGGCCATGTGTGCATTATACACGCATGTTTATTCAACAGTATTCTCTTGTGTTCTCTAAGGTGTCCTGGTTTGGAGATAGATAATATGGTCACTCAAAATGACCACTGATTGCACTGGGAGAGTAGAGGTTAATTCTCCCAATAGACCTCACTGGCATGCAAGCACACACAGAAGATTCCGTACCATTGCGTGTTCTCAACCAATTTCCGTCTGCCAGAGATTAAACAATAAAGACAGTAAGCAAATGACGTGGTTTACATTAAGGACCATGACCTGCTCTTAGCAGGGCAACATATTGTCTCCGAGTACTCCTATCCTCTCTTGTCTCCTTCACTGACCTTGCCAGCCAGAGAGCTTTTTGGTTTGATAATGCCTGAGAGCAGGCAATGAAGACTCCTGGTTTTTCTGATCCTACATTTACCTCATTTCATTTAGCTTGATTTTACCTTTTGTTCCTCATCTAAAGCAGCAAGGATGACTCTTGGGGCATTATATTGAGAGCTGACACAATCAATACTGGTTTCAAGTAACACAGAAAAGCCCCCAGACTTACATTAGAGCTGTAGGCAAGTGCTACATTTTTCAGAAGCCAAGATTTGTTGCTCATTCAGTGGTGTAATATGGGATGGAGTTGGGAGGGATACAGCCATCCCATTACATTGATCAGAGACTTAAGATACAACTTAGAAATGGTTAAAAACAAAGCGAGGAATAAGCACAGGGTGCTAAAGGTGAGAAAAACAATCTTCCAATGAGGCAAAACATTTTGGCTGGCTGGAATGCGTCTTTCCCCACCCACAACTTTGCTTACCTGGCCTGCTCTGCTTATTCATGTACACAGTACTCCCACTTTAAGCGTAATCTCCATTGAAATGCTTTCCCTGACTTATATCCCAGCCTCCAAGATAGAGCTAAATCCTCCCTTCTGTCCATTTTCACATCCCCAGGTGTGTGCTCTTAGAAATTACAGCAAACATTTTCAATTACATATTTTATACACCTCTCTCTCCTCTAGATTTTAAGCTCCTTGAGAGGGGACAGTTTCTTATCCATCGCAAAAGTCTCAGTCCAGTCAGCTTGCATGCAGTAGTCACTCAATAACTGTCCTCTGAATTTAACTGAAACCTACACATACTGATGCATTTTAGGTCCTATTTTTCAGGGAAGGAATGAATAACTGGATGAATTATAGTGCTATTATATGGCTGCTTTATTATATAGCTATTTCCTAGCAGACATACCAGCTCTAAACTCTACATGAGAGACTCAATTTAGGGGAAACAATGGAAAATTGGAAAACTCATCTTGACAGTAAACACTGAGTTGAATAATGGACAGAGTAGGGGGCTCTTCTTTCCCAGGCTTGTGTGTATGCGCGCGCACACACACACACAGCCATAGAAAATCATTTCATTGTAGCTCCATCTGGATGGAGAGGAGTGAACCAGAGGATTGGGCTTTTTCCATGAGGAGTCTACCCTCTAATTAGCATCCTACAAAACAGTGAATTGTTGCACAGTCATTGTTCCTGCTGAGGTGATGGCATAAGATGCTGAAGATGAATTGAAAAATACTTTTTACTCTCTCAATTCTGAAGTTAATCACTAAAGATTATATTTTCATTACTTCCATGAAATTGTGTCAGAGTCACTTTTGGCCTCCAAAGAAAAGCAGGAGTAAAATAGAGGTTTTCAAATTATAAAGCTGCCTTTTGAATCAAGTATGTATTTTTAAAAAAATAGTTTTCAAAAAAGTCTTAGAATTTTACAGGTGAGAAACTTGAAGAGGTGAAGTGATTTGACCCTGATTGCATAAAGCCTGGTGTGTGATCTGGCATGTAATAGGCACTTGGTAAAGATTTGTAAGAAAATAAATGAATTGGTACAAATGTATGAATAAATGAATGGGCAAACACAGCTAATAATTGGCAGGGCTGTGAGTTAAACTTAATTACTACATATTCCAAGTTAAGGCCTCTTTCTACTATACCCACTTACACTAACACTGGGTCTGAATATCTTAACAAAGGTATTTATTTTTATTTAATATCCGAATAATATTAGAACATCTTTTCAGAAAACAACTCCTAACTCTTCTACTTATGTATCCCATGTAGTATCTGGAAATGGAGAATGCTAATAGCATTAGCATTACATGGGACCATTAAAGCATCATCGTTCCACTGGGAGGAAATTCTCTATATGTACATTGTTAATAGCACTGCCATTCTTTCCAAGTCAGCCAAAGTCAGAACATGCCTCTGGCCAGTTTCTTTCAGCCAAGCTTCCCTCAGGCTGCAGTGATGTGTAGAGAGATCCTCAAAATGTCAGAGGACTCCCATCAATCCCTGTTTGCTACTCATTAATCTGTTTCCTTAACCAGTGCCCCAAGCCCCTGGAAAATCTTCACATTAACAGCCACAGAGGAACTTTCTTTCTGCTTCTGTGAATGACCACCTGCACATATTTGTCAGCTATTTGTGGTCAAAATTTCTTCACCAGTACACAGAATGCATTGCAGGACAAAAAGAGCCACAGTGGAATAAGTTGGCAAACAAAGGTAAAAGTGAATAATCATCCTCTGAGAAGATATTCAGCCAAGGCATTAGAAGGCACAAAGTTTGTGGCATGGTGTGCTGAAGCTATAAAGTTAAAAAAAAAAAAATCCACATACATGCACAGGTAGTCTGCATTTTGCATGGTTCTAATATGCATGAATTTTAGTTACTATGGTTTGGTTAATAACTCTAGCCTTCTAACAATAGAGCTTACATTTCTGTTTCTATATTATACTAACTGTGGGTATTTTCACGCAGTATATGTTTTGCTCTTAGTTTTCAGTCCACGTTAGCTACATGAATTACAGATGCACTTCATGATCATTGACCAATCTCATGAGTTCTTTTAAAGTTTGTCAGTTAATGGTCACTGAACATATTGCTCAGTTCACACACCGCATATAGGGTATTGCTTCTTTGTCTCCAAGTGATAAACCCATGTGCCATTTTATAAAACTAGATAATCAAAAGAGAATTGTCTAATAAAAAATAAAAAATGAAAATGTTTAGAGTAAAATTTAAGTTGGATATAAATGGAGCTATAGGAGAAATCGCATGACAGTAAAAAGGTTGAGACTGTTGAAAAGAGAGGCTGCAAGGTATTCACGCAGCTAGAAAGTTCTTTCCAAAATTCAAATTTCATTCCTCACTTATAGGTAAGCCCTCATGCAGCTATCATTTATACCAGCAAAGAGCATATTGCTTTCTTGATTTGTATCACATCAATGGGATCATGATCTCACAATTTTATGACACACATATCAATGTGGCTGAAGGATTCTAAGGAGCAGGTGCTCTCAGTCGCCTTGAAAAACCATTTGGAATATAGTCCTGTTCTTCACTTCTGGATCCAATGTTCTTACAGTGATGACTCTAATGCAGTAAAAAGCATTATTTGCTATAGCAATTGTGAGAAAGCTTTTCTTCTTTGTTTTGAAAGATCTATGAGCCCATATTCCCCTGGAATTGTATCTCCTCTTTGCTGCATTCCATCTGTAATACTCACAGTAGAGAGGTCATGTATAGAACTCAAGTGAAAAGTCTTCTGCTGTTAATTTCCCCCCTGGAGAGAATACAATGAAGTAGAAATATGATACAATAAGATTACGTAGAATCCTCCTCATTCTAAAGGGAAAGTATGGACACAAAAAGCAAAATATCTCCTAGTCGTAAAGAGTAAAGCAATTTTTTAGATTTTATTAATATGCTGTGTATGCAAGATTCACTGTGTATGTTGAACAACACGTAATGCTATTTCCTGCTAGAAGTGTTTCTTTAGTTATTTAAAAAATTTAACCTCTTTGCATTCTCATTACAAAAATAAAATATGTTCAAAGAAGAAAAGGTGAATAATACAAAAAACTTAAAAAGGATAGTGAGGAGGATAAATCAATTTTAGAGCAGATATTTTCAGGCTTTTCTTTAGGGGTGTATATGTATACATGGTGAATATATTCTCACACTCTCCCTGCTTTTCTATGGTTTGATTTTTCTATCAGCTTCTATTATGAATATTCACTGATATTTATAGTATACTGACCATCTAGATAAGAATCATAAGCTGGTTTACATAGCTGACAATGAGCTTACAATAAATTACCTAAAGTTATGTCCTTCTCATGGAAAACATTCAGTGTGAACTCATGACCTCCAACAGGATTGTATTTTTCAGCTTTGTTATTACTTAAAGTGCAGGTGCACCGTGGCCATTATCAACATTCATTTGCACAAGGTTCTCTGGAATTTTGTTGATTTCCTGCTTAGAGGAAGAAAATAATTGCAAAGAATCTAGAATTTTTTTATTGCAAAATACAACTATGTGGCCACAAATATCAAATAACGTGCTGAAAGAACAGGGAGCCCATTTAAAGGAGATCTGGCTGGTCATTTGATAATAATTTGCACACTAAATAAGACTGCTAACAACAAAATCACTCTTCATTTTTACTGTTGATTAAAACAAGTTAAGTTTGTGAAAGATTCATAGTGATGCTCAGAAAAGTTAATATACAGAATATTATATAAACCAGTGGTAATATAAAATAAATATGAATATAATAGAGTATATTACATTGTTATTGATTTCAATGATTAGGGGAATGCAAAAATATATGAACATGTATGCTTTAGTTTAGCTGTTACTTAGGTACTTGTTTACAAAGTAATAAAGTATAGTCATGACCATGTTACTATTGGATAAGTAGAAAATAGTGAATAAAAATAACAGGAAATACATCAAACAGTATTAGAAAAAATATAAAAAGAAAGAGGCTTACCATGACCAGACAGGCTTGGTCTGATCTGGGCTTCACACCTAATAACCTAGTGAAATGGGGCTCAACGATGCATTCTAGGACGACACATTAGTTTGACATGCTAAAAAGAGAAAGAACTATTCGGATTCATCCTCATCTTTTGGGAGATGAAACTGCCAGATGGTTCCTGACTTTTAATAAGCTGTTTATAAGAATATATCTTTTTAATAGTGTTAAATAAAGGACAATATTTAATAATGAACAAGGATCATATAATGTCACCAAGTATGACTTTTAAAAATACATTACTTGTGGAGAGACAGCAAATTATAGGAAAACATTTAGACTTTTTGGGAAAAGCAATTATGTTTTGACACAACAAATAAATTTAATGATTAAAAAAAAGAAAAACCTCAGCCTGATCGGCAGCTTAGATTTGATTCATATTAGAGAAGCAACAACTATTTAATAGATTCATTGGTATTGACATAATCTAATCCTCAGAAAATACAAAAACACATAGAAATGTAATGATAAAATGAACCAAAGTCATAATTTACTATAGATTTAACTATAAAAGTTTAAGTGTAAAAGGTATGTATTTTATAAGGTATTGGAAATGTTATGAAAAATCACCCATACTAAATTTGGAGTTGAAGTTTAAATTTTGAAGAGGAATCTATCACCTTTTACAACATTTTAAATAACAAAATTTGGGTTTTAAAAGTTTTGGTCTTTAGATATATGATTTAAATAAATTGAGCTTTAGACACCTTACAGACGGTAATGGCTGCTCCTACATGCACAAAGGCCCCTCAGATACGGAAGAATCCAATAACAAAGTGTCTCAATTCTGTCGTGTCTCTCTTCGCACTGCATTTTTTTTTTAAGTTGACCTTAATTCTTACAGGACTAAAATAAAACAAACAAAATGTCTTTGAGGATACTGCAGCCCAGAGATAGGACTCTGGGTACAGAGGTGTGGTAATCTGGGTTGTTGAAAAAGGTTAACAATATTATATACACACTTTCCAACTATTCATCAAGGAAAATAAAACTTCTTTCACTCATATCTAACCAAATGTGTCCATTATAACAGCCAGATTATGCTGCAGTAACAAACAAGTCCAAAATGGTTTAAAACAATAAAGGTATATTTTTGTCTACTGTGGGTGGGCTTGAGGCTTGCCTGCATTTTGCCACAGTTCCTCACTTCAGGGTTGAGGTTGATGCAATGGACACTGTCTGAAACTTCTGGTAGCCATGGCACCATGACAAAGGCAAAAAAAAAAAAAAGGGAGGGGCTCTGAGGACTCTACACATCAACACGTAAATGCTTGGCCTGTAAGGAACACATGCCATTCCCCTTCACAGCTCATTGATTGCAAATGATCATGTGGCTCCATTCAATACAGGAAGTTTCAGAAGGCACGGGCCTACTGTGTGCCCAGAACACGGAAATCCAGAAATATTTGATGACCCTTGTTTTTCGCTGAAGCTTTCGTGAGAAAACTAAGGCTACAAACTATCTATGTTTGCTAAAAGAAAATGACACCACAATCATAGATAAGTGCATGCTTTTGTTGATAAAAAGAGTCATTCCTCTTTCTTTTTTTTTTATTTTCCCCCTCATGTATGTGGATGATGTGTGTTCCCCACTAGGAAGGGATTCACCATTCCTCTACTGAAATGCCACAGTCCCAGCAGGGGTCAGATCTAACTTCTTTCACTAAAATCGCACCCTGTATCTTTGAAATGGTTCTGCCTCTTTGCACAAGCAAATTCAAACAGAAAGCTTTCCTTATTCACTGCTATTACTACTTCCATAGCCCTACTCCCCTAACCTAATCCCTTGCCCCCTAAGCACACACTCAGGCTTGAGTATCATTTCCTCTCCAAGCACAGCCCAGACCTTGGTGGGATCATGTCTCTGTGAACCCCAACAACGACTGTTTCTTATTTTTCTTTTCTTAAGGGCTCACCTTGAAAGGTGGTGTCTCCTTCAATCTGTCTGAGGCTGACAGGTTAATAACTGGATTCTGACAAATGCCAGAAGAGAGAGAAGTGCTGCCCAAGACTGAAAATGCTTTTTTCCTTTTCTTTTTCTTGTTTGCTACTAGCCCTTCCTCACTCCCACTCACCATGACTTCTACCTATCACACCCGTCTGTGCAGCCTTAAAAATATTCTTACAGATTTATTGCTACTGACATTTTTGGGGGGCATACCTCAGAAGAGATAGTCCATGATTTTAGGAAGTATAATAGAATTTCTTTAGGGACAGCTAGTGATCATTTCTATTAAGTATCTAGGATCCAGAACATGTCCATATATCCATGGTTCTTTTTACCAGCTTGATAATGAAATATAAACATGTTCTGATAACAAATATGACTATTTTTGCAATTACTTTAAAAGAAAAGACACTCTGTACCCTTCTGTGATACCTTATTTCCATCTGAGTCCTTCCCTCCATGTAGAAAATATCACAGGCTAAAAACAATATTTATATGTTGAGATCTTTTATGAAATGTGTGAAACAGTGGAAGAAGATATAGGATAAACTATAGAATATATGGAAACTTGGGTAACCTTCTCATAATCATGTGACTGCTTTCTGACAAATATTACCAGAATGTAAGCTGTAGGACAAGGACCGTGTGTGTCTTATTCTCGAATATGTCTCAAGTGTTTAGAAATGTGCATAGAACAAACAGAATATTTTTTACTGAGTGAATTAAAATCAGAATCTCCTAGTAGATAAAGGTATGTCGATTATTACCAAAAACAGTTTGTTCACGTTCTCTGATAAGTATTATCACTATATGTGGTGAGATGAGAGTTGCAGAAATCTTTGACAAGACATGGAGAAGAAGGAAGACTGAGAATAATGTTTGAGAATCACTACCTTTCCAAATTATTATATTTTATTAACCATTATCTAACGACCCTGCTATATCTTTTGCTATGTCTTACTAAAATATTGTCAAGACAAGGGGAGTTGGGGTGGAAACGAAGTCTCCCAAACTTCTGTAACTATTGCATATGATATGATGCCTTCCTAGCATCGCTGCCCTAACATTTATTTAAAGACCCTTCATGCACCAGAGGAACATCATCATTAAGGGGTAAATAAGTATGGATTAGTCCAGCAGTAATCAAAACAATATTCACTCTGAAAAGAGGCTGGCTTCCTTGTTTTTAAAATGAAGCAGTCATTCACTCTGTTTGAAAATGTAGCCAAACCTCACACCTCCCTGCCTCACAGGAGTCTTGAACATGCAAACGGTAACTAAGCTGGAGCTTTATGACTGTGGTGTATGCGTAATGGGGTCAGCCTGGCAGAACAAAATGCTGCAGTAATTTTGCATCCATTACAGCCTAGAGATGGAAGCTATGAAAGACAAAGGGCATGCAGGAGAGAGTTAGAGGTCTGCAGATGCCTCCGTAATGAACTCCCACAAAGAAAATCTCTCCCCTGCGTCGCCATCCATTAGCCAGCTGCACTGCTTCTTTCAGTAATGGAGGACAACCCCCCCACCCCCGCCATTCCTGGGAGGCACATGGGGTGAGCTGGATGGTCTTTCCCTTTCCACCCAGGTCTTAAATTCTGAGGAGGATGGGTCTACTGATTCAAGAAGACCAGGTTCTGAGAACCATGTCCCACAGCAATTGAATTTTGTACTATTGGAATAGTCTTTAGACATATCAGCTTAAGTGTCAAACAGTCTGTCTTCGAATCCCAGTTCTATCAGTTGTGATCTAGGTGACCTTGTGTGTATCCCTCACTCACTCTAGTCTTTAGCTTCCATGGGTGCACAATGGGTACAATAATAAAATCTACTCCATAGGCTTAGTATACATAAGATGGCAGGCAAAGCACTTGTTCTGACACTTAGTAAACGCTCTAAAAATGGTGCATATTATTAGATTTACTATTAGTACCAGTAACAATCACATACATGGCATGCTACTGAGGAACAAAATATATAATGGTTTCTGGTAAAACAAATCTAATGAAAAGACTTGTATTTGTGAGAAGATCATATACTCACATGCTTTCTTTCTCCGAAGCATAAAACATCAGATTAGTATTTTCTCTAATCAATACTAGGCTGAGTTCTAGGCAGGTGGATACATTTACTTTCACTTGGAATAAGAAGACACATTTCTCCCTGGCCAATCAAAAGGTTAGATAATCTCACATGGAATGGAAAGTTTCTCTTTCAATTTTCTTGAATATCTGTGACCTCCTCAAATTCCTACCAGAGTGATATTTCTGAACCATACATGTGATTTTATACTTTCTTAAGAGAACCATCTTGTACCATTTTTACAAGTTATGAAGGTCAAAAGACATACCTTATCAAAAAATTACCACTACTGACCATAAAGCAGTCTCTTACTGGAAGGATATGTTTAGTTTGGGCTTTTTTTTTTTTTTTTTTTTTTTTTTTTTGAGATGGAGTTTCGATCTTGTTGCCCAGGCTGGAGTGCAATGGTGCAATCTCAGCTCACCGCAGCCTCCGCCTCCCAGGTTCAAGCGATTCTCCTGCCTCAGCCTCCCAAGTAGCTAGGATTACAGGCATGTGCCACCACACCCAGCTAATTTTATATTTTTAGTAGAAATGGGGTTTCTCTGTGTTGGTCAGGCTGGTCTCAAAATCCCGACCTCAGGTGATCCACCCGCCTCGGCCTCCCAAAGTGCTGGGATTACAGCATGAGCCACTGTGCCCGGCCTAGTTTGGGCATCTTAAACTTAAGATGCTGGTGGCTCATTAAGCTTATATTTATCAGGCAGTTGCAAATTCAGGCCAGACACAAGAGTAATGTCATATTTAAAAATAGCACCTCTGGGAGTCTTTTCCAGAGACGTGAGAGTTGAAGTGCTGGGCATGTCTGAGGTCGACAAGAGGGAGGTATAGACTGAAGAGATAATAAAAAGGGCATTCTTTGCTGGGTGCCATGGTTCACACCTGTAATCTCAGCACTTTGGGAGGCTGAGGTGGGAGCATCGCTTGAGCCCAGGAGTTTGATACCAGCCTGAGCGACATAGCAAGACCTCATCTCTCCAAAAAATGACCAGGTTGTTCTCAACAACTTGTTATCCATAATAGGAAAGGAATGCAGTATGTGCATGACTAAGTTAACTACTCAAAACTTTCAAAACCAAAAGCCTAAAGAAGTTATAGTTTATTTTAAGCAATATCCACAAAACCTAATATAGTCCACTTATGAGTAATCATTTAATTATGGTATTTTATTTTTTTAAAATATGCTGAGTACATAAACATGACTAAAATATCAACAGGTGTTGATTCCTGGCTTGATTCCAGGAGGTTGCAGTGAGCTATGAATGTGCTACTGCACTCTAGTCTAGGTGACAGAGGGAGACCCTACCTTAAAAAAAAAAAAAAAAAAAAAAAAATCTCCTTGGAGAGAATGCCTGCATCCAGGGCAGTCTTTCTCAATCTTGGCAGTGTTCACATATTGAGATGAACAATATTTTGTCCTGTGAATAATACTGTCTTGTGCACTGTAGGATATTTAGCAGCACCCCGGCCTCTACTCACTAGACATCAGTAGCAGTGGATCCTTTTATCTTCCTTCCTCCCCTCCTCCTAGTTATTTGTGATAACTAAACACATCTCCAGACATTGACCAATGTTCTCTGAGGGGCAACATTGCCCTGTTTTAGAGAAAAGGGGTAGAAGAAACCAGAAAATGTGACTAACAATGTCAATGAGAGTCAAGATCAGTAAACTATGGTATTATAAAAGCCAATTGAAGCACTGAAGAGAAGAATCAAGGCATGGCTCTTGAACTGATTCCCCAGACTAGCAGCATGGACATATCTGGGAACTTGATAGAAATGCAAATCCTCAGTCTACATCCTAGCCCGATGGAATTAGGATCTCTGGGTGTTGAATTCAGAAATCTGTATTTTAACTATTAATAACTCACCAGTGATCCTGATGCACAAAAAATGTTTGAGAACCATTAAGAGTATAAAAAGTTGCATGGAAGTCAAAGGTAAGTATACAAAAAATTCAGTTAATGTGATCATTGAGATGTTGGTTTACAGCATTTGGGCGGCCACTTTAAGTAGTGACATAGTGGAGGAAAAAAGCAAACTGGGATGTATTCCAGAAAGTAGACAGCGAGGAAGCAGAGGTAGAGAACGAAGACTACTTTTCAAACAAGTTAGTAGTAATGTGAAGACATCATAGTAATTTTATACCTTTGTATTACCAGAAGCAATTTTGATTTGCTTTAGGATAAAGGAGATAATTTAAAGGTCAACGAAAAGAAGTCAAGGCCGATTAAGAGACTAAAGACACAAAAACTCAAGAGAGGATAATTGATGGAGGAGTATTGTTGGACTGAGTAATGGGACACTGTTTTACTTAGCTTTTGCTCCCATGGTGGAGACATTCAAAAGGTCCCCAAGTTAGACTGTCCCAGTGTACTACTTCTGGATTTGGATAATTTTTTTAAATCATATACAACTTCCTTCTGGTCAATATGATCCATGCCTTGGTCTAGTGCAATGATTCTCAACCAGGAATGCTTTTTTGACTTCCAGAGGACATTTGGCAATGTCTGGAGACATTTTTTATTTGCACAATTGGAAGGGGAGTACTGCTGGTATCTAGCAGGCATAAGATATGAGAGGTGCTAAACATCCTACAATGTGCAGAACAGTCCCTAACAGTAAGTCGCTATTTGAAAACGTCAATAGAGGTGAGGTTGAGAAAGCTTGGTCTACTGTGAACGACTCATTTATCACTCCATTGTACCACGTGAATTTTAGGTAACAATGGCCGTTCTCTCCAGGTGGGAAAATTGCATCTCAACTTTAAACTTTGCCTAATCTTTTTCATCATTACCGTGCTACAAAGAGGTACTCACATAGTTTGGCTGTAAATTCTCTGACACTTCGCATCAAAAAATTTACTTGTAACTCTACCACTACACATCTTGGTCTATATTTGGTCCATATGCTAACAGGTGAATTGTTCATTTGCTTATGGTCAATAGGATATTTTTCATTTAGAAAGTAAACTACACAGTTTAGGGACTAGCCTGGCTTTTTTCAAGGTACTGCATTTCACATTGTTTAAATTATATAATCCCAGGCACGTGCAGACAACACTTCTGAAAGTGCTTATTTCTCTTTTCTGTGTACACACAGTCTGTTGAATAAGTCAACAAAGATGCCAGTACTTTACATTAATCCCGTGTCCTAGTTTGTTCATTCAAAGTTTCAAGAAACCAGACACATAACAAAGAACTCTGCTAACAATTACAGAAGGAAGGAACAGACAAGGGTGTATTTGTTTGAAAGATCTATTGTCCACAATATTGCCACCAGCCAGGCTTCAAGGCTGATATACAAGTGAATGCAAAATGCATCCTTCTTCCCTTCTCTCAGCAGTTCACTCCTACAAACTAGAACACTCATTACTTCAAGGTAGCAAGTAAGACAAAATGAAAGAAAAGGAGGGGGCTGGGAAGAAGAGAGGCCTACAGCTCCAGAAAGAAGGGCTAGCTCTGCAAAGGGTTACTTTTTAAACATCTTCTCTTGGAACATTTGAGATTAATAGTTATGTGTAGGAAGAAAGAATGTGTTGATATTTTAGTTATGTTTATGTCCTCAGCATATTTTTTAAAAATAAAATGATAAAATACCATAATTAAATGATTACTCAGAAGTGGACTATATTAGGTTTTGTGGATATTCCTTAAAATAAACTATAACTTCTTTTTTTTTTTTTTTTTTTGAGACGGAGTCTCGCTCTGTCGCCCAGGCTGGAGTGCAGTGGCCGGATCTCAGCTCACTGCAAGCTCCGCCTCCCGGGTTCATGCCATTCTCCTGCCTCAGCCTCCCGAGTAGCTGGGACAACAGGCGCCCGCCACCGCGCCCGTCTAGTTTTTTGCATTTTTTTTTTTAGTAGAGACAGGGTTTCACCGTGTTCGCCAGGATGGTCTCAATCTCCTGACCTCGTGATCCGCCCGTCTCGGCCTCCCAAAGTGCTGGGATTACAGGCTTGAGCCACCGCGCCCGGCCACTATAACTTCTTTAGGCTTCTGGTTTTGAAAGTTTTGAGTAGTTAACTTAGTCACGCACATACTGGATTCCTTTCCTATTATGGATAACAGGTTGTTAAGAACAATAGATTAACTCATAAGTATTTGTTCCTTTCACAAAATGATTCTGGTGGCTACCCATTTTTTTCTCTTCAAAGCTTTCCTTTATTCCCAATTTTTTTTTAGTCTCCCAATAATACAAGAAATTGCCCTGTTAAGTTCTGATACATTAATACTTGCTAATAAACTTGTTTGTTTGTTTTTTTTTTTTTTTTTTTTTTTTTTGAGATGGAGTCTCTTTCTATCACCCAGGTTGGAGTACCATGGTGTGATCTCAGCTCACTTCAATGTCCACCTCCCAGGTTTAAACGATTCTCCTGCCTCCTGATTAGCTGGGACTACCAGCGTGCACCACCACGCCTGCCTAATTTTTGTATTTTTAGTAGAGATGGGGTTTCACCATGTTGACCAGGCAGGTCTTGAACTCCTGACCTCAGGTGATCCGCCCGCCTCGGTCTCCCAAAGTGCTGGGATTACAGGCTTGAGTTACTGCACCAGGCCCTTGTTAATAAACTTTAAGCAGAGCGAGAAGGTCTAGAATTCAGGGCTTTGTGCAGCTAGCATTGGCAGCCATCAGCGGGTAGAGAAAAGCAGCACAGGTAAAAGAATACTGATGAAATTAAAATTTCACAGTGGACAGTGAATATTTGAGATTTTAATTCAAGATTTTCCAAAAAGATT
This sequence comes from Macaca mulatta, assembly GCF_049350105.2. NCBI lineage: Eukaryota > Metazoa > Chordata > Mammalia > Primates > Cercopithecidae > Macaca > Macaca mulatta. The sequence goes on along the minus strand of NC_133412.1, from coordinate 152,373,387 downwards.
GCGTAGCATCAAATGCTATTTGGCCTTCCAGAGGCAAATTGCCAGCACTCACATCAGCAATTTCTTGCCCATACCTTGTCTTCCTGCACTATTCCAGAGTCAGTGGTCCTCAGCCTTTCATGTCCTTACTCCCTTTTCCTTTCTCCATTCTCAATTTCCCAAAAATATTTTTTAAAAAATAACTTCTTATTGATAGAAGAGTTGCAAAAATAGTGAATTCCCGGAGCCTTTATTCATCTTTTCCTCATGTTAACATTAACGTAACCATAGAACAATGATCCAAACCAGGAAGTTGACCTTAATGCAATCCTATGAACTAAACCATAGACCATATTACTCGTCATCAAAACATCAAATGCCAAATTCATTCACCCATTTATCAAGTATTTATTAAGTTCCTACTACATGCTATGCACCATTCTAAGGTTTTGGAACAAAGCAGTGAATAAAAAGACAAAAATGACAGTGGTGGCCTCATGGAACTCACATCCTAGTTGGTAGATGAGAAATCAGTTCGTTCTGCAAGCAGCATTATTATTGCACATCATTTGAGATGACAGAGGAATGGATCTAGAAAGGACCTGTAGAGGACAGTGCAATTTGAAGGTTGGCCCACACCATCAGTTCACACGAGCCATCTCCCAGATGTTCTTTGTAGTTTCTTATGTGTGTTTTTCCAGCCTTCTTGGAACTTACAATGTGTCTTAACTCTCTTCAGTTTTTTTTGTTGTTGTTGTTATGAAAATGCATGCTTTTATATTTATTATTGATAGTTATTGTTTTTCCTGAATTTCTTTTCCCATTGCAACAGAACTGAGTAAATTAAAATAATGTAACATTATACAAATAATTATCTATGACAAGTATGGTATTCTTTGAATCTACCTACAAACAAAACATAATGACAAATGAAAGAAGAGAAGGAAATTTTTAATTTACATATCCTATTAGCCATGTTGCCTTTCTTTTATAATTTTTTTAACTTTTATTTTAAGTTCAGGGGAACAAGTGCAGGGTTGTTAGTAGCTTTATATACCTTTTTTTTTTTTTTTTTTTTTTTAACAGAAAACCACAGCCTCATAGAGATTTGGCCTAGTGTGCTTTATTGTAGGTACTGGGAAGGTGGGCCAGTGCTTATTTTCAAGGTTAATTAGCACTTGCATGACAAATTATACTTATAAATGTATCTAATATTCCCTTAAACTCTCCTTATAAGCAGCTGAGGCTACATAATTTAATATTAAAAATATTGTGTACAATTGCTAACATGGTTACCTGAAAAATACATAATGTATGAAAGAGAGAGACAGAAAGAAATTCTTAATTAATCTAGGCAGGACTCTCAGGCCAGTGAGATTTTATCACAGATAGAGCATGGGGTTGCCAGATCCCCAAAAGCCTGGAAAAAATCTATTTAAATATTCATTTATTTCATGTATGACAATAAAAGGAAGGTTCGCCAATATTGTCATACTGAGTTATTCCTTGCCAAGTTTTTAAACCTTTCTGCCTCTGCTGAAGATTTTTCCTTTGTTTACTCAGGGGAAAATTATTCTGAAATATTTGTAGGCAGAATACAACAAATAAAAACTTTAGAAATAGAATTATCTAGTTCTGAGTTTGATTAACGAATCATTGAACTTACAAGAAGGTAAGGCTGATTGATTGATAAGGTTACTTCTGAATCCACAAACATGGCAGCCCCAAGTCCAGTTTAAATCTGCTAATGGATAGGCAATTTATGAGGATTAGCTGAAGCCAGTCCACACTCTTATGAATACCCAACATAAAAATATCAGGAAATAAGCAACCAACTGGGGAAAGTCCATTAAAAACCAATGTAACATTCACTGAATATCTATTACTTAAAAGAATAACGTCTTTGGACATTGAAATAGTATGCTCTACCTGAACAGAAACTATCATGTTATCTATCATAGATAGTGGCTTACTTTTTAGAGTGATTACAAGGGAAATGAGTGTTTCAATCAATGCTGTCCAACTCAAACATTTAGAGATTTGGTTTGAGTTTTTGTTTTCTCTAATAATATCTCCCCATTAGTTCTCTTTAATTTTTCTCCCAGTTTTCTGACAGTGGCATAAAAAATTTAATTCTCCCATTTCTACTCCCTCTACTGTCCATCACAAGTTGCCTCCCCTTCCTCTAGAAAGGAAATTTTTTTTCTCCCTTTAAGTGATTTTGGAGTATGTATGTATTGTTATGCTATTTTAAACTAGAAGCAGAGAGTTCATTCATTTTAGGAAAATTTTTATTCCATTTGGTGGCATTCAAAAAAGCATGCTGTATTGCACTGTGATTACCATGGACGTGGACAGTTTAAGAGTGCCATTTACTAGTTTTAATTTTAAGTCTCAAGTTTCAGACAGGACTCCTTAATGTTTAAAACTATAAGAGAAACTGTGCCCTTCATAGCTCTTACATAACATTTAAATTTGATGTCCTACATATCCGGCTAATGTATGGTTCTCCATTGAGTGCTTTACTATATTTGTCAGGTAGCAAAGTCCAAGGCTAGCACAGATGATGTTTTTGTGTGTGTGCCAAAACTCTGGATGATGGATATAGTCTTGAAGTTCCCAAAACATTCACTGATGATGAAGGCATAACAGATGATTTTCATCCTAAGCAAAAGAGCATTTGTCTGTCTATAATTTCATGAGTATTCACACAAACTACTTGGGGAAAAATGATTAGGATTTTCTAAAAATCACCCTTGAAAATACAGGACTACCTTACATTGTCTTCTAACCCAATGGGATTCACTTTCCTAAGTTCATAGGGGCATTCTGTCCTCATACACATTAACACACATATACACACTTATCATATAAAACACAGTGACACACATCTACTACCCCTTCCCTATTCACAAATTCTACCTTCACATATAGTTCCTAAGATGGCCTCTGACCACTGTGAAAATTAAATTATTATTTTGTTTACTATATAGGGAACAGATACTAACCATATTTCATCATTTCCTTTGGCACATTTATATTGGTCCTGACTAAAATAAAATATATATTTGGCTCTAGGTGAGAATTAATCTTTCTCAACTTGGATTAGGTAATACAAGTCAAATAAAATATGAATACTAATCTAAAACATATTTCTGTTTCTACCCCAGTCTTCTCCATCTTGACAAACACTACCATCACCTACTCAGCCTTTCAAGTCAAAAAGAAAGTAGATGCCCTCAATTCCTCCCTTTCTATTAATTCTCTCTCTACCTCCCTATCCAAGAACCACTGGCAAATGTTGTTAGCACTACCCCCAAAATACATCCAATATTTCCACTTTCCCCAACCTCCCTATTAAAAGCCTTCTAAGTAATTTTCCCTCTTCCTCTCTAGCTCCCTCCCTTACAATCCATGTTTCATAAGGCAGCTGGAGTACCCTTTCAAAATATAAATCAGATTACATCGTTCCCTAAGTTAAAACCCACCAATGTTTCCACTGCTTTGGGAATTATATCTTAATTGCTTACTATGGCCTTCGATGCTGGCAGTCTGGCTAGCTACCTTACCAATTTTGTTCATGCCATTTTCACCCTTTGCCAAGCATTAATCCCCCTCAAAGTTCACATACTCGTCACACGATCAGCCACTTCTCATCCTTCATGTCTCAACTTCAGTGTCCTCAGAGAAGACCATACTACTGGCTTTAGGAAGTAAGTGTGTCTGCTCTCTACTCTCTCAAGTCCTGAGTATCTTCATCAGTAAAATAGGAAGGTTGTATTAAATGAACTTTATGGTGTTTTTTAGCTGAGGAGGGCTCATAGGTCCAGCAGAATATAATAAGCTATAATTAGCATAGTCAGTCATGATACATAGAGCTTGTCATTCACCTTTTCTATTCTTTAGTTAGTATACATTTACTTTGCTTCCTACATCTGCATAAGGAAGCCATCTGTGTATCTATCCATCTAAGCTATTTCTATCTCTACCTAGCTACCTTTCATCTATACTTTAAGAAAAAAGCACAAGTTAGATAACTAAGTCTTAGACACCAGGGCTTGTTTTTATTTGGAAACAAATAGCAAAATATACTTCATTAACTGTTTATTTTCATTTTAAATATTCACTCCTATATACTTTTGCTTGAAACCACCAGTTATCATGCATAAAGAGATTCTATTTGGTATATTTTATAAGCCTTTCAGTCAGCCTTATTAAAAGAATTATCTGTATAGGGAAGTACTAAACACACTCAATTATGGTAAAATTTATATAATAGTCCCCAAATTAATGGCTATTTTAGAAAGATACTTTTAAAAATTTTTTTGTTTTGTTTTGTTTTGTTTTTCTTTTGAGACGGAGTCTCGCTCTGTCGCCCAGGCTGGAGTGCAGTGGCCGCATCTCAGCTCACTGCAAGCTCCGCCTCCCGGGTCTACGCCATTCTCCTGCCTCAGCCTCCCGAGTAGCTGGGACTACAGGCGCCCGCCACCTCGCCCGGCTAGTTTTTTGTATTTTTTAGTAGAGACGGGGTTTCACCGTATTAGCCAGGCTGGTCTCGATCTCCTGACCTTGTGATCCGCCCGTCTCGGCCTTCCAAAGTGCTGGGATTACAGGCTTGAGCCACCGCGCCCGGCCTAAAAATTTGTTTGTTTTAATTATAGGATGTGTCCAGAGGAAAGTAAGGTGAAGTAATCATGCAGGATCAAATGGTATAGTCCAACTGTAGCATTTTATTAGTTTGGTGGGTTTTTGTTTGTTTTGCTCACTTTTTTTTCTTATGCACTTAACTTTTTTTTTTTTTCCTTAGAAATGCAGAATTCTGTTCTAGTATCTTCCTACAGGATTCAAGAGAAACCACATTTGAAGAATCTGGGCTTAGGTAAAGCAGTTATTTTGGCTTATTCTTTTTCATTTCATTGAAAAAAAGAAATATTCTCAAGATAAAACATCTATACTGCCAACATGGGTTCCATCTCTTGAATCAGGTTTCAGTCCAAGCAATCTCTCTTCATACTGCTACCTACAGTCATCCAAGGCCATTTTGTTGGAAGATTATGAGCTGATATTATACTATCTGAGAGATTATAATCCTGAAATGTACTGACCTCAAGAACATAGAAAAGACAGTCTATGCTACCATACTGAAGGGGAAGAAAAGAGGCTAGAAGTCAGAAAGGGGAGAGATTAATTCAAAATGTTTAAAACTATAGAGAACAGTCTTTCTGCAGATACTCGGCACCCAATATATGCTAATTGTTGAGTATATAGTGGTGATCAAAGCAGAACTGACCTCTGTCTTCAGGAAGCTTAAATACTAGTAGGTTAGGAAGAGAAAAGTCAGAAAAGTAGTAGTAGTAATAATAATCATAACGATAAGAGAAGAAAGAAAAGCTAGAATAAATAAATAAATATTCATGTTTTTATCAGGAGTTGAGAACCTATTTTAAATCTCTTACTTTCACTCTTGTGAACCTGCCCCAGACCCAATACCTTTGACATTCTCTCCAGATATAATTAGAAACCTGTGTTTCTCCAGTTTCTCTGATACAGCCTTTTCTGTTAGCTCCTTAAGTAGTTTAGCCCTTTAGCAGACTTTCCCTCAATACTTAAGAGAAGGCTTATGTTTGCTCAGCTCTGCCTGAAATAGGGTAAGAATTTGGGGGTGGAAGGAAACATAGGGAAATGCTTGAGAAGGAAGATGGATTCTAAGGAAGCCCATATTTAGACAGCTTTACCAATTGGGTAAAACTCAGAGGAGGAATAAATGAATTTTCACTAAAACTTCAACCGGAGACATGTATTGTTTTGAGATGCAAGTTGCTTTAATGCACTTTCTTTAGTGCAGATATTGTGTGTAAAATAAAAAATTACAAGTTATTTGAAAAATTGTACTCTCTTATGTAGAAAGCTCTTGACAGAACATTTTTATGGAAAGGTAGACAATTCACGTGTGACTAAAGAAGTTCTTTCCTTAGCTAGAGATGGTTTGTAGAGATAATACCTGTGCATAAGACATTAAAATAGTATTCATAAATGAAAACGATACTATTGATCTGTCTGTGGATTATTTTCTCTGACAATGGCATATCCATGCCATGATCAAGTCATTCTTTTCATTCAGTTTTTGTTATAATTAAAATCACAAACTTGAGAAGTGTCTGTCTGGAGTTAAATAAAATATTCATATGCTTTTGGTCACAAGCAAAACCATATTACTTAAGCAAGAAATAAACTGCTATTTCAGTCTCAGTGTGTTCTGACTAAATGAGCAACTGGGCCCAGACATGAAATATCATGAAAATTGCCTAATTATTATTCCATGCAATGAATGAGTGTTGGCAAAATAAAATCTTGATGAGTAAATTCCTCAGTTCACTAAAACACAGCTTTGAAATGTTGGATATAGCAATTGCTAAAGGCTTACTCAAGAGAAAAAAAACCCTATCATAAGATTAAAATTTTACAAACCCCAGAAAAATTAGGATGTGATAACCAGGGGAAAGGTGAATTTCCTTTAAGTGATAAATGGGAAAGTGATGATTAAATGTTCTAAACTCCATGCCAGCAGGTAAAAGAGAGAAATAGCCATCTAATGAGAAGTCTTAATGAGAAGTTGATTACCTCAACATTGGTATCAATTAATGAGATAGTTCAGACATTAATAGAAAGGACTACCTGGTTTTCCTCTTGTATTTTCCATAGAGCCTGACCCAGGGCATTAATGAAAACGCCATCTTCCTTTTAGAGGTCAAGAAGTTAGAAAGAAAGACTTCAAAGTTTACCAAAGTCATAGTCTTTACCATAGAAGAGAACGAGTGGGCTGGAAGTCCATTGTGGAGTGGGGAGGATATTCCTGTGCCCTGTTTTTTCCCTACCTGTTTACTATATCTCATCTATACTCATAGCCTCATTAACTCATTCATCCATTCATCTATCAGTTCATTCATGTGTTCCTGTAGTATACAAAGACTACTGCCCACTTATGCTGTGTAGTGTGCCAGAGGAAGGGAAATATGTGAATGTTTCCACATGTCCTGTTGAAACGGAACTTCCATTCTAATAAGACAGAAAACTAAGCACTCAACACAATTTAATAAGTGCTATTGCATAGAAGGAACAGGGAATCTTCTTTGACTGTGAGGTCACAGAAGACTTCCCTGATAACAAAAATGTTTCAGATGAGCATCTGAGGAATTAGTTGGAATTACTGGATGAAATGTGCACATCTGTGCATGCACAGGCATGGGTATTTGTGTGCACATGTGTACACATGAATCTATTCACATGTGTGCACATATGTACATGTGTCTATTGCTTCTGCAGATGTGCATGTGTGCAGGTGTGCATGTATGTGTGCAGATTTGCATGTGTGTGTTGGTGTGAATACATGCATTTGTGTACTGATGTATATGTATGTTGAGAAGGCATTCTGGTATCAGGCAACTGGGTCAGAAAGGACCTTCACATATACGTTTGAGAACTGAAATACAGAAGGAGAATATACCTCAAAATGAGGCTGGAGACATAGGCAGGCCCAGATCAAACAGTGCCTCAAAGTCATGTTAAGAATGTGGATTTTTTTTTTTTTATCCTAATAGCTTCGTGTAATCTTTGCAGGAACTTGGGCAATGGAATGCCACAAATGAGACTTGTATTTCAGGAAAAGTCACTGACTGTCCTACGTGTTGATGGATCACAAATGGATCTCTGGCCCCAACTTTCCTCCTGAACTCCAGGCCAAAATTTACAATGGTCTGCTGGATATCTTCCACCAGGCGCTTAAAACTTAAAGAAGCTAAAAACAAACTCACGATCTTTTCCCAAGAACATGTTGTTCCTGTCTCTAATTCACCTTGGGGAAGGGCACCATCCTCAAATCATTACTCAAACCAAGAACGTTACCGTCATTGCACTACTTTCGTATTCCCTTCAACCATCAATCAATTAATTGATCATCAAATCTAGGTAAATATGTCCCCTCCTTTCCAACAGGATTCCTCTTTTTAAATCCCAAATCACCTCCTTCCTGTATTGCCACAGCCCTCTGCATATAACCTCTAAAGTTCAATGAATCCTCCACTGGGGCCAACCCATTGCCACTATCTTTCTCAGGAGCCCTGAAGCATTCCTCATTTATTTTTGCAGCAGGCTGTACAGAAAAGAACAGGGGCTTGGGACGTATGCTGACCTTGAACTCTGGCCTTGACTACCTGCCATCTGAATTTCTCGAACAAATTATCCATGTCATTTTATTTTTGGGTTTATCCACTATGTAATGCAACTATTTACTTCTCAGACCTGACAAGACAATGTATTAAAGATAATTAGCTGAGGACCTGGCCCATTGTAGGCATTCACAAATTTTTCACAATTTGATCTTAATTCACCTTTTTCTCACCTACTACCATTTTTTCACCCCACCTTTAATTTAATCATGCATGCTAACCCCTCTTTTCAAACCTACCATGTAATTTATCATAATATTCCCATGTCCTAGGATGTCCCTGCCTAATTGGCCTGATACAATCTTCTCTATCCTTGAAGACACAGTTCAAAATAACCCTTAGAGGTAAAGACTTTTATGACCCCACCACTTCTCTTGCCTTATAAAAATTATTCACACCTTCACTGAGCTCCTCTAACACTTGGTAAATATATTTATGTCGCTCTGGATTGTTGGCTCATTGAAGCCTAAGACTATCTAGACTATCTTATCCCATTGCCTTGCACATGGGAGGTACTCAGTAAACATTTGCTGAAAATAATGGAAAAGCCTGTGTTCTAAGAGACATTCTACATGAAGAACATGCCAGAGTGAACAAAGTCAAGAGGCCAGAAAGTCTGACCTTGGGAACTGTCAATACCTACTTGCCTCCTGAAAATGTAAGCTTAGCAGGGTGAGATAACAAGAAAAATATAAATTGAAGTAGCATTTTCTTTACCTTCTCCAGTCCCAGGAAGGTTCACATTATGTTCTCAAATACTCAATAGAGAGGAATTAGGTTAAATGATCCTAGTCACATCTTTGGGTGAGAAAGATGTAAGGAACCACACCAGCACAGAACGGAACTGTATTATATTCTTAGTGTTTGCCATAACAAACTGGGAGGTTTAAAGCAACAGAAATTTATTTTTCACAGTTCTGGAGACCAGAAGTCTCAAATCAAGATGTGAGCAGAGCAATGCTCTCTCTGAAAGCTCCAGAACAGAATTGGTTCTATTACTCTCTCTTAGCTTTTGATGTCACCAGTGATCCTTGGCATACCTTGGCTTATAGATGCATCACTCCAGTCTCTGTCTCTGCCTTCACATGGCATTTTTCCCTGTGTGTGGCCATAGCTTCTCATGGCACTCTCTTCTCTGTGCCTGTCTGTCTCTCTGTCTACCTTGTTTTCTTATGAGAACACCAGTAATATTGGATTGAGGACCAACAATGCTCCCCCATCTTATGAATGGGCCTCTCTTAGCTTATATTTTAATCACATCTGCAAAGACTCTCCTTCCAAATAAGGTCACACTCACAGGTACAAGGGGTTAGGATTTTGACATATCCTTTTGGGGGACTCAATTCAACCCACAGCAAACATCAAGGTAGCACAGTCCAGTGCTCTGGCTTCATGCCACACGCAGGATAGAGAAGACTTTTGCGGAAGCTGTCTTGTGGTCAGAGGAAACGAGGCTGACCACACATCACTGAACACACCTGGAGTGGGAGTGCTTCAAACAGAGGACACAGGGAATGGCCCAAAGCACTACAGCCAAAAGACCCACAGAAAATACGCCCCCACCATGACTGAAGAACCATCCTCATCCCTACGTTTTTCTGTTGTGGCTAGCTGGGGAACCATATGTGGCTCCATTATGAGAAAAGGAAATCGCTAAATTTCCTGCCACACCAGAAGGTGGGGAAACTTCAGGATAACTTAAACTTGAATTGGAGAAATAAAGAGAAGTAGCAGTTCTTACATATAAATAGTGTGGCAATTTCAGAGTCATTCTACAAGTACAATAGTGGGACACTAACTATAAAGAATGAGGCCATGAAAAACCACTGCCCTGAGTGTCTCCCCTCCTTTTCTACATGGCTCCTGGCTGGGCTGTTGGCTGTATATCAAGAGCAAGGTATGGGAAACAGCCAGGTATTCTGGCATACAGAATTTTAGAAAGTCGGATATGTTACATTCTGCCAAAGTGTTAAGTTTGCTTTGTACCTGCTTTCTTATCTGCTCCTTAGGAAAAAAACAAAGTAAAGATCAAGGGATTATTAATTATGAACTACTGTTTTAGCAGTAGAGCTTCTGTTTAAACATTCACATCAATCCATAAGATCCATCTATTTTTTTAATTTCGTTTTGGACCAAAAAGAATGATCCCTGGGAGCAAGAAACAACCCCTGGGTTAATGAGCCCAGAAGTACCAGAAACACATGACTTAATACAGCAACCTTTGTGCCCAAAGATACAGGGCTTCATGTCCCCATTTTAGGGTGTTTAGCTCCATGAAAAGGTATTTCATGCCTTGTTTGCCATCTAAATGACAATAATATCATCAAGGCCCATGGGGTACCCTATTCTGATAGCCTAGACTGAATGCAACCTACAGATTAACAGCTCTGCAGTCCAAGAAATAACCCTTTTAGAAGGCAATAGAAATTTGTTCAGGAATATGTTTCTATTAAACTCTTGATATAATGCTGATATTTATTAACAACTCATTTCTAGGATCTAAGATCTAGATACATAAACTCGAAATCAATGAGTCGTTTTAGTATCAATCACCTGGATGGATCATTTGATAAAGGGCACACTGTACCAACAAGAAAAGGCAAGACTAAATATCACAAAGCTAGAGAAGTACAAGTCTCTTTGCTATTTATAAAAGTTTTACATTAGATATTAACTTGAAATTGAGTAAAAGAAAGAGATGATTTGGGGATTTCAAAGTAACTCCATTTTTTGAAAATACTACCCTAGATGTGAACGTGTGAAGCTGTCTTATGCCTCTCATTCTTTCAGATACATACAGACTGTCACTGCAGTCGCTAAAACAGATTCAGTGGTCTATTTCAATGAAAAGGCTCTCCTTTATTGTGACGGGCAGAGAACATTCTGTGAGCACAGAAGCAATGTACAAAATTAAACCACTTACAGGAAAGAAAATACCCTGGTATGTTCTCTTTAAGGGAAATATCAATGCTTTTCCCCTTCCCCTAGCATGAGCATTCATATCTTTCATTCGTTAACTTAAACACATTTTGTCTATGGAAAATCATTCTGTTTGGGTTATTCCCTTGCCAAATGCTGTTTTTCAGACTTCCATCACGGCCAAGACCAAAAAGATTCTTACTAATATCACTGATAACTAAAGTCCGGCAAGTTAGAAGCCTTGAGGAAGACAATAGGAAGACTTGGCACAGGCATTGTGTAAAATAAAATGATCAACATTTATAGTTTTCCAGTGAACAGAAACCAATAGGCAATATTTTGATTTTATTGATGCTAACATTACACTTTCCAAATTTACCATAGAAGACCTGCAAGATCTGAGAGGTTTTTGCACTTTTTATTATAGTCAATGTCTCACGTCTCATAAGACTTAGGATTTAAACAAAATTGTACATGAAAAAGTTTCATATAAATTTGGAATTTTTTATGATCCTAAATAAAGGTGACATTTTCTCCACCTACAAAAACTTTAAAAAATTAACTTTAGCTTCCCCATAACATTTTAAAAATATACTCCCTTATATAAATCTGACTTTACCATATATTTTAGTTTGCCTAGGATAATTTATACCTGTTGATTTGGTAGAGTTACTCGCAGCTCTCCTTTTGACTCTCAGAAGTGTCTTGCTTTAAATTATAAATTGTATGGCCACCCTACACTCCTCTGCCTACAGTTTCCCTCAGGACTCCCATGTATTTGTTCATGCCTCTCCCTCTCTGTACAGTGAGAGAATTAGGATCTAGAATGAAATCTCACAAAGAAATGACAGTTACTCAAAAAACATCTCAAAAAATAGCAAACTCTGCTTGTACACTTGCAAGTAACATACAACATATCTAAACTACCCCCTCATAATTATTCTCAAAACAAACACTATTTTGTGGTTGCCTACCCACATCTATTCTTCTCTACCTGTTAACTGTATTTTCATTTAGCTCAGAAACTTGTTACGCTGGACAAATTCTGTGCTCAGGAAAGTGGGTCAGTCCCAGGGGATGCATCATGATTAGGCTATAGTCATCATGGAAATTCAATTTTCCTATGCAATTGATTGATTAAGGGGTAACTATGTATCCAGTTTTAACCAAGGAGACCTAAACAGAACTCTACTGGAAGTTGGGTAGGATAGGAAGCTTCTGAAAAATTTCCTCCCTCAAAAAAAGTGAGATACGGGGGAAAATCTATTTTCCCCTTGAGCTTTTGAATGTCAAATTGTAAATATATCTGAAGCTGTGACAGTCATCTTGTCTTATCAGCGGTCAGGAATTCCAGTTCCTTGCTGATGAAAGCACTCCGATGAGCTTCCTCTTGCAGGCATCATGGTGGCATCAGAAATCTCAATGGGAAGCATTGCTCTGAGTTCTAAAACTCTATAGTTTTATTTGTGAGTGTAAGTATCAGACACTCTCAAGCCAAGTTAAATGAAAGCAACTTAAATTAGAGAAAGGATCTAAATTAGCCGAACTCAGCAACGTTACAGGAAAAGTGTGGTAGGGTGAGAATGTGTGGGAAAGCACACAGCAAACCCACAGCCAGAGTGATGCCATGAGCTTCTTTCCTAGGAAAGTACCCAATGAGGAAAAGAACAATATTTGCTTTATCTCCAAGAGATGATGCATGTATCTGCTAATTAGAGAAGAAAATGCAATGAGGCTGCAAACAAAATGAAACTGCTATGTAAATGGTTTTTTAAAGCATATGCAATAAAACAAATACTTTTTAAGGAACTGGGGTATCTCCCTGCTTTAAAATAAAGGGATACATTTTCATTAAGCAAATCACATTGAGATTGTTCTTGTATTGTAAACCTGAGATCAGCTAAGATGGGGTATATCCAGAGCAATATGGCTAGGGGTGCTTTAATTCGACAATAATAAAGCATTTTAAATCCTAGCCAAAGTGACCATTATGGGCTGTCATCTTCCCAAGTGACTTTTCAAAGGGCTTGTTATTCCACTTTGCTTTCAGTGTAGGTTTAGACAGCAGCCCAGGAGACTTCTCTAAAGGTGGCAAGCATTAACAAACACTTTGTTGGGGTATCCCTCCCTGAGAGGCACCTGTAGGAGATTAATATAAGCCCAAACAACCTGCTGAGCACTTATGAGGAACTTGTATGTGTATCCTTTATTTGATCTTCAGGGCAGGTTTTGAAGCCAGCTATTGGGATTCTGCACAGCATTTCTGACATGGGGCACAAATTGAGAGAGTCCTGTGTATCAGCACTATGGGTAGTTATTGCACTCAGTTGCAGGGGAATACTACATTACATGAAAAATACACACAAGCTTCACCTTCTAAACTTATATGAGATATATTGAAAGAATTGTATATAGGGGGCATTCATTCTGCCATATCGATTGAATGCAGTTTGGAAAATAAGAGGACACACAGAATGAAACAGTGACACAAATTCTAGCCATGGAATGTTATCGGTTCATCCAGTTCAGCCACAAATCACCCCTTCAGTGATAGTTTGGCCTCTTCCTTCTGGACTTGGTTCTTGTCAATTCAGCTTACATAGTCAGAAATTCTTTCTTGAAACTTAATGTAAATTCATTTCCTAATTTGCACCTGATGATGGTTCATGGTGAATAGCAGGACACTAAGTTGGCCATGCTCACCCTTGGAAAGTGGAAAGAGAATGGCTATTCCTCTTTTTCTTCCAAGCTACAGAACCAGGGCATTTTTAGATATTAGCAGCCGCCAAACTCCTAGGGTTACAGTAGGCTAGCTTTACTCAAAACTGGGATATGAGAATAAATTTGCTTCTGGTGCTTTTTCTCCTCCTGTTTCTTCTGTTCTCCAACTTCAGGCTATGCTTCATTTCTACAAGACCTATCTCAGTTGAGCCTGTTGCAGGTGATAAGTGACAGATTATTTAGGGTGCTGACCAAGAGGATTTGAGGCTTAGAAGGAAAATCTAAAAACCTGGAAGCCTTTGAAGAGCTGAGAAATGAGTCTATATTGAAGAAATTCCAGGCACCATGGCAGAAAGTTAAAAAAAAATCATTTTGGCCAGGATTCCACCTCGGCTGAAAGCATAAAGCCTGCCATAAGGCTGAGATTCTCATTACTATATATCAAAATTATCTCAAAAATCTAAATTTCTCTGAAGCACACTTTCAGAACTAGATTTGTCAGTGGCAGAATGGGGTCGACATGAGAGATCAAGAATACCTGGAGAAGATTTAGACCTGACAGGTACGAAAGGCAAAACAGAAAGCTTGAGCAATAGGCTCAAGCAAGAAGGGTGATCGGGATCTGTTGGGGGAGGGGAATATGGGCAGCAGCAATAGAAACATGGTGCCAGGAGTCTGGAACAAGTATCAGAGATCTGGCAATTGGGCCACAGAGAATGCTGGTGAAAGCCAAGTATGGTGGCTGATACAGTGCTGGTAGGTTTTTTTTTATTTTTTTATTTTTACACATTATCTCAATTTTCACAGGAAGTACTGCATAATTCTACAGGGAAGGAGCCATGGCTCAGAGAAGTTAAAAACTGTCTGCAGTCTCATAGTTATTAGTGCTGGAACACAAGTAACAAGATAAGAAAAGTATTACCTGCATGCTAGTTGATGCTAACTTATGATTGCTCATTTAAAAAAAAAAAAAAAAACGAGCGGGGACCCGACATGGTGGCTCATGCCTGTACTCCTAGCACTTTGGGAGGCCAAGACGAACGGATTGCCTGAGCTCAGGAGTTAGAGACCAGCCTGGCAACACAGTAAAACCCACCTCTACTAAAACACAAAAGAAATTAGCTAGTCTTGGCAGCGTGTGCCTATAATCCCAGCTACTCAGACGGCTGAGGCAGGAGAATTGCTTGAACTTGGGAGGTGGAGATTGCAGTGAGCCAAGATGGTGCCACTGCACTCCAGCCTGGGTGATGGAGGGAGACTCTGGCTCTACAAAAATAATAATAATAAAATTTTTAAAAAGAGAGAGAGAGGCAGGGAAGGAGGAGGAGCCTCAGGAAGAAACAGAAAGAGACAGAAAAAGCAATCAACTAACTGGGAATATCACAACTGGGATACTGGTAAAAAATTTCAAAAAATTTCTGGAATCTAGCATCCAGCATAGTAAGTAATCCTGTGCTTGTTCAAATGCACAAGAATTTTTATAACAAAATATTCATATATAGGTTTCCAGTAATTTTCAAATTCGGAAACAATAATCAGTAGGAAGGAAGGAAATATTTTCCCTAGGACATTAGGGAGAAAGTAATAAAATCAAAGACAACTTTTCAAAATCCAGAAGGCAAACTAACCTTTGCAAGAATTCCAATGGAGGTGTATAGATAACTAAGGAGAAAAACTACTTTGAGAATATCAGTATGGAGAAGCTATTTTTCTTCAAATCTCATCTGTATTTTCAAGACATTCTAGGTAGTACTTCTTCCCACCAATCGATATTGTTAACCATTTTATCTTCAACACCTAAAGTATTGCCTGGTTAAAAAAAAAAAAAAGTAAGTGCTCCGTAAATATGTTATTGCATTCAGGGATGAATAAATGTATGAAGGCAGGCACGTGTGAATGAATGAATGAATGAAGTTCCTTGATAACTCTCTAATCTGTAGAGCAGGGGTTACAGTTGTTTAGCATCCAAAACTTTAGCTCATTGCAAATGAAAGATTTAGATTTATAAGAAGGGAAAAGCATAGCTAACTTATACCTAAGTCTACATTTTATAGAACATAAGGGAAAGAAAGAAATTATAGATTCAAGTGTTAAATAAGAATAATAATTTATAATAGCCTATAGTAGCAGCCAGTTAAATTGGTAAAAGCTGACTGTAGATACCAAAGTCCCTACTGCTACCATTAAGGAGAAAATTAAGCAGGAGTAAAGTGGCTGTCTCAGCAGAAGCATACAACAGAGGACAGCCACATTAGCATAATGCATGGCAGTCAGAAATTATGACGACTCCTAATCTCTGAATGCTTAGGAGTCCAGTTACATTCAACAAAATGACCTGTCCATTTTGATGCATTGGTATTTTTCCCCATTTCACACACACAAACACACACACACACACTCTCACACTCTCTCTCTCTCTCTCTCTCAGAAGTCAAATGTATGAGCAGGAATTTCTTGTTTAAAAAGCCTCATTTTTAATCATCGACATTGTCAACAAATCTCTATTGCTTTAAACTCTAGCCCAGTATTTTGTCCCTCAATACTTGCTCTCCAGAGGAAATTCAGTAAGGCTTGCTGAAGTCTAAGAGAGAGCTAATCATCAAGGCATGTAAATCTACAGCTTTTTAATGGGTACTTACTGTCATTAAAAACAAAAACAAAAACAAAAACAAAACTCAGACTTCTTTTAAAACCCTAACAGTCCCAAGTTCCTTCAAAGGTAAAAAAATACACATATATTGAAAAGACTGTTGTCAGAAGATACTAATCCCTTAGAACTGTATCAATAAATTAGATGAAGTCACAATTGCATAAGGTTTGAAAAGAGAATAAAAAACTTTGCAGAACCGAGGGACTTTAGACGGAGTAAGAGGCACATATTCCATTGTGATTTAATCACAAATATTTTGCTAAATCCACTCATTCTTACAAAGGGTTGCTTTTAAAATGCACACATACAGAAGCACATTTTAAATCTTCATCTTTCTGCTTTAATAAAAATGGATGCTTAGGCTTTGTGGTCCTTGCCTTTGGAGTGCCACTAAAAAGAAGGCTAAAACAGAGGATATAGATGAAACCAAACCCAAGAATTCAGAAGCAAAGTAAGCTGTGGTAGGCAACTCAGGGGTAAGCTCTACCCCACTGCTTAGGACGCTGATTGGTAATCCTGTAACTCTGCCATGTCCCCTTCTAACCGTTTCTCTCCGACTGAGATCAGAGCAGTCCGAGCTGGGCTGCTCATCTATTTTCTCTGTCCTTTACCCACTAACTGACCTCATTTAACCCTTTATTTCTTTATCTCAGCTCTGAGTAGACAAAACAAGAGAGGACAGGAGAGCTTGACTTAGGGGGCTCCTGATAATTGCATATTTGGGTTGCATTGCCCTGATGTTTCATAGCAATCTCTATTTCACCCCTGCAACCCCTTTATTTGAAAGGGGAAAAAAAGAAAAAGGAAAAAAAAAATCAATCAGAATGATATATGACTCGTCAGTTCTGAACTAAAGCCCAGTCATGTAGAAAATAGACCAGGCACCATATTCTGAGTCCAAAAGATAGGGTGAACAAGCTCCAGCCTCAAGCACAATTGCCTGTTGAAAACAAAACAAAGAATGTACACATGTATATCCCTCCAGAACCGTATTGATCTAACCTCTGCACCGCATGCATTCAGTTTTGCAATGTCACCCATGGTTTATGCTGTTTCTTAAAGTTGCCACACTTAACTTGGGTGCTTAGGCAGTTGTGCAGGCTTGCTCACAGAATGCAAGAAATGACTTACGAAAACATGCACAGTTCTCTGGTCCCAGGGCCATTCCCCTAGTTAAAGCCATCATCGTCACTCACCCCAGCAACCACAGCAGCATCCTAATGGTGTCTTTTTCCTTTTCCATATTGTTCTCCATTGTATAAATCTTACAAATCAGGTCCCTTTGCTTCTTAAAATTTCTCAATTGTTTCCTGTGACTTGCAGAATAAAGCTTAAACT